>NC_083234.1:64058382-64675501 GCF_032191835.1 Heteronotia binoei
ATCAGACAATAGGATGGAATGGCAAGCAATCTTAAATATAGAGAAAGTGGGCAGTGAGTTAGTATGCACAGTCATGGAAATGTTTTTTTAGCAGAATAAAAGAATCACAAGTTGGGGTCTGGTGTTTGCTAATTAGCGTTAACTGGGCTGAAACAACAACGAAGGGTAATACGTCCACTCAGTATAGCGGCACATGAGATGCCGTGAGTTTTGCTTTGAACACATTCAACCTTGTTTTGCTGCGATGCTCAGGTGTGAGCTGAACGCTGGATCTCCGTGGTTTGGCACCACTGGCTCAAACACCTGCTGAACAGATTTGTATCAGGTTTTTGTAGTTGTTGCAAAAAAAAGTGCATGCATGAACACACTGCTGATTCAAGCAGATCTCCAGTCATTAACATCACTAAGACCTGCTTAGACAAACACCCAACGGTAGTTTGTTTTGTTTTTTAAACATAGCATTTCGTTCTTTTTTTTTTCTTTTTCTTTTTAGTTCAGATCTTTATTGGCATAAAACATAGCATTTATATGACTGGTTTACGGTCTATTTAAAACATTACCAGCTGAACGGAGCAGCAGCACAGTGAAGGGGAGGAATAGAACCCAATCGGGCCATGTGGGAATGTGCATGTGTGAAATGCCAATAGTACTGCTGTTGGGTTTTGCAAGTATCATCCCTTCAATCATGAAAGGGTTAAGCTGAAGTTTCTATAAGCTAATAATAGCAAATTTAGCATAGTAGCAATTAGATGTAGAGTAGATTCTTCCCACCAAAAAGGGAAAGGTTTTCTTCTTAATGAGGTGAACTTAAGATTGACTCTTGGCTAATCAGGGTTGCCAAGTCTTACCTTGGCTTCAGCAGGGAGATAAGAATCTCATACACAAAGTACACATGGCATGATGACATCACCTGGAAGTGATGTCACTGCACTGGGCACGTCATGCTGGGGACACTAGGATTTGTGGGAACATCTACCAAATACTATGGTACCCGGAGGCTAGAACATCCCCAGTGCGATATGCCCAGTGTGATGATGTCACTTCTGGATGATGTCATTGCACCAGGCCCATTGCACAACAACAGAGCACTTTGGGGCCCCAAAACTGGAGAATCCCTTGCCCCCAGCGGGAGCTCCCATGATAGAAAAACCACCTTCATGATTGGTTTGGGTGCTTCTCAGATAAGGAAGGAAACGTACATACATTGCTAAAATAGTCTACATAAAGATATATTGCTATTACTCTACTGCACTATTTGACCAAACTGCAAATATGCAGATGTTTTTAAAATGATTCAAATAATCTGAAGCAGGGCTTCCTTTTTTTTTTTTTAGTAGGAATGCACAGAAACACAGTTCCAGTTGGCTTGGCATCAGGGGGTGTGACCTAATATGCAAATGAATTCCTGCTGGAACTAATTAGAGTTGCCTCTACCTCAAAAAACAGCCCCCCCCCCGAGTCGCAGATACCCAGAGATCAATTCTCCATTATGCCTTATGGGAATCGGTCTCCATAGGGGATAATGGAGTGCCCAGCAGACATTTCCCTCCCTCTCCCCCGCTTTCTGATGACCACTCCAAACCAGGGGATCTCCTGCCCCTACCTGGGGATTAAGCAACCAAAGAGAAATTATGGAAGGGTGGAGAAGGGAAAAAAGCAAAGGTTTCTATGTACCAGCCTCAATAAAGAAACAAACTTTTAGAAAATCATAATGTAATGAAGTAGAAAATTAAGCCTCATATAATATGAAATAAAGCCACATTATAACTCTGGAAATTAAGCCACAGATGATAAAACATAAACCACATCAAATTCATCACAAAGGGAACTTCACATAGTGGGAAAAACCACCTTTCAGTACAGTCCATATAAGTCCAATGAAGGATGTAAATCCAAATTTTCAGTCTGTTAATAGTAGTAACAAATCTTCCAATGAAATTTTCAAATGCAGCGAAGCATAAGATTTCCATGCAGCTATGCACAGGAGATATTTAGTGGACGGGATAATACTCCATTGTCCCCGTTTCATAATTGCTTCTTCTCTAGCTGAATTTTTACATTCAAGACATGGCAAGAAAGCTTCAAAGCCCTGTAGTGCAACAAGTAAAGTCTTGCCAATTTCGTTGGAAGATTTGTTACTACTATTAACGGACTGAAAGTTTGGATTTACATCCTTCATTGGACTTATACGGACTGTATTGAAAGGTGGTTTTTCCCACTATGTGAAGTTCCCTTTGTGATGAATTTGATGTGGCTTATGTTTCATCATCTGTGGCTTAATTTCCAATGTTAAAATGCGGCTTTATTTCATTTTATATGAGGTTTAATTTTCTACTTTATTACATTACGATTTTCTAAAGGTTTGTTTCTTTATTGAGACTGGTACATGGAAACCTTTGCTTTTTTCCCTCCCCCACATGGGGATTGGCAACCCTAGAACTAATCAAAGTAGTCAAGAAGCCAATCATTAATTCCCTGAGATCTCCATGCCCCACCAGGTTGGCAAGCCTAGAGGAGCAAACATGAAGAAACAGTAGCAAACCATGCATTCACGCAACTCTGTCGGAAATTTGGAAATAATGAGGCAAGGAAACAACAGACTCTAGAATCTGGGGAGAAATCTGGATATGGAGAATGTCATAATTATCCGTAAATGAGCAGGCAACATGGGGAGTCCTGCTTCTGTAGCACTATATTCTAAATTACTAAAATTCATTACTTTTCTCCTTGGAGGCATCTGCCACACATAGCACTGGCTGGATTTTGCAAGCATAAATTCACTGCCTTTGCTTTCTGCCTTATTGAAAAGACAGGCCAAGTCCTTCTCAAATCTCCTTGGCTTTCATTTCTGTTCACTTCCCTTCTTTGGGTTTTTTTTCCAAGACACTGATCTCTCTCCTAGGTATTTCAGGGTATTCAGAGGGAAAAAAAGAACATTCTCTGGTGTTAAATTAAAACACTTTGAGGCCGGCCAACGAGCAGCCTGTGATACCAATTTGTAAATCTATTAACATCCTCCTTGGAGGTTCAGACCCCTTTTTACTGTTACAGGTGATACCTCTCCTCCACCCCATTTGCAGGAAAGAATGAGCTAAAGAAGCAGACGCAAATAGTGAGGTTAAACAGGCCCAATGCTGTTGAAGGAACGAGAGCCAGCATGGTGTAGTGGTTAAGAGTGTTATGGAGAAGCGAGTTTGATTCCCCACTCCTCCTCCACATGAAGCCTTCTGGGTGACTTTGGGTCAGTCACAGTTCTCTCAGAACTCTCTAAGCTCCACCTACCCCACAAGATGGCTATTGTGGGGAGAGGAAGGCAATTGTAAGCTGCTTTGAGTTTCCTTAGCATAGAGAAAGGAAAGGAAAGGTCCCCTGTGCAAGCACCAGTCGTTTCCGACTCTGGGGTGACATTGCTTTCACAACGTTTTCACAACAGACTTTTTACGGGGTGGTTCGCCATTGCATTCCCCAGTCATCTATGCTTTTTCCCCAACGAGCTGGGTACTCATTTTACCGACCTCAGAAGGATGGAAGGTTGAGTCAACCTCAAGCCGGCTACCTACAGCCAGTTTGGTGTAGTGGTTAAGTGCGCGGACTCTTATCTGGGAGAACCGGGTTTGATTCCCCACTCCTCCACTTGCACCTGCTAGCATGGTCTTGGGTCAGCCATAGCCCTGGCAGAGGTTGTCCATGAAAGGGCAGCTGCTGTGAGAGCCCTCTCCAGCCCCACCCACCTCACAGGGTGTCTGTTGTGGGGGAGGAAGGTAAAGGAGATTGTGAGCCGCTCTGAGACTCTTCGGAGTGGAGGGCGGGATATAAATCCAATATCTTCTTCTTCTTCTTCTGAAAACCCAGCTTCCACTGGGGATTGAACTCAGGTCAAGAAGGGTATAAAAACCAACTCTTCTTTTTCAACTTGGGCCTTTTTCAACCTGAGCAAATGTCTCCTCTTTTTTGTCTCTTTTTATATTCCTCTGCATTTTACACCCTGGATTTGACTCTTGCTTTTGTTATGCAGATTGGTTTGTACAGTGCAGAGATATTGTTTTTATATGCAATTTGATGGTGTTTATACAAATAAATGTGATTTACTGACACATAAATAACACTGGAAAATGTACATGGCTATGGGGAAAATAATTTCAGGGAAACAGAAAATGTCATAAAAATTAAGATCTGTAGGTTCAACTCTCAGCAGGGAGAAGGAAGATCAAAACTGGGATTTTGACGGTTGAAATGAAGTCTGTTGTGAAATCTTGAAGCATCCCCTTCAGCAGCTTGGCAGGGCTGGCAGGATATGGGTGTGAAGCAAACCCTCAAGAAGCAAAAATTAGGGTTCCCAATCTCCAGTTGGAGGCAAGGGAATTTGGAAGCCCTCCCCCTGCTTCAGGATTATCAGAAAGCAGTGGGGGGATGTCTGCTGGGCACTCCATTATACCCTATGGAGACTGGTTCCCACAAGATATAATGGAGAATCAATCCATGGGTATCTAGGGGGAGCTGTTTTCTGAGCTATAGGCACCAAATTTTCAGCATAGCATCTGGTGCTTCTCTTCAAATCCCCCCCCCCGCAAAGTTTTAAAAAGATTGGACCAGGGGTCCAATTCTATGAGGCCCCCAAAGAATGTGCCCCTATCCATTATTTCCAAATAGAGAGAAGGCATTTAAATGTGATCAGTTTAAATGTTATGGTCCCTTTAAATGTGATGGCCAGAACTCCCTTTGGAGTTCAATTGTGCTTGTCACTGCCTTGCTCCTGACTCCACCCCCACAATCTCCTGGCTCTACTCCCAAAGTCCCCAGATATTTCTTAAGTCGGACCTGGCAACCCTAAACAAAATAGTCAAGCCAAATGCACTGGTAAGCTGGCAAAGTAATAAATACGGAGGCTGAGAGCAGTTCATGGTTTATGAAAGCACTGTGGTACAGACTGAGCAGCCACACCTAGCAACTCTACAGGGCTAAATTAGCTCTTCCTTGCAACACCATCCCCACCCTCTACCTATAGTAATGCTTGGTGACTTACGTATCTGAAGTGTGCAGGCACATAGAAACTCACACCTAGAATAAAACTCTGTTGGTCTTAAAGGTGCCATTGGACTCAAACTTTGTTTTAAAACCTCATTGGCTTCTCAAGTCAGCTGATTTCCCACTGAACTAGTAGCTGCAATACCACCTTCTGACCATCTACAGTGGGGGCATTGTGGAACAGACAGCAAGCCTGCATCTCTCTGTTTCTGTCACTCTCTCTCTGTCTCTGTCTCTCTCTCTCTGTGTTAGGGTTGTCAGGTCCAATACAAATTCTAGGGGTCAAATAGGATCCAAAGGCATAATCATTCTAGCTAAACTATGCCACTCATGTGATGAGGTTGGATGTAGAGCCCAAGATCCAGGAAGCAAAGCATTAATCCCAGTCCTCACTTTCCACCACTGCTGATGTTACCATCAGTAGTTAAGGTCTGCTTGAAACATGATGCAGAACACCTCACACATTTTTCATGTTCCCAGTATCTCACTTATAGTAGGCTGCTATGTGTGCAAAGAAAGCAGCTACATGTGCTTTGTTAGCATGCCAGCAACCCATAGTTTAAGAACATAAGAGAAGCCATGTTGGATCAGGCCAATGGCCCATCCAGTCCAACATTCAGTGTCACACAGTGGCCAAAACCCAGGTGCCATCACTAGCGGGGTATTGTACTGGCATGCCAGCTCAGCACTGCACAAGCAATAGCAACCCAGTTTAGACAAGATGTTATGTGAATGCAAAGGATCACAGTGCAGTTGCTTTGACTGAGTCGTGTTTTGTGATCAGGTAGTTGGACCCTAAGGAAGGCTGAGCACAGAGGAATAGATGCTTTTGAGCTGTGGTGCTGGAGAAGAATCTTGAGAGTCCCTTGGACTGCAAGAAGATCCAATCAGTCAGTCCTAAGGGAAATCAACCCAGACTGTTCCCTGGAAGGTCAGATGCTGATGCTGAAGCTGAAGCTCAAATACGTTGGCCACCAAATGAGAAGGGAGCAATCACTAGAGAAGATTCTGATGCTGGGAAAGACAGAAGGCAAAAGAAGAAGGGGACGGCAAAAGATGAGATGGCTGGACAGCATTACTGATGTAACTAACAGACTTCGGAGGATGGTAGAAGACAGGAGTGCCTGACATGACTTGGTCTATGGGGTCACAAAGAGTCGGATTCGACTGTATGACTGAACAACAACAACGTGACTGGCAACCCACAGAAGCAGGGCTCAGAAAGCCAGCCCTTCTTTCTCCATGCTGTCAATCAAAGATCTTTAACTGGTGACAAGAAAATTCAAGCATCGCATCCAGCTCTCTTTTTCTCTGTCAACCATTGTCATCCACGCAACCCTTCTTTGCATGCTACAACCGGCTACTCAATTGTAACAGTTTTGTGTCCTTGAGCGCGTTGATTTAAAAGCAAGACAGAAAACCAGCAGGTGAGCGGGTTAATGAATAAAGAACCAAAGGCTCTCCATGAGATGGCACACAGGGACTCTTTGAAGCATTTTCTAGGACACGCCTTGTGGAAAACAACTCTTAATCCTGTGACAGGAACAGCAGGTCCAGTTCCGCGGTTGGACGGGGATGTTTACATCTTCCTGTCCTTCATTGGTAGGCATTTAAAGGCTTGCAAATGGTTTCAACAGACCAGCGTTCTCTCCTCTGTCGGTCTCTTCCTGCCAAGGATGGGAAAACGTACACACAGGCACACCCTTGGGAGCCACGGCTTTGGGGATCGTTAAAGTGGATGTGACAGATCTATAACGAATGACCGCAAACAGGCAACCATTCCCCCCACCTACCGTCTTATGTAATGTGGAAGGAATGAAATGCAAGTCTCCAGGCCAGGAAGAAGGAGCAAAATGTTTTAAAGAGAGAGAGAAAGGAAGGGGAGGGGGAGAGAAACAACCTTCTATAAAAGGTTTTCTTGAAAACGACCTTGGAGTTGAGAGAATATAAAGTTACATAGCATGTTATGGTACCACAGTAGCAAGCATTATAGGATCATATTATTTAGAGACAAGGAAAGGGGAACCACTATTAGCTCATCTTGTCTGTCTCTGTAAAGTGGAAGTGCCAGATTTTGAAAAGGAAGCGCTCTGGGAGAAAACTAATCTATGACACATGTGTGTGCATTATATATTTTTATAAGCACAGGCTGTAGTCAGTTTCTTAAAGGTCTGGCTTTTCCATTTCTAGCCTTAGCACAATACCTAAAGCGTTACCGTTTACATGGAGGGCCAGTATGTTGCATGCAGCACAGAACCACATGGGATCATTCCCACATTGCACAGTTGCTATCAATGATGACCACAACCCAAATCCAGGGCAGGGGGTCAGATTTGCCTTTTCTTAACTCTAGCAAAATGTCCAACATGCATGCATTGAGAGGGTGGACTTTTATAGTGCATGGGCTTGGTGGGGGAGGGACGGCTCAGTGGTAGAGCATCTGCTTAGTAAGCAGAAGGTCCCAGGTTCAATCCCCGGCATCTCCAACTAAAAAAGGTCCAGGCAAATAGGCGTGAAAAACCTCAGCTTGAGACCCTGGAGTGCCGCTGCCAATCTGAGTAGACAATACTGACTTTGATGGACTGAGGGTCTGATTCAGTATAAGGCAGCTTCATATGTTCATACATGATCAGCAGTCCTGTCAATGAGCACTAGGCCACCCAGTACCAGGGTGACATTCTTACAGAAAGTTAAAATGTAATCAAAGTTATCAATGATGTCACAGCCTTCCTAATTTTCCTAAGAGTATTAATATCAGGAATGGCTATTAAATCTCAGATCTCAAGTCTTGAGAAATGCAGTCAAGTTTCTTGATAAATTCAAATTTAGCAGTGAAATTTTCATATCCAAGAATGGTGACCTTAAGGTCACATTTGAATTTTGCATAACAATATTGCAACTTTCACTTCTTACATTCCTCAAACCCGCTGTTGACCACACTGTTTTATTCTAGCATAGACGTCTGTGAACTAGAGACCACTTTGTCAGATTCATGAGGTGGACTTGCACTTGGAAGACATATCTTCTTCTTGCCGTGATCTGGATGGTGCAGGCTAGTCCAACCTTGTCAGATCTTGGAAGTACCAAGTAGGGTCGATTCTGGTTAGTACTCGGATGGGAGACCACCAAGGAAGTCCAGGATCACCATACAGAGGAAGGCAATGGCAAACCACATCAGGTCAATTCTTACCTTGAAAACTCTAAAGGTAAAGATGCAAGCACCAAGTCATTACCGACCCATGGGGTGACATCCATATCATGGCCTTTTCTTGGCAGACTTTTTATGGGGTGGTTTGCCATTGCCCTTCCCAGTCACCCAGCAAGCTGGGTACTCATTTTACCAATATTAGAAGAATGGAAGGCTGAGTCAAGCTTGAGCTGGCTACCTGAACCCAGCTTCCACTGGGATCAAACTCAGGTCGTGAGGAGAACTTGGACTGCAGTACTGCAGCTTACCACTCTGAGCCATGGGGCTCTTTTGAAAACCTGATGGGGTCACAATAAGATAGATGTGACTTGATGGCACTGCCTACCATCACCTTCTTCTTGTATCAGAATCCCTCCACTGCTTCCTCCCCATTATGGCAGCACTAGAAGTGCCAGGGATTGTGCAAAATGTCATTTTTCTTCTTAAGAAATTATCTGATTTTTTTTGTTCAGGATCAGAACTGGCACTTCCAAGTTCTGAAATGTTTTCTTAACCTTCAGGATGATGAATGTTGCTCATCAGAAAGTATCCAAAGGTCAGCTGGATTTTGTAGAAAATTTAGGAACTGACAAAAATAACAACTGAAAATCCTTGGACATCTCTCAAGTCAATGAAAAAAATGGAACTGGTTCTTCCAATCCATTTCTGCTTTTCTCAAGAAAGCAGACTTGACATAATGATAACTTTTCTTTTATATATAAATGGAAAAAAGTACCATTCCCAGTTCCTTATTCCTTGTAATTAATGTCTTTTTTTGTTTTTCCAAATCAGAGGGGTAGTAGATCCATCAACAAGATGGATCCAATATTGGGATATGACCCAACACAGAGGAAAAGTCTCACCTTATTTTATTTGAAGTTCTTCATATGGGCATTTGTGTACTCTTATCAAGGGCAAGATAGGGTGACCATATGCAAATCTAGGATTGCTGGCTAAGAGTCCATGGCCTGAGCTCAGGAAAAGAACATGACATCAAGAATGCATGGAATTATCAAGATACTGTGAATATGAAAAAGCAACATGAGGCAATGGCTACCTAATTTGGCTTCATCACAAAACAACCTAAGCATATCTCTTGAAAATGCACTCTTCCATAAAGTGACTCAGAATCAAACTGGTTAGGAGGGGGACTAGAGACACTGGAGAGTGTATTGTTGCTATGGAGTTCAATGGTTTTATTACTTCTTGCTTTATATAGTTCCAGGTCAGCAGCAACCTGCTATCTTTTTTGCCTGTCAGAACATCTACCAAATACTGCCATGAAAAAGACTTAAAATTGTGGCCTTCCCCTGCTTTTCTCCTCTTTTTATTTTGTAGCATCTGACCTGATGAAGAGTTCTGGGGAACTCAAAAGTTTGTACACTGCTATTGGTTGGTCCTGATAAAAGGTGTTACATGGATTATGTTCAGACGATGAAATGGGGTCTGATGAAGTGTGCATGCACACAAAAGCTCACGTTCTGAACAAAACTTTGTTGGTCTTAAAGGTGCTAGTGGACTCCAACTTCATTCTATTGCTTCAGACCAACATGGCTGCCCACCTGGATCTAGTAATTTGAGTGTCAGGCCAGGATTAGGGAGACCCAGAGTTCAATCCCCACCCTGCCATGGAAACTTGCTAGATGACATTGGGCCAGTCACACGTTCGCAGATGAATTTACAACACAGGACTGTTCTGAGGATAAAATGGAGGTGAGCTGAGTGATGCAAACTGCTTTGGGTCTTCACCAGTGTTCCCCCTAAGCTGAGCTAGTGTGAGCTAGCTCACTGTTTTTTTAGCCTCTGGCTCACACATTTTTGTCTTCACTCATGAAAAATGGCCCCAGAGCAAACTAATTCATTCAGTAGCTCACAATTGTAATGGCAGTAGCTCATAAAGTAGAATTTTTGTTCTCAAGCCTCCACAGCTTAGAGGGAGCACTGGTTCCCACTGGGAAGAAAAGTGGAGTATAAATGAAGCAATTTTTTTAAAATGGGATTTTCAGGTCAAATCATGAGAGTGATGAAATGTTTGAAATAATCTTTAGGTGGGGAGTGCTAGCACGATACCACCACATGACCTTGCTGCAAGCAGAGATGAAATAGAATCACAGAACAAAGCAGTAGACAAGTGCACCTTTAAGACCAACTAAGTTTTATTCAGAATGTAAGCTTTCATATGCTCTTAAGCAGACTTCATCAGACAAAATGGGAATGGCAAGCAGCAATTCTTAATATAAGTGGGCAGTGTGGAATCATGGGAATGTTTTTAGCAGATTAAAAGAATCACAAATAGGGATCTGTGTTTGTTAGTGTAGGACAAAACAGGGTTGAAAAAACACTGGAGGGTGATAAAAAGCAGACTGCTGTTGTAGGTTTGGGTGCCATAAATCTAGGTAACATTCTGGCTTTGTTAGTTTAAATAGAGGGCATGGTTTCTCAAAAATGGCTGCCTACTGGGATCTAGCTACATAGAATCACAGAGTTAGGGTTGCCAACTTCCAGCTGGTGGCTGGGAATCTCCTGCTATTACAACTGATCTCCAGGTGACAGACCTGGTTCACCTGGAGAAAATGGCCAGTTTGAAAGCTGAACTCTATGGCAGTATGCCCCAAACACTGCCCTCCTCAAGCTCTACCCCCAAAATCTTCAAGTATTTCCCAGCCCAGAGCTGGAAACCTGAGCTATACTGATCATCTTGTCCAGGGGTGGCCAAACTTGCTTAACTTGAGCCACATATCATAAACATCAGATGTTTGAGAGCTGAAAAACATGAATGTCAGATGTTTGAAAGCCGCAAAACGGAAGGAAGGAAGGCCGCAAAACGGAAGGAAGGAAGGAAGGAAGGAAGGAAGGAAGGAAGGAAGGAAGGAAGGAAGGAAGGAAGGAAGGAAGGAAGGAAAGAAGGAAGGAAGGAAGGAAAATAGATGAGGAGGGGAGAGATGGAAATAAAGCAACTTTAACTTTAAATGTATTCTCCAAACCTCCGATTGGCTTGACTTGAAGAAGTGATTTAAAGAGAGAAATGCCTTCTCCAAGCCAGCCAATGGGGTGGTGGGAGCTTCAAGAGCCATAAAATATGTGTGAAAGAGCCACATGTGGCTGCTGAGTCACAGTTTGGCCAACCCAACCTAGTCCATCCTCCTGCTCACTGCAGGATCAGCCCAAAGCATCCCAGACCAGTGTTCCTGCAAGCACTGCTTGAAGACTGCCACATGATTCTCTCCCTTCTAGAAACTGTAGATATCTGAAATGAAACCTGATCTCCAGCCAGTTCGGTGAATGACTGGCCTCAGACTGAAGACAGTAACCAGTCCGGAGTGGTTTCTCTCAAATGTCTTTAAAAAAAGAAAATTCCATCTCAGATTCCGTTTGACACTTCAGTAATATCAATTGGTCAGGCCAAGACCTGAGCAGAACGGTCTCATCTGTTTATAAGCTGCTTGCGTAAGGGTAGAGGGGAAAGAAGCACTGCCAATGGATTTGTTACTTGCAGTCAAAGCTCACCCAAAAATTGCAAGAAGGATTTTCCCTCTGCTTCCCCTAAAACCTGAGAAGGAACCAAGAATGGAAACTTTGAGGCCAAAAGGAGTGGAAAACATTCAGAAAGAAAGCCAATGTTTATCACAGACAGCCTCTGTGCATCCTTTCAGTGTTGCATTCCCTCATCTGAGAAGCATTCCCATAATATAAACAGAGTTTATATTATTGTCATTGAATTTTGTTGTTCCGCTCTTGGGCATTCTACTGGAAGACAAAACTGTTTTGAAAAGGAAATTTATCAAGGTAAGCGTCACACATCCCTGAAGTAGGACATTGCCCTTAAGACTGAATTTAGAGCAGTATTTAAGAGGAATTAGAAAATGGCCTTCAGGGCAAAACATCCAAGGGATTACAAGGAAAATCAGATTTAGGGTTGTACTTTTTTTTTTTTTGTAGCCATTGTAGTGTACTGGGAGCTTCAAATGAAGACCCTTCGTTGGAGAGGCTTCTTGCAGCTGAATTCAGATTGGCCACCCTTGCTGAGCCAGCCAATCAGTTTATATCCATTGTAATGAAGCCCATTGTTTGAGAGGCTCCTTGCAGCTACGCTCAGAGTGGCTGCCCTTGCTGAGCCAACCAATCAGGTAATATTCATTTGAATGAAGCCTGTCATTTGAGAGGCTCTTTGTAGCTACAATCAGAGTGGCCGCCCTTGCTGAGCCAGCCAGTTAAGTAATATCCATTTGAATGAAGCCCATGCAAATGAGGGTTCTGAGCACCTGTTTTTCTGTTGTTTATTGTGGGAGGTATGTTTTGGGTGAAATTTCTGTGTATATAATTGCGGCTAGCCGTGTGTGTTTTCAGTTGGGTTTTCGCTATTAAAAAACTATACCAGAATCAATATAGCATCTGGCCCACTACTTTTCAGCCATCAAATCACAGTGGACTTTGTTGGAATAGGCAATGTCTGTTAAACAAAGAAGAAGAGAATTAGATAGCATAGTGAGCTCAGCACCTTCTCTCCAGTTAAGTGTCATTCTATGTCTGTCTCTGGATTGCTACTCTTAGGGCTACTCTAGCGAGTCCAGAGACTTGACCTAATTAGTAATTTAAAATCCATGTGGTTGGATTTGATGGGTTGGATTAATTTTGTTTACTTTGATGGGTTGGATCTCAGCAACATTTTCATTCAGTCCTGCCTAATTCTTCTCCTTATTACAGCCCATGTGTCACATGGCTTTTGCTCATGGACATCCCATGATCTCCAGTATAGCTTTTTCGGTGGACTCTCTTCTGCCCTTTTTTACCAATGGAAGAGCTGGCTGGATCTATCTCAGAGTGATTCATTATTGTTATTTTGGAGATCTCTAATCTATGATGGGGAAATGCAACTGTGTTTAAATTGTTATGAAGTTCAGTCCTGTTTCCATTCTAAAGCTGACAAAATAACTGATAGCCATAATAATTCTTAAATTTTATTGGGCACAAATTGATATTTTAATGAAATCCCTTGTAAAACACTCAAAACTTCCAGTACTCTTATCACTCAAATATAGTTCCACAAACCTCCCATCTCAAGAAATGTCATAGAGATGGACAAGCTTCTCTATTTCGAGCAGTCTTGGGTTTTTTGAGCTTCCCCCCACCCATCAAGTCGCAGCCAATTTCAGGTGACCCCATAGGGTTTTCAAAAGCAAGAAAGGTTCAGAGGTGGTTTACCCATTGCCTGCTTCGGTGTCATAGTGCCCTTGTGTTCCTTGGTGGTCACCCATCCAAATGCTGACCAGGGTCAACCCTGCTTCACTTTTATGGTTTATGGTTTATTGGATTTATACCCCGCCCTCCCCGCCGAGGCAGGCTCATGGCAGCTCACAAAAATAAAATAGCAATAAAACATTAGAAGATGAAGAAGATATTGGATTTATATCCCGCCCTCCACTCCGAAGAGTCTCAGAGCGGCTCACAATCTCCTTTACCTTCCTCCCCCACAACAGACACCCTGTGAGGTGGGTGGGGCTGGAGAGGGCTCTCCCAGCAGCTGCCCTTTCAAGGACAACTTCTGCCAGAGCTCTGGCTGACCCAAGGCCATTCCAGCAGGTGCAAGTGGAGGAGTGGGGAATCAAACCCGGTTCTCCCAGATAAGCGTCCACACACTTAACCACTACACCAAACACTTAACCACTACACCAAACAAAATACAACATTCAGTAATATAACAATTAAAAACAGTTTGATGCTAATGTTGTTACTATCCGATGGCATTCAGTGTTCTTAGGTATCCACTTACTATATCAAGAGTTCTGTCAAAGGCTAGCCGGAATAATGTTGTCTTAAAAGCCTTGTGGAACTGGGCGAGGTTCCGCAAGGCTCTAATCTTCTCTGGTAGTTGGTTCCACCAATAGGGGGCAGCAATCGAGAAGGCTCTCTCCCTGGTAGATTTTAATCTTGCCTCTTTCAGCCTGGGGATCGATAATAGATTTTGTGTTCCGAATCTGAGTACTCTCTGGGGAACAAGTGGGGAGAGATGGTCCCTAAGGTAAGCAGGTCATATAGGGCTTTATAGGTATATAGGGGTTTTTTTTGAGATCTGATGAAATCTGGCTAACCTAGGCTATCCAGGTCAGAGCAGCTGGACCATGAGAAAAAAATTTTTTTAAGATTTTTCTGATTTCGGAGTGTTGAAAAGGCCTGGTTGGTACCTAGATTCCTTACTACATTTAATTACATGGAACAAAGGTGACAATTAAATTTTGCATGTAAGCATTAGTAATTCAGAAAGGTGCAAAGTGGATCTGTGGCCAGCATGCAAGAACAGAATATCCAGAGAGGAAACAAAAGGAATCTCGCATATTCCTGCTTGATGTTTGTATAGGTATTTCACCTTAGTATGTTCCAAATCTCCCTCCAGTTAAGCTGTAAATTTGATAATTTAAAGATACCTATTGACTTCCTGAATAACTTTTGCTAAGCTTATTGGAATTAATTACTTGGCCTGAAATTTCACATCGCCTTTCCAGATTGGTATTGCATTTACAAGATTCAAACCCCATTCTCCTTTCAAGGCTGCTGCTATCACCTTTCTGTTGACATCTCTAGATCTACTGACTGACCTATGACCTCTCAGCTTCTGCCCAGTCCTAAATCCCAGCTTTAAGAACATAAGAGAAGCCATGTTGGATCAGGCCAATGACCCACCCAGTCCAACACTCTGTGTCACACAGTGGCCAAAAAAACCCGGTGCCATTTATTAACGTTTCCTACTGGATGTTCTAGAGGACCAGAATAGAGCCTCTCTCTCCTTTATTTATTTTCTATCCCCTAATCAAGGAATGGGGACAAGAAGAAATGGATGTGTTCAAATGCTCCTCTAACTTCAGGCTGGTTGATTATTAATAAGCATTTTACACACAGATTGATAACAAATAGTGCATACCACCCCACTCTTTAACTGGGCTTACAGAGAAGTGTGTACACTGTTGTATATTCAGTTATCCAAAATCACACTGCAAGGGGAAAATTTATGCGTTCTCGGACTGAGACAAGCTGCTGATTAATATCTGATACAATTGCTTCAGCAGAAGTTGAAAGTGGCCCAGACAGATGACAACATCTTTGTTTCTCTGCTCCCTTAGCCACATTTTGGGCTGCATTCTCTTTATGATTAATGTATGGCTTCAACTGAAAAACAAAAACATCAGTGTGATGGGCCAGATCATCTCTGTGTTGCAGGAAAATGGCTATCAGATAACATCATCCTTCTTGTTCCAATATCCTCCAACCACTGAGAAATGGTCCTCCGTGGGTCCATTTTCCTTATAGCCAACATGGGGTTTGTATATTTAAAAAAGGCAGAAGCAACTGGAAAGGGGAGGATGAACAGGAAAGGGGACAATGAAGGAAGGGAAAACATTTATCAGGGTGAGATCTTTTCTTTTTACACAATTTCATCTCCATATAATGACAAAATAGCTACAGTGGAAGACTAGGTGGTTAGAATCATAGAATCTTAGAGTTGGAAGAGACCTCCAGGTCATTTAATCTAACCCCCTGCACAGTGCAGGAAATTCACAAATACCTCCCCCAAAATTCACAGGATCCGCAGAGCTGGCCATCCAGCCTCTGTTTAAAAACCTCCAAGGAAGGAGAGCCCACCACCTCCCAAGGAGGCCTGTTCCACTTAATGTTGAGCCTGAAGCTCTTTTGATTTAATTTCAACCCGTTGGTTCTAATCCTACCTTCTAGGACCACAGAAAACAATTCCACACCATCCTCTATATGACAGCCCTTCAAGTACTATGGTGATCAGATCACCTCTCAGCCATCTCCTCTCTAGGCTAAACACACCTGGCTCCTTCAATCTTTCTGCATAGGACTTGGTCTCCAGACCCCTTACCAGCTTCATCGCCCTCCTCTGGACCCATTCCAGCTTGTCTATATCCTTCTTAAAATGTTGCCCAAAACCGAACACAATACTCCAGAGCAGAGTAAAGCGATACCATCACTTCACTTGATCTGGACACTATACTTCTGTTGATACAGAAGTTTACATCCCTTCCTTCTGCTGCATTCCTCATTTGCAAGTTTTTATCTCTCTTTTACATTATCCTTTGTGAGCAAAATGCTCAAAAGGGGGGGGGGCACCCAAGATGGAGTCTCAGATGATGAGCTCTGCAAAGGAGTCATATATGAGACGGCAGTGCTTCAGATTCTCATGTGCCATTGTGGTTAGAGTGGCAGACTAGGATTTGGGAGATCCAGGTTCCAGTCCCCCACTCTGCTATGGAAGCTTGCTAGGTGACCATATGCCAGTCATGGGATGCGATCACACAAGCAGTTTGACCCGATAAAGGCACCCAACCCCTCCAAAGCAATAAGACACCAGGTTAGTGGGTGCTGTCTGATGGACACAAACCACCCCAAACTCACCTAGCTTATTTAAAGCTGACATCCTGCTGTGACAACCTGCCCATCTGATCGCACCCATGCACTCTCAGCCTCATTACCTCACAGGGTTGTCATGAGGATAACATTGAGATGAAGGGAATGACATAAGCTGCTCTCTGTTCTCACTGGAGAGAAAGGTAGGATATAAATGAAGTAAAGTCCTTATGTAAAATCATATCCACAGCACATATATCCTCCAGTATTTCAGATGAAAGTAAAATAATTTGTATACTCATAGACCCTGCATACTTATACCAAGGATGGCCTCAGAAAACAGGCTATTAGACGAGCGGTAGATTTTTATACCTAGATTAGTCTACCATTCTTAACCACTCCTCTGAACTGGCTCTGCACCGTCTACTGTATATATTGCATTTGTTTACTCTCTCGTAGCCTGTCTTGAACGAATTTAAAAGCCAAAGTAGGCGTCTTTTCTTTTGAACATAAACTATTTCTCCTGACAATTAAACAACAATAAAACAGCAGTTGTCTCCTGACATGATCACACCATTAAACTCACCAGCTGCATCCTGAAAGAAAAAAAAACGGTTGTGCACTACATTGCATCTTAGTGTTGATGCGCATGACTTCACTTACATGCAGGGCTTTTTTTGAGCAGGAATACACAGGAATGCAGTTCTGACTGGCTTGGTGTCAGGTGGTGTGGCCTAATATGCAAATGAGTTCCCACTGGGCTTTTTCTACCAAAAAATTCCCTGCATACATGCAAGGGCATTAGAGACAAGATGTATCTGCCCTGTCCTTTCAAAGATTTATTCCCTAGACACCTTGGGGAAGAAGCTGAAGAAAGACAAGTCTGGCCCTACTGCATTTTAGCAAGGATCCCCGCCCCACACCCAAATCAAGACAAGGGGAAAATAAAAACACAAAATTGTCCACAAACAAGAAGAAACGAGTGGATTTGCAATGTTCCATCCCATCATTGTTCTGGAATTTCATCTTGCACTGCATTTTGCTCTCCCTTAATCCCTACTTAATAAGCAGAATGTTTTAATGAAGGCCTTTATACCTTGCTTTTCTCCCACAGCTGGGTACTCAAAGGGAGTTAAAATGCAAAAATACTATCTAAACAAGCAATCAAGTATACATGCATCACAATGCACAGACATCCTGTTGGCTTTAGTTATATGGCTCATTCAGGCAACAAGCCACATGCTAAGAGGCAAGAGCCCTTTGATTTTTGCTCTTCAGCTTTTTCTAAAGATGTTTGGCTCTGGCCATGACCCATGCTAAATGCATGTAAGCAGGGCTTTTTTTTTTTTAGCAGGACTTTTTTTTTTAGCAGGAATGCACAGGAACACAGTTCCGGCTGGCTTGCATCAGGGGTGTAGCTTGATATGCAAATGAGTTCTTGCTGGGCTTTATCTACAAAAAAGCCCTGTCTGTAAGAGAGGAGGAACAAAGTTCAGCCCAATGTCATTTGCCAGGCAAAAATATTCTCAGCCTCCATCTCTCTCTGGCAAAATTTAAACTTGGAGCTGGAGCATTAATGGTTTGCCATAGCTTCCTTCCTTCCTTCCTTCCTTCCTTCCTTCCTTCCTTCCTTCCTTCCTTCCTTCCTTCCTTCCTTCCTTCCTTCCTTCCTTCCTTCCTTCCTTCCTTCCTCCCTCCCTCCCTCCCTCCCTCCCTTCCTTCCTTCCTTCCTTCCTTCCTTCCTTCCTTCCTTCCTTCCTTCCCAAAAAGCAAAATGTCACCCTCAATGTTGCCACCACTTCTGAGTGACATTAATGCCCTCACTTCTGGAACTCCCCCAAAATCCCCCTGTCAGCACCCTAATTTTACATCTGTTGCATTTGTTTATTGGTAGTTTTGGTTCATAATTTTTCTCTGTTGATTTTGTGAATTTCTTTAGATTTTGTTGCATTTTGATGACAATTTATACATATAATGTTCGTCATTACTATGTATAATAAATAGTGCTGGATTATAGATACAGAAATAACTTTGGAAAAGATTAACTTTTATGGGGGAAATAGCGCAAGGAAAAATAAAATGGTGCAAGAAATTAAAACAAGCTTTATTTACATAAGGAAGCTGCTAAAGAAAATTGGGGTTTTATAGAACAGAGTGGCAAACTTAGGAGAAAAAAGGCTGAGACAACACAGTGAACAACTTGAAATCATCCCTAATTATTATCACTCCTGACAAATACTGGAGACCAGCACTCGTCTTGACAAATGATATCACCCAGTAGCTAATATCTCCAGGTCAGATGAGGACAAGATTTCTCTTTTTGCACTGAAAATGGTTTTGCCAGCCACCTTCCACAATAACCCAACTTTTTGTTCCTTAATCATTTCTCCACATTTGTTTAGCCCCCACACCGTTGCTTTCAGAAATTGGCCTGTATCTCAAGAAACCTCCAGCGCTTTTTTGGCAAAATCTCACTGTCTTAGAACACTAAACATGCCCATCATTTCACACTTCACTTGGTTCCTGTCCCTTCCCAGTTTTTTCCACAGTTTCTTCTTCCATCGCTCACACAATTTGTTGCTAGGACTTTCCTAGATACCTTCTGAGGCCAAGCCCAACTGTAGTATCCAACACTTCTAACACAATAAGTTTACTTCAACAAGAAACACTGCTAAATGGGACAGATTTCACTGGGACACATCTCACAGCAACCCACTTATTTTAATTCATTAGCATATGTGTGCCATTAGAGCCAACGCTGGGCTTTGGAGATGTTCTCCACCAAAGCTTGTGGTAAATTCCAGAGTTAAATTTTGATGAATTTCCTCCTGAAGTCCCATGGCTTTTTGTCCACATCACAGAAGGAATGTTTTGCTCTAAGCTCAAGGAAAATCATCTTCCTCTCCCCCCCCCCACCCCTTCCTCTGCTTTTCATCAGGAATTTGATGTTCTCTAAGATCTCAAAAACACAGTTTCTATTCTGGTTCACTATTGTTAAGATATGTGGTTAATAAGCAGGAGGAAGAAGACAGAGTTTAGCTGAAAAGTCTCTTACAGCTGCTTCTTTAAAAATGGGTCAACATCTCCCTAGAGAAAATTATACATTTATTTAGAAGGTTATATGCTGTATTTCTCACAGTGATTTTAAAGAATCTAACAATCAATTTTTTCAGGGAGGTGTTATGGTAGGGCACATGCTTTGCAGTATGGAAGGTCCCATATTCAGTCTAATCTACTGTTCAAGGAACTCAGTAGATCTTGAGATAAATTCCTTTTATATCTGAGACCCTGGAAAATTGATGTCATCTGAGTAGAGTAGTCTGGTTGATAAAAGACTTGTTTCATAATACCACCTACTAGTTGATAAAGAGTCTCAAAGGTCAATATTTCCAGTTGGCTTGGAAGCTCCATAACTTCTACTGCTGGATCAAAGTCAATTGCAGTAGATGGATTAAAAAAAAATCTGAATTCAAAGGATGCCCCAGCAGACAGTTCCTGAGGACAGCAGTTCCAAAAGACATTGCGATGGTGTTCTAACAGCCAGTGTGGAGGCTGAGTAGAATCACAAAAACCATTGTTGAAGCATCTGAGAGTTAGATAAAAACCAGGCTGATTTTCTCCAGACATCACCCGGGAATGGCTCTTGACTCTGTTCTCTTCTTAGTGGCAGCAAAAAATGGAAGCACTGAGGAGATGGTGAATCTATCCATCCTTGTCTTACAAAGTACTGGATCTGGTCAGGACTAGCCAGGGCTTTTTTTGTAGCAGAACTCCTTTGTATATTAGGCCACACACCCCTGATGTAGCCAATCCTCCTGGAGCTTACAGTAGGCCCTGTAAGAAGAGCCCTGTAAGCTCTTGGAGGATTGGCTACATCAGGAGTATGTGGCCAAATATGCAAAGGAGTTCTGCTACAAAAAAAAGAAAGCCCTGGGACTAGCTCAAAGGATTCTGCCATCCCCAAAACTGCCCTGGAAATTCTAGGATCTTCTGCAATATTAGTGATAACATCAGCCTGCAGAATAGACAACTGTAATGCACATTACATTAGGCTGACCTTGCATACCATTCAAAAGCTATGAAGCAGTGTCATGTTTATAGATCGGTAGAAACCTCAAAGAGTATATCACTATTGAAGAGGCAGATTTGTCATTAAGGTAATTGAGAAAAGTCCTAGTGGGCCAATGGCCTGAGGTGGAAGGAAGTACCCGGCCAGGCCCAGCATGGTGCAGGGAAGGTGGTGTCCAGCTGAATCCTGCATGGCAAAGGAAGCATTTTGCCAAACAATATGTGGTATGAGACATGCTATTTCTCCTTTTCTCCCTCCTTTGTGGGGCAGGATGTTGAATGGGAAAGGAGGAGGAGGTTGGATTTATACCCAGCTTTTCACTCAGAGTCTCAGAATGATTTACAATCTCATTCCCTTCCTCTCCCGTGAGGTAGGTGGGGCTCAGAGAGCTATGACTGACCCAAAGTCACCCAGCTGGCTGCATGTGGAGAAGTGGGGGATCAAATTAGAGTCCAGATTACAGCTGCTCTTAACCACTGCACCAAACCAGTATAGCCTGCTCTTGTTAGATCTTAGAAGCTAAGCAGGGTTGGTACTTGGATGGACAACCCGCAAGGGAGACTTTGCAAAGGAAGGCAATGGCAAACCACCTCTGCTTAATCACTTGCCGTGACAACCCTATGAGGTCATCATATGTCGGCTGTGACTTCACATCACTTCACACACCCACACACCCTCCTTGAGAGGGCTGGACCAGGGGGTTCACTGGGGTGTAGCCAAGCTTGGCTGTGGGCAGAGCTCTTTTATAGAGTCAATTTTCCCCTTCCAATGTACCCCTTAAAATAAAGTGAGTTCAGCCAGCTCTGAATCAACCAAGAACGCTTTATTGCAAGAAGAAACAGTCACAAACAGTACAGGCACTTCATTCATTACATACACTCTGGCCATGGTTAATCACGCCCCCCTAGCAGGCAACAGTTACTCTTATTGGCTCACTCTAGAGTCCTTCATTTGCATCTCTTGGTTGCAAGTTGTTACATGCCAAATATCCTGATTGGCCAGATCTTCCAGGCTTCAGGATCCTAGTTTGCAAGGAGTGCCTGTCTCAAGCTAAGGCAACAAGACCCCAGTACAACACAATACATAACACCCCTGCACCCTGGGTCTGACTAACCTGGACAATTTGCTTCCAGGCTCCTCTTATGGAACCAGCTTGCATTCCTATGATGTTTTCAATTTAGTCTTCAGCTAGGAATGCTTTGAGTGTTGCCACAAACATGTTTGATATTCTAACTCACCACGCTCAACTGTGTTGAATATGGAGCCTGTTCAGTTCAGCACCAAATGTCTCCAACACCTGCTGAACAGGTTTGCACTGGGGTTTTTTTGCAAAAAATGAACTTGTGGGAAAACGCTGCCAATCCAAACAGATCGGCAGCCATGACACTGGTAAAGACAACATATGCAAACATTGAATGGTAGAATCTTTTTTAAAACACAGCATTTGTTTAGGACTGATTTATATGGTTTATGACTGATAATTTAAACCATTAAAACATCTGCCTGCCAAATGCAGCAGCGGCACAGCAAGGAGGAAGGGAATAGAACTCCATAAAGTGAGAATGCACACACATGGAAAGCCAATGGCACTGTGCTGTTAAGGAAGAAATAGCTGCAGCAACCTGCTGGACAGCCACAGATGGGTTGACGAAAGCCTGAAAAGTCTGCCAGAAACCTGGTTACCTGTTCATGACAAACAGAACATGAGCAGAACTGGCAAAGGTTCCCAAATCCTGGTCTCCAACAACCCTTGGCTTCCGTGCATCCCAGACTCCTGCTGCTCTCATAAAGACTGCTTCATTTTATTTTGAGGTAGTTCCTTTTTTTTTCAGTATTGCTAAACTGTCCAGTTCTTGAACTAATTTTAGAAAATTTTCTCGTTAAATTGTAATTTAGGAACACACTGGCAAAGTGAAGTTCTGAAACAGGAAGGGAATGGAAGAGATCCGCTCACTTACAAATGAACCCGCCTTTTCCACAGTCAAGCCCTTACTGATCTGGATCTGAGAGACATTCTGGAATACTGGCTCAAGCCTCTGACCAGGACTGGGGAAATCTGGGTCTGAATCTCCACTCAGCTTCAAAGATCACTGGGTGACCATGAGCCGGCTGCCATCTTTCAGCTTAGTTTTCCTCACAGTGTCATTGTCATGATAACATGTAACAGAGAGAACCATGTACAACCAGGGTTGGCAGGTCTCCTGCTTTGGCAGGGGACGTATCCCCACCTGCGGCCCATTCCCATGGCTGCTCAGCTGAGCACTGGGAGAAAATGGGGGGAAGCATGGCCAACAACAACACTGGGGATGCAATGACATCAGTTCTGGAAGTGACGTCATAATTTCACCAGGGAATCCCTAGCATTCATCCAAAACTCTGTGACTGAATGCTAGAGTGTCCCCAGAGATGACATGATATCACTTACAGTTGCCTCAGAAGTGATGTCATTACATTACCATGATGTCACTACAACACTGGCAAGCCCCGATCCTGACATGGTGAGTCTCTGGAGAGCTAGTTTGGTGTAGTGGTTAAGTGTGTGGACTCTTATCTGAGAGAACTGGGTTTGATTCCCCACTCCTCCACTTGCAGCTGCTGGAATGGCCTTGGGTCAGCCATAGCTCTGGTAGAAGATGTCCTTGAAAGGGCAGCTGCTGTAAGAGCTCTCTCAGCCCCACCCACCTCACAAGGTGTCTGTTGTGGGGGAGGAAGGTAAAGGAGATTGTGAGCCGCTCTGAGACGCAGAGATTCAGAGTGGAGGGTGGAATACAAATCCAATGTTGCCGTCTCCTTCTCCTTCTTCTCCTTCTCCTTCTCCTTCTCCTCCTCCTTCTTCTCCTTCTCCTTCTTCTCCTTCTCCTCCTCCTTCTTCTCCTTCTCCTTCTTCTCCTTCTCCTCCTCCTTCTTCTCCTTCTCCTTCTCCTCCTCCTTCTTCTTCCTCTTCTCCTCCTCCTCCTCCTCTTGCTGGCTGTCAACATCATGCTGGCAACCCTAATTAGAACCCTATAACTGACATCCTGGCAACACAGATCACCTCCCCTGGAGAAAATGGCTGCTTTAGAGGGTGGACTCTGTGGTATTGCATCCCACTGAGGTCCCTCCCACAGATGAGCCAGTTTGGTGTAGTGGTTAAGTACACGAACTCTAATCTGTAGAACTGGGTCAGATTCCCCACTCCTCCACATGTAGCCATCTGGATAACCTTGGGCCAATCACAGTTTTCTCAGAACTGTTCTTTCAAGAACAGTTCTTGACAGAGTTCTTTCAGCCCCACCTACCTCACAGGGTGTCTGTTGTGGGAAAAGGAAGAGAAAGGAAATTGTAAGCCACTCTGAGACTCTGAGTAAAGAGCAGGGTATAAATCCAATCTCTTCTTCTTCCCCTTCCAAGACTCCAATCTCTCAAGACTCCACCCTCAGATTACCTAAGTACCTAGATCCTGGTGGGGGATCCTCTTCACACACACTTTGCGTGTGTGGTGTGATGCTGTCACCTGGAAGTGACATTATCACACTGGGCACATCATGGGGGGGGCGGGGTGGACACACAAGGACTTTGGAAAAAACTCTATAATTACCATAGAGGTTTTTTCCCCAACGCTAGAGCATCCCTCCATGACATGCCTGGATTAATAATGTCACTTTTAGGAGACATCATCATGCTGGGTACATTGCAGCGTGCCAGTACCCTTTGGGTACAGGGCTCTCCCTTTTGACCAGTTCTGTGGTGGTGGGTTGGAGGCCCCAAAATCAGGGGAATCCCCACCCCTGGTGGGAGGCTGGGAACCCTACTAAGTACATTGCCCTGAGATCCTTGGAGGATCAACATAAAATATCCAGGGCTTTTTTGAGCAGGAACGCATGGATGCAAATGAGTACCTGCTGGACTTTTTCTGCAAAAATACCCCTGGAAAAATCTATTGCTAGACTCACACATGCAGTGATACATACATAGTAGCATTGAGGCACCGAGCGTCTTTATATCTACATTCAGTAGACCTTCTCTCTGTGAGCCTTTTCTCCTTCCTTTTTTTTATGGAGCAACATTTTTCCCCCTCCTGCCACACACAAAAAGACAAGAAGCTGTCCATATGCTGCGCATTCAAGAGGTCAGCTGCAGCGTTTCATTCTAGACAAGGCCCAGCTGCTTGCCACTCCATAGATCAGTTGACATGAGGCCTTGGTCATCATTAAAAAAGGGCCAGAGAGCCGCCCCCCCCACTCCCCCTCCTCAGTCCCACTTCCCAGCCAAGATATGAAAAAGTCAGCAACTGCTCCTTGTTTAAACCAAGAAGGAGCTGTGGCTTCCTTATGAAGTAGTGGAAATCCTGACATCATGTTTAAAAATTAAAAAAAAAATCAGCCCCCAGCCCCAACTTTTCCTGTCGTAATTACTCTCAGATTTCTAGAGTTAAAGAATAAAATAACCTCCCGGGAGAGGGGAAAGGAGCGTCCTCCACAGACTACTGTTTGTCTAGGCCGGCGATGACTCACTCAAAGCCCCCTTTCCACTCCATTAACAAATAAAACCAGGAGCAGGGGACTCACAATGTAAAAAGAGTTACCGGGGTGGGGAGCGCAAGTCAAGCAGTGATCGGGGAGAATGGGGGAGAAGTTATTTATGGAAACTCCGTGTTGCTCTTTTATAGATTTCCTTATGGTTAAATAGGATTGATGGAGGGTTGTTATTTTTTTTTAAGAACGTGAATGACTCACATTTTGGATGTCAGCTCTATGTGTACATTGCTAGTTCCGTATTACCAAAATTTTCCTTTGTCTGATCTGATCACACAACTTCCAGGTGGAATGATCAGGAGGTCTCTGGATGCCCTAAGGCCAGATGCTCCAGTGAACTGGAATAAGGAGTTTTAAATGCAGCACTATCCATTTCTTTACTGTCTTGGGGGACTATAGGAATGCACCTGATTTGCTATTATATGCAGGTATTATGAATCCATGCATGTACATCCTTGATACACTTTTATAATGGCCCAAACAAACTGTAGAAAAGAAAAATGGAACATGAAAGGAAAGGTCCCCTGTGCAAGCACCAGTCATTTCCGACTCTGGGGTGACGTTGCTTTCACAACGTTTTCACGGCAGACTTTTTACGGGGTGGTTTGCCCTTGCCTTCCCCAGTCATCTACACTTTTCCCCCAGCATGAAAAGGATGTTTCTAAAAGAAAAGTCTGCAATTGTTTTTTTCCAGTTTTGTCTAGTTTTGATGTATTATTTCCCCCCTAACCAAAGTCAACTAATGTTGATTATGCATCAAGGAATAGGAGCTGAACTGTATCTACAGAAATGTCATGACAGAAGTATCAGTTCAGGCCAGCACAAGCAGAATACTTCACATGCTCCATGCTAGGGCTGGAGAGGCTACTTCGGTTTTCCCAAAGCTGCTGAAACCATGGCTTCTCTGCTAAGATCATTATTCTAGTAATCGCATCGATTACTAGCTAATGGATACTCTTAAAAGGTAAAGGTAGTCTGCAGTGCAAGCACCAGTCGTTTCCAACTCTGGGGTGATGAGGCATCACAATGTTTTCATGACAGACTTCTTACGGGATGGTTTGCCATTGCCTTCCCCAGTCATCTACGCTTTCCAGCCAGCAAGCTGGGTACTCATTTTACCAACGTCGTAAAGATGGAAGGCTGAGTCAACCTCAAGTCGGCTACCTGAACCCAGCTTCTGCCGGGATCAAACTCAGGTCATGAGCAGAGCTTAGGACTGCAGTACTGCAACTTTACCACTCTGCGCCACGGGGCTCTTCAAACTCTAGTCCATTGGAAATGTTCCCAGTTGGTCAGTCCTGGGAGCACTGGAGGTGGGGAGGGCAGCAACTGCAGAAAGCAGCACCACATAATGCTGCTTCCCAGTTCATAGATGGATCATGGAAGGAAGGTTGCCAACTCAGGGTTGGGGCATTCCTGGAGATTTCAGGGTGGAGCCTGGAATGGGTGGGGTTTGGGGAGGGAAAGAATCTCAAAAGCCATTGAGCCCACCCCCCAAAGTAGTCATTTTGTCAAGGGGAACTACAGTTGTTGATTCAGGGCTGAGAAATTCCTGGAGTTTTGGAGATGGTGCCTGAGGAAAGCAGAGTTTGGGATGGGAAGGGAGCTCAGAGGGATTGTGATGCCACTCTAGGTAAGAGTTGTATTTAGGTAGACCAGTCACTGGTTTTAATCCCAGGAGAACTCCAGGCCCCACCTAGAGGTTGGCTACTCTGAGGGGAACTGATTTCCATTCTGGGATATCTCCAGATCTGCCTGTACCAGTGGGTATCATGATGGCCACCAGCTCATGTTGCTTTAAAACAGTAGTAGACAATCCTGTGTTAATTGTTGTTTGGAATTTTACATGTGATAGATGTTATATATTATGGATTGGATATTTTATTTCCTCTGTTTACTGTTGATATGACAATAAAGGTCTATGAATGAATGCGTAGTAGACAAATTCATAGAGAAGAGGTTTATCAATGCCCACTAGCCACGATGAATAAAGGGAATGTCCACACTTTGAGGGAGTAAACCTCTGAGTACAAAGACAAGGAGGCAACAGGAGAAGGAGGCCTTGGTCTGTATGCCCTGTCTACTGGCCCTCCAGGGCATCTGATTGGCCACTGTGAGAAAGAGGCTGAAGGACTAAGCACATCTAGTGCAAGGATGTCAAACATGCGGCCCAGGTGCCAAATCAGGCCCCCGAGCAACTAGCTATCATCTGCTTCCTTCTCCCTCTCTCTTGCTTGCTTCTGCATAACAGCTTGCTTTGCCGAGCTTGCTCAATCACCCAGGAGCTACAGAGCAAAACTTCTATTTTCTCCATTGGATGAGGCTCCTCCCTTGGGGAGAAAGGGGGGGAGGAGGCAGAGTTTGCTTTGCCAGGCTCTCTCAGTCGCACAGCAGAGCTACTGAGTCAAACCTCTCTTCCTTCTATTGGCTGAGGCTCCTCCCCTCCTGCTCCCCTGGGGAAGGAAGCAAAGAGCTAGAGCTTCCTTTGCCCTTTATAAAGTTTATATCTCTGCTCCCAAATCTTAAATATGTACACACATGGCCCGGCCCCACATGGCCTTGCCTGATAAGGTCTCATTTATGTCAGATCCGTCCCTCATGACAAATGAGTTTGACACCTCTGATCTAGCGGGACACTTCTTATACATGAACTGAGGAACAGCCCTGCCCATCTCATTGGGTTGGGAACTGAAGGCGACGACATACCATCATTCAATCCGATGTGGAAGCCTAAAGAACACTGCAAGAAAAAGTCTGCATCACAGACTCAACTGTTTCCCCCTTCCCACTAACTTGGGCTCCACAGAGCTGTAAGAAATACAATTGTGCACAAACACTGAACTGTTTTGCCTAAAACATAAAAGGAAATCAAATGGAAGTTGCACGCAGTCAACATCTCAGTCAACATTGTTCTGATTTATGGGTATTGAGTTTCTCATTGGTAGAGTGAAAATTCAAAGTGCAACATTAACCGTGATGAAGGAAAGGCAAAACCTGTGACGGCTGACATTTAGAATTCAGGAAACTGTAAGAAGTTGTGAAGCTGTTCTGCCAGACTTGAATCCACTGAAATCTTCATGGATAGCTTCACTTTGGAAATCCTGACATTAAGATTGTTTGAGCCACAATTGATTGACATTTGGTTCTCTACAATACTAGACTTTATAATTCAGCAAAAAAAAAAAGGAAAAGGTAACTTTAGGTCAAACTCCTATTTTCCTTTTCAGTCTTTCTTTGTCTGTGCCCACCTCTGTCTCCTGTGAAAAACTCCTGCAGTGATTAATGAGGACAGCCTTTGCATATTGACTATAAATGCATATAGTTGTTCTCTCTCTTTTTTAGATTCAGGTATGTAGCCATGTGAAGAGCCCCGTGGCGCAGTGTGGTAAGCTGCAGTACTGCAGTCCAAGCTTTGCTCACAACCTGAGTTCGATCCTGGCAGAAGCTGGGTTCAGATAGCCAGTTCAAGGCCGTCCATCCTTCCAAGGTTGGTAAAATGAGCACCCAGTTTGTCGGAGGGAAAGTGTAGAAGACTGGGGAAGGCAAACCACTCCGTAAAAAGGCAAATCACTCCGTAAAAGGCAAACCACTCCGTAAAAAGGCAAATCACTCCGTAAAAGGCAAACCACTCCATAAAAGGTCTGCCAAGAAAATGTCCTGATGTGACATCACCCCACGGGTTGGTAACAACTCGGTGCTTGCACAGGGGACTACCTTTACCTTTTTATGTAGTCATGTGAGCCCAGTAGCACCCTTAAAATGGATGAACTTTTGTTCAAGGTATAAGCTTTCATGTGCACTTCTGAAGAAGCGTGCATGCACACAAAAGCTTATACCTTGAATAAAACTTTGTTGGTCTTAAAGGTGCCACTGGATCCAAATTTTTTCCTCTTTTTTAGTTCAGTTAGTATCTCATAGGAATGGTTTCAAATTTCTCACCCCTGTTGAAAACCCATGTTTTAGTTTCTATTCTACCTTGTGCAGACTGAACTGATAGTTCTACTGTGATAGAGGCCTCCTGCAGGGAGAAGAAGAAGACTGCAGGTTTATACCCTGCTCTTCTCCCTGAATCAGAGACTCAGAGTGGCTTACAATCTCCTATATCTTCTCCCCCCACACCCTGTGAGGTGGGTGAAGAAGAAGAAGATGATACTGGATTTATATCCCGCCCTCCGCTCCAAAGAGTCTCAGAGCGGCTCACAATCTTTTTTACCTTCCTCCCCCACAACAGACACCCTGTGAGGTGGGTGGAGCTGGAGAGGGCTCTCACGGCAGCTGCCCTTTCAAGGACAACCTCTGCCAGGGCTATGGCTGACCCAAGGCCATGCTAGCAGGTGCAAGTGGAGGAGTGGGGAATTAAACCTGGTTCCCCCAGATAAGAGTCCGCACACTTAATCACTACACCAAACTGGTGGAGCTGAGAGGGCTCTCCCAGCAGCTGCCCTTTTAAGGACAACTGCGATAGCCATGGCTAACCCAAAGCCATTACAGCAGGTGCAAGTGGAGGAGTGGGGAATCAAACCCGTTTCTCCCAGATAAGAGTCCACACACTTAACCACTACACCAAACTGGCAAACTCAGGCCTCGGATTCAGTGGGAGCTCACAGGAGCACAGCTCCTGAACCTTTCTGAGAATTCCTCCTCCTCCTTCTGAGAGTTCCACCTCTTTGTCCATTGAATAGTATGTGCAGCTGCATAACAATACCTGGATGAGCTCCACCACCTATTTTTCTACAAAATGACCCCTGGGCACACTTAACTACTACACCAAACTGTGTTACCCTCAGCAGGAGAAAACAGTGTTTTTTTTAAAAATGATGGCTGTATCTCTCCTGCAATATCACTTCTGGGAAAGATCCAGAAGTGACATCAGGTAGCTCTAGGAATTGCTGGAAAGAGTTTCTGGTAATTCCTAGACCTATCCAGTACCACTTCCAGGTTTTCCCTGGAGTGATATCATGGAATAGACAATGACATCCCCCTCCCTCCCATACCCCTGCCCCTGAAGCTCAAACTGGTTGCCAGGCATGGAACACACTGGCACATTCCTGTTGCAGATGCACTTATGCACTTTAAACAGCGATGCAGAAGTTTTAGCAACTAGCCACACCTTAAACTTGGGGACACTGGGGGAGGGAATGACATATATATATATATATATATATATATCCAGTAAAATATCAAAGCTTTGAAACCAAATATTCTTGATATCTCCCCCCCCCAAAAAAAAACCTCAGTTCAGCTCTCATTGAAACTTGATCAAGACTCCCTCTGTAGGAATGGGGGAAAAAATCAGCAGGAAATATGACATTAGAAGCGCCCCAGTTCCAACAGAGACCTTATTTGCTGTCACAACAACCAGTACACATTGAACCGAACAGGGAAACGAGATGTCCTGTCCTGTACCCAGTCTTCATGCAAGTCAACTGGTGCAACCTCTACATGTTGAGCAACACTAATAAGATATGTTCCTGGCACAAGCCTATAGTTTTATGTATGGACCTAATTATAGCTTTGTTTTATTAAGATCTGAACTACATTTTCCCCTAAAAATGAATCATGGGGAACAGGGGAGTGCAAGGGGAGAGTGACCTCAGTTTGGCCTGTTGCACCACAGCCGAGCTTGCAGTTCTCCACTAACTAGTCTAGTGGAAGAATAAGGCTGAGAATACAGTCCTACTTCTTTATTGGAAGCTCACTTGGAAGGGATGGTATCAGCATGAGCAGACATCTTTTCACAGCCCAGCAGAAGGCCCATCAGTGGCTAAATGTGTGTGACCCACCTACTCTCACCAGATAGAGAACATTATCCCCAGAGGCCCCACAGTGTGTCTGGGTGACTTCACCACAGGGTTGCCAGGACCCACCACAGGGAATGCTCATGACCAGACAGTTGAGAAATTGACCATCTTAGTAGAGGGTAGGAGTCCCGTGGCACAGAGTGGTAAGCTGTAGTACTGCCTTCCAAGCTCTTCTCACAACCTGAGTTCAATCCCAAGGGGAAGCCGGCTCAAGGTTGACTTAGCCTTCCTTCTGAAGTTGGTAAAATGAGTACCCAGCTTGCTGGGTGTAAAGTGTAGGTGACAGGGGAAGGCAATGGCAAATCACCTCATAAAAAGTCTGCCAAGAAAATGTCATGATGTGACATCACCTCATGGATTGGTAATGACTTGGTGCTTCACAGGGGACTACCTTTACCTTTTACCTTTTTAGTAGAGGGTACCACCAGGAAAAAGCTGTCTGAGGAATGCAACTACTGCACATGGGTGTATGCTGTCAGCTCCTCCTTAGCAATACTCACGGATGGAGCTTAAAGGAACATGAATGAGTTGCTGCACCTTGTTCCAGAAGAGAATGTGTGCACACGAATGTCTATAAATATCAGTAGGTGAAACTCTAAGGGAACACACTGGAGGCCATTTTGTCCAGTACCCACTCAGATACTGAGATAACCCTATATGTCTCCACCTACCCTATCTCACAGGGCTATTATGATGAGGGAAAATGAGAGAGCGATGCCATCCTAAGTCCTTGGAAAGAGAGTGGGGTGGGGGGACGGTGGAATTAACAAATGCATTTAAATAAGTAAAGACTTATGATTCAAGAGCCAGAGCATTGGTAGGCTACTGAAATGTATTTGTCATGTAGGATAGAAATAGGGACGAACAAACGCCCTCCATTTGGTTTCATTTCATATTAACTGATATTTTTCACTGGTCTTGATTCTGTTTTTTATTCCTTTGTGAGAACATGGTGCAGTTTGTGTATGCAGTATACATGTTATTTATGCACAGAATGAGTGTTATGCAAGCCGATCATACATAATGCTGATTTGCCGATGCATAAATAATATTGGAAAATGTGTACACTTAATGAGGGGAAATTTGGTGTGAGAAAATGGTGGAAAGATAAAGAATCACTGTTTCAATTCAATTTTCGCAAGCAACATCAAAACGGGGATTTTTTTTCAAGTCATAGCAGGAGAGTGGAAAATTCGGGATCATCCTTAGATGGAAAATGATTGAGGTAGCACAAACATCAGGTAAAGAACCAATACATAAATATACACACATGGAGGAAAAGAGTGATCCAAAGAGAATGTTTCCATAGATAGAAGGCACTTTGGGAGGAGAAGAGAATCCCAAGAGACAACAAAGTCATTTTCCTTCCTTCCTGTGGAGAGAGAGGCCAAATTGGGTGCGAATGAGTAAGAACACTCACTTTGAGATTTTTCCATGTGAAGTATTATCCTTCCTAAACTTGTCATCTGGCAAGCTTAGAATGCTGTAATATACCCAAGAAGATTTCTAAAATGCACATTCTAAGTGAGAAGTTAGCCCACCCTGCCAGTAGGCAAACTAGGTGATTTCCTAGGGCACCAGCCTTCTGGGGGTGACAAATTGGGCACCCCCCATGTGACTCAGTGACATTATCAGTGCAGCGTGATCAGCTAGCCTTGTCTAGGGTGCCAGACAGTCTAGGGTCAGCCCTGTAACAAACAGCACCCAAAGACCACATGAAGACCTCTTTTGGCATTCTAGGCACCAGGTACTCATGCTAACTAATCTCAGCTTGCTCTTGGTTTGCAAAATTCCACAAATATACTCTGCATTTTTAGGGTTGCTCATTTCCAGTTAGGATATTCCTGGAGATGTGAGGATGGAGCCTGGGGAGAGTGGAGTTTGGGGAGGGGAGGGACATCAGAAGGCCATACAGTACACTGTCCAAAGCAGCCATTTTGAAACAGGGGAAGTGATCTTTGTTGTCTGGGGATTAGCTGTAATACTGGGAAGTTTCCATGCCTCACCTGGAGATTAGGAGCACAATGCATTGCAAACAAACAGCCCTAGAATATCTCCAGTGGGAAATACAGGAATTTTTATTTATTTACATACTTACTTACTTTTACTTATATTATTTACAGTCCACCTTTCTCACTTGGGCTCAAGGTTGATTGCACATGGTGAGTCAGTACAATTAAGAAAATGGGATGCTCACTCAATAATGTATTAGGATATTATAATATTGGACCCTGTCTGTCAGATTCAATCCATCAGATTCAGTATAAGCTTTACCTGCACTGTTCTAGACATTTCCCAACCATTTACAAATCACCCAGCACCATGGTAAACCATGGGGCTGAGTTTCATCCCACAGGCAGCAGAAGTTGATGAGGGGCAATCTTGTAGATAGCTTCAAGGACCTTCACACTCCATTTTTGACTGCAGCCTCCATAGAACACGTATTTGGAATCTTGAAATTCCCGAAGGCATTCTGGAACCTACTAGGGTTCATGAGCCTCTGTGAGTGGACCATTTTAACTTGCCACGTTCTCATGCTGGGTGTCAGGGCTACATTCACCTTAACTTTAAGTAGATAGTGGTCAGATCATGGTTCAGAGCAAATCTCTAGCCTGAAACCAAATCCTCCTTTAAAGGCTCAGAGCAAAATATTTAGTCCAGGGTGTAACCTCTTTTGTGTTCTGGGCCAGTCACAATTTGGTGGAGACCCAAGGCAGTCAAAGAAGCTATAAAATTCTGAATCAGTCCTGATGAGGTATCATCCACATGAATGTTGAAGTCTCCCAGAACAATCAGTCTAGGAATCTCCAGCACCACATCTGACAACACTTCTGCTAACTCTCAGAGAATGCCCACTGGGAAACTATGTGGCCAGTAGACAAGCAGAATGCCTTGTCTATCCTTAGTCCCTAGTATAAGGAACATACAGTCAATGACTATAATTTGTGTTGGAAGTCTGCAAAAATTTAAGGACTCATGGAAAATAACAACCATATCTCCTCCCCAGCCAGTTGTGCAGGGTTGTTGGAGGAATACATAACCAGGGTGTGTTAGCTGGGACAGATACTCCATGTCATTTCCTTCCGGCCATGTTTTCTTTAAGCAAGCCAGGTCAATTTCCTCTTCCTGCAACATCTCATTGAGGTGTGCAGTTTTGTGTTTCACTGAACTAGTGTTCCTTAGTACTAATGTAGATGTAGGGGAAATAGGGATCTTTGTTTCCGCAGTGCTCAGGATACTACAGAGGTTAGATAGGCAGTGAACATCCTTTTGAACCACTGGACAACTATAATAAATCCTACCCCCATACCCATCAGATCCTTTTTGTACTGAGAGAGTGCATTCTTCAGACATTTCTTTTTGGTTTTAAAACAATTTATTAATAACATATGGTAACAATATCTAATTATATCATTACTATCCCTAACCCATATGATATTTTTCTAATCCCCCCTCCCTCCTTTACTAGACTTCCGCCGATGTTATATACTTAAGTTCACTTATAAAGGTACCCTTAACCCATCAAGGTTCAATTTCTCCCTTTTCTTAAATTCATTGTTAAAAAATTGCCCAATGTCCTTTCAAATTCCACTCTTTTTCTATATATCCTTTACATTTCTTCCATTCCCTTTTAAACACTTCCAAATCATAGTCTCTTAAAGTTCTTGTTAGTTTATCCATCTCACTCCATGATAAAACTTTCACAATCCAATCCCATTTCTCTGGTATTTTTTCTTGTTTCCATAACTGCGCATATAATGTCCTAGCAGCTGAGAGCAAGTACCAAATTAGAGTTATATCTTCTTTTGAAAATTTTTCCATTTGTAATCCCAACAGAAAAGTCTCTGCTACTTTCTTAAAATCATATCCCAAAATTTGAGATATTTCTTGTTGTATCATCTGCCAAAACTTTTTCGCTTTTCCACAAGTCCACCACATATGGTAAAAAGAACCTTCATGTTTCTTACATTTCCAACATCTATCTGACATCTTTTTACTCATCTTTGCCAGTTTTTTCGGAGTCATATACCACCTATACATCATCTTGAAACAGTTCTCTTTAATACTCTGACATGTTGATATTTTCATCGAGTTCTTCCAAAGATATTCCCATGTAACCATTTGTATTTCCTTGTTTACATTAATTGCCCATTTAATCATTTGAGATTTTACTACTTCTTCTTCTGTAGACCATTTCAACAATAATTTATATATTTTCAATATTAATTTTTCATTATCTCCAAGCAGAACCTTTTCCAATTCCGTTTGCTCACGTCTAATTCCAACAGATTTAATATCATTTTCCATCAAGCTTTTTATTTGTTGCATTTGAAACCAGTCATACTTGTTATTTAACTCTTCTGCAGATTTTAATCCAACTTTATCACCTTGAATCTTTAGCAGTTGGTTATATGACATCCCTCTGTCTTCATCAGATTCAGCTGTTATTTTTATTACTTCTGCTGGCACTATCCATAGCGGCTTTCTTTCATCACCATATTTCTTATATTTTATCCATGTATTTAGTAAGTTATTTCTGATATAATGGTGAGAAAAAAGACTATCCATCTTATTTTTCCCATAGTACATATAAGCATGCCAGCCGAATTTGTTCCCATGAGCTTCTAACAATAAAAGTTTTTTATTTAACAGCATCATCCAATCCTTTATCCATGTCAAACAAACTGCATCATGGTACAGTCTTAAATCTGGAAGTTGAAAACCACCCCTCTCCTTAGCATCTGTTAAAATTTTCATCTTAATCCTCAGTTTCTTCCCAGCCCATACAAATTTAGAAATCTTCCTTTGCCATTTGTTAAATTGTTTGCTATCTTTCACAATCGGAATAGTTTGGAACAAATACATTATTCTTGGCAGAATGTTCATCTTAATTGCAGCAATCCTACCCAACAAGGACAAATTGAATCTATTCCATTTCATCATATCTTTATCCATCTTACACCATAACTTTTCATAATTGTTTTTATACAAATCGATATTCTTCATAGTTATTTCTAGACCTAAATGTTTAACTTTAGAAGTAACTTCACATCCTGTCAAACTCTGCAATCCTTTCTGTCTATTTAGTTGCATATTTTTACATAAAAATTTCGACTTCTCTTTATTTATATATAATCCTGCCATTTCTCTGTATTCTTTTATCTTAGCTATCAACAAAGGTACCACTTGTATCGGATTCTCAGTTATGAACACAATATCATCTGCAAATGCTTTATATTTATAAGAAAATCCTCTAGTTTTCAATCCTTCTATCACTTTGTCGTCTTGTATTTGCATTAACAGAATTTCAAGAGTCATTATAAACAATAATGGTGAAAGCGGACATCCTTGTCTTGTACCTTTGCTCACCTTCATTTCTTTTGTAAGGTCTGCATTTATACACAATTTTGCGTATTGATCCGTATATATTGCTTTCGTCATTCTTATAAAATATTCTCCCAAATTTATTTTTTCCATTACTGCAAACATAAAGTCCCAGTTCAAATTGTCAAAGGCTTTTTCTGCATCTACAAAAAATAACGCCACCTCTTTTTCTGGATGCTTCTCATAATATTCTGCAATATTTACAACAGTTCTTACATTATCTCTTATTTGCCTTTTAGGGAGAAATCCCGCTTGATCTTCCTTTATAAAATTAAGTCGTTCTGCCAAGATCCTTGTATATATCTTATAATCATTGTTTAATAATGAAATTGGTCTATAGTTCTTTACATTTGTGACATCTCTATCTTCCTTGGGAATCAACGAAATTACAGCTTCTTCGGAATTTCCCCTTTTATTCTTATCGTATTCATCAATTTTTGCAATTTTGGTACTATCTCATCTTTAAGAATTTTATAAAATTTAGTTGTATATCCATCCGGCCCAGGAGCCTTACCTACTTTCATTACATTTATTGCTGCTTCAATTTCAATTTTTTCTATTGAGTCATTCAAAATCTTTTTCATATACTCAGTCAGGGGTGCTATTTTAATATTTCGTAAATACTCTTCCATTTTTTCTTTTTTGATTTTCACACCTTTAAATAAATTTGCATAATATTTAAAAAATTCTCTTTTAATTCCATCTTGATCCAATATCTCTTTTCCGTTTGCCACAATTTTGTTGATAATTTTGTTTTCTTTCTTTTTCTTCAGTTGCCAAGCTAAATACTTACAAGGTTTATTCGCACCTTCAAACGATTTCTCTTGCAAACTTTTTAAGTTCCATTCTAGTTCTTTATTCAACAAATGTCTTACTTGGGATTGTAATATTGTAATTTCCCTTATTAATTTCTTTTTCCCTGGTCTTTTTCTTAGTTCCCCTGCTTTTTTCTTAATTTCATTTTGTATGTCTAACATCTGCTTTTCTTTAGCCCTCTTATCTTTATTATTCAATGTAATTAATAGTCCTCTCATTACTGCTATATAAGTATCCCAAACTGTCTGGAATTCTATATCATCAGTGTCATTTATTTGAAAGAACGCTGTAGTTTCCTTTTCTAGAAAAGTCACACTATATCTTGTAGCAAGTCCTCATTTATTCTCCATCTTCTTGTTTTCGTTTGCAATTTTGTAATCCAACATATCGGGTTATGATCTGCACAAACCTTTGGTAGAATCTCCACTTTTCTAGTTATGAGGCCCAAGCTTTTAGAGCCCCATAACATATCTATTCTGGAAAAAGTATTATGTCTTGCTGAAAAGAAAGTATAGTCTCTTATTTCAGGATTAAATTTTCTCCAAATATCTTCCAAGCTTTCTTGTTTAAAGATTTCAGGTTTTCACGGCTGGCATCATCATTAGAGTTTGTAGAATCTTTTGGGCTCAAGTGCCGTGTTCTACTGGAGAAAGTTTTTCTTCCAGACGTTTCGTTCTCAGCTGCGGAGAACATCCTCAGTGGCTGCAACGCCACTGAGGATGTTCTCCGCAGCTGAGAACGAAATGTCTGGAAGAAAAACTTTCTCCAGTAGAACACGGCACTTGAGCCCGAAAGATTCTACAAACCCTAATTTCTTGTTTAACCAACTCAAAAAATGATTTTGGCAGTCTTCCTTCTTTATTATTCCTCTTTTGGCCAGATCTATCTATATTATTTTGTATTGTTCCATTAAAATCACCCATCATCAGGATCTGGTCATAGGACACTTCATCCAACTGTCGATTAATGTTTTTTAAAAAAAAACATCTTTTGCTCCATTGGGCACATATAATCCTAATTTCTTTGCATCCATCATCACTTCCACTGCTATATATCTTCCATCTTTATCTTTAAATATCAGTTTTGGTTCTAATTGTTCTTTGATGTAAAAGACCACACCCCTTTTCTTTTGATCCGCCAATGAAAAAAATTCCAATCCCAATTGTTTATTCCACAAAAAATTGTAATCCTTTTGTTGTATATGAACTTCCTGTAAACAAATTATATTACATTTTTGCTTTTTAATCCAATGAAATGTTGCTTTTTGTTTTTGTGGTGAATTTAGTCCATTTATATTCCAAGATAGTAACTTGTACTCCATTATGATGCAGAATCTTTATTCTCTTCAAAAAAAACTGTACATCTCTTGCTCATTCCTTATTGTAATCCTTCTTCCACATTGTTCAAAGCCCAAACCCTCGGGTAGTAACCATCTGTATCTCATTCCCTCTGCACGCCGCTTCTCTGTTAATCTCTTGTATTTCTTCCTGTCGTTTATCACTTGTCTTGGCAGCTCTATCATTATTTTGATTCTACTCCCTTCCACTGTCAGAACTTTTTGGAAACTTTTATTTAGAATTTTCCCTGCCACATCCTTTGACTTTAGTCTTATAACTATATCTCTTGGTAGGCCTTTGTCTTTTGCATATGATGAATTAACTCTATAGACACTGTCCAACATGTTTCTGAATTTTTCAGGATCTTCCTCTAAATAGTCAGCAATTGTTTTCACCATATAATCCATTAAGTCAATTCCCTCCCCTTCAGGTATTCCTCTCAGATGCACTTGAGTTTCCATTAATCTGCAGTCATGAATTGTTACCTTCTCTTGAAGTTTTAATAAGGTGGAAGCATGTACATCAACTTTTTCTTCAACCTCCTTGACCCTGTTTTTAACCATACCCAGTTCATCTTTAAAATCTTCAACTTCTTTTTTAAGGTCTCCAATATCCTTCTTAAGCTCTTTTTTGCTAGCTGTTATCATCTTCTCCACACCCTTCATAATCCTGGCTTCCATGGTATCAAACTGGCTTTGCATTTTGTCCAAAGAATGAGATCTTATACGAGTTAATCTTCCTTCTGACATAAAAAAACCTCCCAAAACTCAAAAGGCTCCAATTCTAAATCCAACACCAAATCCAGTAGCTTAGAACTTGCTGTTTAAAATAAGACTAATTTCGTCCTTCTCCTACCTTCCTGGGCTGAGATATTGATTTTTAACAGTTTTTGGCAATTTTCCCTCTTTCAAAATGGCGATCATAATTTCACTATGGTTAAAAATCCCTAGCAAAGACCTTCTTGCTCCTCTCACCTTCAGCTTTTACTTCCTGGTTCACTAAGCCCAGATCACGTTCTCCAACTATCGCGGTTTTTACTTGTTATGTTGATTGCCAGTACACCTTCAGCTTTTACTTCCTGGTTCACTGAGCCCAGCTCTCGTTCTCCAAATATCGCAGTCTTTAAATACTTGTTATGTTGATTGCAAGTACAGAGCCATAACACAGAAGCCTATGTCATTGACCACAGGTATTCAAAACAATTTTCTTCTTTCCCAAATTCTATCAATGCCTTTAATTTAACAGAGTCCAAGTTTCAAAATTTCTTTTCCTCCCCTCGCTTTCTTTCTTATTCGAGCTTTCCCACCTTCCACTGTTATTTAGATTAGCTTAGAAACGTCCCGGAGCGAGAGATAATGATCAAAGTACCTTAGCGGCTATGCTTTTTAAACTTCGGTCTTCTTAGTCTTTCAGATGTTTATCAGTCCCAAAAGAGAGTGAGATCCAGACAGGCTTAAGCCAATTGAATGGCTCTTAATCCTTTGTAGATGCTGAACGACACTCCTTTTCCACGCCGGATCTTCAAAGCTTCAGAAAAATCCCCTTCGGAATCAATCATCAGCTGTGATCAACGGCTCAAAGTATTTGCACGTAATCCTGGGCAAATCTCTAACTGAGAAATGCAGGCAAGGAGTCCGTTAAGGCTCCATACTACCCTGAACAAAGGATTAAGTTTTCCCCTTATTCAGGAGACGACAGCTCTGTTGGAAACTCACACTGGAAGTCTTTTCCTCAGACATTTCTGATTCCTGATGCCCCTGGGCTGATGAAACTTCTGGATTGTCTATGATTCCCCACAGTGATTGCAAGAGGTTTACAAGATTGTGCACAGGATAGAGAAGGTAGAGAAAGAAGTACTTTTCTTCCTTCCTCACAATACAAGAACTCAATGAAATTGCTGAGCAGTCTGGTTAGAACAGATAAAAGGAAGTACTTCTTCACCCAAAGGGTGGTTAACACGTGGAATTCACTGCCACGGGAGGTGGTGGCAGCTTCAAGCATAGCCAGCTTCAAGAGGGGATCAGATAAACATATGGAGCGGAGGTCCATCAGTGGCTATTAACCACAGCGTATTGTTGGAACACTCTGTCTGGGGCAGTGATGCTCTGTATTCTTGGTGCTTGGAAGGGGCAACAGTGTGATGACTTCTAGTGTCCTGGCCCCACTGATGGACCTCCTGATGGCACCTGGGTTTTTTGACCACTGTGTGACAGTGTTGGAATGGATGGACCATTGGCCTGATCCAACATGGCTTCTCTTAAGTTCAAGAATACCAACTACTCCACTTAAAGTAATTATGGGGTGTGATCATGGTATAAATTCAGGGCTTTTTTCTGGAAAACGAGGTACAGGAACTCTCAAGAGGGAAATGAAGGGAAAACACACAAGATTCTTTGAAACAATATTATTTTCATGTGCTATCAACTTACCACTACTTTAAAGCAGTTTCCACCCTTTAGGCATGTCACCATCTTTCTCAGTTCTTTTTCAAGTCATGCTATTGCTGCCTAACACTGAATGATGACCTTGAAGCAACCATGTTTTAATATACTTTGTTGGATCAAAGGCTGTTAAGGGAGGTCCAGCAATGTTTATAAACAATAAAGATATTATGGTTTTGACTGACAAGGAGGAAGTCATGCTCCCCCAGTGCTCCTCATAAACTTTTAGACCTTTTTTTTTTTTTTTTTAGGATTTTGCTTCCATGAAGTTCCAAAAGTTTGTTCCAGCACATTCCCCCAGATAGAAAGCCCCACATATAATGTAACAATGGCATAAAATAGAATAGTTATGGCATGCATATGGCATCAATGAAAGAGAAGAATGCACCATGATGGCAGCAACAATGAGTCAAGCAGAAACCAATGCTAATAATATATGATTTTTAATATGGCCATACTGGTGGAAAAAGCTTTGTACATTCCCTTGGCCAAATGCAAAGGCAATTCCCAAACATTTATGGGGCATACAAAAATAAATATGGATCCTTCTTTCTTGGGAACTCCAGGGGCTCCCCAAACTCTAAGTTCTTGGAAGGAGCAAGCAAAAATTCCATAATCATTTTCAACATATGTAAACCATTAAAAATCAGCTCAAAAATGTGATAATAAAAAATCAGTAGCTGCTCTTTGAGGGCTCATCCTTCATATTTATTTGCTTTTGTTAGACATCACAGTTCGTGATCTTGGACCTGAAGTCCCATCCTCTTACCAAGAAAAACCCTCATGCTGCTTGACCTCTCTTCCATCTAACTACGGAGAAAGGAATCAGTCTAAAGCCCTGTTGGCTGGCAGAAGAGCTTCAGTTCACTGAAAACAAACACAGCAAGACAGACAAATGCTTGTTGATGAGAAACTAGGCCTGGAAATGAACATCTATAAAAATACCGGGAGGATTGGAGGAAGGAATGCAGCAAAGATTTCTTACTACCACATATTTTGTTCATTCTTCCACCACTGATGTTGCCAAAGTTTGTGTGATTTCCTGGTTTGGAACACCTAGGGAGGATTTTGAATATTTCATCTTTGCTGTTTCAATCCCTAAGTCTTACTTTGGTCTTATTCCTTTCTGGTGCAATTCCAGCTCGAGAGTCTTAATTTTTGAGCCATTTTCTGTTTCATTACAAAGTATTTTCCTCCAAAACCTACACATTTTTCTGCATCAATAAATCACCATTACATATTGTAGATACATGATTCCCATGGTACATATAAATACTGTTTAAATTGTGCATAAAAAACCATACAGCGTGAAGGCAAATACATTGTTTTAGTTCTGTGTAAAGATCCCAATGGCCTTTGGCAATAAATAATAATGGCAACGATTCTTACAATACAAACTAATGCAAAGAACCAACATCAACAAAACAACAAAACAAACTGAAACCATTGACAAAACAGGGGCCACTGGCTGATTCCAAGAAATACTAACTAGAGCAGCCTGCAAAATTTTCCTTTATACTTTGTTAAACATTATAGCCCCAAGAACATTACAGTCTTTTAGTCCTTTTTCTTTCTCCTTTTTATTAGAAAAAATGCTGGCAGAGCTAATCAAATCAGGCAAGAAAGATTTGAAAATCTCTACTAACCACCTGAAGACCTATCATTTACTCCAGGGGTTCCCAACCCCCGGTCCATGGTCTGGTACTGGTCTGTGACCTGTTAGCAACCGGTCTGTGAGTTGTATAATTATTTCATTATATATTACAATGTAGTTATAATAAGAAAAAGAAGACATTGGATTTATATCCTGTCTTCCACTTTGAATTTCAGTCTCAGAGTGGCTCACAATCTACTTAACCTTCCTGTCCCACAGCAGACACCCAATGAGGTGGGTGGGCCTGAGAGAGCTCACCGAGAAGCTGCCCTTTCAAGGACAACTCTGCAAGAGCTATGGCTGACCCAAGGCCATTCCAGCAGCTGCAAGTGGAGGAGTGGGGAATCAAACTCAATTCTCCCAAATAAGAGTTCACACACTTAACCACTGCACCATACTAATAGAGATAAAGTGCACAATTGTATCATCCCAATACCACCACCACCACCCCAATCCCTGGAAAAATTGTCATCCACAAAACTGGTCCCTGGTGCCAAAAAGGTTGGGGACCACTGATCTACTCTAACTGGCAGCAGCTTTCCAAGCTCTTCAGCAGGGAGCTTTCTTCCTAGAGATGGCAGAGATTGAAACTGGGATAGTCGGTGTGTAAACTGGTCGTTCTGTCATTTTGCCAATTCTCCTCCCCTGAAAGTGTACTGAATATATGAAGCTTCCTTACACCAAAAGTTGGCCAGGTTGTTCAGTCAGCATTGTTTGCTCCAGCCGGGAGGCAGAAATCTACACAGCAAACAGGTTCAACAGTCAAATGCACTATGTTTGACCGGCTCTATCACCCCTGAGCCAAATGCCCAGTCTATTAGTCTGTCCATCATCCATCTCAAATGGCTGTGGGACAACATTGCAGCTGCAAAAGTAGTTGTGGTAGTGGAGTATGGTTTCTTCAGTATAGGGGAGTTTCATTTCTTGCCTTGCTGGGGCTTTGCATCTCTACAGCAGGTGATATGATTCTAACCAGGGTTGTAGACGGTCAGGTCAGGGGTGTAGATGGTCAGTGATAACAGATCTGTGGAGGAAGGGGAGAAGGGGGGAAAGTAGGACTCCGATTGGGCTGAGAATGCACATGTGTAAATGCTGCTGATTGCAGTGTGCATCGCATTTGAATATGACCAATTCAATGGCCAATGGCTGGGGCTGATGGGAGTTGTAGGCAAAAAACATCTGGAGAGCAACCGTTGGCCACCCTTGTAATACGAGAAAAGTAATCCAACCAACAGCCTCTAAGCTGCAGAGTCTTGAGAGCAAAAATTCTACTTTGTGAGCTACTGGCACAAAAGTTGTGAGCTACTGCATAAATTAGTGTGCTCTGGGGTCATCCTTTCTGAACTAAGACAAAAATGTGTGAGCTGGAGGCTAAAAATCTGTGAGCTAACTCACTCTAACTCAGCTTAGAGGGAACACTGCCAACAGGTTCAAACTGTCCATGAATGGCTGAACTGTTCAGTTAAAAAAAAATCAATTCCTGGTTCACCTTGAGCTGACCCAGTAAATGACAGCAGCTCCATGAGGTCACAGACAGACAGTGATGTTTCCTAGCTCTTCTATCTGAGATCCTTTTCCTAGCGATACCAGACATTGAACTTAGCACCTTGTGTATGTGCTGCAGTACAAATCCATGGCTTCGTCCTTTCATGAGTTCAACCATCCTTGATTCTCGCTGAGGTCTCAGGCTGGAGTATCCATGGCACAATCCCCCCCCCTCTTAATACAGACTCAGAGAAGGATTCACCCCCACCTTGCCCCTTACCAGACTCTCCTATGTTCTTGCTTTGGGACAAGATGATGTCATAGCCCTTTCCCCCCTCCTTTCCCTTCAGCCTTTTCTTTTGCCAAAATGGCTTTAATTTGCTGGAAGACATCCTGAATGAGCAAGGGCTTTAAAAGGCTTTATGTCAATAGGTCAGCCTTACAGCTGGGGGGGGGGGGGCGTGCCAGTGACTCAAGGGGAAGGCAAAGAAACTCTTTCTCAGAGGGAGGGGGTGACTCACAGTCTTTTCTCTATTCAGAAACGTGAATCCCTTCATTGGCTTGCGGATCACATTGAGGCTACAGCTCTCCCTTCTTTCTTGCTAGTCTATTTTACAGTAGAGTTCTCTGTTTTTTATGCAGGGAAGGGGAAGCTTCTTTTGTGCAATCCCCGATCCAGCTCATCCCCCTCGATTGAGAAAGCTGAACGATAATCTCCTTTGCATCCAAGTCCTCCTAATCCTTCCTCAGCAGCTCTGTACAGTAATTATCTCATCCAACCTTGTAGCTACCACCAAAGGCCAAGGTTAATTAGGGTAGCCCAAAAAAACTGGGCCCCATGCCTGTACTTTTAACAGCAATCTGAGGTGCAATTTCCAGCAGGTGAAACTGTTCTTGCTGCTTAACAAATTGTGCCTAGCTAGGAACTATTTGTTATCTCCCTCCTCTGGGTATTTTTGGTAGAAAAAGCCCAGCAGGAACTCATTTGCATATTAGGCCACACCCCTGACACCAAGTCATGCATTCCTGCTAAAAAAATAAAATAAAACCAAGCCCTTTCCCTCCCTCTCAAAAATCGCTTGGAAGACCCAGGACAAACTCAGACAGCTGCCATAAAACAACCAAGCACACTTCTTATTCCAGCTCGTCTTTGGGGTTAAGTGTCATCAGATTTTGTTAGTAGAGTCAGGAAAGAAGATGACTGTTCTTTCATCCTTGTTTGTTTAGAGATCAGGAAAGCACAGGGAGAATTGGAGGAAGCCGTGGGTCAAAATGTGCCTGCGCAGAAACTGGTGGGGAATCACTTGATCCAATGAAAACTGAAGCCTGGGGGCAGAGCAACAGTGATTGTGGAATCAGTAAGAGATTTTCAAGATAAGCAGTATGGCCATGATATGTGACGTCATCCCTTATTGATGCTCAGTCCTACATATGTGGAAATGTGGAGGTGAAACGCCACCCAGCAGGACTTCAAAACCACTAGCAATGAAGTGCTGGTCCCCATGTGAATAGCAAAATCCATGTAATGGGGCCAGCCACGATTATTAAGGTGTGTTGTACAAACCCAGAGGAACCCCCAGGCTTGCAGAGTCAAGCCCCCCCCCCCCTAAGATTGTAATAAAAGTTGTGAATAACATATGATTATGAGCAGCAAGCTGGCCAGCATATGGGTTCCATTTTAAATTGTCATAGCAACCACAAGGCATGCCAAGGCATCTACTTTGAGATTTGGTACAAGGCCTCCCTCCCGTTGAGGATGACAACAATGCAAAGCTGGAGGAGAGAGAAGTGGCACTGAGGAGGGTGACCAGGAAGGAAGAAGACAGGATTTGCCCTGCCGTCTGACAGGTACCCCACAGGTAGCCTTGGGCTGCCCTGCTGCAATGTGCAACTGCTCATCCCTGACCTCTGGCTTCCAACTCCACTCAGTGGAGCACGGGGAGCATCGATGATACCATGTCATCCCTTCTGTTGAGTGTTGCATGGCACTCTAAGAATTTCCATAGTCTCTAGGGAATTGATCTGTGGGTATCGGGGTCTCTGGGGGGCTGTTTTTTGAGGTAGAGGCACCAAATTTTTTTGTAGAAAAAAGCAGAGCAGAAATTAATTTGCATATTAGGCCACACCCCTCTGTCACCAAGCCAGCCAGAACTGCGTTCCTGTGCACTCCTGCTCAAAAAAGCCCTGTGTGCTATTATCTTTCATCCCATCCTTTCCCCAGAATTGAGCATTTTGCAGGCCAGTTGTTCCACTGCAGAAAAGCTCCATAGAGTTTTCATTTAGTAGCACATGTTCTATTTACCTCAAGTCCACCCTCCACTGTCCCACCCTGTTGGGGAGGGACAGTGGCTCAGTGGTAGAGCATCTGCTTGAGAAGCAGAAGGTCCCAGGTTCAATCCCTGGCATCTCCAAAAAAGGGTCCAGGCAAAGAGGTGTGAAAAACCTCCACTTGAGACCCTGGAGAGTCGCTGCCAGTCTGAGAAGACAATACTGACTTTGATGGACCAAAGGTCTGATTCAGTATAAGGCAGCTTCATATGTTCATATGTTCACATAAATAGTCTTCATGGTTTTCTTTGCAGATGGTCCTGCTAAAGCCAGTTCTGCTGTGGTGTGTCCTTTCTTCGGCCTTGGCACTGCTGCATCTGGACCACAGTCATAACTAAGGAGGTCCTGAGATGAGAACAATCTGTGTTCATATCCCTCCTGCCCTCCCATTTGAGCCTTTCATCCCTCTTACCCTCTCCCTTCTTTACTTCATTCAACTTGTCTTTCTGCATTCATCCTTTCTTCTTTGCAGGCCTGTAGCCAGAAATTATAGCAATTGAGAAAACCCACAAGAAACTGGGAGACTCACCAGAAATCAGCCAAAATCTGAAGGTAAATAGTCTAATAGAGCTAATAAATCAATCTTGAAGTTGATTTATAAAATAAATGTAATACATTTTTGAACAATAGCATTTTTCCCCCTGTCAGGACAATGGAAGGAGAGGGTAAAGAAGTGGCAATTTCTTCCTCTGAATTCCTCCACCGCTCTAAGAGTTATCTCTGTCCTGTGTACTGCTCCTTCTGAATGCCAATTAATCTAGGAGAATTAACTCCAGAACTGGAACATCTACAGCAGACGTCAGCTTTCCATCCCTTTGCTTCATTTTTATCTTCCCTCGCTACATTACTACACTTATATGTGCATTGAGAAAACACTGTAAAAAAGCAGTGTTTTCTCAATGCATTTATGATTTGCATCAAGATTTTGTGTAGTGTCCTACTAATATACATGTGTAATTATGAAAAAAGAATAGCACAAAATATTTTTGATACAGTCCTAAGGTGATCGAGTCAATATTGGGGGGGAGGAGTTGCAATGTTTTATCCATGTGAACATGCTCTTTATGAACATCTGGATGGAAAGAAAAGAAAAGAAAAAAGGAGCAGAAGTTGTGACAAACCACTTGTGCACAGCAGAGTACACAACATTAGAAAACAGAAACAGAAGAATGGAAGATTCATAATTCACAAATTCCAAGTTGAAAAGAAAGCCCATTCATTTCAAGTTAGACAAAATAAGGAATAAGAAGAATTCCAGAATGTCCTGGAGGAAACAAGTTTACTGAAAACATGAGTAGATTGTCCAAAAGAGGTGTTAGAAAATGCCTAAGAGGTCCAAGACCTTTCTTCATACCTTCTTCAATCTTGTCTACCTATTCTGCATTCTCTCTCTCTCTCTAGCCAACCACCCTTTCTCTCTATGATTAATCACAGAGTCCTCTGTTTCATCCTTTCCCTCTTGTCTCTGTCTTCTCTCATCACACCATTGCGGAGGAGACAAGATGTACACTATGAGGAGGAATTACTTGGATTTTCCACTTCAGGTACACAAATGTTTAAGTTTGGCACTGATTATACCACACCAGAGTCACAGTCCTATCCAGTCATTTTTTTCCTGACTACTATATCTAATTGGTTTGTAGCTAAAGAAGCAAACTCAATGCCTAGGGGATACAGCTTGTGGCCTTGTATGGGTCTACTGGCCAGGGAGGCCCAGAGTCCATTTGCCAAAACAAAATTCATAACTACAACATCAAACCACTAAATTTTCCAAGATTTTGCTATCTGCTTCCTGTCCCAAAAGATCTTTCTAAAAAATCTGACAAACTGTACTGGTATTCTAATAAAATCATTTTATTAGCCATGTGGGAGAAGAATATCAGAGAATGAAATCTCATGTCAGGTCATGGCAGACAAACAAGAAGGCTCAAATGGAAATCAGTGCTATTTTTTCCCCTACTTATTTTATATGGCTAAATTGTTTCATTTTTTCAAGGGGTTATATTTTAGAAATTTAAAAAAAAGCATTCTGACAATATTTTGACTGCCACATTCTGGACCAGCTGCAGTTTCTGGATTGTCTTCAAGCACAACACAATGTAGGGCATGCTACAGTAATCCAGCCTCAAGGCTACAAAATGCTTCTTATAGGTAATGAACATGGCCACTGAATGTTCATCATAGCAAACAGATAAACCTGAACAGCATAAATGCATTCTTTTTTTTCTTTTTTTGGGGGGGGAGGGAGATGTTAGCACAAGTGCACTTCTTTCTTGTTAAAGCAGCTGCCCCTTCACCACTGTCACTGCCTTCAACTTAATGACACATTAATAAAAGGGGGGGGGGAGTATGACATTTTGGGTTGAAACTTACTACTTCTATGTCTCTGTGTGCCTTCTAACAATATAGCTCTACATCTGTAAATGGCAGCCAAGCTGTTTGGATCTCCTGGGGTGCGGTCACACGTCACATTAAAAGCGGGTGTGTAGCGCTCAAATTGCTGAATATTGATTTAATGTGGGGCCGATCAAACGAGCATCCAAGAATGCGACTCATCCTGTTGTTGAGCGATCAGACATCCAATGTTATCACGCTCTTTTCTTGGAGCATGCGCGATGTGATTCTTGGGGGCGGGGGTCCATTGAAAATGCATCCAACCGTTATGAGGTGGGAAATCAAACGTTGCTTCAAAGGCAGGGCTGGGAGGGGGGAAGTTTCGGGAATTAATGTTGCCAATTCAAACCAGGGGACTGCCAGGAACTACTTTCCTGGAAATTGGCAGTGACAATAATATCTGGAAATCCTCCACATTGAAAAAAAGATTTGTTTCCTGTTCTGAATAGTGGGATGTCTCCCCCCGCCTCCCCGATCGTGTGTTGATCAGAGAAGCGGAAGTGTCACCTCAGATTCCTGGATGATCTGGCCATGTGCATGTCTGCTGGGGCTTTTTTTTTTTTATAAAAAAAAGGTGGGAGGGGCAGTAAACATCCCAAGGAGCTGTCCAAATAGGAAAAAAAATGATCGTGTGCCACTTCGGTGGAAAAGGGCCAGACTTTCTGCACTATCAAATTAGCGTGGCATTGATCTGGAGCAAGCCGGGATAACCCTGGATGACGAACATATTTAATCTGGCAGTGAGAGGGAGCTGTGTCACCACTAATGGTACGTCTGAACGCACCCCAGGATCAGTGTTTTTTTTTTAAAAAAAAAAAACAAAACAGTTACTGACAGCTCAGGTAACTTCTTTAAATAAATTTATTTTTTATTTATTTATTTATATTTTGACTTATATCCCGCCCTTCCCACCGAAGTGGCTCAGGGCGGCTTACAACATAATAAACTTACATAATTTTAGCTTAAAAAACATTTACATAAGAAGGTTAAAACAATAAGTTAATAAGACATAAAAACATAAAAACCAGCGGTCTATTAAATGCATTTTAGTTCCATCTGAAATTTCTCAGTGTCAGTTAGTTGTTGTAGGCCTGCCGGAAGAGGGCTGTCTTACAGGCCCTGCGGAACTGCCCTAAGTCCCGCAGGGCCCTCACCTCTTCCGGCAGCTGGTTCCACCAGTAAGGCGCCGTTACCGAGAAGGCCCGATCCCTGGTGGATTTCAGACGGGCCTCCTTTGGCCCGGGGATTATTAACAGGTTTTGTGAACCCAATCGTAGTACTCTCTGGGGAACGTGTGGGGAGAGATGGTCCCTAAGGTAGGCAGGTCCTAGGCCATATAGGGCTTTAAAGGTAATGACCAACACCTTGTACCGGACTCGGAATGTTATTGGCAGCCAATGCAGATCCCAAAGCCCCGACCGAATGTGCTCCCATCTTGGGAGCCCTAATAGCACCCGGGCCGCAGCATTCTGCACTAACTGCAGTTTCCGGGTCCGGAACAAATAAAGACATATAGCCCACCCATGAACCTAAGTGGCAATTCTTGTGATCAGTTCTCACAATCAAGATTGCTGCTGACTACTGTAAACACGTCAAGACAATGCAAAGTACCCTTATTACTACAGTAATAACCTGAAACTGGGACCACACAAATGCAAAGCATGTACACTACTGGCCCCTCACAAAATTAGGTACATATACCTAAAAAAAAGAAAGAAAAGGTAGTCCCCTCTGCAAGCACCAGTCGTTTCTGACTCTGGAGTCACATCGCATAACGATGTTTTCACAGCAGACTTTTTACGGGATGGTTTGCCATTGCCTTCCCCAGTCATCTCCACTTTCCCCCCAGCAAGCTGAGTATTCATTTTACCAACCTTGGAAGAATGGAAGGCTGAGTCAACCTTGAACCGGCTACCTGAACCCAGCTTCCACCGGGATCGAACTCAGGTCGTGAGGAGAGAGCTTGGACTGCAGTACTGCAGCTTTACCACTCTGCCTGCTTCTCATATATCCTGATAATGTCCTGATGTTATGATATTCCCATGAAGTTTCCTTATATCAAGCCATACCTTTGGGTCTAGTGGCCACAGCCAAATTATTTTTAATTGTTATTGCTCATTGTACAGCTGTTCACAAATGATAGGCTGATGGAACGGGTCTAGCTCAATTTGGTCTCCACAGATTCAGGCAGAGAAAGGTCTTTCTGGACACTTCCTATTTGAGTTACTTTAAACTGGAGATACCAAAGATTGAAGCTCATGCCTTCTGCATGCAAAGCTCTACATATGTCATCCGACAAAGCTGTTCAAAGCTCAGGACATTTCCTTCTGAACATAGAAAGCTACTTTAGGCTATTAGAAGAGGGCCTATGGCTCATCCATAGAGTATCTTCTTGGCATGCACAAAGTCCCAGGCTCAATCCCCAGCATTTCCAGCTAAAAGAATCATGCTTAACGTAAGAGCCACACAGAATAAATGTCAGATGTTTGAGAGTCACAAGACAGAAAGGGAGGGAAGCAAATAGATGGGGGAGGAGCAAGGGAAAGAGAGGTGGGAAGAAAGCAACTTTAAATGCATTCTCCAAGCTGCCAGCTGGCAAGAAGAAGAAGACTGCAGATTTATACCCCGCCCTTCTCTCTGAATCAGAGAAAATCTCCTATATCTTCTCCTCTCACAACAGTCAGGTAGGTGGGACTGACAGGGGTCTCACAGCAGCTGCCCTTTCAAGTACAACTCCTGTGATAGCTACGGCTAACCCAAGGCCATTCCAGCAGGTGCAAGTGGAGGAGTGGGGAATCAAACAACTTGGAGAAGTGTTTTAAAGAGAGAAATGCCAAGCCAGCTGATGGCACAGTGGGGATCTCAAGAGCTACACGATACCTGTGAAAGAGTCACATGTGGCTCCTGAGTCACAGTTTGGCAACCCCTGGGGTAGGCGATGTGAAAGACCTCTACCTGAGACCATGGAGATCTGCTGCCAGTCTGAGTAGATGGTACTGACCCTGGTGGGCCTGTGGTCTCATTCAGGATAAGGCAGCTTCAGTCATCATTACAGCACCGGTCTGATTAATCATTTACCTAATAAAATAAGAAGGAGATACAATACTTATGCACCTCATTTGTGGCTCCATCACAAGCATAGTTCTCAGCATAAACCAGTGTCTGAACCTTCCACCTTCCTTCTTCCTCTCTCCCTTTCACCCTGACTTCCCCAGGGTATTCCCACCTGCCCAAGACAACGGAGGTATTGTCTGACTTCATAAGTTGTGGTCTTCAACGAGCTCATAGCAGATGCATTAAAGATGAAAGACTGCAATGGAGACAATGATCTTGCCACCCACAGACAGACAGATTTCCTTCCTTCTCCCTTGGGGTCTTCCCATATTAAAGAGCCCATGTTGTGCAAAGTTTGAAGAAAAAGGATTATAGCTATTTCTTCTTCGGAACTAGCAATGTACCCATGGGGTAGGGAAAGAACAGAAGCCAAATCCATATCCAGTTTCACAGAAAATACAGACCATCACTTTCCTACAGTTCTACAACCCATTTTTATTCTGCCATTCTTCCAAAAACCTAAGTAGAAAAATCACTTGTACTTTTGATTCTGGCAGTGCATCCTGCAATTTTACTCTTCCTGGATAAACTGAGATGGAAGCTAAACACCCCAAAACATTAAGGGTTCAAACACAGATGCACCATCTCCAGAATCCATTTCAAATTGTAGATCCCATCCAGAATCAATGTGATGTGGCAGTGGGATCAATGAAACACTAGAGCAAGGGTGACTAGAGCAAACTGACTCGGGAGCCACATGTGGCTCTTTCACACATATTGTGTGGCTCTCGAAGCTCCCACCAGCCCATCAGTCGGCTTGGAAAAGGCATTTGTCTCTTTAAATCACTTCTCCAAACCAAGCCAGCCGGTGGCTTGAATAATGCTTTTAAAGTTAAAGTTGCTTTCTTTCCACCTCTCCCACATGTATTTCCCTCCCTCCCATCCTCCCTCCCTCCCTTCCTTGAGGCTCTCAAACTCTAATGTTCATGTCTTGTGGCTCTCAATCATCTGACATTCTGTGTGGCTGTTGTGTTAAGCAATTTTGGCCACCCCTGCAGTAGGAGCTAGGAGCAGGTATTGCCTCTGAGCACAGAGTATGTCACTCAAGTCCATTTTGGCCATCTAATATTTAAAACAATTTAGATGCACTTGGGTGAGAGACAGGCAAAACTGTTTCCCATTTCTGTTTCTTGACTAATAGGTTTTGCTTCTAACCTAAAGATAAGATTTAAAGAACAAGGCAGAGGGGGAACAGCGGCTGTATGTCTGTGTGTATTTTGGTGACTCCTGCAATCGAGTCAGATCAGTTCCCTTCGTCTCCTGCTTCCTATTAGTCAGTCTAGTTTTGTAAGCTGAATGGTATTCTCTGCATACAGTGGAGCTGGCAAGGAAGCAAGGGCTTCTGGGAAGCTTCAAATGATACATGAACTCCATAGAGTGCTTTAGAGGAGAAATACCAGCTGCATTAGCATCACTGTTCTGGCTTGCAGAAAGAACAGAAAGCTGAAAATCTTAGGCACTATGAGCATGACCGTGACATTTCCCGGATTCAAATGAACCTCCTGAGTGGATTAAGTCAAAAGGTTATTTCCATCTCAGTTTTCCCACCTGTAAAATGGGAACATCAGTTAGGTGCCTTATATTGCTATTGTGGGGATGTGTAGAAGTAGTCAATAATAATACTGTTCATCTATGCTTGCATTTAAGTGACAAAGGGAGAAATGCTAAGCAGATCTACTCAGAAGTGCCATTTTATTCAGTGGGACTTTATCCCAGTTAAGGGTTCTTCAGATTGTTCCCTTACATTGCACACCTAAGCATATAAGAATTACATGAAAATGGGTGTGGCCTTTACCTAGGCAGGTACATCTATTCTTTGTTTGAGGGATGCCCGGGGGTTCTCTGATTATAAAATCAGAAATATGCTGTTATCAGATTCTAACCCCCAATTTACATCTAATTGTGCCAAATTCTTGGCAGCAGCTAGGAGAATTCATGAGGATTATGTAACGAAGGGGTCTTGAAACTGTCTGTTTTTTAATTATTTTTGAATATTCCCAAACTTGTATTTTACTTTATCCTAATCCCTGAGTACTCTGTATAGTACCATAAATGCTATTGAAACTGAAACAAATGTTAATCAGTGTATTTTAGTTAATATTTTACTGGTGCTGTATAATCTTTTAATTTTTTATCTGTATTTTTCATATCATATGTTTTACCTTTTTAGGTCCCTCTAGATTTTTACAATTTTTCTGGGGGTGTTGTTGGTCTGCATTGTACTGTGTATTTGGTCATGGACCGTAATAAAGCAAATCGAATTGAATTGAAAATGGGACTTACTCTCTTGTAAGCATGCTTGGAATTGCAACCTAAGGTTCCAGTTCTGTGAACAGTTACTTGGGAACTCCCACTGAACTCAGTGGCATCCGGTCACTGTTTTATACCACATCCAGGGGTGGAATTCTAGCAGGAGCTCCTTTGCATATTAGGACACAAGCCCCTGATATAGCCAGTCCTCCAAGAGCTTACCAAAAAGAGTCTTGTAAACTCTTGGAGGATTGGCTACATCAGGGGGGATGTGGCCTAATATGCAAAGGAGCTCCTGCTAGAATTCCACCCCACATCAAACTTTAGCTGAGTGCTCTCTATTCTGATTGGCAGTAGCTCTTCATGGTCACTGGTTCAGAAATATCTTTTTCAACATCTAATATGCCAAGGACTGAATTTAGGACTTTTATGGCAACCTGCCTATGGGACAGAATCTACCAAATTGACATAGACCGCTTACAGACCGGCACTTTGGCCCAACTCAGAGACGCCTTAGAAATCAACTAGAAAAATCCTTCGACGCACAAACATCAGCCATCCATCCTTGTCCCTTACTCACCCTGTCCTCTGGCCTCCACAGTGTAGCTCAAAAAGCTACCATTTATGAAGCGGTAGGAAATTTTTGAGCTGCACACCAGTCACCTCCTCAGCATCTGGAAGCAGAAGGGTGAAAGCGAGTCACCTTGGTGGTGTGAAAAAAACCAAACCGAGCAACAGGAATGGTGCACAACTGCTGTCTGATTGCACCCGTGTCACCCCGTGGATGGGATGGGGACAGCTTGCAGGGGAATGTGTGGAGGCTTCGGGACAGCTGTTTTTGAGCAGGCCCAATTTGGAAAGCCTCTCATCCACCCCCAAATGCCCGTCTGTTAGCAACCATAGAGACCTGGATCATTGATCATCTGGCTTGGTATTGTCAACTCTGTGGGAGCCCTCCAGTGTCTCACAGAGAGAAAGGCCTTTCCTAACATTTTTAGCATCAGTTCTTTTAACTGGAGATGCTAAGGGTTGAGTCATGAGCCTCTTTTACCCCATACTGAGCATGACCTGAATAAGGTCAGCAGCATTTTTACTACAGTAGTAATGGAATAGATTTCTCACTTTTCAGCACAATTATGATGTACTACTTCTGTTGCTCAAGAGACAAGGAATGGTGGAAGGCCTGATACTGTGAGGAGACCAGAAATGTTCAGTGAGCAGATCTGACTGAGCGAGTGGCTCACAATCTCCTTTACCTTTCTCCCCCACAACAAACACCCTGCGAGGTGGGTGGGGCTGGAGAGGGCTCTCACAGCAGCTACCCTTTCAAGGACAACTTCTGCCAGAGCTATGGCTGACCCAAGGCCATTCCAGCAGGTGCAAGTGGAGGAGTGGGGAATCAAACCCGGTTCTCCCAGATAAGAGTCCACACACTTAACCACTACACCAAACTGGCTCTCACCAAGTCCAACACCTAATCAAGTTCCTTGTCTGAAGGCTAAGATCTGTTTCCAGCAGTGCAATGCAAGACAGCATCAGACTTCTGGATGGGACACCACTGGGGAACACATGACATGTTACTCTGATAGGGCTGCCAAGCTAGGCTTCCCAACCCCCCCGCCGTGGCGGGGGACCGCCGAATTTGCGGCCTCCTCCCCCACTCTCCAAAAATCCGGAAGCGGGGGTGGGGGAGAACATGTGTGTAGGTATCATGTAGTTGTAGAGCTTCGTTTGTAAAAAGTGTGCCTTTAAGGCTGCGCAGGAAACAGGAAATAGGAAGGATTTCATTGGAAAGGGTCAGTAATAGTTTCCATGGAGAACGGCCCCTCCCTTTCTTTGGCTTTCGTTTTCACAGCAAGTAGAGTTCTGCAGGAAGAAGATCTAGTAAGTATTTGTGTGTGTGAGAGAGGGAGGAGGCAGCGGATTCCCTGGTTTGGAGGCCCTCCCCCCCTTTAGAAAGTGGGGGAGGGGAGGGAAATGTCTACTGGGCACTCTATTATTCCCTATGGAGAACGATTCCCATAGGGAATAATGGGGAATTGATCTGTGGGTATTGGGGACTCTGGGGGGCTATTTTTTGAGGTAGAGACACCAAATTTTTGTTATAGCATCTAGTGCCTCTCCCCAAAATACCTCCCAAGTTTCAAAATGATTGGGCCAGAGGGTCCAATTCTATGAGCCCCAAAAGATGGTGCCCCTATCCTTAATTATTTCCTATGGAAGAAAGGCATTTAAAAAGGTGTGCTGTCCCTTTAAATGTGATGGCCAGAACTCCCTTGGAGTTCAATTATGCTTGTCACACACTTGTTCCTGGCTCAACCCCCAAAGTCTCCTGGCTCTGTCCCCAAAGTCCCCAGATTCTTCTTTAATTGGACTTGGCAACCCTATGCCAAGCTCCTGGGTGGGGTGGGAGTTCTCCCACTCTGGAGGTCCCCAATCCGCCGGACCACATTGGGTCAGTGGGGGGATCCCCTTCCAACATTGCTGGCACAATGATATCACTCACAAGTGACATCGTTGTGCTGGCAATGTCGCACACCAGCCGCTCTAGGAGCTTCCAGGAAAACTCTATGGTTTTCCCGGATGTTCTAGCAATTTGGGAGGGATACTCTATGACCAGAAGCCATGGGAGACTTGGCAACCCTATACTCTGAAAGCTAGAATGGAGAGATGGAGGGGATGGAAAGAGAATGGGATTGTGGGGAGGGGGGGGAGGAAGAACAATGGCGAGACATAAGAAATAATCTCCAAAGAATCCTAGGGGCCTGAATATGAATAATGTTAATGTTTTGTTCATTTATTGATCTTGTTATTTACAAAAAAAAATTATACCCTGCAATGAACAGCCATTTTCTTATTAAATATAAATATTTAAAGTAGGAAGTCAAAAGGTGACTGAAACAACTGACAAGTTTGGTCTTGGAGAACAAAATGAAGCCGGGCAAAGGCTAATAGAGTTTTGTCAAGAGAACAAGCTGGTCAAAGTGAACACCCTCTTCCAACAACCTAAAAGGCGACTCTACACATGGACATCACCTGATGGGCAACACAGAAATCAGATTGATTATATACTCTGCAGTCAAAGATGGAGAAGCTCCTAACAGTCAGCAAAAATGAGACCTGGAGCTGACTGTGGCTCAGATCATGAGCTATTCATTGCAAAATTCAGGCTTAAACTGAAGAAAACTGGGGAAGCCATTAGGCCATTCAGGTTCAACCTTGATCACATCCCTTATGAATATACAATGGAGGTGAAGAATAGGTTTAAGGAACTAGAGTTGATAGACAGAGTGCCTAAAGAACTATGGATGGAGGTTCGTGACATTGTACAGAAGGCAGCAATCAGCACCATCTCAAAGAAAAAGAAATGCAAGAAAGCAAAGTGGATGTCTGATGAGGCTTTACAAATAGCTGAGGAAAGAAGGAAAGTGAAAGATAACGGTGAAAAGGAAAGATTCACCCAACTGAATGCAGATTTCCAGAGAACACCAAGGAGAGATAAGGAGGCCTTCCTGAAGGAACAATGCAATGCAAATGATAGAGGAAAACAGTAGAATGGGAAGGACAAGAGATCTATTCAAGAAAATTGGAGAAATCAAGGGAACGTTTTGTGCAAAGATGGCCATGATAAAGGACAAAAATGATAGGAACCTAACAGAAGCAGAAGATCAGGAAGAGGTGGCAAGAATACACAGAAGAATTATACAAGAAGGATCTCAATGTCCCAGACCACTATGGCAGTGAAATCGATGACCTTGAGCCAGACATCCTGGAATGTGAAGTCAAATGGGCTTTAGAAAGCATTACTAACAACAAAGTGAGCGGAGATGATGGTATCCCAGTTGAGCTATTCAAAGTCCTAAAAGATTATGCTTTTAAAGTATTGCACACATTATGTCAACAAATTTGGAAAACACAACAATGGCCACAGGATTGGAAAAGATCAGTTTATATTCCAATCCTGAAGAAGGATAATGCCAAGGAATGTTCAAACTATCGCACCATTGCACTCATTTCACATGCCAGCAAGGTCATGTTAAAGATCCTACAAGCTAGGCTTCAGCAGTATGTCAATTGGGAACTACTAGAAGTTCAAGCTGGGTTTCGAAGAGGTAGAGGAACTAGCGATCAAATTGCCAGCATTCGATGGATTATGGAGAAAGCATGGGAGTATCAGAAAAACATCTATTTCTGCTTCATTGACTATGCTAAAGCCTTTGATTGTGTGGATCACAACAAACTGTGGCAAGTCCTTAAAGAGATGGGAGTACCAGACCACCTCACATGCCTCCTGAGAAACCTGTATAAGGGTCAAGAAGCAACTGTCAGAACGAGATATGGAACAACTGATTGGTTTAGAATAGGAAAAGGAGTTCAACGAGGATGTACATTGTCATCCTGCTTATTTAATTTATATGCAGAGTACATCATGTGGAATGCGCCTGGATGAAGCACAAGCCGGAATTAAGATTGCCGGGAAAAACATCAACAACCTCAAATATACAGATGACACTACTCTAATTGCAGAAAGTGAGGAGGACCTAAAGAACCTCTTGTTGAAGGTGCAAGAGGAGAGCTCAAAAGTAGGCTTGAAACTCAACATCAAAAAAACTAAGATCATGGCATCTGGTCCCATCACACCTTGACAAATAGAAGGAGAAGTCATGGAAGTAATGACAGACTTCACATTTCTGGGATCCAAGATCACTGCAGCTGGTGGCTGTAGCAATGAAATCAAAAGACATTTGCTCCTTGGGAGGACATCACCCTGCCAACAAAAGTCCGTATAGTCAAAGCGATGGTATTCCCAGTAGTAATGTATGGCTGTGAGAGCTGGACCATAAGGAAGGCCGAGCGCAGAAGAATAGATGATTTTGAGATGTGGTACTGGAGAAGATTCTTGAGAGTCCCTTGGACTGCAAGAAGATCAAATCAGTCAGTCCTAAGGGAAATCAATCCAGACTGTTCCCTGGAAGGTCAGATGCTGAAGCTGAAGCTCAAATACTTTGGCCACCAAATGAGAAGGGAGCACTCCCTGGAGAAGATCCTGATGATAGGAAAGACAGAAGGCAAAAGAAGAAGGGGACAGCAAAAGATAAGATGACTGGACAATGTTACTGATGTAACAAACACGAATTTGAGCAGACTTTGGAGGATGGTGGAAGACAGGAGGGCCTGGCATGACTTTGTCCATGGGGTCGCAAAGAGTCGGAATCGACTGTGCGACTGAACAACAACAACAACAAAATATTTAGTACTTGATTACAATCCTTGCACCAAACTAGGGCACTATATTATTCCCATTTATTTGAGATTGACTTTCCCAAAATTAACTAGTGAATTCGTTGCAGAGGCAAGAGTCAAACCAGGGGAATCTAGATTTGTAGCTCAATCTCATAAGCACTGTGCTCAACCAGCTTCCAGGGATCCTTGGTGAATATGCCGGGGAATTTAAGAAGGCTAGGGATTTGTAGACTAAGAGGGTGTGACCAAACAGGGAATGAAAGCCCTGGAGCAAACCAAAGCGTTTGTCATCTCAATGAAGCTTGCTTAATGGGAAGTTGGTGTCCATTGACGGAATAAGGAAACCGGAGAACCAGGAGTGAGAACATTAGCTGTTATAAGGGCAAGAAAATATTCATAATCATAAACCCTTCCCAGTGGGATTATTTTTACAGTAAGAGTAGTTCGGCAGTGGAATCAACTGGCAATCTTCAAGCAAAAGCTGGACGAATACTTGTCAGGGATGCTCTAGGCCAGGGGTGTCAAACTCATTTGTTATGAGGGCCAAATCTGATATAAATGAGACCTTGTCGGGCCAGGCCATGTTGGACCGGGCCATGTGTGTACCTGTTTAAGATTAGGTAGCAGAGATATAAACTTTGTAAAAGACACAGACAAACACAAAGATTTAAAAAAAAAAAAAAAACATTAGCACTCATTGGTCTTAAAGGAGCTTTCTTTGTATTTCTCCCATGGGATCCAGGGAACTGGGCAAAGGAAGTTCTGTCTCTTTCCTTCCTTCCCCCAGGGGACCAGGAGGGGGAGGAGCCTCAGCCAATAGAAGGAAGAGAGGCTTGGCTCAGTAGTTCTGCTGTGCAATTGAGAGAGCCTGTCAAAGCAAACCATCCCTCCCCCCCTTCCTCCTCAGGAGAGGAGCCTCAGCCAATGGAGGAAATAGAGGCTTTGCTCTGTAGCTCCTGTGCGACTGAGCAAGCTGTTATGTAGAAGCAAGCAAGAGAGAGGGAAAAGGAAGCAGATGACAGCCAGTTGGTTTTTTTTGGGGGGGGTGATAGGAGCCTTCTGGGGGGCCTGATTCAGCCCCCGGGCTGCATATTTGACACCCCTGCTCTAGGCTAATCTTGCATTGAGCAGAGGGGTGGACTAGATGGTCTGTATGGGCCCTTTCCAACTCTGTGATTCTGTGGAAGGTGAAAGCATCCATGGTAAGCCAAAAGGTACAGTGTAGTTCCTAACCATCACTAGAACTCTGTTGGTATAAATTAGTGCTGTTGACTTCAGAACTTTTTAGGCAAGTTGAGCATCTAACTAAACAGGTTTGAATTAGGTGAAGTGTCTGTGGGAACCACCCTTTGGAGGAGCACACTGGAATGTATCAGGGAACAGCCATCAAAAACTTCTGAATCACTTGGATCAAAGAAGGAAACTTGGACAGATCTGAAGGGCTCCAAACATCTCCTAGTGACAACCAAGTGGTAGAGACACAAAAATAGATTCCCTGGAGATCCAACACCAGGAAGAAATTCAGCAGTCATGGAAATGAAAGCTAATGGGAAACGGATGAGTCAATTGAATGTCTGTGAGCCTGGCAAAGCCACAAGAGAGCCTGGAAATGTCACATAAGGCGACGGGGTGACTTAGACAGGATCCTTCTTCCAATCCATAGGGATGGGACATAACTCTCTAGATTGCTCATATGGTGACAATTCATTTAATGGGGGTTCCATAAATAGACTCAGACCATTAGTCCAAACAAGGTAGAATAGAGTGGTGTGCATGGTCTGCTTCCTGTGGTAATGATCAGTTCCAGGAGGAGCGAGATCACTGGAAGTGTATGGTGTGTTCCTAATATTCATTTTATTTACAAATACCCAAGTAGAGCATGACAGAGGAAAGTATACTCCTATAAGCAGACAGCACAGCCTGCACCATTTTAAGGACATCAAAAGAGCCCCGCTGGATCAGGGAAAAGGTACATCTTGTCCAGCATCCTGTCTCCAAAAGTTACCTGCCAGAAATCTGGTTGAGACCCGATGTGCATGCAGCTTGTGCTCGGGTACCGCCAGGCACGTAAGGGCAGGGAGCAGAACTAACAAGTGCCAGCTAACTATGATGATCCCCACATTTTGATTGTCCACCCAAGGCTGAAGAATGACAGATCTAGGAAAGGAAAATCATTCCACCTTGTTTCAATGTCTCAGAATCCAGGCGCTGGGAGTTGGCCCCTCCGATATACCGGTCACATTGCGCTCGCATACGACCCAAGAGCTCCAAGGAATCTGAAAAACTCATTAACAGTTCTCCACTTGGAAAACCTTCAGTCATTGTAAAATAAACACAGCCTGGAAGAAATGTCTCCCCTGAGTCTTCCTCTTTCTTAACCGTTAATCTCAAATGAAAGCCAAGCGATTGTGCGGCAATAATATATCTCTCGGCACAGGTTTAAGGGAAGGTGGGTTTCCAGGGGTGAGATGGGGTGTAGCAGAATCTAATGAGACATTACACCAAGGTCTAGGTCTCGCTATGGGGGATGTTACACCGCTGCAGACAGCAGGTGGAGGATGTTAACATGTCTGAACCCTCCTCAGTACAAGCAATTCTTTGTGCTTAGGATACTAAAACATCAGTGCTCTCATTCGAGGACATCCAATGAAGCTGATGGGCAGTAGATTCGGGACAGATAAAAGGAAATATTTATTTACACAAAGGGTGCAGTCACACACACTAAATAATGCACTTTCAATCCACTTCCAATGCACTTTCCAACTGGTTTTTGCAAGTTCACACAGTGAAATCCAGTTGTAAAGTGCATTGGAAGTGTATTATTTAGTGTGTGTTCGCAGTCAGAGAGTGATTAAAATGTAGAATTTGCTACCAGAAGGTGTAGTGATGGTCACAGGAATAGACAGCTGTAAAAGGGAATTGGATAAATTCATGGAGGATAGGTCTATCAGTGGCTACTAGCCATGGTGAGTAAGGGGATCCTCTGCATTCAGAGGCACTAACAATGCAATCCTAAAAGCACTTTCCTGGGATTAAGTCCCATTGAATAGACCTAAATAGAATTCAGAGTAGGCCTGTTGAGGATTACTTTCTCAATCTCTGAATCCAAGAACTGGGTGGGAGGAGGGACCTCAGGGGAAACTCTCTGCCCTGTTGTTGGACCTCTAGTGGAGCTAGCAGATTGGTAACTGTGTGAGACAGGATACTGGACTAGATGGACCATTGATCTGATCCAGTAGGGCTCTTCTTAATGTTCTCAATGCCAGACTAGAATAATTCTCCCTGAATGCTTGTTTTCAAAAGGCAGGGAAGCTTTTAGTCTGGAGGAGAATTGAGTCACATGCAACATGCGGGTGTGGTCAAATGACGTGTTTGTTGTATTGTCTCTTTGATAACCCTCTGACTCAGTGGATGGAAGGCGGTTTCCTTCAGAATGCTTGTAAATGAGAGTGGCCATTGGTCCCATTAAACAAAACAGACTTGTTGCTCGTTAACAGCAATTTCAGGATCACAAAGAAAGAGTTGCTTTACACCTCTGTTTAGGTTTGTGGACAGTTTTGCAAGTCTCATATTGTGGAACCTGTATTAGGCCAATTGCATATTTTAACTTTGTAAATAGTGGGGTACATTATCAGTGACTTTCAGCTTTTCTAGAGCCAGAACCCACTACGCTGTAAGTATGTGACAAGCTTTTAATTTGTAATATGACCGTTTCTATTTACATAATGGGAGCCTGTTTTCAGGTAAATTACTGGTATTTTTTTAAAAAAAATCATCTTTAGCTACTGTGAGTATGAGCAAGGCAGAAAGCCAGCATAATGTTGTTGCAGGTTTTGAATGGAGAGACTTGGGTTCTTATCTCCACTCTGCCACAAAGCTCAGTGGGGCTGTGGTTAGACAAGCACTTTGATCTGAAGTTGTTGCTGTTTCTTTTCAGATTTAAAGTGCATGACCAGACAGCAACATCTGCCTCCTGTTTCCCAGTCATTGGTACACTGTTCTGACCTGCCTTCAAAGCAGAGCTATTAGGCATTGGGGAAAGTCCGACCCTTGCAGATGTCAGCTCTTTCATCCAGCATTTCTGAATGTCTGAACTCCTCTGTTGTGAACTAAAGTCAGTTGGGAACCTTCCCATCCATCCCACCCCCCCCCCCCCTTTTTAATCACATGAGGATGTGTACATGTGTGCTTAATCACCCCTGGGTCATCAATCACCACTTATGCATTTATTATTAACAGTTTACAAACAATCTCTCTCTCTCTGCCTCTCAGGGGAGCTTCTCAAGACGGTGTGTGGTTTGTTTGTTTTTTTAAAAAAAGAATACCTCCAACGCACAGTTTCAAAACCACTTCCCCCATGCTGAACTACATATCCCAGCAACCTCTTCCAGCAATCTCATTGGGCACCAGCTGCCACTATCCTGTCAGGAGTTTGAAGTGCTATTTCCCATGTGCACTTATGCACATGCTCAGAAGACAAATGATGGGGTGGGGGAAGCTGCCTGACCATCCATGGTTGCTGCACAGCTGTAATCTGATAGATCAGCCACAGCGTGAGCATGTGCTAAAGCAGGCTACAGCAAGATGTCTGATCAAAACTCTCAGTTACATACAAACCTGGATTAGTTAGAGGCGAGGCTAGATTGCACTAAGTCTGTTGTCTGACCACAGCCTGGGAGAACTTTAGTTAGACATTCAGTCTCAGCCTGATCTTCCTGACAGGACTATTGTCAGGATTGGAGGGATAAAGAAGTATACACTGCTCCAAATTCCTTAATGGAATAACAAGGGGCAAATAGTACACCAAGATGATCGATTTATTCAGCCTTGGAACAGACTCCATCACCAGCTAAGGATGTGGATCCAACCATCTTCTGAGAAACCCTCCTCCAATTTACTCTTCCACGAGAGTAAGGACAATTTAAGGTGGAGGATGTTTCTTTAGGCTTGAGAAAATCTTCAAACTTTGCTCTGTGGAGTGGTAGGGTACATACAGGATTCGCCCCCAAGATTTCAAAGATGAATATACAAAGGTGCCTTCTTCTGTGTTTGACAATCAGGGGTGGAATTCTAGCAGGAGCTCCTTTGCATATTAGGCCACACACCCCTCATGTAGCCAATCCTCCAAGAGCTTACAAAAAAGAGCCTTGTAAGCTCTTGGAGGATTGGCTGCATCAGAGGGTTGTGGCCTAAAATGCAAAGGAGCTCTTTCTAGAATTCCACCCCTGTTGACAAGTGGCCTATGAAAATCAGTATTGTTTACCCTGACAGGCAGTGGCTTTCCAGGGTCTCGGGGGAAGGTCTTTTACATTACCTGTTACCTGATCTTTTTTACCTAGATGCTAGGTATTGAACATGGGACCTTCTGCATGAAAGGCAGATGGCTGCCACTGAGCCAGGGTCTCAGGCAAAGGAGTTTCAAGTCCTGTGCTTCCTGATGCTTTTAAGCGGGGATGTTGGGTACTGAACCAGGGATCTTCTGTGTATTAAGCAGATGCTCCACTTATGAGCCACATAGCCCCAATTTCTATGGACTCCCCAGTCATGATGTCACTGCTTCCTTTCTCTTGATGTCTTGCAAGTTGACTGGCAAGTGTCTGGGTCTACCTGGAAATGTTGCATCTCCACCTAGTGGAGAATGGTAGCTGGGAAATTGCACAGCCAAATCTGATGAGCACTTAGAAAAATGCATTGTACTATTTTTCTGGAACGCATGGAAATACTGAAAATTGAAAGGTCACCTTATAACTATGAATTTTTGAAAGTGAATATGAAATTAAAAGAGCCATTTTACAGATTTGATTTTTGGGGTGTACATAACGAAGATCTCCTGAATGTGTAACATCTTCATGGAGCAAGTGCATCAAATGAGCTTCCACTCTCCCAGTTTGAAAAACATTATAGATTTGTGAGAATTTGGTGTGGCGCTGCTTACCAAATTGGTGGAAAACGAAAATCTCACACACTTATACTCCAAGCTCAACTGTTTGTGGTGGTAACTCTGCATTAAGGAGTTGCATTCTTTCCCCCTATCCAATAATGCACAAAAGCAACTAGGGTTTGGTCTGTGCAAGCTCTCTTTAATTCAAATAGCGTTTCACCGGTGGGGGCACTGAGGAGAATCCCTTTTAGAACCACAGCCTTAAAGAGTAACACCATGCTCTCTTCCACTTGAGCTGCATGCCCTTGGCTTCAGAGAGTTTTCAAGGGAATGGATTTTTTGGACCCTTACACCCCCACTCTTGTCTTTCATCTTCAGAAAAGACAATTCCTTCATTCCCCCAATCACAGTTTCTGTTGTTGAGTCCCAAGTGGCTGGCCAACCTTCCAAAATTTTTGCCTGCTATGTTGATAGCATCCGGCCAAGGTCAATGAGATAGAAATGGTAAGTCTTCCTTCTCTTCACCTTCTTTCCCCCATCTAGCTGCTACTTTGAAGACAGGGATGTCCACCTGCCCACCAATCAACAGGGGCTCTTTGGCTTCTCCCATAGTGAAATGGCACCCATTGGTTGGTGATATCCTTTGTGAGTTAAGTTGACCGCAACCAAGCCACATGACTATCTTATCAAGGAGGAAGATAAGTCCTACCCAGGGCTTTTCTTGTAGAAAAAACCCAGCAGGAACTCATTTGCATATTAGGCCACACACCCCGACATCACCATTGTTTCACATAGGGCTTTTTTGTAGAAAAAGCCCAGCAGGAACTCATTCGCATATTAAACCACACCCCCGGCCACCAAGCCAGCCAGAACCATTCCTGTGCATTTCTGCTAAAAAAAAAAAAAACCACCGTGATCCTACCTCTGTTCTGCAACTGCCACCATACAGGAAAGCAAACATAAGGTACAATCTACCAGGAAGGCCTCCTGCATAATGCTGAAACTACCAGGAACAGCACAAGAGTACAGCTGTGATATTCATGGAACTAAAGGACCTGTACTCTCTGAGGGAAAGGCAGAAAGACAAAAGCCCACGCTGGGAAGCTCATGCCATCAATTCCTGAAAACACCACTAGTAGGTCTGAGATCATCTCTGCTATATTATCGATCAGTCCTTTGCACCTTTTGTTTGTATTTCAGTATGTTAAATTGAACATCTCTCTCTCTCTCTCTCTCTCTCTCTGGTAAACAAACATTCAGTCTGTAAACCTTCCTCAAGTCCCAGATGAAAAGGAAGGACAACTTATAAGCATCCCTGTTCTCATGAGCTACCGTTTCCTAACACCACCCCATTCATCAGCATTTTTGCAAAATGCTGTTCGAAGTTTACGGTCCATCTCTGCTTCAGGGTCACAAGGTTGCTAGTTTTTTTGAGTTAGAGAGAGGTATCGGAAAGACACAGTTGCCCTCTGATGTGTTCGCAACCATTCCAAATACTTGCTCAAAAGGAAGACAACCCCCTTAAAAGTGTTGTTATACAGACACAAGTAATTATTACTGGACGTTACCATAACTTGTATGTGACTGTTAGGATGACCCTCTCTCTTTTTTTATGGCATTCCTGGTGAAAAGTCTAACCTTAAATGTGAGTAAATACCGTATCTTTACACAACTGGAGGACAAGAGCCGGCAGGCCTGTGTAGCATATGGCGCCTTAGTGCTCATGTCAATATACCTCCATCCTCAATTGATGGAACTTGTAGAAACTTTGGGGAGGGAGCAAAAGGAAAACGACTCACATTAGCCAGCATTTTCCAAAAGGATGAAAGAGGGACAGTGATATACCAGGGACAAGGATCAGAAAATAGAGACAGTTCGAAGGTGAGGAGCTTGCTCAAGAGAACATCCTGGTGAACTGGGTTTCTTTGGGACAGTTTTTTCTGTCTCCCACTCTGCCACCCTTAATGGTAGCCACATGGGAGCACTTCCATCCAGACCCTTAATGGGCACTTCCATCCATAGCCTTAATGGGAGCGCTTCCATCCAGACCCATACCTAACCAGGGGCCCATGGGGCCTGGCCCCCTAACAGAGGTTTTTGGGGGGACCTCACCACCCATCCCAGGACCAATCCTATCCTCTCTCTCCTGCACAATTTAAATCATGCATGAGGGGTGGTGGGTGCTCCTGCAAGCCCCTCCCATGTGATTTTAAATCCGGCAAGAGGGAGAGGGACAGCCCCAGACTCTCCAGCTTCCTACTCTCACCTGATGCTCCTTCCCTGTTGCACCCCCATGCCCCCCCACGGCCCCTAGCTATGGGGCTGCTTCCGTTGCTACTCAGAAGAGCAGCTTTTCGGCTCCTCCAACTGTTGGCAGCTCAGGAGAATCTTGAAAAAGCCAAAGGGGAACTGCTTATAAATCCACAGGCAGTGGCATGCTGTGACCAAACCCACAGGCTCTGCTTCTGGGAAAATGTCCCCCTCCTCTCTTTTCCCTGGATTTATTAGCAGGAAACGAGGAGAATGATGAACAGTCTGAATTGTGGAGCGCAGTAAATCTCAAGAACTTTTGCTTCCTCTGGAAAAGACGACCCTTCGTTGGAGACACCTCACAAGGCCATTTTCAGGCACCCCCGACTCTCTGAGGGCTCAGAATCAGCCGAAGGAGATAGGCCCACGCCAGCCTCCATATATTACATGTGAAGTTGTGGTTTGGGAGGGGGTGAGAGATGGAACAAAGCAATGTTGTGTTGCCTGCTTCCTCTCTCCCCCCCTTTCCATCTCCAAAGACCCATTTCTTCTTTTTTCTCTTTTTCTTCCCCAGTAGCTGATGATGGGGGTGGTACAAAGCCCTGGAGCCAAGACAAACTGTTCGGCGTTGTGCTTCATAGCAGTGCCTCTCGAAAAATGCTGACAGATGCTGGACATGAGATCAGAACGAGAGTCTCTGCCAGAGGAAGGCTTGCGGCCAGCCATTGATTCCTTCTTTTTATAGCAAACTCTTAACCATGGGTTGGTATCCAAGCAAAGACAACACTTGGCTCTCTCTCACTGCTCATTTCTTCTCCCTGTCCCTAGATCTTCACGGCGCTTTCCACCCTCCCTCTTATCCTTCTCATAGGCCCCAAATTTCCTTTGCACCACTGTCTTTTGGGGTCTTCCCCTTTTGGGGTCTTCCCATTTCCGCTCCCTCTTTTTTACCCTTTTGCCTTGCTTTCATTCTCTCCCCCCCCCCTTTTTTTTTTCTTCCTCAGCTACCAGAAGACATGGATGCCTGCCCGGCTTGAAATTAGCCAAAAGAAAGGGAGACGGGCTTGGAAGAAAATGCAGGCATCAAATGTGTCTGTCTCTCCTTTTGTGTGGGAGAGGATGGGATGGCGACGGAGGGTCACCCCACAGAAAAGAGTGGAAGATCCGGCATTGGATCTCTCCAGTGCATTTCTTGTCTTGGTAAACAGCAACCATGGGGAGTCCCATTCTGATTTTGGGGCCATGGCCCAGGGAGAAGAAGATTTCATTCTTTCACATGCCATTTTCCTGACCCCAGATGCCCCCATTCAAGTAGCTCCATGCCTCTTAAGGCAAAGCAGACAGGCAACACACAAGGGAGTGGGTAGCCTGTGGTTACTTCATAGTGGGAGGAAATAATATTTAGCATTTACAGTATGTCCATTTTACAGACATTATCTTGGGGCAATCCATATAGCAAACCTGTAATTTATTTTATTTTTATCCCTGCCGTTCTTTCCAATGGGGACCAAAAATGGCCTACATCATTCCCCACTCCGCCATTTTATCCTGTGAGGGAGGTGAGGCTGAAAGAGTGTGACTGGTCCAAGGTCACTCAGTGATCTTCCATGGCACAAGTGGGGATTTGAACCTGGGTCTCCCAGATTCTTGCCTGACACTTAACCACTACAGCCAATTTTTGTTGTTGTTCAGTCGAGTCCAACTCTTTGTGACCCCATGGACAAAGTCACACCAGGCCCTCCTGTCTTCCACCATCCTCCAAAGTTTGCTCAAATTTGTGTTTGTTGCATCAATAACGCTGTCCAGCCATCTCATCTTTTGCCGTCCCCTTCTTCTTTTGCCTTCTGTCTTTCCCAGCATCAGGATCTTCTCCAGTGAGTGCTCCCTTCTCATTTGGTGGCCAGAGTATTTGAGCTTCAGCTTTAGCATCTGACCTTCCAGGGAACAGTCAGGGTTGATTTCCCTTAGGACTGACTGATTTGATCTTCTTGCAGTCCAAGGGACTTCCAAGATTCTTCTCCTGCACCACAGCTCAAAAGCATCTATTCTTCTGCACTCAGCCTTCCTTATGGTCCAGCTCTCACAGCCATACATTACTACTGGGAATACCATCACTTTGGCTATACGGACTTTTGTTGGCAGGGTGATGTCTCTACTTTTTATTATACTGCCCAGTTTCACCATAGCTGTCCTCCCAAGGAGCAAACGTCTTTTAATTCAATATGGTACAGCCAGTACCATATTACAGATGTGGGGGTTGAGACTGAGAGAAGGGGGATCACCTAAGATCACTTAGTGAGTTGCTGGCAGGGGTGACATTTGAATGGGGACCTGTTACTTACTTAAATATTTATTCCCACTTTTGTCCCCCAGGGGACCCCAACTTGATTCAAGCAGGAAAAACATACAATTGAATTTTTAAAAAGATATCCAGCTATATCTTGGACTGGTCCCTGGCTCAAGTGGGCCAGCTTGTCCAAAGCCACATGGTCCAGGCCTAGGAGAGAGCCCTTTGTCTTGTGCCTAGAGGTTTGTTCCTCTGGTCATGCCCACTCTTCACTCTTAAAAGCAGATGCTGGGATGTTATAACGGGCAACAACAGCCCCTCCTAATCTCCCCTTCACGTATCACAGTCGCATTAGCTCCCGAAATATGCTCTGCGTGTTCTTCGAGATCCTCCCACTTTATGTGGGGAAACAAACAACTGATCAGAAGTGTGGTATGTGTGCCAATTAAGGCTTTAAAAGAACCAGAAATGCAAAGCCTTTGCATAATGGCCAACCAAGTTTAATATTGATATTGTCTCCAAATCTTGCTTCCAGAGCTTTAGTCTGCTTGCTAACGACAGATTCAGACAGGTACATGAATGCATCCCCAGAAGAAATGCCATCTTATAAATTTTCATCCTGTCCTAGACCCATGGATCTTTCTGGGAACTATGTCAGCTTTTTTTATTGCATTTCATTGATTGCACTTTGTGTTGCCACAACAATAATCATGACAAGCTCCAGATATTTTCATTTATCTATATGTCACTTGCAGTCTCATTGCACCATGGTTTTTGTAGCCTATGAGTACAAGAGTTCTAAAGGGCTGACCCTCACACAGATGCCTGCATCAGCCAGCCCCATAATCACATGACTTTTCTCAGCCAATGAGTAGCAAAAGTGGGGTTCTGGAGTAGTCTCCACTTCCATGGATGCTTCCATTAGAGACTCCCTCTAAATTGGAGAATACTGGATCAAGGTCCAGTAGAAGAATGCGTTCCTGACAAATATTCAGTGGTCATTTGACTTTTGAGGGTCAGCTATAAACCTCAAAGAATACCTGGCACTTTGCTCTGATGCAAAATTTGTGGTGGTGGTCGAATGTGCCATCTGGTCACTGCTGGCCTACGGTGACCCCATAGGGTTTTCAAGGCAAGGGGCATTCAGAGGTAGTTTGCCATTGCCTGTCTCTTTATAGTGACCCTGATATTCCTTGGTGGTCTCCCATTCAAATGCTAACCGGGGCCAATTCAGCTTAGTTTTTGAGATCTGATGAGATTAGGCTAGCTTGGGCTATCTAAAAATGTAGCCAGCTGGAAAATGGATATAAAACCAGAAGGTCTGTGAGTATGAACAGCAGTATTCGGACATATTTTGTGAAATGATAACATCTATGAAAATAGAAACAGGCCACTACTAAAACGTCGTGGAGGTGGGAGTGATTCATTCATAGCTTTGTCACTTAGGAGCCATGGAAGCGGCCAACTCGGAATGAATACGGGAAGAATATTTGGCATTCTGGGAAAGTATCTTCGGAGACAGAGTGACCCAGTCACGGCATCCTCATTAACATTTTAGGACCAAAACATGTGCTGAAAGATCTATGATTCCCAACATTTTAAAAATTAAAAATAACCATCTGAGACCTCATTCAGACTGGAACCACAGTGAGAGGGCCTTAACCCAGGGGTGGCCAAACTGTGGCTCGGGAGCCACACGTGGCTCTTTCACACATATTGTGTGGCTCTCAAAGCTCCCACCATCCCAACAGCTGGCTTGGAAAATTCTCTCTTTAAATCACTTCTCCAAACGAAGCCAGTCAGCAACTTGCATTTAAAGTTATAGTTGCTTTCTTTCCATCTCCCCATCTATCTACCTTCCTTCCTTCCTTCCTTCCTTCCTTCCTTCCTTCCTTCCTTCCTTCCTTCCTTCCTTCCTTCCTTCCTTCCTTCCTTCCTTCCTTCCTTCCTTCCTTCCTTCCTTGTCTTGTGAAAAGTGCTGAAGTGAAAGTGTTGAACTAAGCCTGGGGATACAAGAGGCAAATCTGCATATTTTGCAATATCAATTGGCCATGTGGACCCCTCTGCCCCACACACACACACACACACACACAGGTCTTCTGAGGTCTCTCTACAGGTCTCCCTACTTTATAAAGGACACAGACAAACACAATTAAAGATGGGGTTTTTTTAAACTTAAAGCATACTTAAAATATTAGCATTCTTACATTATTTTATTTATTTCTCTCTGATAAATGACACCTCTTTCTCTGAATTATTGCATCAAAATCTGGAAACAATGTCTGTGCTGTAATAATCCTGAGTATGCTGGTTTAGTTGTTGCTCAGGTTTATATCTGTAAGTTGCAAACCTACTTTTGATTTACTGACATTCATTACAGAAATCTCACAGTCAATACTTTGAGCCTAAAACCCAGAGGAAAATATGAAATGGCTGGGCATTGCAAGCTTTTTTTTCTGATTGAGCAAACTGGCAAAGCAAGCTGTGATGCAGAAAGAAGCAGAAGGAAGCAGACAATGATGAGTTGCTCAAAAGCTAAACAGACTTGTACATGGATGGGAGACTACCAAGAAAGACTCTATTGAGGCAGGCAATGGTCAACCACCTCTGCTGCTCACTTGCCTTGAAAGCCCCTGGCTAGATTGCTATAACTTGCCTGCAACTTGATGGCACTTTAAACTGGGTGGTCCAAAGGAAGTTCTTCACACAACATGTCATTTATGGAATTCAAAGTCATTTATTACGGTATTATACCAGCACGAAATACAAATATACCAAACTTATCACCCAGAATCATTCAAAATATCATATAAAACTGTAATAAACTTTGTATTAAAATTGTAAATAACATTCCATTAATACATAGGCTTATATTGTAAGCAGTGCTCCCTCTAAGCTAAGTTAGCATGAGCTAGCTCACAAGTTTTTAGCCTCCAGCTCACACATTTTTGCCTTAGCTCAGGAAGAATGACCTCTGAGCACACTAATTTATGCAGTAGTCACAACTTTAATGCCTGTAGCTCACACTTTAATGCCAGTAGCTCACAAATTAGAATTTTTGCTCACAAACTCTGCAGCTTAGAGGGAAACATCGATTGTAAGAAGAATTTTAACCTTTAGGACTTAAAATTTATGAAATTATATATATTATATCAGCTTTTGTTGTACTTTATGTTTCCTTAATTTCTTGAATGCTCAGATGAGTTTTGCAGGCTGCTGCACAGAATTACACACAAAGTGCCGTCACCTACAGGTTTTCTCCCAGGAACAGCATTTTAACATATCCTGAATTGTGGAGGTCACTAATAAAGATGCAGGGCTTTTTTTGAGCAGGAACACACACGAATGCAGTTCTGACTGGCTTGGCATCAGGGGAGGTGACCTAATATGCAAATGAGTTCCTGCTGGGGGGTTTCGACAAAAAAGCCCTGTGTGAAACAATGGTGCCATTGAGGGGTGCGGCCTAATATGCAAATGAGTTCCTGCTGGGGGTCTTCTACCAAAAAAACCCTGTGTGAAACAACAGCACTATCAAGGGGTGTGGCCTAATATGCAAATGAGTTCCTGCTGGGGGGTTTTCTACAAAAAAGCCCTGTGTGAAACAATGGTGATATCAAGGGGTGTGGCCTAATATGCAAATAAGTTCATGCTGGGCTTTCTCTGCAAAAAGAGCCCTGGCAAGATACAGTCATTGGCACTGAGATGGCTTTTAAAGGGGGGATTAAACACATCCATGATGGCTAAACGGGATTGCCGTGTTCAGGGGCAGTGTCCCTCTGAAAGACAAGGGTGAGCAGCAGCAAGGCCAATCAGATTCCACTCAAAGCCCAGGCTTCTGCTTGTGGGCTTTGAGTGGAATCTGATTGCCCAATTCAGAAAAAGGGGCCTGGGCCAGATGGACTTTTGGTCTGATCCAGTAGTGCTCTCCTTACAGTTGCAGGGATTGCCCACAAGAAACAGCGGCCTTGGCACTAATGTCTCAGGACTGAAATTCTGCTGTCTTACCATGTTTTCCCCAGCCTCCTCTAGTCTGCTTCTCTCTTTGCTGGAAATCATGCTGCCTTCCTCCCTTCCCTGCAGCAAACCACACATGCAGAAACCATTGGCAGAGGAATCAGATTTCCAGCCTGAATGAGGCCCTTGTGTTTTCTCCGACACTCGTCCACCGACTGGCTGTCGAGGAGTGACTGTCGACGGGTTGAACACCATCTGCCAGAGATACAGATTCCTCCTTGTGGGGAAAGAGGATCAAATGGCCATTGTCGCGAGACACTTCCTTATCCCGTTAGCACCTGTCATCGTTGACAAGGAAATGGCTCCCCCTTTGCCCACCAGCAGTTGTTAAGTCATTAATTGTGAGATCCCAGAGGAGAGGCTCCTCCTGCCTGCTGTTGAGTGACAATTAGTAACTTCGTTCCCAGATGGTCCTTGCTTTTTTAGGCATGAAGATATAGCTAAGAATCATACCTGGAAGACTGATCTGCAATGTTTTGATTACTGTGATGGATCCGGAAAGATGGTTTTTTGTTCCAAGAGTCACACATGAAGCACATGACCATGCTGGTCCCGCATGCACAAATGACACACGGGGGGCAACAGGAATGGCTCATTCAGCATAAGCAGATTGTCCCCATCCTATTCCATTATTGTTCTAGAATTTTGATCTGCTGTTTAACTATTCATCAAAACCAGTTAATTTGGGGGGGGGAGGAGGAGGAGGGCAGGATTATTTATTTATTTACTTACTTTGGATTTATATGCCACCCGCTCCGCAAGCGGACTCTGGGCGGCTAACAGTCAGAGTCAAAACAACTTGAATTACAGTTTTAAACAAACATGTATAAACAATTTAAAACTAAACATCTGATGCTATGGAAAAGATTTTTAACACAGGCGGATCAGATTATATTGATATCTCAGTTCTTCTGTTAATCTTTTCACTGGAGATGCCAGAGCTTGAACCTGGGACCTTCTTAATCTGTTAGTGGTCCTACAGATAGCATTGCTCAGTGGCATAGTAGTGGCAGCCTCATCCCACATTAATTGTTGTAGGCCTCTTGAAAAATTTCGGTTTTACAGGCCCTGCGGAGTTGGGAGAGATCCCGCAGGGCTCTTATGGCCTCTGGGAGAGCATTCCATAGCGTCAATGCTGCCACGTTTACAGGACTGGGTCATGCACAATTCAATGCAGTTCACTAGCGCCATATTCCTCCTTGCTCTATTGATAAAGTGCATGTGTGCATTGATAATAGCACTGCAAAAGAGCAATGTGGATGTGGTGCTCTAGATCAGGGGTGGCCAACGGTAGTTCTCCAGATGTTTTTGCCTACAACTCCCATCAGCCCCAGCCATTGGCCACCTCTGGTCTAGATGGATATATCAAGATTGTTTTTCTGGGGTGTTTTACTGATGTGCACATATTACTTCCTACACACTGGTAAAACACCACACAAAAGTTACTCTCAACCCAAGATAATGCATGATTGCACCAAGATTGCTCTTTCACTATGTATTAACAATGGGGTGAAGATGAAAACAAAGGACTGGAAAGCTTTATGCGTGCACAACCATTTCTACAATTACTGACATTACAAGAACTCACTTTGAGAGGATATGCTTAGCATTATCTAGCACACTGCCAGCATAATTTCTCAGGATTACTGAATCAGCCACCCATGGCAATGTAGATCTCTTTCAGCAGATGCCTAAACTTTAGCACTGGATGTTTCAATCCACAGCACGGATGCAGAAGGCTTCTCTTAAAAAAAATATGATTCCCTTTGTAGTGAGGTTCGGTAATGTACTGAGTGACGAGACGTGTTGAAGGCAACATGCTTTATTAGCGAGTACATCACAAGGCAAGGCAACGCGGGCCGGGTCCCAATTATATACATACCCCGGAACAACCCTCAGTCTGGCCAGGTCCAATCCTGGCCAGTTAAACTTCCCACCACAGATCTTGATTGGCGGAGCGTATTTGCGGAGCTACATCTGGGGACCAGTGGACTTCCACTGGTCACCTCTGTAGCGTCCGCTGTGTTGTAATTTCGGGACTGAAATGCAAGACACAACAGGTTCATCTTTTGCAAATTTCTTAACTGATGAGTCACGTTGCAAGATGACCCTTTGCAGTTGCCATAACCATGGGTCTTATTGCATCCACAGTGAATTGGCAGAGTCAGGGTCTCAAACACTTCGGCATACATGCTGTTTGCCAGCTGTGAACAGGCAGTCAATTTTTCAGTGGGCTGCTTGTCTGTTCATTCGATAAGTTCAGTGGGGACTTCAACTGCCCCTTTCTAACAGTACTGAACAGCACAATCATCTTCTCACACATCCAAAAGTTCTGCTCCCTCTTCTCCCTTGCAGTGCTGCTGCTCCACTCAGCTAGCAGTTGTTTAAATATAGTTAAAACAGTCACGAATAATTTAAATCAGTCATAAATGACTGCTTTTTAAAAACAAAGTCCTCCTGCTTGGTGTATGTGCAAGTAAGCCATAGCTAAATTTATGACTGCCGATCAGCTTGGATCAGTGGCGCTTTTATGCATGCAGAGTTTTGCAGAAACCAGATGCAAACCAGCTTGGCAGGCGCTTGAGTTGTTCAGCACTGAACCAAACAGACCTGTTTAATGGGCTCAGAGTCGATCAGCACAGTCAAGCACCGTTAGTTGGGCTGCGATGCACATTTTCTGCAGAAGTCATGGCCTCCCCACTCAAAATCATTGAAGACTGCCAGTAAATGCCATCATAGGCTGACTGCCCAGCCATTTCTGCTACTGTTGCTGGAAACCACCTCTCTGTGGCAGCCAAAAACAAAACTGCGGGGCATTTAGATGACCAGGGCCGGCTCTGCCACTAGGCAAACTAGGTGAATGCCTACGGCACCAGCCTTCTGGGGGCACCAAATTGGATGCCCTGCATGTGACTCAGTGGCATTATCAGTGCAGGGGGGGGGGGGGGAGAAGAAGTTAGCCTTGCCTAGGGTGCCAGACAGTCTAGGGCTGGGCCTGTAGATGACAGCAGGTTAGGGCTGCCATTTCCCAGCATGTTCTTACCCCCTCCTCCTGTTGCCCACCCTCATGCCTGCAGGCATCAGGGAAAAGTGGAGAGGGCAACGTGATATCACTTCTGACTGCAAAACCACAAGTTATGACCCTGCATCACTGGACACTCTAGGGTTCACTTGAGACTCTGTGGTTTAGTTTTGAGTGCATCCTAGAGCATCCAGAGAGACAGTGACATCACTTCTAGTTACACAGCCAGAAATGGCAATGATATTGTGGGCTGCCATTTCAGTGAGTCTCCTCCCCCATTAAATTAAATCAAAAGAATTTCCGGTTCAACATTAGGAAGAACTTCCTGACCGTTAGAGCGGTTCCTCAGTGGAACAGTATTCCTCGGGAGGTGGTGGGCTCTCCTTCCATGGAGGTTTTTAAACAGAGGTTAGATGGCCATCTGACAGCAATGAAGATCCTGTGAATAAAGGGGGAGGTATTTGTGAGTTTCCTGCATTGTGCAGGTGGTTGGACTAGATGACCCTGGAACATAAGAACATAAGAGAAGCTATGTTGGATCAGGCCAATGGCCCATCCAGTCCAACACTCTTTGTCACACAGTGGCCAAAAAAATTATATATATATATATATATATATATATATACACACACACACACACACACTGTGGCTAATAGCCACTGATGGACCTCTGCTCCATATTTTTATCCAATCCCCTCTTGAAGCTGGCTATGCTTGTAGCCGCCACCACCTCCTGTGGCAGTGAATTCCACATGTTAATCATCCTTTGGGTGAAGAAGTACTTCCTTTTATCCGTTTTAACCTGACTACTCAGCAATTTCATCGAATGCCCACAAGTTCTTGTATTGTGAGAAAGGGAGAAGAGGACTTCTTTCTCTACTTTCTCCATCCCATGCATTATCTTGTAAACCTCTATCATGTTACCCCGCAGTTGACTTTTCTCCAAGCTAAAGAGCCCCAAGCGTTTCAACCTTTCTTCATAGGGAAAGTGTTCTAACCCTTTAATCATTCTAGTTGCCCTTTTCTGGACTTTCTCCAATGCTATAATATCCTTTTTGAGGTGCGGTGACCAGAACTGCACACAGTACTCCAAATGAGACCGCACCATCGATTTATACAGGGGCATTATGATACTGGCTGATTTGTTTTCAATTCCCTTCCTAATAATTCCCAGCATGGCGTTGGCCTTCTTTATTGCAATCACACACTGTCTTGACATTTTCAGTGAATTATCTACCACGACCCCAAGATCTCTCTTGGTCAGTCTCTGCCAGTTTGCACCCCATCAACTTGTATTTGTAGCTGGGATTCTTGGCCCCAATGTGCATTACTTTGCACTTGGCCATATTGAACCTCATCTGCCATGTTGACGCCCACTCACCCAGCCTCAACAGATCCCTTTGGAGTGCCTCACAATCCTTTCTGGTTCTCACCACCCTGAACAATTTAGTGTCATCTGCAAACTTGGCCACTTCACTGCTCACTCCCAACTCCAAATCATTTATTAACAAGTTAAAGAGCATGGGACCCAGTACCGAGCCCTGCGGCACCCCACTGCTTACCGTCCTCCACTGCGAAGACTGCCCATTTATACTCACTCTCTGCTTCCTATTTCTCAGCCAGTTTTTGATCCACAAGAGGACCTGTCCTTTTACTCCATGACTCTCTAGCTTTCTAAAGAGCCTTTGAAGAGGAACTTTATCAAAAGATTTCTGGAAGTCAAGGTAAACAACATCTATTAGGTCTCCTTTGCCCACATGTTTGTTCACCCCCTCAAAGAAATGTAACTGGATAGTGAGGCAAGATCTTCCCTTACAGAACCCATGCTGAGTCTTCCTCAATAACCCGTGTTCATCAATGTGCCTACTCATTCTGTCCTTGATAATTGTTTCTACCAACTTTCCTGGTATTGAAGTCAGACTGACTGGCCTGTAATTTCCCGGATCTCCTCTGGAACCCTTTTTAAAGATGGGGGTGACATTTGCTACCTTCCAGTCCTCAGGAATGGAGGCAAATTTCAATGAAAGATTACAGATTTTTGTCAGAAGATCCACAAGTTCAACTTTCAGTTCTTTCAGAACTCTTGGATGTATGCCATCCGGACCTGGTGACTTATTAGTTTTTAATTCGTCTATCAGTTGTAGGACCTCCTCTTTTGTCACCTCAATCTGATTCAGGTCTTTCAACACCCCTTCCAAAATTAGTGGTTCTGGAGCGGGCAAACACTTCTCATCTTCCACAGTGAAGACAGAAGCAAAAAATGCATTCAGCTTCTCAGCCATTTCCCTATCCTCCTTCAGTAATCCTTTGACCCCTTGGTCATCCAAGGGCCCCATTGCCTCCCTGGCTGGTTTCCTGCTTCTAATATATTTGAAGAAATTTTTATTGTTGGTCTTTATGTTTTTTGCAATATGCTCCTCATAGTCCCTTTTTGCCTGCCTGATCACAGTCTTGCATTTGATTTGCCACAGCCTGTGTTCCCTTTTATTAATCTCACTTGGACTGGTTTTCCACCGCTTAAAGGAGTCCTTCTTACCTTTTACAGCTTCCATTAGTTTGTTTGTTAACCATGCAGGCCTTTTCTTATACCTGTTTGCGCCTTTCCTAACTAGTGGTATATATTTTAGCTGAGCTTCTAGGATTGTAGTTTTAAATAGCCTCCAAGCTTCCCCAAGGGTTTTGACCGTATTTACCTTTCCTTTCAGTTTCCTCTTCACATGCCTCCTCATCTCAGAGAATTTACCCCTTTTAAAGTTAAACGTGGTTGTGCCGGACTTTTGGGGCAACTCCCTATTTATACAAATAGTGAAATCAATAACGTTATGGTCACTGCTCCCAAGCGGTGCGATCACTTTTACATCTCTCACCAAGTCTTGGGCATTACTTAGGACCAAATCCAGGATCGCCCCACCCAGGTAGGTTCTGAGACCATCTACTCCATAGCACAGTCAGTGAGAGCATCTAGAAACTCAATCTCTTTCTCTCGAACAGAACACATATTGACCCAATCAATCTGTGGGTAGTTAAAATCACCTTTTACGACACAGTTTTTATGTTTAGCCGCTATCTTTAATCCTTCCATCATATTATAATCATCCTCTATCTTTTGATTTGGTGAGTGATAACAAACTCCCATATTTAAATTTCCTTTTGGGCCCTGTATTTCAACCCAAAGCATTTCTAGAAGGGAATCTAATTCTCTGACTTCAGTCTTACTGGACTGTATATTCTCTCTGACATACAGAGCCACCCCACATCCAACCCTTCCCTCCCTATCCTTCCGATAGGTCCCTTCCAACTCTATGATTCTATTTCTCCCAGGGTGGGCCCACATACATTGCACAGCACAATTGAAAAGGTGATCTAATAAAAAAGTAAACAATTCCATAAGCACGAGTATTCAGATTGGGTACCTATTTAACATAGAAACAGGGACTGCAGCTGTTTTGCCTAAGGCCTGTTGTGGATGAGGGCAGGGCAAACCATTGTCCTCTTAGAAAAGGATGCTGTTTATGGAGATGAACTGGTGGGGATGGAAACAGCTAGGCTGGGAAAATCCCAACTGGTGCCAGATCGACAAGTTCAAGCATCTCTGCCCCACCCACCTCACAGGGTGTCTGTTGTGGGGGTAGAAGATATAGGAGATTGTAAGCTGCTCTGAGTCTCTGATTCAGAGAGAAGGGAGGGGTATAAATCTGCAGTCTTCTTCTTCCTTTCCTCCCAGCCTCTGAACAGAGTTGTGCCTCACTCACCTGTGGGCTGGCTTGTTGCACAAGACAGAGGAGAGTAAGTAACCTGAGAGATGCCAGGAATGCATACAAGGCCAACCAGTAGCAAGATCAGAGCAGAAGCTAGATCAGACTTTCTGATTCATATCTCAGCATCTTAGCTTCTAGACCTGAACATAAAAACAAATGAAAAGCCCTGCTGGATCAGACCACTGGTCTATCTACCCATGCATCCTGTTTCACACAATAGCCAACCAGTTGCCCTGGAGGGTGAACAAACAGTGCACAGAGACCAAGCCTTTCCTCTGATGTTGCCTCCTACCACTCATATTCAGAGCAGGCCTTGAATCCAGCAGGAGCTCACAGGAGCACAGCTCCTGAACCTTTCTGACAGCTCCTCCTCCTTCTCCCCACTTACCTTGTCCATTGAATAGAAGGTGCAGCAGCATAACGATCCCTGGATTAGGAGAGTGGGCAGCCAGCCAGCCACCAGGAGCTTTGCCTCACTCCCAGCAGCTCTCATTAGCCCCTGGAGAAGCCCACACCACCCTTTCTCCACTCCTTATGTGATTTTGGGTGGCAGGTGGCTTGCTGGCCTTTTGACTGTGGGGGGGGGGCAAGGAGAGCCCCAGGTGAGTGAGGCCTGCTTAGTCTAGCTGGATCTCTAGTCAGCCCAAGCAGGCCTCATTCGCCCGGGGCTCTCCTTTCTCGTGTCGGGTTGCTTTTGGCTGGTGGGGGGCAGCATATGCTAATAAATTATGCTAATGAGCTCCACCACCTATTTTTCTACAAAACGATCCCTGATTCAGAGGTTTACTTCCTCTGACTGTGGAGATTCCTTGTACTCACCATGACTAGTAGCCACTGATGGACTTCTCCTCCATGAATCTATCTAATTTCGATTTTAAAGCCATCTGTGCTCACTGTATCCACTGGCAGAGAATTCTACAATTTAATCACTTGTTGAGTAAAGAACAATTCGTATCCTTTTGGCCACGGCTAGATTGCAGATAGCAGCTCAATGGAAATCCCCAAACCTCCCTTTGATTAAAAACAAGAATTGGCAGATACACCTATGGCACTCTTTTGTAATGGGTAAACTAATGAGCCACAGAACTGTTCTACACTACAAATTCTACAGCCAAAAAATTGTGGCCATTTGGTCCCCCATTGTAGAATATCTCTCTGAGGAGGAAATCTTACTCATTAATTACCAGGGCTCTTCTTGTTTGTTCTACTGAATAGAATACATTTGGTATTAATGTCTGCTGAAGATTAAGTTTTAATGCTCATTTATTAGGGCTGCCAAGCCCCTCGGTCCAGGCAGGGGTTCTCCCACCCGGGAGGATCCCAACCCACCAACCCACATGGCTATCAGAGAGTTTTCCCCTCCCAAATGGCTAGAGCATCCAGGAAAACCATAGAGTTTTCCCAGAAATGCCTAGAGCGGTTGCAAGTGATGTCACCAGCCTGATGATGTCACTTCCTGAGAACGCAGGGGACTTGGCAACCCTATCATTTATAGGAAAGGTTTTTACTCTGTTTAAGTTGTGTTCTGAAGTGTTGTTGTTGGTTTTTTATGTAAGTAATGTGTTGAATGAAGAGCCCAGTTACGCAGGGTGATAAAGCTGCAGTACAGCAGTCGGAGCCCTCTGCTCACGACCTGAGTTTGATCCCAGCGGAAGCTGGTTCAGGTAGTCGGCTCCAGGTTGACTCAGCCTTCCATCTTTCTGAGGTTGGTAAAATGAGTACCCAGCTTGCAGGGGGGGAAGTGTAGATGACTGGGGAAGGCAGTCCCCGTAAACCACTCCATAAAAAGTCTGCCGTGAAAACGTTGTGAAAGCAACGTCACCCCAGAGTCGAAAATGACTGGTGCTTGCACAGGGAACTACCTTTTTTAATATGTTGAATACTCAAGTAAAAAGAGCATTTCCTTTTGTTTGCCCTGAACCTATTATCCACCAGCTTCATAGGGTGTCCTTGGGTGCAAGTATCTGAGAAGAGGGAGCAAAGGCCCCTTCTATTCACTCTGTCTACCTGTGATTGTGTTTGCTAACATCTAAAATGGGAAGGTTAATGTTCTCGAGAAGACCACAGATTTATACCTCGCCCTTCTCTCTGAATCAAAGTCTCAGAGCAGCTCACAATCTCCTTTATCTCCTTCCCCCACAACAGATACCCTGTGAGGTAGGTGGGGCTGAGAAGCTTCTCACAGAAGCTGCCCTTTCAAGGACAACCTCTGCCAGAGCTATGGCTGACCCAAGGCCATTCCAGCAGGTGCAAGTGGAGGAGTGGAGAATCAAACCCGGTTCTCCCAAATAAGAGTCCCCACACTTAACCACTACACCAAACTGGCTCTCCTCTGACTTCATGGGTACACACACTGAGAATTCTGGATTACCATTGTGTCCTAATAACTGCAGCTTGTTTCATCGTTCATGTTTAGAAGTTTGTACCATTAGTGAGACAGCTGCCTGTTACTGGACAGACACTTTTTGTTGTTGTTAGACCCCTCAATACTGAAAGGAAAGGGGCAGAGTGGGAAAGGGAAAGAAAGACAGATGAAATAAGTAGAGCAGTGGCTGTAAAAGGAATACAATATTGTGTTAAAAATCCTGCCTTAAATTGTCTCTGTGTCTGCACCAAGCTACACCCATAATGCCCACCTGAGTTTAGGAATCTCCATCTGCCCTTCAGCCTTTGCTTCTTTCATGCAGGGAAGTTTGGCATAGCTACAAACATGCCTGTCACATAAACAGTGAAGCAGTTGTTGGGTCAGCTTCTTTTTCATCCTTCTTTGATTCCAGGGACTCTTCTGAAAGTTACTAAGGGGCACAAATTCACAACCCAAAAGACTTTTGAAATTGTCACAGCAACCACGCCACCTAGAGGCCATGAGTGTGCAATGTAACTTCCTTTCTCATTTTATTTCCCTTTTGATAACTCACGTATTTTTCATCCTACAGTCTTTCATTGTGCCAATCGTTTGGGATTGCTGATCTCCAGGAGGGGAGGGGGGGGGGAGATGTCCCAGAATTACAACTGATCTCCAGGCTACAAGGATCAGTTCTGGAGAAAATGATGGCTTTGGGGGAGGGGGAGGGATTCTATGGCATCACAGCTCTGGTGAGCTCCCTGCCCTTCCCACTCCACCTTCCCTGGGATCCACCCCCGAAATCTCCAGGAATTTCCCAACCCAGATTGGGCAACCTAACATTCATTCATCAGCCAAGAAACTAGTGAAAGTATTTTGTTGTTCTTGTTGTTCAGTCACACAGTCGAGTCCGACTCTTTGCGACCCCATGGACCAAGTCATGCCAGGCCCTCCTGTCTTCTACCATCCTCCGAAGTCTGCTCAAATTCATGTTAGTTACATCAGTAACGCCGTCCAGCCATCTCATCTTTTGCCATCCCCTTCTTCTTTTGCCTTCCGTCTTTCCCAGTATCAGGGTCTTCAGTGAGAGCATTAGGTGTATGCTTTAAAGCATATTAAAATGCAACTTTCAAAGAAGTCCTCCATTCTTCTGCTGAGCCTGCTGCGGCGGGGAGGGCGGGATATAAATACGAAAATAAATAAATAAATAAATAAATACAGTATTGTCTGCCTCCTTTTCCCCTCTCTCTTGCTTTCTTCTGCATCTCAGCTTGCTTTGCAAGACTTGCTCAATCACACAGAAGCTACAGAGCAAAACCCCGATTTTCTCCATTGGTTGAGGCTCCTCCCCCTCCTGGTCCCCTGGGGAGGGAGGGAAAGAACCAAAGTTCCCTTTGTCCAGTTCCCTAGATCCCATGGGAGAAATACAAAGAAAGCACCTTTAAAACCAACAAGTGCTAATATTTTAAGCATGTTTTATTTAAAGTTTTAAAAAAAAAAGTTGTGTTTGTCTGTGTCCTTTAAAAAGTTTATATCTTTGCTACCTCGTCTTAAATTGGTACACACATGGCCCGGCCCAACACAGCCCAGCCCAGCCTGACAAGGTCTCATTTAGGTCAAATTCGGCTCTAATAACTAATGAGTTTGACACCCCTAGTATAGAGGACTAGAAAATCCCAAACAAACTATAGAAATCAAAAGGTGTGCATGATCTGACTCAAGAGCTAACATTAAAAATTCTCTCAGTTAAACCAGAATTTGGTCATGGAATACTGTGCAGAATGAACTTCGAGATCACCACATGAACAGAACACAGGGAAACTGCTCGTCTTTGGTTAACAATTTTCCTCTCAGGATGCCAGCTTCTGGGAGCAAATCTTTCTGCGGCTTTAGGGTCAGCTGGATGAATCCATTTCTAAACCCAAGCTGGTCAACTGATATCATCCATTGAAAGTTCTATTTCTTAATTTGCTTCATTGTCCCTCTCACTTGTAAACACACTGTAAACTGTAGGGGATTTTACCAACCAAGAGAGAAAACCATCAATGGAGCACTCGGGCTGGCTCAAGGTTGACTCAGCCGTCCATCCTTCCAAGGCCGGTAAAATGAGTACTCAGCTTACTGGGGGGAAAGTGTAAATGACTGGGGAAGCCAATGGCAAAGCACCCCGTAAAAAGTCTGCCATGAAAACGTCATGATGTGACATCACTCCAGAGTCAGAAATGACTGGTACTTGCACAGGGGACTACCTTTGCCTTTTACCTTTTTTACTTTCCTGTTGTGCACTGTGTGTCACTTATCAAACACCCTTGGGCAGGGCTTTTTTTGTAGCAGGAACTCCTTTGCATATTAAGCCAGATACCTCTGATGTAGCCAATCCTCCTGGAGCTTACAGTAGGCCCTGTACAAAGAGCCTTGTAAGCTTTTAGATGATTGGCTACATCAGGGGTATGTGGCCTAATATACAAAGGATTCCTGCTACCAAAAAAGCCCTGCTCTTGGGCATGCAGGCTAGCTGTCAGTAGCATCTGAGAAACATATCGCACATTGATAGGTTCTCAAGGAAATGGATGGCTTCTCTAATGGTCTGCACAGATGGCTCAACAACTCCCTCCAGTAAGGAAGCAGCCACTGAATTCCAGAACATCATGTCAAAGGACTGCTCTAAACTGTTGTTCACCCAGTGGCATTCTTGGAGTTGTCAAGAGCAACAAGGAAAAACAGAAACAGGGTTGGAAATGGTGACAGGTCCATTAGCTCGACTCAGTGTTTGACTTTGAGTGGAAACTCCAGATCTGAGCATATGTCCAAAGCCTTCTCTCAGGCCCAAGACATGAACTGTTTGCATAAAATTGACCTCCTTCACATCCCAGCGGAATCTTGTGGTTGAGTTTTGGCCAATGGTCCCCTGTGAGCAAAGCAATTTTGCTCCCTTTCAGCAGAGGCTGGGATTCCTTTGGGATTACTGGATTCAGAAATCTTTCCCATTCTCATAGAGAAGAACACTCCATTCTTGGACTTGCAAAGCCACAGCAACATCTCCCTTCCAAGAGCTACCAAGGAGGAATCTTTGCCATAAAAGGCAAGGGGGTTTCTTTGAAAAAGCAGAAAGTTTTCCCAGTTAAAGTGAACAGAAAGGTGCACAAATTCTGCCTGGCCACTCCCAATAATAAGACAATAAGGCAAGAAAAAGAGAGAATTTAAGGAACAGGTGGCTAAGAACATTTGGACAAATGGTAAGCATTTCTTCAAATATATCAGGAGGAGGAAACCTGCAAGGGAGGTGGTTAGGCTTCTGAATGACAAAGGAATAAAAAGCATTGTTGAAGGGAGATTGGGAGATGGCAGAGAAACTGAATCAATTCTTTGCATCTGTTTTCACTGTAGAGAATGGGCGCATGAAAAACGGAATCGACTTGACTCAAGGTGATGACAGATGGAGTTCTAGCACTATGAGGGAAACTGAAAACTAACAAGTTTGCAGATCCGGAGGGCAAGCAAGTTTGGAGAGGGGGGCGGACAGCTAATGACCACCAGACTCCTTTCCCTCCTCTGCCCACCACCAGCCCTCCCCCCCATGCCACTGCCTGTATACCCTTTCCTTGATGGTGCTGGGTGGTTCATGCAGCTAGGAGCGCTGCCACTACACCCACATGGCATTCCCTAGCACTTGCACCTGGGAGCATAGGTGGTAGAGTGTGCACAAGAGGGTGAAGGAAGGGCTTGTGGGCAAATGGCAGCAAGGCTTGTGGGTGCAAGATCAGCAGCAGTGGGCCCCACCAAAAACCCCAGGCCCCAGCAACTGCAGTACCTCAATGTATGATGACACCAGCCCTGCCAGAGGGCATATACCCTGGAGTTCTTAAAGCACTCCAACATGAACTTGTTGGTGTCCTAAAAGGTATATGTAACCTGTTGCTAAAATCTGAGTCTGTGACAAATGAGCACAAGAGACTCTGATTTTCAAAAAGGGGACAAGAGGGGAACCAGGTCTTTACAGGCCAGTTAACCTAATATATTTTCTGGTTAAATTAGTAGAAACTGACTACTGCTTGTAGTCCCCACTGCTTGTCTATGCATCCAATATTATTTTCTGTAGCTATATACAATTTTCTTAAGGTTCAGCAAATATGGTTTTTCATATGTATTGTGCATCTGATTCAAGTTGAAGTTCACTTTTGTAGTGTATTATCCTTCTAATAAGTGCTGAATTCATATCAGTAATGCATTGAAGTCTGTATCTTCCTATTGAGAGTCAAGTATCCGCAGAGGTGACACAAACGTATACAAACATGCTTAAGAGGGCCACATTAACACAGCCAACATTCCTCCATTTCAGACAAATGCAACCCCCTCTCCTCTTTTAATTTTTCCAATTTTTCTGGAAACTTGGGTGGTCCTCCAAGTTTGCTGGAAAATCTCTCTAGCCTGTACACACCCCTAATCTGTGGATTTAAGTATCCACAGATGGGGCCATGTTGGCTATTAGATATACTGATTCCAAATTGGAAGAAGTTATTTGCAGTGAAGAGTAATACAAGAATCTTCCCATTTAGTAATTAAGGCACTGATTAATTGCTATCTCCTCACCACACACCAGCTTTCCCAAAACAGTTTTGAATGCTATTCCATAGTCTTTTACCCTGAAACATCTCTTGAGAGAGGAATGGAAGTACATTAATTAAATCGACAAAGGACTCCCTGTAGGATCATAAGCAAATCGCTTTTTCCAGCACAGCTGATGGTGTGCCGTATTGCAGATATAAGGCTTCTGCTAAAGCGTCTTCACATGCCCACTTCTGATAATTACTGCACAGTTTACTGGAGATGAGATGCAGCAATTGCAACTAAAGGCTCAACTATATTTTACATTTACTGCATAGTTAATTGCTGTGTTACTTTTCAGCCCGCTCAACAGACCATCTCTTCAAAGCCATGTTTGTTGTGACTGCTCAGAGATACCATCAGAACCTTAAAGACCATCATTTTTTTTTTTAACTACAAGCTTTTTTCTAAGTTCACCAGATATCATCATCATCATCATCATCATCATCATCATTAGACCAAGGGACATCCGGGGGGGGGGGGATTGAACTTTAAAGTGCTACCGGACTCAGCAGGGCGGGGGGTTGCTCCCACAAATACCATGTGGTGACTGCCTAGTGGTGTGTGGAAGAAGCACAAGTATTAGCACAAGTATTCATTGTGACATCACCAGCTTCTGTTTCATGATATCGCTGGATGCTTCTCCAACATCATCAGGCTCTCCCCAAGAGTCTCAGTAGTTAGACCTGGGGTGATTCTGCTCTGTAATGATCCTGTGCCCTCCTCCATCTGAGACTCCCCTTGGTTAGTGGGGTACCTCTCTTATTTTGAACTTAATCAGCTCAAGGTTGACACAACCTTCTGACCTTCCAAGGTCAGTAAGATGAGTACCCAGCTTGCTGGGGGTAAAGTGTAGATGACTGGGGAAGGCAATGGCAAACCTGTTAAAAAGTCTTCCAAGAAAATGTTGTGAAGTGATGTCACTCCATGGGTCAGTAATGACTCAGTGCTTGCACAGAGGACTACCTTTACCTTTGAAGCTTAGCAGGGGTGTCCAGAGGATCTGGAACTTGGAGAGTCTCATAAAGGCACTTGAGTTCAGCCATAACTCCTGGGACAGGAGAGGAAGGATGTGCTGGAAATGGGCAATCTCCCCCTAGCTCAGGGTTCTCAATAACAACAAGCAGGGCTTTTTTGTAGAAAAAGCCCAGCAGGAACTCATTTACATATTAGGCTACACACTCTGACATCACCATTGTTTTGCACAGGGCTTTTTTGTAGAAAAAGCCCCGTGGCGCAGTGTTAAAGCTGCAGTACTGCTGTCCTAAGCTCTGCTCACAACCTGAGTTTGATCCCCGGTGGAAACTGGGTTTTCAGGTAGCTGGCTCAAGGTTGACTCAGCCTTCCATCCTTCCGAGGCCAGTAAAATGAGTACCCAGCTTGCTGGGGGGAAAGCGTAGATTACTGGGGAAGGCAATGGCAAACCACCCCGTAAAAAGTCTGCTGTGAAAACGTTGTGAAAGCAACGTCACCTCAGAGTCGGAAACGACTGGTGCTTGCACAGGGGAACTTTTTTCCGTTTTGTAGAAAAAGTCCAGCAGGAACTCACTGGCATATTAGGCCACACCTCTTGCCACCAAGCCAGCCTGAACTGTGTTTCTGCTCAAAAAAAAGCCCTGACAATAAGCTCACTAAAACATCACTTAATTCTCAATAACAAAAGGCTTTTTGGCACTGGAATATCCTAGCATACCCCAGGGGTGTCTGTCCAGCCCAAGAAAGTTGATGTTGCATTAACCAGTACCCAATTCCTCTTTTTCCCTTTTTAACTCAGTCAAGAAGGGCACTCATTAGCTTATACTCCATGCTGTTTCAGGAGCTATCTTGACTCATTCAAACTTTTGTGTCAATGCTGATCTGACTTACTTCAACCTAATTAAAGGATGTTAACAGGACTTTATTTGTAGCAGGAACTCCTTTGCATATTAGGCCACACACCCCTGATGTAGCCAATCCTCTTGGAGTTTACAGTTGGCCCTGTAAGAAGAGCTCTGTAAGCTCTTGGAGGATTGGCTACATCAGGGGTGTGTGGCCTAATATGCAAAGAAGTTCATGTTGCAGACACACAAAAAAAGCCCTGGATGTTAATAACATTTCCTCAACAAGGCACTTTTTTACCCATGCAGATTTGGCTCACTATAACCCATTCAAGGACAGACACCCCTGGGGTATGCTAGGATATTCCAGTGCCAAAAAACCTTTTGTTATTGAAAATTCCTGCCAGAGTTTGACAGCTGTTAACTTTAAACCAGCCAATGAATTTCCAACTTTTTAATTTTGACTCAAGCCAAAACCAAGATGGCTCAAATCTCACCTACCCTGGAGATCTTCTGTCTATAAAATAAGAACCCTATGCCATAGCAAATTGTTTCCCAGATCCTTGGTCATGATCTCTCCTCTGGTTTCCTGCTAACTTAGCAGGGGTGGAATTCTAGCAGGAGCTCCTTTGCATATTAAACCACACACCCCTGATGTGGTCAATTCTCCAAGAGCTTACAAAAAAGAGCCCTGTAAGCTCTTGGAGGATTGGCTGCATCAGGGGGTGTGGCCTAATATGCAAAGGAGCTCCTGCTAGAATTCCACCCCTGCTGCTAAGAACCCCCACTGCACTGGGAAGGCTTTTCCCAGCTCCCTGCTCTGCTCCTTGAACCTCAGCTGCGTTTGCCTCGGGACCTCTCCAGACCTCAAGCCCAGGATTCCAGGTCATATGCCCCTGCCCCAAAACTTCCCTATTTCCTCTCTCCTACTTTTTAGAAGTGCACCCTCTTGTTAGCATGTGTGTGTGTGTGTGCATGTCTGAACACACGTATGTGGTTACTTGGAGAATTAGTTCTCAGGTGCCCAGTATAGGCTCCTTACATTTTTATTCATTTTGCTTTATTTTGTATACAATAAAATTATTTGTGTTTACAATCCCTTCTCTCTCACGCTCTTTCTTCATAATTTTACTTTGGGGTACTACTGCTGAGATTCACCCTGGTATACATAGGCCAAGATCCTGTATTATTCCTATCTGCAACCCTTTGTAAAACTCTCGAGAAACTAATGCCCTCATTTGAAATCTAGAGCTAACATTACAACAGGCTCTTATTTATGGCACTTCACACCTAATGACATCAATCTGCTTTATCAAAGATTTCAGGTTTTTCACGGCTGGTAACATCATTAGGGTTTGTAGAATCTTTCGGGCTAGAAATAGCAGCTCTCCAGCAGCCCTGGCCCCACTCAACGCACAGCAGCCAAGAAGGTCAGAGCGCCTGCTCCGGCTGCAACGCCACTGAGGATGTTCTCCGCAGCTGAGAACGAAACGTCTGGAAGGAAAACTTTCTCCAGTAGAACACGGCACTTGAGCCCGAAAGATTCTACAAACCCTAATCTGCTTTATATTACCCGATGTTGTTTCAGCCCAGTTAACACTAACTAACAAACACAGACCCCAATTTGGAATTATTTTAATCTGCTAAAAAACATTTCCATGACTCTGCATACTAACTCACTACCCACTTTCCCTATATTTAGGACTGCTTGCCATTCCATCCTATAGTCTGATGAAGTGTGCTTAGAGCACATGAAAGCTTACATTCTGAATAAACTTTGTTGGTCTTAAAGGTGCTACTTGACTCCTACTTTGTCCCTTTGTAAAACTAATTTGGCTTTAGTCTGCTGCCCGTGTTCTGCACCAGGCTCACAGGAGCAGCCATACAGCAATCCTAAGCAGTTGCTATAGAAACTTCTCGTAGAAAAAGCCCAGCAGGAACTCCTTTGCATATTAGGCCACACCCCCTGATGTCAAACCAGATGGAGCTGCTTTTCTGTGCATTCCTGCTAAAAAAAAAAAAAAAGCCCTGGCCAAACTAGATGTTACATTTTTTAAAGAGTCAGGTCTCAGAGACCTTCTCTCTCTTCAACCAGCAGTAGCTTCAGGAGCTTTCTATATAAAAATAAAGGAGAATTACAGCCTGAGGAGGAGGAGGGGTTCTTGCCTTCCTCTCTTTGCCTTTTCCTGATCAAAAATGGCACTGGGAAGGACTTATCTCCCTCTTTTTGGCTTTTCCGCATTCATGGATTATTGCATGTGGAACAGTCAGAAAGGGAGAAATAACCCCCTCTCCTGAGCCATTTCAGGTTGGAAAAAAGCACAGAGAGGAAAGGCAAGAACCCCTCCTTGATCCACACCACAATTCCCAGCTCAGTTAGGCTCTCCTTTAAAACAAACAAATAAACTGTTGCCACAGCTGCTTAGTGACCATGAGAGGAGAAGAGGCCAGGGAACCCACACTTGACTCTTGAAAAACGTAATACCCAGTTCGTCCCTCAGTCCATTAAAATTGTGTGTGCATCCACACAACTAAAATTCACAGGTCACAGAACAGAACCCCTGAGGCAGCAAAGGCATGGAATAAAGCTAGAAAGAAAAGAGTAAGATTTGTCTGACTAGCTGCTGTGGCTTAAACCCGGAGCCAAAAGTTCTGGGGAGGCCTTAGACCAGGTGCGTGTGATGGTGGTGGGAGATGCCATCCAGTCACAGCCAAGTTATGGCAACCCTGTAGGGTTTTCAAGGCATGAGTTGGTTTGCCATGGCCTCCCTCTCCATAGCAACGCTGGACTTCCTGGGTTGGTCTCCCACCCAAGCAGTAACCAGGGTCAGCCCTGCTTAGCTACCAAGCCGTGTTCCCTCTAAGCTGAGTTCATGTGAGCTAGCTCACAGTTTTTTAGCCTCCGGCTCACACATTTTGGTCTTAGCTCAGGAAAAATTGCCCCAGAACAAGCTAATGTATACCGTACATTACCATTTTAATGCCAGTAGCTCACGAAGTAGAATTTTTGCTCATGAGACTCCACAGTTTAGAGGCCGCAGGGCTTTTTTTAAAAGCAGGAAAGCAGTTCCGGATGGCTTGGCATCAGGGGTGTGGCCTAATATGCAAATGAGTTCCTGCTGGGCTTTTTCTACCCCCCCCCCCCAAAAAAAAAGCCCTGAGAGGGAGTATTGCTTCCAAGGACTGATGAGGCCAGACTAGCCTGAGCCATCCAGGTCAGGGTCAGCCATTTTGTGTGCCATTTTGACCTTTACAGCTAACAGTCAATACCAAGCTACTGGGCTGGTTGGGCCTGGTGAAAGAAATCTGTACCAGCCCTTGTTGAGGCATCAGAGTGAGACTTTCCATCAACTGCACAGTAGCCAGCCACAGCCCGTGCATTTGGTTGGATCATTCCGATGCCAGTTTGCCAGCAACCTAAAACCACAAGTGTAAATTTTCATCATGCCAGTCAAATGCCTTGTGTTGCAGACTCTCTTGATGCCCCGCGGCAAAGCGTAGGCAAGGCACTGTAAGAATGATGTGCCACATATATATCAGTGAGCAAATAGCCTTATTATGTCCAAGTCTCTCTTTTTCTCATTAGGTTCTCTCTCTAAGTGCATCATTTAATGGAGCTGTCTTGATAACTGCATTGATTTTCTTCGGAGCAATTCCCATCTGCCAGAGGAAGGAGCGAGCAGATAGCTGAGCATGCCCGTGCACGAGAGGCCTCATTACCATGCCATGATTAGGTGGTTTCATCTAGCAGGGTCCCTGGCATGTTTTGTACAGAGAATAAGCAAGTTTCAGTTTAGTCTAATGGGAGGCAGGCTGCGATTTTTGACAACCATCATCAAGCTGGACTTTTCCTCACTTCTCCCTGCCTTTCTCTTTGCAACTCCCACTTTTAAACAATGGGAAAGGGTTTTGCATTGGAAAATAGGCTGCAGTCATACTATAAGCTTGGTGCGATCTGGCCTTGCCTCTAATTACATTGTTTTGTTTTGTAACGGGACGTTTTGATCAGACGTCCAACCTTGAACTGACCTTATTGTGCACTTGCTCTGTGGTTGATTCTTCTTCTTCTTCTTTTTCTTCTTCTTCTTCTTCCTCCCAGTTTGGTGTAGTGGCTAATGTGCGGACTCTTATCTGGGAGAACCGGGTTTGATTCTGCACTCCTCCACTTACAGCTTCTGGAATGGCCTTGGATTAGCCATAGCTATCCCAGGAATTGTCCTTGAAAGGGCAGCTTCTGGGAGAGCTCTCTCAGCTCCACTCACCACAAGGTGTCTTGTTATGGGGGAAGGAGATATAGGAGCATGTAAGACTCTGATTCAGAGAGAAGGGTGGGGTATAAATCTGCAGTCTTCTTTTACTACTACTTCCTCTGTCTTTCACTCACACACATAAATGTGTATCTGAAGCTCTGGCTCCTTTTTGACAGCTCCACAATCCCTCTGCCAAGTACTCCAGCCTTTCTCAGCCTCCTTCTCTTCGTCTTCTTTGTTGGAATACATGAAAGAAGTCCCACTAATGCCAGTACATTTACTCTTGTTTATTTATTTATTTTTTATTTATTTAGAATTTATATCCCGCCCTTCCCAGAAGTGGCTCAGGGTGGCTTCCAGCATTAGATCCAACATAAATTAAACAATATTTAAACATGTAAGGGAATAACTTTAAAACAGATAAAACAGATAAAACCATAAAAATTAATAAATTAATAAATTTGTGTCAGTCACAGGATGCTTTCAATTCTAATGCAATTCTAATGCAGAAACAGAAGAAAGGGGGGGGGGGTTGGGGGGGGGAAGGGGAAATTTGTTGTTCAAAAGCAACTCCTCTGGGGAGCTCCCAATCTAGAATGATTACATGGCTGCTTGGATGTTCAGGTGATGATTGAGAATGCCAAGGGCTTATAACTTTCATGCCAGTAGCTCACAAAATAGAATTTTTGCTCACAAGGCTCCACAGCTTAGAGGGAGTATTGGTGATGTGTGCATAAGCCGCCCCCCTTTTAATAACAGTTTATTAAGTTTTTTACAGCATATAATAATGCAGGCATACATATCACAGTAATAAAAAAGGTAATGGTAGTTCCCTGTGCAAGCACCAGTCATTTCTGACTCTGGGATGATGTCACATCATGACGTTTTCATGGCAGACTTTTTATGGGGTGGTTTGCCATTGCCTTCCCCAGTCAGCTACACTTCCCCCCCAGAAAGCTGAGTACTCATTTTACCGACCTCAGAAGGATGGAAGGCTGAATCAAACTTGAGCCAGCTACCTGAACCCAGCTTCCGCCGGGATCAAACTCAGGTCGTGAGCAGAGAGTTCGAACTGCAGTACTGTAGCTTTATCACTCTGCACCACAGGGCTGCTTTTATCACAGTAATATAAGATGTCAAAAGAAAGCCACAATTAAAAAAAACAAAAAAAAACATCACTACCTAATCAAAAACAAAAAAGAGGTCAAAACAAAAGGGAAGGTTCAGACTTCACAAATGGCTTGACTTTGCAATAATGGTGTTTAGACAGCCAGAAATGTAGGGTGAAAGCACAGACATCCATAAAGACTGGACTTTCCCAGTGCCTAATAACTCCACTTTGAAGGTGGGTCAGAATGGGATGCCAACGACTGGGGAACGGGAGGCAGATGCCGCTGTCTGATTCTGCTCTGACACCTTTGTCAATTGGAAACCATTCTGTCTCTCCTAACAGAATATGACCCCTTGCCCAGAGTACAGGTTGCACATCAGAATAATCAGATACTGTGGCACATCCATTTCCTTTAAAGCCAACCATAGCTTTTCATGCTCCACACACTCAAAAGCATTGCTGTAATCTATGAAACACAAGATGATTTTCTGCTGGAATTCTCTCGTATGCTTCAGTAACCAATGCAAATTTGCAATAAGACCTCAAGTGCATCTTCCTTTTCTGAATCCAGGCTGAATACCTGGCATTTCTCATTCCATATAGGGTAACAGTCTTTGTTGTAAGATTTTAAGCATCGCTTTACTCATGTGAGAAATCAAGGAAGCCACTTCATGGCCCTCCATTTGCAAGACTTGGGTAAAGCTGCTCCCAGAGCTTTTTTGGTAGGAAAAGCCCAGCAGGAACTTATTTGCATATTAGGCCACACCCCCTGATGTCACCATTGTTTCGTGCAGGGCTTTTTTGTAGAAAAGACCCAGCAGGGACTCATTTGCATATTAGGCCACACCCCCTGATGTCACCATTGTTTCACGCAGGGCTTTTTGTAGAAAAGACCCAGCAGGGACTCATTTGCATATTAGGCCACACACACCCCGGTGCCAAGCCAGCCGGAACTGCGTTCATGTGCATTCCTGCTCAAAAAAAGCCCTGCTGTTCACAACAGCATGTTTTGGTGAACATTAATTCACAGGGTTGCCCTTAGTTGGAAATGACTTAATTGCACTTAACACAGAGACACACACGGTCCTTAAGCCTGTAGTTGTAAGAACACTTTCCTGGGACCAAACTCCATTGAATAAATTGAGACTTACCATTGAGCAGAACTGCTTAGAATTGCTCCCTGTATTTGGTAATGTCCCTACACAGATCATGGTTAGACAGCCCACCAGTAGTCTTCCCAAGGTGGATTGCTCTGCACAGTCTTGCCCTCTGTCTCTTCTGGATGGCAATTCAAGATCAGCAGACCCAAACTTTTGACAGCCTGCAAGTACCTTTAGAATTTGGATAGGGAGTGGTGAGCATCACCCCAAAATAGCTGCTGTAGGAAGCTGAACCAAACTCCATACAGTTTCAGGGGGAAAGGGGGGGGGGATAAAAATGACTCTCTTATGAAGGTTGAGCATACCTCCCTTCTCATTTTGCAAAAAAATAGCAGAAGGGTAATAAAAAGAAACCAAGGAGAGTTTGGGGCAAAGAAGAAAGAGACTGGGGACTAAGCAGAAGGCAAACCTGAAGTGGAATGAAACCACAAACCCAGGTACTTACCAGTTCTATGGCTTCGGGTGCTTTTGCAGGCAAGGGAAATCCACTCATTTGGATGTGGGCAGCCAATCATAAGCCCTGTTCTACTGTGGTCCACCCATCTCCTGAAAAACTTGCTGGGCACCGGAGAAGTACAGGTGAGTGCACTGTTGAGGAGCCAACCCTGTAGTAAACAACAGAAGCTGAGATGATGTCCAACTGCATCAAATAGCCTTTGTAAACAAATTGGCTTTCTTTTCTATGAAATCACCTCCAGTGTTCCAGATGGTGGGAAATGAGATGCTGGGGGAAGGGCTGCAAAGAAGCAAACTCTCATGCTTTGAGCTTGTTGGACTTAGAGTCTTGCACTCTTTCTTCCTTCATTACAGCACCTCAGTCTCAGGTCGCTGCCATATTCCCCTGCCAACTCACCACTTACATTTGGTGTTTCAATATTCATAGCCAGCTTTTATCCCCAACAGAAACTCAAAGAGGCTTACAAAGTCATTGTCCTCTCATTGATGTTATCCTCACAATACCCGTATGAGATAGCTTAGGCAAAGAGAATGTGACAGACCCTAGTTTTGAGGATTCAAACCTGGGCATTTACACAGGTTTTCACAAGATGATGCCATCAACCCCCAAGGCTCTGCTACTTAATACCAATTGCTACAGTGCTAAGTGGACAAGGAGAATTTTGGAAACATCCCTAATTGTAGCAATTTAGTAAAAAAACCAGCAAAATATTACAGTAAGCAGGAATGCTCAGACTTGTCCAATGCACTAATATTTATATCCACTAGATGGAGCTAGTCCATAACACATAGCATATTAGAAGGCCAGGAGTCTGCTCTGGCACCTTAAAGACTAGGTTTTTTTTTCCTTGAGCTTCTATCCTTGGAAAAATAATGCTAGAATACTTGTTGATCTTCAGTGTGCCCTTTTTGTGGCAACTAGTTCACAAGGGAACTCCTCCAAATCAGTGGTTCAGTTTGGTTCTCCCCCCCCCGCCCCCCCTGAACAATTAATGGTTCTTGGTTTGTTCAGTTCAGAAAGGTGTAGAACAGCCCCCATGTGGGCTAGAAATGCCAGACTTGCAGTAAACTCTTCAGCAGACTCCCCTCTACTTGCTTGCTAAGTTTGGTGCAAATTGGATTTTTTTTGGGGGGGGGGAATAGGCTACAGCCCCCCAAAACAGGTACCCCAGTAAACTGCTCTCCTAGGAGTATGTCAAACTGGGGAAAGAAAGGGAAGCCGCCCTGCAGCTTCTGGTCAGTTTCACCCCCAGGAAGCTTGGAAACTGACTAGAAGTGGCAGTTCCACTCTCTCGAGCTCCTTGCGCTTCTGTTCAGTTTCCAGTGAAACTGACCGGAAGCAAAGGGGCCTGGGGAGAGCAGAGTTGCTGCTTCTAATCAGTTTCACTGGAAACTGACCAGAAGCACAGGGGCTGGGGAATCATGCTGGCCAGGCTGTCTGGAAAAACAAAACAAACACCAACCAAATGACTTGCCAAGGGAAAAGGCCAGTTAGTGTTCAGGTGTGGAGGGACCAGACAAACCAGTTTGGAATGAACCACAAATTGGCCATCTTTAGCTCGAATCACAGCTTGTGGTTCAGTTCGTGCCCATCCCTAGACAATACTGATTTTGATAGACCAACTCAGTATAAGATGCTTTATGTGTATCAGCCTGAACAATCATTTGGAACTTGGCCTGTGTGTCTGCACAACTCATCTTTGGGTATGGGACAAAGCTGTCCTTGGCCCAGATTGTGCTGTGGCGCAGCCATTCCAGCAACACACCCTTCAACGTGTACATTTATAGATGGACAAGCACGGCTGCAAGAAATTTGTCAGACTTCCAGAATGTGGAGACTTTGCAGACAGATTCACAAAGAGAATGTTTGGCTACCTAGGACCAAACTCAGGCAGAGTGTTGATGTATGCTTTGACAGGTAGCAACAAGAGTTTCAGCCTATTATCTGCCTGAAGAAAAGCAAGAGGGTTTTGTCAGTAGTCTGATCAGATGCATCGTAAATAACTGTGGCGGCTCACTTCTCTCAAGCACAGAGCAACTTTGACCAGCTTCTTGTTTCGGGGACAATTTCAAGTTCCAGTAACCAGGGGCAATTTCAGGTTCCAGTAACCAGCTGCTTTGAACACAAACTTTCCGATTCGACTGTGATTTTCACTTTGGCTAATCAAACCTGTACCTCTTCATTTATACATACTTTTCTGTTTACCCACACCAAACTTCTGCAAAATGTACACCTTTTTCCATGTTGGTTGTGCATCAATAAATCATTATTATATTGATTTTACACCCACCATGTGTTTACATTCTGCATGGTCTGGATAGGAATGCCAGCCCCCAGGTGGGATCTAGGGATCCTCTGGAATTACAGCTCATCTCTACAGAGATCAGTTCCCCTGGAGAAATTGGCTGCTTTGGGAGGTGGAAACAATGGCATTGCACCCCGCTGAGGTCACTGTGTCCTCCCCAGACTCCATCTCCAAGAGTTGCCCAGCCTGGATCTGGAACCCTACCACCCCCCACCCACCCACCCATCCCCTGCTGGTGGCTGGGGTGGGGGTCTGCCACCCAATCTGTGATTTACATATCTGCAGTACCACCTCTCCATATGTTTTGCTGCAGCCATCTTGAAAATGGGCAAGTTCAGCAGTTCCCATATCTGAGCACTCTCCAGGGCTGTTTTTGTAGCAAGAACTCCTTTGCATATTAGGCCACACACCCCTGATGTAGCCAATCCTCCAAGACCTTACAGGGCTCTTCATACAGGGCCTACTGGAGATCCAGTTTGGTGTAGTGGTTAAGTGTGTGGACTCTTATCTGGGAAAACCGGGTTTGATTCCCCACTCCTCCACTTGCACCTGCTGGCACGGCCTTGGGTCAGCCATAGCTCTGGCAGAGGTTGTCCTTGAAGGGGCAGCTGCTGTGAGACCCCTCTCAGCCCCACCCACCTCACAGGGTGTCTGTTGTGGGGGGAAAAGGTAAAGGAGATTGTAGGCCGCTTTGAGCCTCTGTCCTTGGCAGCTGCTGTGAGAGCCCTCTCCAGCCCCACCCACTTCACAGGGTGTCTGTTGTGGGGGAGGAAGGTAAAGGAGATTGTAGGCCGCTCTGAGCCTCTGTCCTTGAAAGAGCAGCTGCTGTGAGAGCCCTCCCCAGCCCCACCCACCTCACAGGGTGTCTGTTGTGGGGGAGGAAGGTAAAGGAGATTGTGAGCCTCTCTGAGACTCTTTGGAGTGGAGGGCGGAATATAAATCCAATATCTTCTAATATCTTCTACTGTAAGCTCCAGGAAGATTGGCTACATCAGGGGTGTGTGGCCTAATATGCAAAGGAGTTTCTGCTACAAAAAATGTTCTGGCATTATCTATGGCCCCAGCCTGGTAGAATAACCTACCTGGACATCAGAAAGATTTCCCATATGTAGAATAGAACTTTTCAGGAAGACTTTTCTATGAAGGGTCTGCAGGTATCCTTTTTTAATGTTGTTGAACATTTTTACTGCTTTCTTGCTGTTGGCTTTATTTTTTGTAATCTGCCTTGAATCTTGGTGTGAAAGGCAAACTATAAAGAAATAATAAAGTAAGTCAATAAATAAATGTCTTATAAAATGGATCTAAAATCCATCCAACATACTTATGTAATGCAAATAAATCTACAAAATCAAACTGCGAAGAGGCAGAATCACTGACAAAAATGGAAATGAATGCAAAAAGAAACAAAATATGGAATATTTGTTCATCTCTAGCTTACGATTGTAATTATTCTTTACTAGGGGGTTGTAATCAATGGGAAATTATTCATTCACTAACAAAACTGCCTTTACATCTTTAATTCTGGCTTTAATTCGGTCTCAATTTCATCTGCTGTTGTAGAAGATGGGCCGTTTTCGGTTGTGACATATGATTGTCCAATCCATGCTTGGTGAGTGAGCTCAGGAAATGAAATATCTGAGAAAGTCAGCTGTTTGGGACACTTTTCCAGGATCCTCTATATTTATTTGGAACATCACTGATCATCAGTGCGCACCTGTTGACGCTCTCTGATGTTTAATCAAGACACAAAGTATTTTGTCTTCCTAAACTATTGAGGAGTGTTCACATGTTCCCTAAATACTTTCCAGGCATTTCTGATACCAGTCCCATAACTTTTACTTGATTGTGTCTAGGATTTTATTTTGACCAGCAGAACTTCTAAAATTAATTCTGAACAAGCGGGCACAGTTCATGAAAGCTTCCATTTCCTTCATATCCCCCCTCTGCTACATTAAAGATATATGCACACAAATTATTTGAATATTGCAACTGATTAATTTTAGCATGAAAATATGTGCGATTCCATCCAGGTGCACATACGCACTTCGGCACAGTGCATGTGATCACCAAGGCTTCTTTAAAAAAATCAGGAACACAATTCCAGCTGGCTTGGAATCACGGGTGTGGCCTAATATGTAAATGAGTTCCTGCTGGGCTTTTTCTACAAAAAAGCCCTGCATGAGACAATGGTGATATCAGGGGGTGTGGCCTAGAAGAAGAAGACTGCAGATTTATACCCTGCCCTTCTCTCTGAATCAGAGAGGCTTACAATAACCTACATTTTCTCCCCCCACAACAGACACCCTGTGAGGTGGGTGGGGCTGAGAGGGCTCTCACAGCAGCTGCCCTTTAGAGGGCTAATATGAAAATGAGTTCCTGATGGGCTTTTTCTTAAAAAAAAGCCCTGTTTGAAACAATGGTGATGTCAGGGGGTGTGGCCTAATATGCAAATGAGTTCCTGATGGGCTTTTCCTACCAATAAAACCATGGTGAACGTTATGCTAAATGAATCATCAGGCAACCATATGTATACTCAGATTAGAGTGTTTTATTAATGTCCATGTTCACATTAGTCATGCAGGAATACACATGTTATGCATAAAGTGTGGGTACATAGCACTCTCTACAAAATCCTGCAATTAAAAATGAAACAACCAAGAAGTCCCTGATGGACTAATTATACTTTGAAAACAAGATTAGGCAATCTAGAACTGCAAAATCTGAGGAGAAATTCTGATGAGAATTTGCAAACATTTTCAAATGACAAAGATGTCCTTTGTGGGGGAGGGGAGGCAGGGAACCATTGGATGGATGGTCATGCAACCAGGACATCCAAACATGACTGTCAACCTAAAGATTTCCCATTGCCAGAGGTACGAGTGCATCTGTTTCCCCAACATCATTTAGAGCCCACAATTTGCTTTCATCACTGCCTGCCTTCCATTTGGCGTGAGGCAATTCTGTGCTGCAAGTGACAACAAATCTGTCGGCTGGAGTCCCTCTGATGCTCCAAGATGAAGGGCTCTTGTTCCCACGCCAGAAGACAAGTCATTGGAATAGAGAAACCAGCCGGCTTCAATGCCTGCCTTCACTCTTTCTGACGCCCCTTGAAAGACAAGATCACAAGACACAGTTGCAAAACATGGCAGGCGAGAAACTGGAGGCAAATCAAACCATTTGCTTCACTAATGAATCCCCTGGGTGGCGGTAGAAAGCACCAGCATCCCTCATTTATCGTCTTAATTTAATAAGCTGGAAGTGTCGGCTGCAAGGATGAATGAAATGCCCAGGAAGCCCGTTGAAGTCTCAGCAAACTGCATCATGGTAACGAATGGCTTCTTGGAGCGAAGAGATTCAGCAATGCCTGGACATCAGGAGGCGCTACATCACTCTAAGAGTGTATCAATGTTATGTACTTGAATAGATGCCTCTCTTTGTCTTAAGCTGGAAGCTGTTCTCTGACCCCTCCTCTCTCTCTCTCTCTCTCTCTCTCTCTCTCGCTGTGTCCTAGAACAAAGTAGGAGTCCAGTCGCACCTTTAAGACCAACAAAGTTTTATTCAGACTGTAAGTTTTCGTATGCATGCATACTTCATCAGACAATGGAATGGGGTACAGTGAGCAGAGCTACATAGAGCTGGTGGGCAGTGGTTAAGCATGCAAAATGGTACAAGGTTAGAATCCAATGGCAAAATAGTGAAATTAACAAACTGCAAGAACGTTTGGTCTGGACAGTATTTGCATGAGATACCAATAAAACTAACATGACAGAATGGGGGAATGATGATGAGACTTTCATAAGGCAATAAATAGAGCAAGAAAATCGGGGAAAGGAAGGATATAAATATTGAAAACAAACAGATACTGGGTTGGTTCCACTCAGCTCTTTCAAGAGTAGCAGGTCCCCCTTGACCGAGGAGGAGGAGCTTGGATTTATACTGACCCTTCACTCAGAGTCTCAGAGTGGCTTCCAATCTCCTTCCCTTTCTCTCCCCACAACAGACACCCTGTGAGGCAGGTGGGGCTGTGAGAGCTCTTTTGCTTGCAAGTCTGGGTTAAACTGATGACATGTCTTTCACTCTCCTTTCACATGGCCTTCCATACAGACACATGCCTCGGCAGTTCTCTCCTGTACAGACAATGCCCCTCATATTCCCACACATGATGCCAGACAAGCTGGTCATTTGTGATAGGGAAAGTCCTCTTTAGATTAGGCTTCCCTCTCTTCTTTCAACTGAAAAAAGAAGATGGTGATATTGGATTTATATTCTGCCCTATACTCTGAATCTCAGTGTCTCAGAGCGATCACCATCTCCTTTACCTTCCCCCACACACACACACAACAGGCACCCTGTGAGGGGGTGGGGCTGAGAGAGCTCTTACAGCAGCTGCCCTTTCAAGGACAACTCCTGCAATAGCTATGGCTCACCCAAGGCCATCCCAGCAGCTGCAAGTGGAGGAGTGGGGAATCAAACCCGGTTCTCCCAGATAAGAGTCCACGCACTTAACCAGTGCACTAACCACTGCACTTAACCACTGCACCAAAATGGCTTAACCACTGCACTTAACCACTGCACCAAACTGGCACCAAATATGAACTGGATCTTTTTGAATAAATGCAAGTTTTCCTTTTTTCGCAATATACCTCCATATCCTGACTGGGCAAACTCTGCTATATTAACCAGACATCCCAATAGGACTTCCATCATGAGAAACACTGCTGTTCAGAGCAAGGACAAAGCAACTTGCAAAGAGAGTCACAAAGGATCCATCCAGATAAAAGAGCTCTTGCTGCCAAACACATTTGCCCCATATTGTTAAGAAGAGATCAGCGTGTTCCCCGTGCAGTTTTAAGAAACTGAACCATCTCTGTGGTTGCTCCAAGATAGTGGGATTCCTCCCAGACACCTTGCTCTTCCTTTGGGAGTTTCCTTTGTTATTTCAGAGGAGTTTTAATGTAAGTTAGATCATTGCTACCATTAGATCTGCTTTCACAATGTTAAAAAATGTTAACCTGAATCTCGTTCTGCTCTGTCGTATAATAACAGGTCACGGCTAACCAGCTTTCCCATTCAATCTTGCCCAACTCTCCTCCATCCTGTGCCCTTCAGCCCACGTGGCTTGTGTTCATCTAGGCCCCAGGATCCCAAGCACAAGAAGAGCCAGCTTGATGTAGTGGTTAAGAGTGCTGGGTTCTAATCTAGAAGAACCGGGCTTGATTCCTCACTTCCCTACATGCATCTGCTGGGTGACCTTGGGCAAGCCGCAGTTCTCTCAGAGCTGCTCTCTCAAGAGCAGTTCTCGAAAGAGCTCTCACAGCCCTACCTGCCTCACAGGGTGTCTGTTGTGGGGGAGAGGAAGAGAAGGAGATTGGAAGCCACTCTGAGACTCCAAGTGAAGGGTCAGTATAAATCCAACCTCCTCCTCTTCTTTGGACCTGCTACCCTTGAAAAAGCTGAGTGAAACCAACCCAGTATCTATTTGTTTTCAATATGCATATCCTTCCTTTCCCCCAAAATGTGATCAAGACCCATTAATAATAATAACAGATCTACTGAAGCTCTGTTTCACCCCCACCCCCCACATAAGAGGAACACAAAGAGGCAAATGGGTAACACCAGGGCTTCTTTTTTTATATAGAAAAAGTCCAGCAGAACTAATTTGCATATTAGGCCACCACCCCCTGACGTCACAATTGTTTCACACACAGCTTTTTTGTAGAAAGGCCCAGCAGGAACTCATTTGCATATCAGGCCACACCTCCTGACACCAAGCCAGACAAAACTGTGTTCCTGATCAAAAAACCCAAAAGCCCTGGGTAACAGCATCCCACTCACATGATTTCCAATCCAGGCAACCTCATCATGGACCCAGGGTATTAATATTTAGGCAATGCTTGTGTTTTAAAAAAAAACTCAATTCAGTCATTTAGTTCTATTTAATAGGGAAAAATGAGTATTCCCCATTTCATTGCTGTTGGTTTTGTAGATTTGTTTGCATAGTGTATCGTTTTTCTATGCCATTTGTACAGCATTTTTATGGGTAATGGCTTTTATATGAATAATACACGTATAATACTGATTTATTGATGTTCCAATGATGCTGAAAATGCATATAATTTACCGGGGGGGGGGGGGGATGTGGTTTGAGGAACGAAAAACAGCACAAAAATGAAGAATCATGAGTTCGATCAGCACCTGTGATAAATGAAATCAAAATAAGGATATTAGGACTGACACAGCAAGGATAAGAAGAAAGTGGAATTCATCCCTAGCATTTAATGTTGATCTGTTTTTAAATTTATCCTTTTATCTATTGTTTGTCTTTGTCTCTGCCTGACTTTGCCTGGGTATTGATAATTCTTTAAAAAGGATTATTTCTAACCATTTTTATAAGCCGCGTAGGGACAGATGGAATATAAAATGTTTTAGTGTGCTTCCTCCCTTCCACCAAGAGCTACCGAGAGCCATGGCTATCAAACCAGAGAATCCTGGTTTTGCTAAAGATTGCACTGAGCATCTCTGGCCTCCATGTACACTCCTCAGCAGCATGAGACTATCTCTTGGTTGAAACCCTGCTTCACTAGATGGCTACTCTCATTTCCCCTTGATGGTTTTTTCCCATCCAGAACTAAAACTAGCTCTTTTCCCCCAGTATGTTTGTCTGGGATTAAGTAGGTTTTTAATTTAATTTTATTTTTTCGTATTGTGTGTGTGTGCTTGCATACCTGGAAAGTCATGGTGACCTCCAGCAACCACTACTGGAGCCTGGATATTTTTTCAGAGAGGCTTGAAATGCCTGCCTCTGTGCCCCAGCATTGGTATTCTTTCGGAGATAGGGGTGCCAGGTCTGTGTTGGAAAATACCTGGAAACTTTGAAGAAGATATTCGATTCATACCCTGCCCTTCACTCTGAATCTCAGAGTCTCAGAGTGACAGACTTACAATCTCCTTTACCTTTCTCCCCCACAAGAGACACCCTGTGAGGTAGGTGGGGCTGAGAGAACATGACCTCATGTTCTTATAAGATAAGAGTCCATGCACTTAACTATTACACCAAGCTGGATCTTTCGGGGTGGATCCGGAAGTCAGTAGGGTTCGGGGAGGGGCCTCAACATGGTACAATGCCACACATTCCATCTTTCAAAGCAATCATTTTCTCCATGGGAGCTGATTTCTGCTGGCTGGAGATCAGCTGTCAAAGTGGTAGATCTCCAGACCCCACCTGGAGGCTGGCAACCCTATTGGAGGTCTCCCTTTTAAGGACTTTCAAAGATTTCCCAGTGGAGGATGGTAAGCAGTGGGGTGCTGCAGGGCTCAGTACTGGGTCCCATGCTCTTTAACTTGTTCATAAATGATTTGGAGTTGGGAGTAAGCAGTGGCCAAGTTTGCAGATGACACTAAATTGTTCAGGGTGGTGAGAACCAGAGAGGATTGTGAGGCACTCCAAAGAGATCTGTTGAGGCTGGGTGAATGGGCATCAGCGTGGCAGATGAGGTTCAATGTGGCCAAGTGCAAAGTAATGCACATTGGGGCCAAAAATCCCAGCTACAAATACAAATTGATGGGGTGTGAACTGGCAGAGACTGACCAAGAGAGAGATCTTGGGGTCGTGGTAGATAACTCACTGAAAATGTCAAGACAGTGTGCGATTGCAATAAAAAAGGCCAACGCCATGCTGGGAATTATTAGGAAGGGAACTGAAAACAAATCAGCCAGTATCATAATGCCCCTGTATAAATCGATGGTGCGGTCTCATTTGGAATACTGTGTACAATTCTGGTCACCACACCTCAAAAAGGATATTATAGCATTGGAAAAAGTCCAGAAAAGGGCAACTAGAATGATTAAAGGGCTGGAACACTTTCCCTATGAAGAAAACTTAAAATGCTTGGGGCTCTTTAGCTTGGAGAAACGTCGACTGTGGGGTGACATGATAGAGGTTTACAAGATTATGCATGGGATGGAGAAAGTAGAGAAAGAAGTCGTTTTCTCCCTTTCTCACAATACAAGAACTCGTGGGCATTCGATGAAATTGCTGAGCAGTCGGGTTAGAACGGATAAAAGGAAGTACCTCTTCACCCAAAGGGTGATTAACATGTGGAATTCACTGCCACAGGAGGTGGTGGTGGCGGCTACAAGAATAGCCAGCTTCAAGAGGGGGTTAGATAAAAATATGGAGCAGAGGTCCATCAGTGGCTATTAGCCACAGTGTGTGTGCGTGTGTGTGTGTGTGTGCCCAGTCAATACCAAGTCAACCCCAAACTGAGCGTGGGGAAGAAGGTGGGGGGGGGGAACCTTGCAGTGGTAAAAACAACTTCCACTTCTCTAGAAATTCTTCAGGTGTTTTGTCGAAGCAACCCCCCCCCCCCCCCGCACAGACAATTCACTTTATGTTGCTCTTTAGAATAATCCTTTGTGAGCAGCTCTACAGGTTTTTGTTTTTTTTTAAACCACACAAGGCTTTGTTTTTCCTCTCTTGTTTCTTACCGACCCAAAGTCGTTGGTTTCTGCTCTCCTGTTATCTCACCCTTCCAGTCCCCAATGTAAGTAAGCATTTAATACATTCCAAGAAACACTCCCCTCCCTGCAGAAAGGCAACACATCTTCATTAACTCCCTATGACATTCCAAATAGCTCGAGATAAAGGCACGCTAGATCTGGAAAGACAACTAGAAATGCTTTCCCGTTCCCTCCCTCCCCCACAACCCCTTCATTGTCTGAGCCCCACACAGCGCTCATCCCACCCCCCGGAGCTTACATTCAATTACTGAAGATGAATCGAGTGAGCTTTCGAGACTTTCTCAAAGAGCTCGGAATTTGGCACACCGACTCCCCACCAGATGGCGCTAAAGCTTGCAAAATAAATATCTCGGCTGTCGGCGGCTTGAGCTGGAAATCGAAATCCCGAACAAAGGAGCTGTTATTTACCAGAGGCATTTCACCTGAAGAGCAAAGGGTTTCAGAAGCTGGGAGCTTTCAGGCGGAGCTGGCTCCAGCCTCCAGAGAAGTGTCCCAAAGGGTGATTAACACGTGGAATTCACTGCCACAGGAGATGGCGGCAGCTGCAAGCATAGCCAGCTTCAAGAGGGGTTTGGATAAACATATGGAGCAGAGGTCCACCAGTGGCTATTAGCCACAGGGTATTGACGGAACTCTCTGTCTGGAGCAAGTGATGCTCCGTATTCTTGGTGCTGGGAGGGCAACAGTGGGAGGGCTTCTAGTGTCCTGGCCCCACTGATGGACCTCCTGATGACACCTGTTTTGTTTGGGGGTGAGGGTTGCCACTATGTGACGCAGAGTGTTGGGCTGGATGGGCCATTGGCCTGATCCAACATGGCTTCTCTTATGTTCTTGCGTGACAGGCTGCTTGCAAAGCTGGCCCTGCCACTAGGCAAACTAGGTGGTTGCCTAGGGCGCTGGCCTTCTGGGGGCTCCGAATTGGGCACCTCCCATGTGACTCAGTGACATTACCAATGCAGGGGAGGCACCAGAAGTTAGCCTTGCCAAGGGTGCCAGACAGTCTAGGGCTGGCCCTGGCTCCTTGACACCCTTTCTTTAAGCCAGGTAATATAATGTGAGGGAAAATAGGGATGCCAACCTCAGGGAGGAGGGGCCTGGGCATCTCCCGGAATTACAGATCATCTCCACAGTAAAGAGGTCAGTTCCCCTGAAGAAAATGGATATTTTGAAGAGCGGGCTTTGTACGCACTGAAGTCCCCATCCTTTCCAGGCTCCACCCCCAAATCTCCAGGAGTTTCCCGAGCTGGAGCTGGCAATCCTTCCCCTCCATCCCCTGCCAGTGACCACGAGGGGTAGACTCTAAAGAGACACAACATTTCTTCTCCAGGCTTATTGGCAACCCTAGTTTTAGCTACCCATCCATGCTCATAGGCATTTAAAGAGGCATTATAAGCAGGTCTTCTCAGAAGTAAGTCTCTCTTTTTTTATTCAATGGGGCTTATGGATGTGCTCCTAGGTTGGCAGCCTGGCAGACCATCTACCCCAAATTTATCTTGCTCCTTTTTAAATGGAGTGCCCTGTGATAGATAGGAGTATGCCACTCCCTTTCCTCCTTTATCCACTAATCTCCTTTTAACCCTGTTTGTCTGCTTGAGAAGCCAGAAGCAGCCGATCAGGGCTCTCAGAAGAAGATGAAAGAAGGAGTTGGTGATTTTCACGATGTGGAAAAGGAGCCCTTTAACTGCCAGTTTTTCAGGTAGGGTTTAGAAGCCTTACAGGCAGGTTAGGAATAGCTCTGTCTCATAGTCCAGGGGTGGCCAACAGTAGGTCTCCAGATGTTTTTTGCCTACAACTCCCATCAGCCCCAGCCAGCATGGCCAATGGCTGGGGCTGATGGGAGTTGTAGGCAAAAAACATCTGGAGAGCTACCGTTGGTCACCCCTGTCATAGTCTATTCCGGCAGAAGCAGCAGACCGCTTTAGTGTGATTGCCGGAAGCGGCAAAGGCTAGTGGTTACAGCTTTAACATTTATAGTGCAATCCTCAGAACTCTTTCTTGGAAGTAAGCCCCATGAAACATCGCTGAATAGATCTTAGTAGGATTCTTAGCAGAACTTAGTAGACCTACTTGCAATTGCTCTTCAAGTCTTCCTAGGCAGTGGGAAGCTAAGTGGGAAGTGTTGTCCAGGCAGGCCCTGCCACTAGGCAAGCTGGGTGATTGCCTAGAGTGCCAACCTTCTGGGGGTTCCACATTGGGCATCCCTCACATGACTCCGTGACCTGGGCTATCCAGGTCAGGAAGCAATTTCAAGTTTTGTGCTTTTCATTGTTCCCACAATTCATCTGTTTTTGAAAAGTGGTTATCAGTGTGTGGGTGTGGGATGGGGAGAGAGAAGTTAGCCTTCCTGAGAGTGCCAGATAGTCTAGGGGGGCCCTGAGTGTTGTCACGTTGCAGCTGATTTATGGTGACCCACAATGTTTTCAAGATGAATAGCATGGTTTTGCCATTGCCTACTCTGACTAGCAACCCTGGACTTCCTTGACTGTCTCCCATCCAAGCACTAACCAGGACTGAGACCCTGCTTAGCTTCTGAGAATTGAGGAGATCAGTGCCTGCATTGTATAAGTTTCTGTAACCATTCGCCAAGGGTTGGAAAACCAGAAGGAAATTTGCCTGTTCTATCCATCCCATAGACGGACAATTTCTGACTATCCTTCTCTCTTCAATATTACATTCTACAAGTGGGGTAATCCCTCTCCCCGTCTTAACTACCCCCAGGCCTCGGATTCAGTGGGAGCTCACAGGAAAACAGTGCCTGAACCTTTCTGAGAGTTCCACCTCCTCCTTCTGAGAGTTCCACCTCCTTGTCCATTGAATAGTAGGCGCAGCTGCATAACAATCCCTGGATGAGCTCCACCACCTCTTTTTCTACAAAATAACCCCTGACTACCCCATATCATTGTATTAGTCCATACCCTTTGATGTCACCATTGTTTCACACAGGGTTTTTTTTTAGAAAAGGCCCAGCAGGGACTTATTTGCATATTAGACCACACCCCTGACACCAAGCCAACTGAAACTGTGTTCCTGTGCATTCCTGCTAAAAAAAAAAACCCTACCTGGAAGTCATAGTTGACTTCTAGTGACCCCTAGCAGGGCCTGGATGTTCAGAAAGGTGACTTGCTATTGCCTGCCTCTGTGTCCTGGCCCTGGTGTTCCTTGGAGTCTCCCATCCAAGCACTTGCCAAGGTCAGCCCAGCATAGCACTGCTGGTTCAATAGATTTCTTTGTTTTTCATATGTAGGGTATACAGCACAGTGTATGTACCAATGTATATCACCTATACACAAGTACGATGCAGTTTTAGTAATGCACAAATAATGTTAATGAGTACATATATGTTGTGGAGAAAAATTGGTGCAAGGAATCACATTAACAAATGAAAATACAATCGCGGTTTTGATATGCTCCAGAACCCAAATGGGGATTTTGAGGATGAAAAATCACGCGGCTGAGAAATTAAAAATCACCCCTATTTAAAATCCTCCATAACTAACCAAGCCAGCTTAACTTTAAGCCCCTAGTGGCATTCACATGTTCCATGTTTGTTCTGTAGAAAGACACAAGGTTGTTGAGTGTAATGTAAAAACTATCTCCTCCCTTCCCACTAAAAACACATTTCGGCAAAAGGCACCAGCGTCTTTGACCTGAGAGGACAAGAACTCTGCCAAGTTGGAAATGTATAGCTAGTGTTCACTTGCCTACTTTCTTTAAAAACAAAATTTGCAGCCATAAAAAGGGAAGGGGGAAAAAAGACCCCAGTACTGGCCAACCTTGGTGTTCTTTGAGAAGTGACTGTATAGTGCAATGCAAAAATAACTGGAGTCTGCGCTTACAAAATCCGTTCAACAGCAAATGACTTCATGAAGCTTTCCATGATTCATGGAACCTGCCAAACGCAAAATAGGGTCACCATTTCCAGACACCTGAAAAGGCCTTTTGAGATGGCTTTTATTTAAAAAACCAACCAACCCTAAACAGGTCTACTCAGGCACAAGTCCCATTTTATTCAGTAAGGCTTACTCCCAGGAATGTAGATAGATCCAAGTGGGCAGCTGTGTTGCTCTGAAGCAGTAGAACAAAGTAGGAGTCAAGTTCACCTTTAAGACCAACCAAGTTTTATTCAGAACGTAAGCTTTCGTGTGCTCCAAGCACACTTCATCAGATGATGAATCAGGTACAGTGAGCGGGGCGATATATAGCTAGCAGGGGTCATTTTGGAGAAAAGCAGGTGGTGGAGCTCATCCAGGGATTGTTATGCAGCTGCACCTACTATTCAATGGACAAGGAGATGGAACTCTCAGAAAGGTTCAGGAGCTGTGCTCCTGTGAGTGCCCACTGAATTGGAGAGCCAGTTTGGTGTAGTGGTTAAATGTGCAGACTCTTATCTGGGAGAACCGGGTTTGATTCCCCACTCCTCCACTTGCACCTGCTGGCATGGCCTTGGGTCAGCCATAGCTCTTGCAGAGGTTGTCCTTGAAAGGGAAGCTGCTGTTAGAGCCCTCTCCAGCCCCACCCACCTCACAGGGTGTCTGTTGTGGGGGAGAAAGGTAAAGGAGATTGTGAGCTGCTCTGAGACTCTTCAGAGTGGAGGGTGGGATATAAATCCAATATCTTCTTGAATCTGAGGCCTGGCTGGTAGAGTGGTTTAGAATGCAAAATGGTACAAATTTAAGATCCTAGCCTAAATGTTCCCTGCTGAAAGCTCCCTTTTATACTCCTGGGAAGATGAGCAGACGCTCCTGCAACCCACCAGCCTCTAGCCAAAGCTACATATACTCAAGGAACACCAGCCACATATTTAAGGAGCTTCAGCTGGAATCAGAAGATGTTCCAGCTGAGCTAGACCCCGCCCCAAATGGGTGTGCCACAATCATCATAGGAGGATGTTGCCTCAAGGGAGTGGGTGTGGCTTGTTTGGCTTTATAAGACCTTGCTGGTGGACAGGACAGGGAGGCTGTTTAGCAGGCATAGGAGGAAACAGTGAAAAAAGCATCGCTTATTATGGCAAAAAGCACTTAAGCATGTAAGAACTGTTGATTAATTTGTTTACTTACTTCACTGATATATTGCCAACCTTCAGGGGTGACGGGAGATCTCCTGGCATTACGGCTGATCTCCAGGCAACAGAGATCTGTTCACCTGAAGAAACGGACCACTTTGGAAGATGGACTCTATGGCATTACACCCCTCCCTTCTCCAAACCCCACCCTCCACCCCTCAAAAAAATCCCAGGTATTTACCAATCCGGAGCTAACAACCCTATTTCTACCCTGTCCTGGATGACCTTAGTTTGATCTCCTAAGATCTGGGAAGGGAAGCAACGTAGTTCAAAACAACAACACACAACCCTATGGGGTTGCCATAAGTCAGCTGCAACTTGAAAGCCCCCTCTACCTTATTCTGCTCTCCAGCATTTCATGCTCACACAACTGTCTGCTGTAGGTTCGGCTGAAAATGTGCGACTGACTCAGTGGTCACTCCGCAAGCTTCCATGGCAGAGTGGGGATTGGAAACTGGATCTCCCAGCTGATATTCTGGCCCTCTAACCACCACTTAGGGTTGCCAACTTCCGGATGGGGAAATTCCTGGAGATCTCCTTGGAGGGGAGCAGGGGACAGGATCTCAGCAGGGTATCATGCCACACAGCCCACCCTCCAAAACAACCATTTTAGCTAGGGATCATTGTAGTCTGGAGATCAGGCTGGTGACCTTACCACACTCCTACCAGCTTTTCACCATAATAAGGGATGCCCCATGGCGCAGAGTGGTAAAGCTGCAGTACTGCAGTCGGAGCCCTCTGCTCACGACCTGAGTTTGATCCCAGCGGAAGCTGGTTCAGGTAGCCGGCTCCAGGTTGACTCAGCCTTCCATCCTTCCGAGGTCGGTAAAATGAGTACCCAGCTTGCCGGGGGGGGAGTGTAGATGACTGGGGAAGGCAATGGCAAATCACCCCGTAAAAAAGTCTGCCGTGAAAACATTGTGAAAGCAACGTCACCCCTGTGTCGGAAACAACTGGTGCTTGCACAGGGGACTACCTTTACTTTTTTTTTTACCAACTCAGAGGTGATTTTGCACCTGTCTCCTTGCATTTTGTCTTACAGCAGCTCATGGGGCTCGGAGACAGGGACTGTCCCAAGGCCACCTAAGCAGCTCGTCTCCCAGATCAGAGCATGACTCTCTGTTCAGGACAACACACTGGCTGGGGGCTAGACACATTTTTGCAACAGAAGAACACTCATGATAACTTCCATAACCCCCACTGAATAAAAAAGGGGCTTACTTCTGAGAAGACCTGCTTATAATTCCTCTTTAAATGCCTATGAGCATTGATGGGTAACTAAAGCTAGGGTTGCCAAAAAGCCTGGAGAAAAAAAAATGTGTCTCTTTAGAGTCTTAATTGTGGAAGTGGGAAGGCGAAGCTTTTCAAAACCTGGAGATAAATCACAACACCTGGTATTTGCTGCAAGAACAAGCTTATATTAAGCCACTATTAAAGAGACAGAGGTGATTTCTCCAGGTCTGTTAGCAACCCAAGACTGTTTCTGCAGAGACATTGTGTATCTACACTGCTGTTGCTGGGGGGCAAACAGGATGGGGGAGTTGATTTCATACCCCTCTTATTACTTCCCCAGAGGCGGCTGGTTGGCCACAATGGAAAACATAATGCCAGGCTAAATGGACCTGTGGTCTGATCTAGCAGGATTTTTGGCAAAATGTGTCTGAGTCTTCATATGGAAACAAAATGCATATCTTAAGTTTGGTGTCTAAACAGAAATCAAACATTCTTCTGTTGGATGTCAGCACTATGTAACAACTCACAGTACTAATGAGCAAGCGTGTTATTAGTGCATATGTAAACCAGATTAACAGACTAAGACAAAAAGGAGGGGATTGAAGACTCTGGGAATATTTGAATGTGCAAGATCCCCGCATATGACGGAAGATGCAGCCACCTTCTTGAAGCTAAACCAGTCTGGGACCAATGTTCCCTTTAAGCTACAGAGTCTTGTGAGCAAAAAATCTCCTTTGTGAGCTACTGGTATTAAAGTTGTGAGCTCCTGCATCAATTAGTGTGCTCTGGGGCCATTTTTCCTGAGCTGAGACAAAAAGGAGTGAGCTGGAGGTTAAAATTCTGTGAGCTATCTCACCCTAACTCAGCTCAGAGGAAACACTGGTGGGGACCCACTGGAAGCTTACTTAAATTCTGTAATGGAAGAAAGATGGGATGTAGTGTAAGAATGCCCCCACATGAAAGCACAGATTTGCAAATCCCAGTTTCAGATATGGGTTCTCGCCATTAGGAATGAAACTGCCATTTTCTTTTTCTCTCAACCTTAATAATAATTTTTGCTAGAAATAACATTTTTTAAAAAATTGATGCTTGCTTGTGCATAAAACTAGCACGTGGTGTTTAAAAAAATGGTGCCAAAGTGCAACAGAAGAAACAAATGATATGGGAATGCTACCAAAGGAAGCAGGTAAAGTGTATCTAATGCATAAAATGGAAAATGGCATATCAGTATCGCTTTCCTATTAAGTAAGTGAAGTCAGGCTTCGCAGTTGAGCTACAGCAGTACCAGGAGCTGGACGCATGGGGGCACAATAAGTTTATAAGTGACTCGAGACCATAATGCTAATTCTAGAGGAGTCCCAGCACGGAGGGGTCATCCTTCATAGTGACCTGTCTCCCACGTCCAACTTGCCATGAATTTATGGCACTTTGGTTTGCTTGTGTTTCCTTCATTATTCCAACGCCGTTTGCACTCTCAGAGTGTTTCCATAATTATGGTAATTATTTTTTTTAAAATAATCAGGCTCAGTGTGAGTAATGAGAATGCCAGAACAAGCCCGACAAACCATAATTTTATTTTGCTGGGTTATAAATCAAACAGGGGCTTGATTTTGCAGCTCACAGCGTGCTTTGTGTAGCCTGATCACCCCCAAACACCACCCCCCCCAAGGCTGCATGTGGATAGCGTTCTCCCCCCCCCCCCCGCCCCTCCTGGACCAGTCTGGTGCTATCAATACAACTTGAACCTTAGCTTGGCTGTGGAATGTTGCTGAGACATCCCTTGTTTCATGGACAGATAGTAGATGAGCCACACTATGACCATCCTGGATTCCTAGGCTCATCTTTTCTGCTCCACTGGCCTACTTGGCCAGTATTATATACCCTAAGAGGCAGTAGCAGCTCTCCAGGATCTTAAGCAGAGATACCTTTCTCAATCCGGCTACTGGAGCATCTTTTTACTGGGGATGCCAATTTAAAACTTAGGATGACGGAACTTACAGCTCCTCCCTAGCACATGAATATATCACACTGCCCTATACCGCATCCCAGTGTTGATCCACTTAGCTTCATATGGTTTGCCCTAATCATCATCAGCTTTCCAAAGTTTCATAGAGGTCTTCCTCAGCCCTGCTGTCCTTTATAGGGATTGCATGTGTGACATTGCATGTACCAAGGAGATCATTTCAAGATCCAACCTCCCCTCTGACTTACTAACTTTCTGTATACTTCAGAGTTCTTGAATGAAGTGGATTGCTTGGATCCCTTCCAATCTGGTTTCAAGCCTGGTTATGGGCCTGAAATGGCCTTGGTCACCTTTTTAGATGACGTAAGCAGGGAGATGGACAGGGGGAGTAGAACCCTGTTGATTCTCCTAGACCTCTTGGTGGGTTTTGATGCCATTGGTCACAGTATCCTTCTGGACTGCCTTTCTGGGTTGGGACTAGGAGGCACTGTCCTGTAATGGTTTTGGTCCTACCTCAAAAGTAGGTTTCAGAGTGTGATGCTGGAGGGTTGCGACTCTGCCCCCCCCTCCCTTTTTGTTCTTTTGAATATTATTTTTAATCCAATTTTATTTTATGAAATCTAATCCAATACAAGGGGAACACAGGGAACGTAGGGAACATAGGGAACACAGGGAACATAGGGAAAATAAATAACAAAAATATAAATCTAACATAGAAGAGTCCAATTTAGATCATCGGATGAATATAACAAACAATTTACAAAAACAATACATAATATGCTAGGTATTAAGAATTAAGAAAAAGCCTACAATTTATTCTATTAGGCAAAAAAGAAATATTCCCGAGGATTCCAAAACTGGGTCCCAAAGCAAATAATAATCTATAGCCAAATCAGTATTATTTTCAAAAAAGGGGTTATCCATTATCTTACCCATTACATACCGGTCCCACAACTTATCAGTTTGTTCCCCATCATCCATTCCAAAACAGTATCCAGCACTGGTTTGCAGTTTCCACAGCCATCCGAGTGATCGGCTGGAAGTGAGATGGAGCTGAAGTTAAACATTTCAATCGTGGGGGTTTCCAATTTTTACCAATCATCATACGAGCTATTGACAACATTGTTGAGTGATGCTGGAGGGTTGCGAGTGCGACTCTGCCCCTTGACTTCTGGCTTACTGGGTTCCACAAGGTTCAGTCTTGTCCCCCATGCTTTTCAGCATCTATGTAAAGCCAACTGGAGAGGTCATCCATTGATATGAGCTGAGCTGCCATTGATATGCAGACATTCAACTCTATCTCACTTCCAGCAGATCACTCGGATGGCTGTGGAAACTGCAAACCAGAGCTGGAAACTGTTTGGGAATGGATGATGGGTAACAAACTGGAAAAAAAACCCCAACAAAACAAAGATGCTACTGGTGGGGGAAAGGTTTGACCCCAGAAATGTGATATCTTCTGCATGGAGCTGCCCTAAAGACTGTCCAAGCTATAGTTGGTACAGAGTGCTATTGCCAGACTGTTGACTGGAGTGGGTCATAGGGACCATATCACTCCAGCCTTGTTCTACCTACACTGACTCACAATCTGCTTGTGAGCCAAATTCAAGGTGCTGATATTGACCTTTAAAGCCCTCTATGGCTTGGGCACCAGATTGTCTTAAAGGCTTATCTTATGAACCTAACTATCCATTCCATTCATCTTTGAAAACCCTGCTTTGGCTGCCCCTGCCAACTGATGCAAGATCAGGGGTGGCCAAACTTGCTTAACATAAGAGCCAGATGTTTGAGAGCCACAAGACATGAATATCAGGTGTCTGAAAGCCACAAGATAGGAAGGAAGGAAGAGGGAGAGGTGGAAAGAAAGCAACTTTAAATGCATATTCCAAGCCACTGGCTGGCTTGGAGAAGTGATTCGAAGAGAGAAACGCCTTCTCCAAGCCAGCCAATGGGGAGGGGGGGAGGCTTTGAGAGCCACACAATATGTGTGAATGAACCACATGGGGCTCCCGAGCCACAGTTTGGCCACCCTTGTGCTAGGTCAATGGCAACCAGAAGAAGCACCTTCTTGATCATGGCTCTGGAACTTTGGAACTCACTCCCTAGAAAAATTCCTCTGTCTTCATCCATTATCTTTCTACAGTGTGTGAAGACCTTTTTGTTTCCTTTGGCATGCCCCCAGTAACTCTTGTTGGCCAGCTTCCCTGGTTGAGTTTATAAGTTTACATGTTTTTATCTAATTGTACAGATATTTTAAATGCCATTTAAATATTTTATTTATTTATTTATCATTGGGATTTCTATCCTATCCATCCTGCCAAGGCGGGTTCAGAGCAGGTCACAACATAAAATATGTTACACAATAAACACTAAAATGCATAAGATTTCATTAAATTAATAAATGACATCAGATTGCATCAGATAAGACAATAAAAACAGCAAGATGGCAGTATCTGCTCAGCAGCTTTCCAGCAAGCTGCTCAGATCTACATGAGTAGTTTCAGGGGTCATTTTGTAGAAGAATAGGTGGTGGAGCTCATTAGCATATGCCACCGCCCCCAGCCAAAAGCAACTCAATGCAAGAAAGGAGAGCCCAGGGTGAGCGAGGCCTGCTTGGGCTGGTTAAAGATCCAGCCAGCCCAAGCAGGCCTCGCTGTCAAGTCGGCAGATTCGATAACGAGTCATTGTTGATACATAGAAACTAGTTTATTGATACTGTTACTTGAGGTTAGTCCAAGATTGAAAGACTGAAGAGCATACAGTAGATACAAGCATATATGGGGCACTTCAAAGGGATTCCTACGGGGGGGGCAGTTATGCAGGGAACATTCACACATTGATGTTACCATTTCGTTCTCAGGCCTACTTTGGCCTTGATCGCAAACGGCTCCTGACTCCCTTCTGAGCCAGGCCTGAGAAGGTGCAGATAAGGCTTTCACATCTTTCCATTTCAAAGCAAAACTACATAACAAAAGGAAGGGGGGAATGGAGAGTTTAGCTAGCAGCATTTGAATACACTTTGGTTTTACCCAGAATGCTCTTTAACTGAGCCAGAGTTATACACAGACTTGACACTCACTCGCCTGAAGCTCTCCTTGGCTGCTGCCCCCTCCATAGACCAAAGGCCAGCAAGCCACCCGCTGCCCAAAATCACATAAGAAGTGGAGAAAGAGTGGCGTGTGGGCTTCTCCAGGGGATAATATGGGTGTGTCAAAGCTCCTGGTGGCTGACTGGCTGCCCGCTCTCTGAATCCAGGGATTGTTATGCAGCTGTACCTACTATTCAATGGACAAGGTAGGTGGGGAGGAAGAGGGGAAACCCTCAGAAAGGTTCAGGAGCTGTGCTCCTGTGAGCTCCAGCTGAATCTGAGGCCTGAGTAGTTTAATATTTTGGGCAGCTTCAACCCAGTCTGGGCCAGCTTAAGACAGGAGGAGCCTATCATATCAGACATCTGCTACCTCAACAGAAAGGCTGGTGGAAGAGCACCATCTTACAGGCCCTGTGGAACTGTAGATTCTGCAGGGCCCTGATCTCTATAGGGAGCTCATAAAATATTTTAATGTTCGGGTGTTGCCCACTTTGGGTGCCCTGTTTGTGTAGAAAGACAGCATTAACGTGTTTCAAATAAAAATAATATACAGGGATTCTTTCAACTAGGGTTCCCAAATCCCCCGCTAGGCCTGAAGACTCCCGATTTGGAGCCTCCTCCCCCCGCTGGCCATAAAAGGGAAAGCAGGGGGGGGAGGGGAGGGGGAAAACGGCAGCCCTTCCCACCCAGCCCCGATCGCAGCAGCCAGAGCTCTTCCGATTTCTCAGGCTGCTTCCCGTCCCCAGTCAGCTGGCTGGTGAAGGGAGGGGAGCCCAGCCACGCCCCCAAAGGACCATGTGCCTTTGCACCTCCCTATTCCATGCCATAAAGTGCCCAGCTGGTGTGCCTGTGTTGCTGTGAGAAGCTGGCAGCAACTCGTGAGTACAGAGTCCCCTGCATCAGATTTGCCAGAAACGGGGGGGGGGGGGGGCGGGGGGGAGGGGGGGAGAGGGAAACGTCTTCTCATAGGGTATAATGGGGAATTGATCTGGAGGTTTCGGGGGCTCTGGGGGAGCTGTTTTTTGAGGTAGAGGCACCAAATTTTCAATATAGTATCTAGTGCCTCTCCCCAAACTATCCCCCAAATTTCAAAACGATTGGACCAGGGGGTCCAATTCTATGAGCCCCAAAAGAAGGTGCCCTTATCCTTCATTATTTCCTATGGAAGGAAGACATTTAAAAAGGTGTGCTGTCCCTTTAAATGTGATGGCCAGAACTCTCTTGGAGTTCAATTATGCTTGTCACACTCTTGTTCCTGGCTCCGCCCCAATGTCTCCTGGCTCCACCCCCAAAGTCTCCTGGCTCCACCCCCAAAGTCCCCAGATATTTCTTGAATTGGACTTGGCAACCCTACTTTCAACACAGTGGTTTTTAATTTCTTTGGGCCGCAGACTCATGTTAGAACCTAAAGAAAGCTATGGACCCCTTCCCTAGGAAATGTACATGAATACAGGGTTTTGTTTTGTTTTTTTTTTTAAATTAATGGCCCTTTCCGGGGGGCGGGGAGCTGAAATAAATCCAAGTGGTGTGAATAAAAAAAAAAAGTGAACTTTAATTCTGCCCCAAAGTAAATTTCAATGAGAAGGCAGCTATTGTTTGGCTTGAATAAGAAGCTGAAATTGTGGAGTGGTTTTTGACATGGAAACGTGCACGTTATCTTTGACATCTGATCAAGTTTGACTTTTCATCTTGATAGCAATGAGTGCCAAAAACCCTGACTTGCAGAGCTATGTAGTATTAACCAGAATCAGGGTTCCCATAGCTTGTTTTGTCAGACCAGGGTTGGCTTATTGTCAAGGCACATCAGAACCCTCCAATGATAATTTTCCAATCACTGATGATCTCCAAACAGCAGCTGGATAGAAACTTGTCAGGGATGGTTTAGGCTGATCCTTCGTTAATCAGGGGGTTTGACTGGCTGGCCTATATGGCCCCTTTTAACTTTATGATCCTAGGATTCTGTAATGGCAGGGCACATTTTCTGCAATTCCTATCAATGGGGAATTGTTCTGGACTCATAGTATGGGGACAATTAGGATTTTATATTACCTGACCATGTACACTAGCATCCCATTCTGCCATACACTTGTTTGGAGTGAAACAATGCCTTAAGAACACCACTTGACATATATAAAATTTCTTTTTCACAAAGATAATTTTCAAAGTAATTGGAATTGAAGAAAAATGGATGGATGGAATTGAAGAAAAATCTTTTTTTGTTGTTGTTTGCTTCCAGATCACAGGTTCCATGATACCACAGGTTAGGAAACCTTGTTTTAACATGTAAAAAGCATGCAGATTTGCAAGCCTCACCTGGCATTCTGAATAGGGATGGGCATAAACCAGCTCACAAACTAAAGTTTATGACAAATTTTGGCCAATTCATGATTTGCGAACTGAAGCTCATGGCAGGTCAACCGACATGAACTTTCCGTGTATTTTCAAGAAGTTTGTGGAGGTTCGTGCAGGTTGGTAAGGGATACGCTTCCAGACTGACTCTTTAAGCTCAAACAAAATGTTTACCGAACTTCAAAGCAATGGGAGAGGTGGAATTCTCCAGGGAAACACTGTTGTCAGTTTCAAGCTAGTCAAAGTTTCAAGAGTGTTCCACCACATACACCAGGGGTGGGGAACCTCCATCTCAAGGGCCGTATGCAGCCCTTGAGGTCACTTGGTGTGGCCCTCGGGGTTTGCTGGACTGAACCAAGCCATGTGGCAGCCTCCCTGGGGCCTGGCTGGCCAGCGAAGATTGTGGGGCCCAGTCGTGCTGTGCAGCAGCCTTTCCAGGGCCAGGCAGAGATCACAGGGCCCAGATGTACTGTGTGGCAGCCTCCCTGGGGCCTGGGTGGCTGGCCAGAATTGCTGCAGGGCCTGGAAAAGTTACTGTCACAGTTCAGTTTGCACTTGATTATCCCAGATGCTGTGGCCTAATATACTAATATTAGGGGATGTGGTCTAATATGCTACTGAGTTCCTGCTGGGCTTTTTTTTGTAAAAAAAAAAAAAAAAAAAGGCCCCCCCACTGCTGGGCTTTTTTTTACAAAAAAGCCCTGAACTTAGGCATTTGCCTAGGGCGGTGGGTCATGTGTGTGTGCTAGATTAGGCTCTCCCCATATGACTTCAAATAGAAAAACAATTATTTGCATTAATTTTGCTGGCCTGAATCATTCTCCCTCAGCGGAGCACTGTTTTTTAAGTTGATAATTTTTAATGGCCCGCAAATGATGTTATAAAAATCCATATGGCCCTTGGCAGAAAAAAGGTTCCCCACCCCTGACATACACACACACTTTTGAAAGCTTTCTTTTGGATTCACTTCCCATTTTCTTGCACAGAGCTTGCAAAATTCCACCCCCCTTGCTTGGATCATGATGCTGTACTTCACATCAGTTGAGCTGGCATTACCACAATGGAACTGGGTTCTGCTGGGAAGGAGTACATTGCACTGTTTCTGCTGAGGTTGCAACCTGTCGCCATTGCTTGAAGTGTGATTCTGTGCTAGACATAAGTCCTGTTGAGCTGGCATTGCTACAATGGCAGTGGATCCTGCTGGGCACTCTTTGATTGCACTGGTACTGCTGGGCATTCTGTACATTGCATGGGTTCTGCTGGGTTTACAAAAATGTTCCCCCTTCAGTTTCTACTATAGAGATTCTCTGGGACTTTGATTATGTTCTGCTGGGCTTCTACTGACCTTTTTTTTTTTTGCTCCCCCCCTCCTTTGGATACAAGGGAGGATGGGGCACCTTTCATAGAATCATAGAATTGGAAGGGACCTCCAGGATAATCTAGTCCAACCCCCTACACAATGCAGGAACCTTGGGGGGGACATAACTCAGACCCCTTAAAACTAATCCTCAGCAAACTTGGGAGGTAGAGGAGAGTGGCACACAGTGGTAAAGCTGCAGTAGTGCAGTCGAGCCCTCTGCTCCCAATCTGAGTTCAATCCCAGCAGAAGCTGGTTCAGGTAGCTGGCTCCAGGTTGACTCAGCCTTCCATCCTTCCGAGGTAGGTAAAATGACTACCCAGCCGAGGTAGGTAAAATGACTACCCAGCTTGCTGGGTAGGGAAGTGTAGATGACTGGGGAAGGCAATGGCAAACCACCCCGTAAAAAGTCTGCCGTGAAAACGTTGTGAAAGTGAAGTCATCCCAGAGTCGAAAATGACTGGTGCTTGCACAGGGGACTGCCTTTACCTTTTAGAGGAGAGTCAGTCTGTAGCACACCATGGGGCTGTTCTACCACATCACGAACCTCACAAACTGAATCAGTTTGTTTAGCTCTTAAAAGTTCATGACAGTTCATGCCCATCCCTAATTCTGAAGTTATATGAGTTCCCAAACAACCCATATTGCATGCTTCCCCACCCCAAATGTGCAGATCCTGGTCTGTAGCTCATTGCTTGTGTGCAACCCAAGCAAAGGGCTTTGAAAGCAAGCGAGAAGCAGAGGTGATTCCCCATTGCCTTCCTCTGCAGAACCTTCCTTGATGGTCTCCCTTCCAAGCACCAACCCCGCTCAGCTTCCGAGATCTGATGAGATCAGGCTATACCATGCTACCTTCCCTCCCTGCAGCTCACTGACATATGCAAATAACTAATGTTCCCACTTCCTTCAGCAATGGAAGTAGACTGACCTAGTGGAGTGGATTGTTCATAATTTTGTGCTTAATCAAACTGAATAGGTGGTGGCTTCTGTTTTCCATGGGCCAAATGGAGATAAATTAGAGGGTAAATGAACGAATTATTATAATGTCATTGTTGCCACGCTCCAGTGCAGGTTGCAGGTGGGCATTCAATTACTAGCAGCATATTTCGCAATCAGCTTCTAATGAGTGGTAGATGTGCGTCGAAATAAAAGTCAGGAAGGCTTCTGCTTTGTGTTGGAGAATCATTAGCAAAATGCTTCGGCACATTTGGATGGAAAGAGATCCGGGCCCCCTCTGATGATCTGAACAGATGGCAACAGCTCACCAGGGGCACATTTGTAGCACGGGAAATTCCTCCTGAGACCTCCCAAAGGAATAAACTTTAGGCACACATTTCATAAACAGACTATTTTAGCACATCTGGCGAGGAAACATGGCTTTGCCTGTCACTTCTTCTGAAGGGGGAGGCAGATTGCAAAGGCTGACTCACCCGCCACAAGGGGTGGAATGAGAAGTGACAGTCAGCAACCAGATCTCAGGGTAGGTAAGGGTTGCCAACCCCCAGGCAGGGCCTGGAGAGTTCCTGGAATTACACCTGATCTCCAGATGACCGAGAACAATTCCTCTGGAGGGCATAGGTGCTTGGGGGGGGGGAGGGTTGGCCTCTATGGCATTATATCCTCACTGAGGTCCCTCCCCTCCCCAAACCCCACCTTCCCCAGACTCCACCCCCAAATCTCCAGGAATTTCCCAAGCCAGAGCTGGCAACCCTGATTCAAGTGGAGGAGTTATGCTAGCAGAATGTTTTCCCTGTGTCATGCAAAAACTTCCAGAGAAGTGATGGGTGAGTACCCCATTCCCACCCAACTGAAACACCTTGCATTTTTGCAGGCATCTCTCTGGAACCCTCTTGGAATGTACATCAATGAGAGTCCAATCCTAAACAAGTTCTGCCTTTCTAAATCCAGTAAACGATGGTGTATAATACTGGTATATCTGGTATTGTTATTTATGCTGGTACCCAGGTAGGAACTGTTTCTGGAAGGGACAAAGGTGATGATTCCAGAGAGGTGGATAGCTTTGGGAGATTCATGACTTGCATGTGGGCTGGCTCTTGACGAAAATGGATGCTTTGGATGGTGGATTCTAGGATACTAATTGCACCCCACTGAGGTCCCTGTTCTCCCAGGCTCCACTCCCAAGTCTCCAGGAGTTTCCCACCCTTGAATTGGCAACCCTACCCCTCCATCCCCTGCTAGTGGCCAGAGGGACTGGCAACCCTATAGTGGTCATCGCACATGTCTAGTGATTTCCACCAGTTCCACAAACTACTTTAGTCTTCCCCCAGAGTCAAAATTATCCTCTATTTCAGGGGTGTCAAACTCATTTGTTATGAGAGCCGAATCTGACATAAATGAGACCATGTTGGGCCAGGTCATGTCAGGCTGGGCCATGTGTGTAAGCTTAGTAGCAGACATATAAACTTTAAAAGGACACAAACACAATTAAAAGGTTTTGTTTTGTTTTGTTTTAAAAAAACTTAAAATAAAATATGCTTAAATGTTAGCACTCATTGGTCTTAAAGGTCCTTTCTTTGTATTTCTCCCATGGGATCCAGGGAACTGGGCAAAAGAAGCTCTGGTTCTTTCCTTCGTTCCTTTCCCTGGGGACCAGGAGGGGGAGGAGCCTCAGCCAATAGAAGGAAGAGGGCTCAGTAGCTCTGCTGTGAATTGAGAGCGCTTTGCAAAGCAAGTTCCCCCTCTCCCCTTCCTCCTCAAGGGAGGGGCCTCAGCCAATGGAGAAAATAGAGGTTTTGCCCTGTAGCTCCTATACAATTGAGCACACCTGGCAAAGCAAGCTATGTTGCAGAAGGAAGCAAGAGAGGGAGAAGGAAGCTGATGTCAGCCAGTTGCTTGGGTGCCTGATTTGACCCCCGGGCCGCATGTTTGACACCCCTGCATTTCAAACTGTCTCTCTTTGTGCCTTGTCCTGTGAATGAAATCTAAAGACTCACTTCATTCATAGAAACAAAATGAGCTCTTTTGAACCTGGATTTGCAGCTAGCTCACTCTTCCCTCTTCTGACTTACAAGCAGAGAAAGATTTCCACCCCACCCCACCCTTCATCTACCTGCCAACTGAGCAGGGCCAGCCCTAGACTCTCTGGCACCCTAGGCAAGGCTAATTTCTGGCGACAACCCCCCACCCACCACCACTGATAATGTCACTGAGTCACACGAGGGCACCCAACTCAGTGCCCCCAGAAGGCCAGCACTCTAGGCAACCACCTCGTTTGCCCAGTGGCAGGAGCAGCCCTGCACCAGAGGTGCTCTGCTTGAAATATCCAGCACCCGATATATACGGATAGCTGCTCCTCCACTAAAATCTAAAGAGTCGCTTCATTCGTAGAAACAAAATGAACTTGTGTGAACCTGGGTATGGAGGGTGGGAGAAAAAAACGTCAGGACATTTCAGAGTTAGGTTGATTGCTCCAGTCTGTTCTTATTTCTCTCTCTCCCCTCCCCGCCTATTTATTCCCCCAGCCAAGAGTAGTATTATGTCTTCTGTATGTATATAAACAGTGTACATAGAGGCTTATGTTGGGGGTGAAATGGAGGGAATGGTGTTCTTGTTCATAAGGCAATTAATTTTAGTATCTTTTGGAGGATGACAAGAGGAAAAAGGAGGCTCTTCCTGGACAATATTTACTATTGGAACTCAGACGGAAATTCTACGAACAGTTGGCTCCCCCCCCCCCGCCGCCCCTACAGTCTTCTTTTTCCCACTCCCTTGTTCTCAAAAAGCGCCAAAGTTGCTTAGCTTAGCGTTGGGGAGTTTATTTTTGGATGTAATTACAAGACTCGTCACGTCAACTTTCTGGGAAGGTTGCGCCCATTGTCCTTAGAAAGCTAAAGCAATTGCCACAGCTTGGCTTTTTTTTTTTTCCGGGGGTTACCCAATTGTTTAAATCAGAAGAAGTCACTGGGGTTGTTTCTCCAACCCAGCTGTGTTTATGGATTAAAGATTGACTGACTCAAATATTTACAGCATTCAAAAAAAAAAACAGGAGAAAGGACAGTGGCCCGGGTTTCCCATATGCTGTGGCAAGTGGCCGCAAGAGGTTTCCTGCCCTCCAGAGGACTTCCAGAATAAATTCTAGCTTCAAAAACACTCCCATGGACATGTAACACTGCAGCTATAGCTGAAATCATCTTACAAATAATCTGATCAATTACAAAATCTCACTTTTCTGTACGCTTCCATCCAGCCACTGAATGGATGCTGTGATGTCACAGAATGCTTAATGGGAAGAACAGAAGTGATGTGATTTTGGCAAGTCACTGTCAGCCTTAGCTCTCCCCCCCACACACACACACACATCTCTTATATAACATCCAGTTTGGTGTAGTGGTTAAGTGCATGGACTCTTATCTGGGAGAACCAGGTTTGATTCCGCACTCCTCCACTTGCACCTGCTGATGTGACCTTGTGTCAGTTGCAAGTTCTTGCAGAGCTGTTCCTCTCAAGAGCAGTTTCTGTCAGAGCTCTCTCAGCTCCACCTACCTCACAGCTCCACCTACCTGTCTGTTGTGGGGAGGGGAAGAGAATGGAGATTGTAAGCCACTCTCAGACTCCTTTCAGTAATGAAGGGTGGGGTATAAATCCAATCTCCTCCTCCTCCTTTTTAGGTTAGCCCAATCTTGTCAGATCTGGGAAGCTAAGCTGTGTCAGCCCTGGTTAGTGTTTGGATGGGAGACCACCAAGGAATTCCAGGGTCACTATAAAGAGGCAGGCAATGGCTAACCACCTCTGCTCATCTCTTGCCTTGAAAACCCTGCAGGGTTGGCAGAAGTCGGCTTCGACTTGATGGCACTTCCCAATACCTTATAAGGCTGTTCTATGATTTGGGAAATAATATATTTGAAGCACTTGAAGCATGGAAATCTTAAGCTAAATATCAGATCCAGATTTTAAAGTGGTCGTCATGTCAGCCTTTGCTAGCAAAGACAACAAAGGGAATACTTTAAAAATGAAGAGATTTATTTTGGCAGATGTGTTCATGGACTAGAGCCTGTTTCATCGTATGCATGCCTTCAGTTAGCGGACATACATGGATATAAAGGGGGGAAACTGAAAACAGTGAGGTCAGAAGGCAGTGCAAAGCAAGAGATAGTCTGTGACATTTCTGTGGAAAGCTCAGTTGAGCATGATGAACATTCACTACAGAGTTACTAGCTTTCCTAAACTAATGTAACACCCTGAGTGACTGAAAGAGCAATCCTACACAGGTCTACTCAGTTTTATTGAACAGGATTTACTGCCAGTAATGTGAATTTCAAGAGCAATACCCAGGGCTTTTTTTGAAGAAAAAGCCCAGCAGAAACTCATTTGCATATTACACCACACCCCCTGACATCAGCATTGTTTCACACAGGGCTTTTTTGTAGGAAAAAACCCAGCAGGAACTCATTTGCATATTAGGCCACACCCCTGACACCAAGCCAGCAGGAACTGCATTCCTGTGCATTCTGCTTTAAAAAAAGGCCTTGTTTAACTTATATAGAGACTTTGGCATAACTGCAAGACATATGATTAATTGTGTACAAAAAGGATATTGAAATTAGTAATAATATTTACATATTTGGACAATTGTATTTAGTTATTTGGGGTTATGATGCTGGTGGTATTGCTCTTGAGCTTTTTTGCATAACCCTCTCCCTCTTTCCTGCATCTTTAGTAATGTGAATTTAGCTGATATGAAGTGTACCCGGAAGTAAGGCCATCAAAATGGGCTATTGTACCATAGAGTTTTACCTCCCAAATGGCTAGAGCATCCAGAGAAACCATAGAGTTTTCCCAGAAACGCCTAGAGCGGCCTCACACGGGTGCCACCATTTTGATGATGTCATTTCTGGGTGATGTCATCACGCCAGCAACGCAGCGGGGGGGTTCCCCTCGCTGGCCCAATGTGAGCCAGTGGGTTGAGAACCTCCTGGGCAGGAGATTCCCCACCCGGACCGGGGGCTTGGCAGCCCTATTTCCTATGGAAATGACCTCTGAAAAGATTGTGCAACCAACAGAGGGTCTGGACTGCTTTCACAGCCATGGGGAGCAGCCATGTTGTTCTGCCCCCACCCCCATTCAGCTTTAAAGACACAGACACACCATCCCAAGAGGAAGCCTTTCCAAGTGGAGTCTGAAGCCTCCGGCAGTGGAAAGGCATATGGTAGCTGTGGGGGCGGGGCTTCCCCCCTGCCAGCCAGCTGACTGGGAGTGGGAACAAGCTTGGGAAAGTGGGAGAACCCCCACTGAGACCTGGGGATTGGCAAGCCTATCAAGCTTTCGAGAGTCTGGGCATGAACCTGGATGCCACTTTCTCTATGGAGGCCCAGATCACAAAGGTTGCCAAGCTGGCATTTTCCCAGCTGCACCAAGTTAGGCAACTGGCTTCCTATCTGTCTCATCCTGGTCTAGCCACAGTTATCCACACATCAGTCACTTCCGGGATAGATTACTATAATTCCCTCTATGCTGGCCTAACCTTGTGCCTAACCCGGAAGCTCCAGCTGGTCCAGAATGTGGCTGTCATCTTGGATATAGGATATAATATTGCTTAGTATTTCTTTTTGATGAAATTGTTTTAATGTATTTTAATATTATGCATTTTGTTTTAGCAAACTGATGTATGCTGCCCTGAGCCCTGTTTGCAGGGAATGGGCAGTCTAGTAAAGCAAATGGAATTAATGTACCTTTCAGCCATTTCATAGTGGACAGATAGGGACCTGTTTGTAACACCAAGGATCACTGCCTGAAATCTCTCTCTCTCAAAGAAATGCACTATCCCATGCTGCTGAAGACTCCATTCCATCTTTTGTAGTCTAGAATGCTTAAATGTTCCACAGCTTCTCTCCCATTGATTTAAAAGACCAATAAGTGTGGCCACTCTTCCCAGAAAAATAGCTTATGTCCCGTGACTGACTGCTCTTTGCAACGTTTTGCATTTCTACACACTTTATGGCACTTGAAATGGTTTTTAGAGGGACAATGTATGTCATTTATACAATGATATGCTGACAGGCAAAAAAACGTTGAAAGAATGCATGCGTTTTGCAAGAACAAAGAAGCAACATGACAAAGCGGACAATGACACCAAGACCAAAATTGACTCACACAATAGTGAAATAAAATCAGAACCAAGAGATCTGAATTGAATGAACTCTGTGTGGTTAGTGGCTTAATGAAAGACTTCCAGATTTTCAGGATCCCCCACCCCCCATTACGCTTATAGTGTACACTCTTCTTGTCAAACTGGGGATGCTACTTTAATTTAGCAAGCTCTCTAATAGTTCCTCCAAGGTGCTTATGATGGAATTCATGGTTCTTCCAGAGAGTCCACCCCTCCCCACACACATATTTAATCCTTACAATGGGGGGTGGGAGAGAGAGCGAGAGAGCACTTCATGGCTGTGTGGGAAGTTGAATTTCGGTCTTCTGCAATCTAACCCACGTCAGTTTCTCAAGTTTTCAGGTAGATAAGAGTCTTTCTTCCATCTGAGAGCCAATTTGGTGCAGTGGTTAAGTGTGCAGACTCTTATCTGGAAGAACCAGGTTTGATTCCCCACTCCTCCATTTGTAGCTGCTGGAATGGCCTTGGGCTAGCCATAGCTCTTGTAGGAGTTGTCCTTGAAAGGGCAGTTTCTGGGAGAGCTCTCTCAGCCCCACCCACCTCACAGGGTGTCTGTTGTGGGGGGAGAAGATATAGGAGATAGTAAGCCGCTCTGAGTCATCTTCTTCTGCTACCTGGGATCCTTTGAGCTAGAGAATCCAGGGACTGAACCTAGAACCATTTCAGGCAAAGCACACACTCAACTGCTGAGTTATGCCTCCCCTCCCCAACTTCTTCTCAAAGTGTATCCAATAATGTTAGACCTGTGGCTTTATCAGGTTGTGGAATGGTACAATATGTGAGTGAGAACCCCCTATTTTGTTCATATACGGACATCGTGATCGCTGGCTTGGTTGCCAGGATGCCTGGAGTTTCAACTCATGCACATCTGCGCTAAAACCTGGGCTTTGGTCAGCCGTTTCCTGACAGGCCTATGTGAATGCTGTAGGTCTCATCCCTATTGCAGCCCCTTCTCTGATGGGTCCTTGACTGGGTAAATCAGCCTCCCAGCCTCCCCATGCGTGCAAAACCCCGGCTGTTTCAGTGAAAGAGGTTGCGTCGCCACCATGAGCTGTTTAGTCATGGGGTCCTCAGCTCTTGTTGACAGAAGCCATTGCCAAGGCTAACACCACCAGTGATCATCTTCATGCACTTCCAGACACCATAAGGGAGAAGCAGGAGCCCCAAGTATCCAGCGGTTGCTTCAGATATTTGCATAAGGCAATCATGCTTATCTTAGGCATGTATCCTGCCAGGCAACCCAAGCCTATTGCCAACAGAACATTGTACAAAATACTGTGCCAGCCTGAAAAGGAAGAAGAGGACGAACAAACTCAGCCTGGAGCCCAGCACTATTGTGTATGTTGGATGTCACCTTAGATATCAATTCGGCCCTCTGTTGTCACTTTAGATAAGTGTGTGTAGCTTGTTTTAATCCCTTCATCCCATGCCACTTTCCAAACCACTTTCATCCCATGCCACTTTCTTGGAGCCTCCCCTTTTTCTGAGGTGATGTACCACATGTTTCAGCATCATGGCCCACCTGACCCCATGTCCTCGGACACCCCTCCCCCTATGGGCTCAAGTTAGTCCTTAAAAGATCTGACCCAACGATTCCCATCTGACAGTACCCCTACCTTGCTGTTTAAATACGTCCCCAAAACCTGATCAGTTTAGGGTCCTCATGGGCCGACTCTCCTTCCCTCATCCTTTTTCATCACCATTGGGGCCTTCCTTGAAGACTACGACCAGTCATTATTGCCCTGTTTGTCCATCCTTGTGTTACTGTTAGAAATATGTTGCGTTTAGCAGAGCAGCGTAGAGAAAACTACAAAATAGCCAGGCACACGATTTAGCTTTAAAACAAAGTTTACTTTTCTAGTGAGGGATGGGAATAACTTGAAGTTCTACAAAACAACAAAGGATTTAATATCCTATCGGACTCCTTAATTATATGTTGACTCTCTTGAGTCTTAACTCCAACTGCATGGAGATCTGAGGACCTCAGACAAAGGGCCATAAATGGTAACCTAAAGCTTTCCCTCAGACCACCACCCAAACCTATTGATTAGCCAATTAGGGCTTTTCCTTACAGGTCACTATGAATATTGCCACCTAGCCTCTGGAGGGAAATACGTGCAGACATTCTGATTGGCCCCACCACTGACTGGCTAAGCATCAGCATGCATAAACAAACAATTAACTCATGAAGACAGGAAGTGAAACTACCAAAAACCCAACAGTTACCCCTGTCTATTTCATGCTATTTTTCTTAGGTCTGTATGTGTGTTGAATGATTTTATATGCTTGTATGCTTGCCTTATTTTTATAATAAGTACCATTGATTATTAGACAACATCTCGTTCTTGGATGACTTTCCTGGGAGACATCTCCTGGGTACACAGGTCCTGGATCTCGCTGAGCCTGGTTGCCCACCAAACTTATTCCCCAAAACCTCTTAGAGGGCAATTTGGCTTACAAATATAGCCTAATATAATCAGATCTCAGAAGCTAAGCAAGAACAATCCTTGGCTGAGGAACTGTCAAGGAAAAACCTGCAGAGGAAGGCAATAGTTCTCCCTTGCCTTGAAATCCTCTTGCTGGGGTTGCCATAAGTCAACTTGATGTCACATACCTACATATGGCTCTAACAGCCACTCTCTGTGCCACAAAAGTCCTGAGTGTTCACAACAAGAGGACATGTAGTAAGGCCCTGCCAGATCATTTCAATAGGCAAAGGGGTTCATTAACGGAGGAGCTCTTTCTGTAATGTTGTCTAACATTGTGTCCATAGGAAATCAGCAGGGAGCAAGAAATGTGCTTTGGGGAAACACACTGTTCTTCGTTGTTCTCCAGCAATTCAATGCACACAAAGTCCTCTTGGGTTCAGTGTGTCTAATTCTTTTATTATTATCATCACCACCAGTGATACATTTTTGTTGATTTTAACTTTTTTACAAATGGACACAAGAGAAAGCATAAAAAAAGAACACCCAACCGTATCCATCCTGACCTAGAATTTTCCTCTGGAAACAAAAAGGAAAGAAGGAAGGGGAAAAAAGGAGAAATTGAAAGTGGGAGGAAGAAGAGAAAGTGGTGGTGAAAAGTGTTAAAAGTGAAGGAACATGCAATATCTTTTTTTGCACTGTACACATCTGTAGCAGACCATTCCTTCTGCATGCTTTCCTTTCATCTGTTCTGCTACTGTCCTTCTGTTATTTAGGGCCAAACTGCACATTAACAGCATACACCAGTCCACCATGGGGACTCACAGCAATAGTGCAGCTGCAGGCTCCTGATGGGAACTCCATTTAACAATCAGCGTCGACCTGAACTGAGGAGGGGGATCCATGTGCACTAAACACTCGCTTGTGCAGTCCAACTGATCAAGCAAAGACCACTCTCTCCAGTGCCATTTTTGCTTGGGGGAAGGCAGGAGCCCCTCTTCCCTTGTGAAACAATTCCCAGTTGGAATTTCCCCCCTTTTCTTTTTTGACTATCCCTGGGCCAAAAGAAGTTAAACTTCGGAATACCCACACACGGGCCTTTTCTACCGCGGCCCCATACCTTTGGAATCGGCTCCCAGAGGAGGTGCGGGCCCTGCGGAGCCTTGATCAGTTCCGCAGGGCCTGCAAGACTACCCTCTTTAAGTTGGCGCTGATGAATGGCTGAATCATAAATGTACAACACACCAAAATGGCCCGGTTCAGGGATCTGCTATCATTATGCCAACTGACAGCTATAGCGTCAGACAACAATGTTACCGCCAGATTTATTTATTGCTAGATTTAAAATTGTTAATTAAGTATTGATTGGTTTAATGTTTTAATGTTTAATTTGATGTTTTATTACTGTACTGTTTGTTTTCGGATGTTGTTAGCCGCCCTGAGCCTGCTTCGGCGGGGGAGGGCGGGATATAAATAAAATTTTACTTACTTACTTTTTTTAAAAAAATGGAGTTCCCACCAGGAACTTTCAGCAGCAAAATGGCTGCAAGCCCTTGTGGTGGACTCAAGAGCAACGTAACATGTAGTTTGGCCCCTAAACTGCTATTATTAGAAATTTCTTTCCTTCCAGCAGCTGTTGTCTTTGCTTCCTTTCTCACTGACCTCCAAGGGCGAAACACATGCTGTCTCTCCGTCTGCACTTCCCAGGTAGATGGTTGGTTAGAATGCAGCTCTTGCATTTCCTCTCCTGCTATGGATGTCTTTAACGATAAAGAATATCTTTTCTTTTCTTAAAGCAACAAGCCTCCTATGGACTTTGTCCTAAAGCACTTTTCTCCTCTGCTTGAACACTGCCAATTCCTGCGAAGGTAGGCTGACCCAGAACTGATGAAGGAAACATGTGCTTCCTTACCTCAAGTCCACAATTTCTTCCCCAAATAGAAACCTATATTTCAGGAAACTCTCTCCTATTTGAAGGGCCCATTTCGAGGTCACCGAGCTCCAGCATTCCCATTGGTGATGTGTGAACTTTCTAAATGAAAACGGAGGTGGGTGCAGTGGCCCTACTCTGGAGATGGCAGGCACCAGGGCTTTTTTTTTTTTGTAGCAGGAACTCCTTTGCATATTAGGCCACAACCCTCTGATGTAGCCAGTCCTCCTGGGGCTTACAGTAGGCCCTGTACTAACAGCCCTATAAGCTCTTGGAGGATTGCCTACATTAGGGGTGTATGCACTAAAATGCAAAAGAGTTCCTGCTACAAAAAAAAAACCCTGGCAGGCACCTAGTTCTTATCTTTAGTTCATTCCCATGAGCAAAAGTGAGGCTTCCTCACAAACTGTTGCCTATTCATGAGTAAAGGCAGGGCTTTTTTTGTAGAAAATCCCGGCAGGAACTCATTTGCATATTAGGCCTCACCCATTGACACCAAGCCAGCCAGAACTGCATTCCTGTGCATTCCTGCTCAAAAAAAAAAAAGCCCAGGGTAAAGGCCTACTTACGAGCCCGGGTAAGGATGCGGGAAGCAAACAAAAAACTGGGGAGCTGTAGCGAGAAAGGAGAGGTCAAGGAGGAAGCTGGTTGGTGGTTCTCCATCACCTCATGAGCCCAAGAGGAACAAGTGACCCACTTTTCTCTGACTGAGGCCAAAGGGCTCAACAGCTTGCCTCTCACCTTCCTCATACAGAGGCCGTTGATCTTTCTGTCGCATACATGTTCTAGAATAGCATCTGAAAGCTTCTCCAGTCGTTTTCCCTCCAACTTGGCTTTCTTATTTGATCTCCATCAGGTTTCGGGAACAATCCAAGTTTCAGCTCAGTCTGTCCAGCTGCACTTAATGATGTGTGCACAGAAATTCTGACTGAAGCGAACTTGGGGGGGGGGGCAGGGAGAGCAAAAGAAGAGAGACCGTACTTGCATTACAGCATACCCACAGTAGCCAAGAAGTCGTTGGGCCAATTTTTTAATCAATTTTTTCTCAGAACATTAACTCTCCTTTTGGATGCAAAAGCCCCTGCAAAGCAAAATCCAGCAAGGGATGGGAGAAGCTTTGAAATACAAGCAGCTGGAAATGAAAGATGGGCAATTTCAAAGTTTAACTAGACCAAAAGTGCTATTAGTATTACAGTATCACACAGAAGGTGGGTGGACGGGAGAATGGTGATCGAGGATCGGAAAGCATGAGGAACAGATGGGATAATAGAGAGGGGGGGGGATAAAATGAGCTTGAGACCCTCGGCACTTTGATTTGGCACATTAGACAGCATTTACTTAATCTATCAGGGCTTTGCTATCAGGGGATTTGGGGTTTAGGACGGAGCTGCTTCTAACATACAAGCAGACAAATTTTGTGCAACAGACAAAAGTGGGCAGTAGCAACAAAGGGGTTATATCCAGGCAAAGCACTCCAGTAATGGAAAGAGAGGTGTAATTTTTGCTAATTCCCCCTTCCTGATAAGGTCCCCCAATTTGTGCCTGATACCATTCCTGAGGGTCCTCTATCCCTCAAGTGTATGAGTATGAAGAAAGAAAGAAAGAAAGAAAGAAAGAAAGAAAGAAAGAAAGAAAGAAAGAAAGAAAGAAAGAAAGAAAGAAAGAAAGAAAGAAAGAAAATGATTAATACTGCCTTTTCCCATTATTTTTCCTCCCACCCACTTATTTTTTTTTTAAGAAGAAGAGACTGGATTTGCACCTTGCCCTTCACTCAGCGTCTCAGAGCGGCTTTCCCTACCTCTCCCCACAACAGATACCTTGTGAGGTAGGTGGGGCTGAGAGAGCAGCTCTTTCAAGAACTGTGACTGACCCCAGGTCACCCAACTGGTTGCATGTGAAGGAGCAGAGAATCAAACCCGGTTCTCCCAGATTAGAGTCCGTGCTCTTAACCACTACACCAAACTGGCTCTCACCCCTCCTTCCCATTCCCACAGGTGTTGCCCCCTTTGTCTAAGACTTCATCCCTCAGCTTGAAGAAAGCTCTGGAACTGGAGCATATGGAATGCCGGCTGCTTTAGTGAGTCTTTTCCTGACTCACTAGCTTCAAGTGTTGGACCACTGTTGAGGAGATGGGGCTTCCATTTAGCCATGAAGCACGCTTGATTGCTTTATTCTCTCAATTTAACCTACTTTTCAGGGTTATTGGCCAGATAAAAAAGGAGACAGAGAGAATTGTGGGTTGGATCCAGTAACCTGAAGGTGCAAGGATCATGGATTTTTGCCATTTCCTCTCCCTTAACAGTAGGCTTGTCTGCCTCTGGGGAGGGGGCATGGAGTTCTCCAGGGTTTATGACTAGAGATCAGTTCCCCTCAAGAAAAGGGCAGCTTCAGAGGTAGTAGTCTCTATGACATCACATCCCTGCTGAGCTCTGTGCCCTCCACAGGCTCCCCCCCAAACTCTGGGAATTTCCCTGTCCAGTGCTGGCAAATCTATTCAAGTGTCCTGTCCAAATAAGGTTGTTGTGTGGCCTAACTGCCCCAGGGGGAGGAGAAGGTAATGAAATCATTCTTTCCGCCTCTTCCATTGGTGCAGCTCAGCTGATAGTTATTAGCAGGCATTTTGGTCCACTTCAGGCTGGTTGGCCTTCCTTTGCTGACATGATGGCTTGGATGGATGCCAACTCAAGGCTGGGAAAGTACTAAAGATTTAGGGTAGACCCTGCCCCAGTTTCCACCCTCCATAGCAGCCATTTTCTACAGAGGAAATGAACTCTGTAGTCAGTTATGATACCAGGAGCTCTCTAGGCCCTACCTGGAGGTTGGCAACCTTAGATAGACCTTTGGCTGGTGACAGAGAGAAAAATGACCATCTCCTTGCTCACTAGATTTTTCTAGCAGGAGGAAGTGACTTGTGGGGTTCTTCATGAGAGGCAATATACCTGTCTTCTTGAGTGGCTCTTGGCCCTTGGTCTAGTGAGGGCCTCTCCTCATTCATGACTAAGAACTGCAGGACATGGAATAAAAGTTCTAAGAAGGCTCAAGTCTCAACTTCTCTTATTTTAGATATATGAGATGTTTTGCTCTTCTTCCAAAAAAGCTTTTCCTTAAACACCTGTCGCCCTTCACAAGGATGTTTATGTTGCGCAAGTTTGTGTTTCAACTGGACCATCTGTCTCCCACTATAGCTGTCATTTGTGTTGTTGAATCCAAATTGGGGGATCATACACTAGGATTCATTTATCTTGTTCTTCTTGTATACAAAGGCAAAAAGCGATGTGTGGCTTAGGTGGGGGGGGGGAGAGGAGTTTTGTTACACAGTGTGGCAGTCATTCACCCATGAGTATCACAGGAAGAAACATGTCCTTTCAAGTAGACTTAAATAGTCCCCAAACACTCCCTGTTTTAAAGAACATTATTTTTCATGCCTCTTCACAGTCGTGATTTGCTGCTTTGGGAACAGGTTCCTTCCCTCTCTCCCCCCCCCCCTCCTTTCTACATCACTGTGGGATTCCAGCTAATGAGGGGTCACCTAGTGATGTCATCACACTCAAGTAGCCCATCCAGTCTGGCTATGTGATGACATCATTGAGTACAAACAAAGCCAAATGCACAGTTCTTGACCCTAGATATTGCCAGAAAATGCATCTCCAGTGCAGAGGAAATTGGATCACTGTTCCCTGTTCTTGCCATGTGATATTAATTTCATTGTCCACAATTCAATGCAGCATGAGAGGGAGACTCAACCATATCGCCTAATGTAGAACAGGAAGCCACATCACCCATTTTCTCAGCGAAAGTCCCCTGAAAGTTTCTATCATTTCAAAACCAAAGCCTGCTTTGGGGGGTTTTCAGAAGAAACATTCTTCACTGTCTGAGGTTCTAAAGATCTGACCTACTCATAGTCATTCAACCTCTTTCCATGTTTCTGGTGTGCACAGAGGGGCACTGCCATATGCCCTTTTGGGGGATATATGAACACATAAAGCTGCCTTAAACTGAATCAGACCCTTGGTCCAACAAAATCAGTATTGTCTACACAGACTGGCAGCAGCCCCCCAGGGTGTCAGATAGGTCTTTCTCATCACTTACTGCCTGGTCTCTTTTAAACTGGAGATGATGGGGATTGAACCTGGGATCTGCTGCATGCAAAGCGGATGCTTTCCCACTGAGCCACAGCCCTCCCCATCTATGTGAGCTGTACCTATATTAAGGCACATTTCCCAACACAGGTGATATACAACTATCAAAAGTATTCAAAGAAGAACCACAGATGTCCACTCTTGTTAAGGCCAAGATGAGGCAGCAGGAAGCAAAGGAAAGGCATAGAAGGACTATAGTGAATGCAATCTGAGATCAGCACATTGGTGATATTGCTAAGCTGGTCTGACCTAGAAGCATTTGGGGTTCCAGAATATTACCTGCCTCCTTTGCTGTCAGGAATAGAGTTACAGGTGGGGCCTGGAATTGTAACTGATCTTCAGAGATCAGTTCCCCTGAAGGAGATGGCAGCTTCGGATTCTATGGAATCCTCTCCAAATTCTTCCCCCTCCCCAAATCTCCAGGAATTTCCGAATTGCAACTCAGCAACACTAATCGCAGGAAGCTTCTTAGCTGACCAGGTAGGTAGGTAGGTGGGTGGATGGATGGATGGATGGCAAGAGAGACAGAGAGAGAGAGAGAGACAAAGAGACAGAAAGAGACAGAGACAGACAGGCGATGGATGGATGGATGGATGGATGGATGGATGGATGGATGGATGGATGGATGGATGGATGGATGGATGGATGGATGAGAGATGGGGAAGAGAGGGAAAGATGGATGATAGATGGTAGGTAGGTAGATGGTAGGTAGGCAGATGATAGACAGATAGACTTCTCACTGGAGTGGTAAACCTGAGTCCAGGCTGTACCTCTTCAGGTTGCACAGACAGGCTCCTAAAAGAGCAACAAGACATGCAGCTTTCACACCACTGTCATGATCCCAGCAGGGCCAAGGCAATTAAGAAGGTGCCCAAATTTGTCATTTAGTATTTTCCCCACTGTCTGGTGGGGTCTGACAGAGCCCTCGAAGGAGCTCCCTACTACTTAGGCCAAGTACAAAATGTTCCTTCGATCAAAGCTATGAAGTGTCTTTGTTTTGAAGTGAGTGTGTTTTGAAACAAAAGCCAAGGAAAGCAAAGAAAGGTTATCTGGATAATCCTTCAGTTCTTGCCTTTGACTCTTGTTCTGTGACTTCCTGTGATATCATACTTTGGTTCTCCTTACAAGTTTCCAGAGTCACGGCAAAAGTCTTAGCAGGGAAGGACAGCGAGACACATGAGAGGGGCAGGAGGCAACATCTGCACATTTTCAAAAACTGCATCAGCGATCCAGAGACAGGGCTTTTTAAGAGACTCCTCTTGATGTGGGATTAACCCTTAGGTTATGCATCATTTCATGGGTGTGTGCTGTTCCTCCCAAAGAATGGAGTGTATCCTAAAAACAGCCCAGCAGGCAATAGGCATTGTGAACTGTAATCTTTCCAGAGGAAGAGAGATAAGATGTCTGCTCTTTCTTAGGGTTGTCAGCCTCCAGTTGGGGGTTGGAGATCTCCTATGATGATAACTAATCTCCAGACTGCAGAGACGAGTTCCCCTGAAGAAATATGGCTACTTTGGAGGATGGATTCTATGCCATTATGTCCAGCTAAGGCCCTTTTTCAAGCTCCACCTCCAAATCTCCAGGGATTTCTTAAACTGGAGTTGGCAACTCTATTTCTGGATCCAAGAGTGTTTCACTTTGTTGAGCTCCTTAACTCAGCCTTTGATTGGTGTCTGATGATTTTTTAGGGTTGCCAATCCCCAGCTGAGGGCAGGGGATCCCCTGGTTTGGAGGCCCTCCCCCCTCTTCAGGGTCATCAGAAAGCACGGAGCGGGAGGGAAATGACTGCTGGGCATTCCATTATACTCTATGGAGACTGATTCCCATAGGGCAGGGGTGTCAAGCATGCAACCTGGGGGCCGAATCAGGCCTTTGGAAGGCTCCTATCAGGTGCTCCAGCAACTGGTGCCATCTCCTTTCTTCTTCCTCTCTCTTGCTTCCTTCTGCATAACAGCTTGCTTTGCAAGGTGTGCTCAATTGCGCAGGAGCTACAGAGCAAAGCCTCTATTTCTCCATTGGTTGAGCCTCCTCCCTTGGGAAGGAAGGGGGGAGGGCAGAGCTTGTTTTTCCAGGCTCTCTCAATCACATAGCAGAGCTACTGAGCCAAGTCTCTCTTCCTTCTGTTGGCTCAGGCTCCTCCCCCTCCTGGGGAAGGAAGGAAAGAGCCAGAGCTTCCTTTGCCCAGTTCCCTGGATCCTATGAGATAATGGGAGAAAGACAAAGAAAGCACGTTTAAGACCAATGAATGCTAATGTTTTAAGCATGTTTTAAGGTTTTTTAAAAATATATATGTTTAATTGTGTTGTCTGTGTCCTTTATAAATTGTATATCTCTGCTCCCTAAACTTAAATAGGTATACACATGGCCTGGCCCAGCCTGACATGGCCTGGCTGAACAAGGCCTCATTAATATCAGATCTGGCCCTCATAACAAATGAGTTTGACACCCTTGCCATAGGGTATAATGGAGAATTGATTTGTGGGTATCTGGGTCCCTGGGGGGGGCTGTTTTGTGATGTAGAGACACCATATTTTCAGCATAGCATCCAGTGCTTCTCCTCACAACATTCCTCAAGTTTCAAAAAGATTGGACCAGGGGGTCCAATTCTATGAGCCTTTATCTTTCATTATTCAAATGACGGGAAGGCATTTAAAAGGCATGTGGTCCCTTTAAATGTGATGCCCAAAACTCCCTTTGGAGTGCAATTGCGCTTGCTCCTGGCTCCATCCCCAAAGTCTCCTGGTTCCACCCCCAAAGTCCCAAGATATTTCTTGAGTCAAACATGCCATCCCTATGATTTTCAATGCCAGTTGCCCTAACAAGTCACCCTGATTGAACTACCAAGGTTTTAGCCGGGTCTAAACATGCAGTGGAATGAGATGGCAGAATGGCTCGCACCATTTCATAATGCAGGCAGGCAATCATATTGTTTTATTCCCCTGCACTGATTATGTCCAGTAAATGGAAAAATAATATAGCATATGAATGGCTACTTTACAGTCCTCCCCACACATATTTTCAGGAGTTAATTCTTAACCTGTGGGTGTATTAAAAATGATATTAAAATCCCCCAAGACCTCTAGCTACAGACTGAAAAAGTTCAGCCTATCCTACCATTTCTGCATGTAAACATTTCATTCTTACGCACATTGTTTTGACTCCCAAATCCCTGTTTCAGTTTAACTTCTTCCTTGTGCAAACTGAATCCACGGTTCTCTGATGCTACAGTGCTCAGTATTGCCTCGCACTGAATTTATCCTGCAGAATGAATGTGGTGTTCATTGTTATCTGAGCATCCATATAATATGAGTATATTATACATAGAAATGGCATACAATGCTATATAAATTGTCATTAAAAACTTTTCACAGCGCAAATGCAGTACAAACAAATTTCGAGAACTGACGCAAGCAGCCGAGAATTGAAATGAAAATATAAACATAAGGTGAAACAAAATAAGAAGTGTTCCTTCATCCCCAGTTTAGCTTTCGCCATGATAATGCCTTTTTTTTCTCCTGCCAATCAATCCGCCTATTATGATTGAAGACACATGCCAATTTCAACAGTGGCAGTGATAATCTGAAAGCATCATCACTATCTTTAAGACGGAGGGAGTGCGAATTTTCCTTGTGAAATTTGTGGGGAGGGGAGGTTCAGTGAGTCTTCAGTGAACCAGGGGAATCTGGCTACTGTAGATGTTTATCCACTGGCACCAGTTCCATCACCAAAATACCACCACAACTAATCTGTGGATCCATTGAGCGATTAATGCCCATTTGGTATTGGTCCACGTCGCTGTCAGGGCTCTTTTTCTAGCAGGAGCTCCTCTGCCACACACCCCTGATGTAGCCAATCCTCCTAGAGCTTACAGTAGGCCCTGTACTAAGAGCCCTCGAAGCTCTTAGAGGATTGGCTCATCAGGGGTGTGTGGCCTAATATGCAGAGGAGCTCCTGCTAGAAAAAGAGCCTGTGAGCCTTTTCCAGGTGAACTTGATTCACAAAGAGAAAGACAACACTACAGGCTGATCCAGCTTGCTATTCTGCACTCTATGAGTGGTGAAGGTGGGGGTCACACCATGGGTGAAGAACTATGCTGTGACTAGTGTAAAGTTCTGCGTGGGTGTAAAGTGCCATGAAGTTGCAGGCAACTTATGGTGACCCCAGCAAGGGGCTTTCGAAGCAAGTGAGAAGCAGAAGAGGTTTGCAATGGCCTTCCTCTGCTGCGTCTTCCTTGGAAGTCTCCCTTCAAAGTACTGACCCTGCTTAACTTCCAAGATTTGGCTATCCCATGCCACCTTCCCTCCCTCAAAAGTTCCATGTGCACCTACGATAATTCCATTTGGTGAATTCAGACAAAAGATGCCTCAACCTTTGAATAGAAAGTGACAGTGTGAATGCCTCAGTGATAGAACAGTTTTGCTTGGCAATTTGAGGGAGACAGTCAGTGCCGGATTAAACCCCATGGAGGCTCCTAGGCAGTCAAAATCTTGGGAGCCCCCTCACAAATTATCCCAGAGTCGGAGTGCCCACCCCACCACCCACAGGGCTCACTGCAGCCTGCAAGCACCTTCTCAAAAGCCCCTTTGACAAAGCTGCGGGGGAGAGGCAGAGAGAGACAAACTTGGCAGCGACGCCAGCAGCAGCCGCACCAGGCAAGTCGGGCAAGAGCGGCTCAGTTGCTGGCTGCACATGCAGGCTGGGAGGGCTGCAAGCAGTGGGGGAAATGGGGGAAAGCTGGTCTGAAGCCCCTAAAGACATGGGGGCCCATAGGCCAGTGTCTACTTGGTCTAATTGTTAATCCCTGGAGACAGTTTATGTAACTAGTACTTAACTACTAGTTAGTAACTAGGCTCATCTTGGGGAGATAATCGATGATCTCACCCACAGCGTCACCTCATTGGATTGTGGACCGGAATCTAGCAATAAGAATAGGAATCAGATGATTCACAGTTATTTCTCTGACAATGAGGTAATGCAGTGAAAGTGGAGGCATCTTTTTCCTGATGAATGCCTTCTTCCACCACCCCCTTTCTAATTCATTTTCCTGATTCAGTGTGTCGTGAAGAAATGAGATTCATAGTATTGAAATTAAAATTTGAATCTGCGTCAAGGCAATTTAATCCTGCTCAGGGATGGGAGTCAAGAAAGCAGCCACATTTTGCTGGAACTCCCTACCGAAGCAGTTCGGGAAATTTCGTTTCCCCCCCAAACTCTTGGCAGTACACCAATTAATTTCTTTAATTAAGAGGGACTATAAATTGCTGCTTTGAAGACATGGGGATTGTGTTTCAGAGAAGGCTCATATTGACTGGTAAAGTTTCATTAGGATGAGAAGGGAAGAAGCATTGTTAGATAAACTTGGGGTGGGTAGATCTCAAAGCTTTTAAAAAAAAAAGAATTACCAAATTAGGCTAGGCCAATAGTCCAATAGAGCCTGTCTGATGTAGTGGTTAAGTGCGCAGACTCTTATCTGGGAGAACCGGGTTTGATTCCCCACTCCTCCACTTGCAGCTGCTGGAATGGCCTTGGATCAGCCATAGCTCTCATAGGAGTTGTCCTCAAAAGGGAAGCCTCTCAGCCCCACCCACCTCACGGGGTGTCTGTTGTGGGGGGAGAAGACATAGGAGATTGTAAGATGCTTTGAGTCTCTGATTCAGAGAGAAGGGCAGGGTATAAATCTACGGTCTTCTTCTTCATCATCTCTTGAAGGTCCATCTAGTTCAACATTCCACCAGTCAGTGGCCGGCAATGTTCCCTCTAAGCTGAGTTAGTGTGAGCTAGCTCACAGCTCTTTAGCCTCCAGCTCACACATTTTTTTTCTTAGCTCTGGAAAAATGGCCCCAGGGCAAACTAATTTATGCAGTAGCTCACAACTTTAATGCCAGTAGCTCAGGAAGTAGAATTTTTGCTCACCAGACTTCACAGCTTAGAAGGAGTATTGGTGGCCCGATGTTTTAGGGATGCTTGAAACAAAGGCATGATGGAGGTAACCATCCACTGATGTTTGATCTCAGACTTTGGTAACTGGAGCTCTACTTCCTCTGAACATGGAGATTCTATTATATTATCTAATATTGGAACAACTCCAATATAATGACTAATAGCCACTGACCTTTTGGCATGGAATTTATATCTCTGTCATTCACAGTAAGGGTTCAGAAACCTGCTTATATTCTTCATAAGAAGTACTCCACTGGATCAGACCAAAGGTGAATATGAAGAAACACTTTCATTTATCTGTCCTGACCCTACAGCCCAGCAGCTTAATTGGGTAACCCTGACTTCTAATATGGAATTGGGAAACTCAACTTTGCTACCACATACATAATGCTATAAACTTTTACCATAGCCACCCTGAGTTGCTTCAGAAACTTCAGACTTTCATCATAAGAAAGGTTCTGTGACCCCTTGGCCATTTGGGCTGCTCTTTTCCAACTTAACAATGGCCAACTACAGACTTGTGGAAAACCTACCTTTTCTGAGGAAAAAAAAATTGAATTGATTGTGGTTTACTTGGGTGACACCTGTGCCCATGTCTTGTTCAGTCATGGTTTAGGCCTGGTTTTGGGACAGAGATCTGGTAGATGATCTCCATATTCAAATAGACAAGGGAAATGCATCCCTCCTACTTTTCTTACATCTTTTACCCTCTTTTGGCACCATGGACTATTTCATAATAGGGAAGGAGGAGGAGGATTTATACCTTGCCCTTCACCTGGATGGCTCACAATCTCCTTCCCTTCCTCACCTCATAACAGACACCCCGTGAGGTACATGAGGCTGAAAGAGTACTGAGAATGCTGCTTTTGAGAAAACAGCTCTGAGAGGACTGTGATTGACACAAAGTCACCCAGCTGGTTGCATGTGGAGGAGTGGGGATCAAACCTGGTTATCCAGATACGAGTCCGCCGCTCTTAACCATTACACCAAAATGGCTCTCTGGAAGATGAGATCAGCCTAAGCCAAGTAGCATTAAAATTGTTAGGTCCTTTTTAACAAATTGGACTACAAGGGTGGTAGTAGGAGATGGGATCAGTAGTGAGGAGGGTCCAGCAAGGTTCTGTCTCCCTCATCATTCAATATCTATGGAAGACCCCTGAACAATATGCAGTTTTGGAATGGTGTGGGAGAATAAACTGAAAATGAATCCAGAGAAGAAGGAGGTGATGCTGACTGTAAGATGCCTGCATGGAATGGGGTGCATCTCCTCACTAAGCTAAAGAGTCATATTACATGCAAGTCTCCTGTTTGTTTTCAGCAGACCAACTGGATAGCAAATAATGCTTTCTTCCAGCTGCATTTGGTTTGGAAGTTGAGCCCATTTCTGCAGACATCTGGCCATGCTGATCCATGTTTTGGATAACCTCCAGGTTAGATTACTGTAACATCACCTACATGGGGCTGCCCTTGGAGACAATTTGAGGAATTTTGCAGGTACAAAATAAAGCAGCCCTTGTGATGATGTTATTTAAAATCTGCCTTTCTTACCAAGGCTCAAGATGGCTTACGCACTGCAAATCAATGCACCCAATAGGACAAGACATCTTTATCAAGGTTAAGGTTACCGAAGACTGTCTGTTGCAACCACTTTGCACTAAATTCTGAAGTCTCTTCACTGGCTGTCAAGTGTCTATATGTTTCTTGGCCCCATTTAAAGACCTGGCACTTAATTTTAAAGTATTTCATAAAGTGGACTCTACATATGTGAAGGAGTGTCACTCCCGATATTAATGTGTACAGGTGATATCCCATAGCAGCATCTCCTAGCAGTTCCCCTGCTCTTGAGAACAGGATTTGTCATGACGTGGGGCTTTTCTGTTATTATCCCACTGCTGTAGGACCAGCTGTTTGGAAGGGGTGAGACAGGCACTTACTTTCCAGGTCATCTGGAGATGACAGAACGGTTTAGAATAACTTATAGGGGAACTTGAATGGACTGCGGCTTATTTGCTTTAGCTATCTTTTTCAATTACTTGTTTTCATTATTTGAATACATGGTCATATAATAGATGAAAATGCTCCTTAAAAACTCAATAGGGGGAGTGTTTATTAATACACGTAAATGCACTGGCAAGCAAGGAAAACATACAAGCGTACTGAGGATCATGTTCTATGTAGAGAATTTATTTTGGAAATGCTCCTAGTTAGAGTGAATTAAGGAGGAGTGCAAAGCTGTGCACAGTAGGCTTCCCAATCCCAGGTCCCAGCGGTGGATCCCCCGGTTTTATAGGCTTCCCCTGCCCCCAGCCAGCTGGCCAGCGGGGGAAGCCCCGCCCCCTCAGCTACCGTGCAGCTCTAGGTCTCGGGCAGGTTTAGAAACCTACAAACAGGTCCGTTTCAAAATGTGTGTGTGTGTCTATGCTTTTAAAGTTGAGCAGGAAGTACTTCATGGGAAGGGTCAACAATGTTTTGCTTTGGTTTCAGAGCAACTGTGTGTGTGTGTGTGAGAGAGAGAGAGAGCAGCACCAGACCCAGTAAGTGTGCATGTGTGTGTGAGAGAGAGAGTTGCCAATCCCCAGGTTTGGAGGCCCTCTCCCCCCTGCTTTAGGGTCATCAGAAAGCCGCGGGGGGGGGGAATGTCTACTGGGCAATTATTCCCTATGGAGAACAATTCCCACAGGGAATAATGGGGAATTGATCTGTGGGTATCGGGGTCTCTGGGGGGCTGTTTTTTGAGGTAGATGCACCAAATTTCAGTATAGCATCTAGTGCCTCTCCCCAAAACACCCCCCAAGTTTCAAAACGATTAGACCAGGGGGTCCAATTCTTTGAGCCCCAAAAGAAGGTGCCCCTATCCGTCATTATTTCCTATGGAAGGAAGGTATTTAAAAAGGTGTGCTGTCCCTTTAAATGTGATGGCCAGAACTCCCTTGGAGTTCAATTATGCTTGTCACACCCTTGCTCCTGGCTCCACCCCCAATGTCTCCTGGCTCCACCCCCAAAGTCCCCAGATATTTCTTGAATTGGACTTGGCAACCCTAGTGCAAGGTGTAATTGCTGAACAATTGTATAACAGTATGGGGAAACCAGGGAACCCCGTGGTGCAGAGTGGTAAGCTGCAGTCTTGCAGCCGAAGCTCTGCTCCTGACCTGAGTTCAATCCCAGCAGAAGTTGGGTTCAGGTAGCCAGCTCAGGGTTGACTCAGTCTTCCATCCTTCCAGAGTTGGTAAAATGAATACCCAGCTTGCTTGGGGGTAAAGTGTAGATGACTGAGGAAGGCAATGGCAAATCACCCTGTAACAAAAAGTCTGCCAGGAAACTTTGCAAGGGTCAGTAATGACGTGGTGTTTGCACAGGGGACTACCTTTACCTTTATGGGGAAACCAGCTCATCCCTAGATATATGACTTTAAAAGTTTCCAAGTGCTCTTCACAGAAGATGGATTCATTATAATGAAATCATGAAGGACAGACAAAAATCTGCTTCCCACCACCACCACCAATATTTGCATGCTGGGAATCTATTAATGACCTTGCAAAGATATAATAAGGTGAATAGAGAGACGACCAAGTTGGAAAACCTAATCGTCAGTTTAATTGCATAAAAAATGACTTTTGTCAGGAATGTATTAGCTCTTGGTTGAAACAGTTCCTTTAATACTCAGGCATAAAAAGAAGCAGGAGGAGGATTCAGGAATCAAATTCTTTGTATCCGAACGGAATTATCTATGCAAGGCTGGTTCTAGATTTCCTATTAACTCAGTCAGGTGAGAGCATTTCTTAAGAATGCCATATCAGTTCTATTATAAGCCTGATGAGATTAAAAGAACCTATTCACCTGCAGATTCAGGACATTGTTGGAGATGTAATAAAGGAGACCAATTTCTCGCATATGTGCGGTGGGAAAAGTGCACGCATAAGAACTTATTAGAAGGATATGATGTCAAATGTGAAGAAAACTGTAGGGATGCTTTTGAAATTCTCAGCAAATATCTCTTTTTGTTCCTGCATTGTACCACAGCAAATGATGAAAATGTGCCCACACCCACACATTTTGTATCTATTCCTTCTTCCAGACATGAAATAGGTATCATAAAGTGGTTTTGTAGTATAGAAACAGATTAATATTCCCTGGGTGCAGCCACACCTCACATTAAAAGCGGGTGTGTAGCACTCAAATTTGAACTGCTGAATATTGATTCGATGCAGGGCTGTTCAGACGAGCATCCAAGAATGAGACTCATTCTGTTGTTGAGGGATCGCACATCCAAAACTATCACGCTCTTTTCTTGGAGCATGCGTGATCAGATGGTGATTTCTGGGAAGGGGTGGTCCATTGAACATGTGCCCAACTGTTTGGAGGTGGGAAATCAAACAATGCTTCAGAGGCAGGGGGGAAGGGGGAAAATTTCCGGAATTAACATTGCAGATTCAAACCAGGGAACTGCCAGGAATTAATTTCCTAGAAATTGGAAGTGACAATGATATCTGGAAATCCTCCACATTGAAAAAAAAAGATTTTTTTTTCCTGTTCTGAAGAGTGGGATAATGTCCCCCCCCCCCTTTCAATCCTGTGTTGATTGGAGAAGCAGAAGTGTCACCTCAGATTCCCAGATGATCTGGCAATGTGCATGTCTGCTGGGGCTTTAAAAAAAAAAAAGGTGGGAGGGGCGGTAAACATTCCAAGGGGCAGTATCGCGCGTGAGCTGCCCAAACAGGAAAAAGCCAATTTTGTGCCACTGTTTGGAAAAAAAGCCGGACTTTCTGCACTGTCAAATTAATGCAGCACTGATCCACAGCAAGTCGGAATGACCCTGGATGACGCTCGATTGCCAGATGTGGCTGTCTGAACGAACACATTTAATCCGTCAGCGAGACAGAGCTGTGTCGCCACTAATGGTATGTCTGGCTGCACCCCCTTTTCATTTGTGTTTTCATACACAGTGGTCATAATTAACCTTTGTGTTTACGTATTTTAAAGAACATCAGAAGAGCCCTTCTGGATCAGCCCAGTGGTCCATCAGGTCCAGCATCCTGACTCACACAGTGGCCAACCAGTTCCTCTGGAGGGCCAACAACAAGGCATAGAGGCCTTCTGCTCATGCTGCTTCCTATCCAGAGCTTTATTTGTAGAAAAAGCCCATCAGGACTTCATTTGCATATTAGGCCACACCCCCTGACATCGCCATTGTTTCACGTTGGGCTTTGTTTGTAGAAAAATCTCAGCTGGAGCTTATTTGGATATTAGGCCACACCCCCTGATGTCAAGCCAGCCGGAACAGCGTTCCTGTGTGTTCCTGCTCAAAAAGAAAAAGCCTTGCTCCTATCCCCTCAGTCACCATGGCTAGTAGCCACTGGCAGACCTATCCTCCATGATACTGTCTAATCCCCTTCAAAGGCTGTTTATTCCTGTATAAGAAGAGCCCTGCTGGATCAGACCAAGTGGTCCATCTAGTCCAGCATCCTATCTCATGAAGTGGCCAACCAGTTCCTCTGGAGGGACAACAACAGGGCATAGGGGCTGAGAACTTTTGCTGTTGCTCTTCATGTTTGTTAGGGGTTTTTTCTCTTCTCTTTTTTTTTTTAACTTTCAGTATTGAAACCAGCTATCCCCAATGTGGCATTTGCTAGTGCCATGGCATCCACCAATGTGTTTCCTGGTGCTAGCTCGCTTCTTGAGCATTGAGTTGCTGAAAGGAACAGACAAAACAGAGAGCTTTAGGTCGCTTCCTAAGAGATGACTAGCTGATGAAGTAGGGAGCTCACTCCAGGTGTGCACATCATAGCCCCATGCCTTCAGCCTGGCTACAGGCACAGCCATTTTGTGGCATACCCCGGGGGTCCCCAACCTTTTTCAGCCTGTGGGGGCCTTTGAAATTCTGACATAGCATTAGGGTTGCCAAGTCCAATTCAAGAAATATCTGGGGCCTTTGGGGATGGAGCCAGGAGACTTTGGGGGTGGAAGCAGGAGACTTTGGGGGATGGAGCCAGGAGACATTGGGGGTGGAGCCAGGAGCAAGGGTGTGACAAGCATAATTGAACGCCAAAGGGAGTTCTGGCCATCACATTTAAAAGGACCATGCTCCTTTTAAATGCCTTCCTTCCATTTGGAATAATGAAGGGTAGCCCCAGATTATCGCAGATCAATTCTCCATTATACCCTATGGGAATCGGTCTCCATAGGGAATAATGGAAGGCCCAGCAGACATTCCCCCCCCCCCGTTTTCTGATGACCCTGAAGTGGGAGGAGGGCCTCCAAACCCTGGAGATTGGCAACCCTACAAGGGCAGGAAGAGTGAATGAGAGAGATGGGGTGTATCGGTTCCTCTTTGGATGGTTTGGCTTTTTATTATAACTGTTTTAATAACTGTAATACTTGAGAATACTGTTCCAAACTTGTATAACTTTGTCCTATTATTATTACTACACCTAAAGTTACAAATTGTTGTACTTTGATTTTTTTCTCCTTTTGTTGGCATATAGGCTGATTTGTGCTGCTATTTTTTATTTTATTGTTATGCCAATAAAGGTTTCTGGAACTGGAACTGGGTGCAGCTATAAAATCGCTGGCAAAGAATGACTGCTACTACAGCTTACTGTCAGTCACACAATAAAGATACTTGTGCTGTGGTAGCAGCTTCTGCAAAAGGAATATTTTTTAAAAAAAAAAGCTGAACAGCCAATCAAAACTCTGAAAGCAAAAAACAGAAAATGAGAGCCAAGTGCGGCATTGTGGTCAAGAGTAGTGGACTCTAAACTGGGAGAACCGTGTTTGATTCCCCATTCCTCCCACATGCAGCAGCTGGGTGACCTTGGGCAAGCCACACTTCTCTCAGAGGTGTTCTCTCAAGAGCGGTTCTCAAAAGAACTCTCTCAGCCCCACCTACCTCACAGGGTGTCTGTGGTGGGGAGAGGAAGGGAAGGAGACTGTAAACTACTCTGAGTAGGGATCTCAACCTCCCTGGTCTGGAGGAGAGTCATCCTGCCACCAGCCAGCTGGCTAGAGAGAGGAAATTTCACCCCAAAATGACATTTTGGGACCACTTCTGGTAAAACCCAAAACACTCGGAACTGCTGCCCCAGAAGCAGCCATTTGATTGGTCAAATGGCTGCCAGCTTGCAGAAAGTTTAGGCTAACTGGCTGCAATCAGTAACCTTTTCAGCAATCAATTTTGCTCCCCTCCCTACCTCCCAATTAGGACTGGAGGGAGTGAAACTGGCCAGGAAATTCCATGGGGTGCAATACCACACAGAGGCAGCCCTGGGGTGCCTGGCATCTTAGGTGAGGCCCCATCCCCACCCCTGCTGCCCCTGCAGGCAAAGCTAGAGGGTGGGGAGGGAGCATGCTGTGACACACCAAGGTGCAGAGCGGCCACATGCTAGCCAGCTGCCATCACTCCACTTCTGCAAGGTGGAGCGATGGCAAACGGGCAGTGCGTGGCCCCTCTGTGCTGCTCAGAGCCTTGACGTAGAAGATGAAGAAGAAGATATTGGATTTATATCCCGCCCTCCACTCCAAAAGAGTCTCAGAGCAGCTCACAATCTCCTTTACCTTCCTCCCCCACAACAGACACCCTGTGAGGTGGGTGGGGCTGAGAGGGCTCTCACAGCAGCTGTCCTTTCAAAGACAACCTCTGCCAGAGCTATGGCTGACCCAAGGCCATGTTAGCAGGTGCAAGTGGAGGAGTGGGGAATCAAACCCGGTTCTCCCAGATAAGAGTCCGCATACTTAATCACTACACCAAACTGGCTCTCCACGTACTGCCACACGCACCCTTTCCACCCTCTGGCCACGCGCAGCCTTTCAACCCTCTGGCTTTGCCTGCAGGGGCAGCAGAAGGGGACCGGCAGTGGGATGGGCACTGTGGAGGAGGCCAGGTGGCATGTTGCCTCTTCCCGGCTCCCAGAGGGCCACTCTTCCCAAGCGATATCAATTGCCTGGGAGGCAAGGGCAGGGCCCAATTTGGTGACCCTGACCCACACCCTAGGCAGCCACCTAGGTCTGCCTAGTGGCTGGGCCACCTCTGATGGCACAAAGTCCACCCTCCAAAGCATCAGTTTTCTCCAGGAGAAGTGGCCTCTGTAGTCTGGAGATCAACTGTAATTCCAAGTGATCCCCAAGTACCACCTGGAGGCTGACACCCCTGCATCATAGTGATGTTGTGAGACGAGCCAATCCGTTTTTCAGAGAATCTGTTCTTGTACTCATATGAACCTTACAGAATTGTACTTTTTCAGTGATGTGTGTTTGTGTGTGCTTTATAAACAACATACACCAACTCATTTACCAGCTGGGTTGTTTAACAAAGGAGATCTCTGCCAACATGTAGTAAACCTGTCTGTCGATTGCTTGTCAGGATAAACTCGAATTCCTCCCATGGAAAGTTTCCTTCCCCACCCCCTGCATACAAGAATCCCTTCTCATTTTGAGCAAAATCCAGAATTACAGTGTGTGAAAAAGAAGGACTGACAGGAAACATACATACTTTGGTCTGAGAGCAACCAGATAAGCTACTTGCCTAAAATGGAGGTGATCAAATGTCATCCAGGATGTGACACACTCCAGATATACAGTTGCTGTTCACGCAGAGATGGTAAACAGGCAGTTGGAACAAACCAGTGGGATCACCAGTGGGAAATGGTAATGGAGAAAGCAGAGGGGTAGTGAAGACCTTTATTAGAAGAATAAGGTTTTTGCCTATACCACATTAATAGAACAAGAATATAAGAAATAACTGTTCCTAATAAATAGGGCTTGGCCTAGATAGCCCAAGATAGCCTGTTCTCGTCAGACCTCAGAAGCTAAGCTGAAATGGCCCCAGTTAGTATTTGAATGGGAGACCACCAAGGAAGCCCAAGGTCGCAGCACAGAGGCAATGGCAAACTACCTCTGAACTCCAGTTTGGTGTAGTGGTTCAGTGCACAGACTCTTATCTGGGAGAACTGGGTTTGATTCCCCACCCCTGGCCTTGGGTCAGCCGTAGCTCTTGCAGGATTTGTCCTTGAAATGGCAGCTTCTGGGAGAGCTCTCTCAGCCCCACCTACCTCACAGGGTGTCTGTTGTAGGGAAGGGGAAGGTAAAGGAGATTGTGACTGCTCTGAGACTCTAAGATTCAGAGTATAGGGTGGGATATAAATCCAGTATCATCATCTTCTTCTTACCTTGGAAACCCTATGGGGTCACCATAAGTGGGCTGCAACTTGATAGCAAAATCAATAAATAGGGTCAGCTGTTGAGTTTGGGAAGGGACTTCAGCAGGCCCCAGAAAACAACCACCAAAGCAGCCATTTTCTCCATGGGAACTGATGCCTGTCACTTGGAGACCAGTTGTTATTCCAGGAGCTCTCCAGATGCCACCTGGAGGTAGGCAATACTGTTAGCATCTCCATGCTCTGACGTCACTTCCAGTGCAGAAAGAGGAGCTGGGGCGGGGGATCTTTTGCCCCCACTGGGGGCCTGGAAACCCTAGTTTGGAGGACAACTGAAGACTTCAGGCAATGAAGAAATTCCATCATCTCACAAAGTAGGGCTGAAACACATGGGACCAAGCACCTGAGGGTTCTAGAGGGCTGCAAGAACTGGGGAGAGTTTGAATGAGAAAAGGTGACTCCGATTTGATACATTTCAGGACCCAACCTGAGATCTGTGGGGCAGCATATTTAAAACAGTCAGATGGTAAGTATGTTATGCTATATAATGAACTTGTGGGACATATTGTTATAGGAAATTGTGCTAGATGTCTTGCATAAATAAAGAAGATTTAAACTTGGCAACTGCTGGGCCTTTTATAATCGGATAAACAAAACTTTGACAAGGAAAGCTTTTCTCCATATATGAATGTCATAAGGGGGAAGGTTAAACTTCCATCTATGATGTAGCTGTTAAAACCTCTGGGTCTCCATTAGGGTCAATTTCAGATTTCTCCCTCTACTTTCTCAATCATATCCCCATTTTGATTTCTCTTCGCCTTTGTATTAATCAAACCCAGGGGTTTTGTTTTTTTTTAATGTGCCTTTTTCTGTGGTGGGGGCAAATATTGACAGTAAAATGAATACTTTTTTCAACATTATTGGTTCATCAATAAAACAGCATTATGCATGTTATGAATTATATGCATACTCAGTACCAGCAGAACTACCAAATCAAGAAATGAAAGTGGAGAACCCAACCAATCTGAAATCTTCGCTTCCCGCAGCACCTTACTATCTAGGTGCTGAAGCTATGCCAATTGTCTGATTTATGGTCCTAAGCTGTGCCAATGATCTGAAGCTGTGCCAATTGTCTGAATTGTGGTCTTCAACTGTACCAATTGTCTGAATTATGGTCCTTTTGATTTAATTTGTATGTATTATATTTATAAGATTGCTTAATTTTGAAATGCTTCGTTTATTGTTGTAACGTTTTTAATGTTGTAAGCCGCCTTGAGCCCGCTTGCAAGATAGGGCAGGGTATAAATTGCAAATTAGATTTAATTAAATAGAAAAAGAAAAATACACAGATTTAAGTATTATGCCAAATTATTTAAGGGTGTTAAAATAAAGAAAGAAAAGATGGAAGAGTATTTACAAAAGATTAAAATAGCACCCTTAACAGAAAATATGGGAAAAGTCTTGAATGATCCAATTGAAAAAATAGAAATTGAAGCAGCAATTAATGCAATGAAAAATGGAAAAGCACCTGGGCCAGATGGATACACAGCTAAATTTTTTAAAACCTTCAAAGAGGAGATAATTCCAGAACTTCAGAAATTGATGAATATGATAAGAATAAAAGGGAAAATACCAAATACATTGAAGGAAGCTGTTATTTCGTTGATTCCAAAGGAAGATAGAGATGTCACGAATGTAAAAAATTATACACCGATCTCACTATTAAATAATGACTATAAAATATATACAAGAATCTTGGCAGAACGGCTTAAACAATATTTGATAAATTTTATAAAGAAAGATCAAGCAGGGTTTGTCCCCAAAAGGCAAATAAGAGACAATATTAGAACTGTTGTAAATATTGTAGAATATTATGAAAGACACCCAAAAAGTTGCCAAAAAGTTGGCAAAGATGAACAATAAGATGCCAGATAGATGTTGGAAATGTAAAAAAACATGAAGGTTCTTTCTACCATATGTGGTGGACTAGTGAAAGAGCAAAAAGGTATTGGCAGATGATTCAACAAGAAATTTCTAGGATCTTGGGATACGAATTTAAGAAAGTTGCAGAGACTTTTCTGTTGGGATTACAAATGGAAAAATTTCCAAAAGAAGATAGAACTATAATCTGGTACTTGCTTTCAGCTGCTAGGACACTGTATGCGCAGTTGTGGAAGCAAGAAAAAATACCAGAAAAATGAGATTGGATTGTAAAAGTTATGACATGGAGTGAAATGGACAAATTAACAAGAATTTTAAGAGACTATGACTTAGAAGTTTTTAAGATGGAGTGGAAAAAGTTTAGAAGATATGTAGAAAAAGAGTGGAAAATAAAAGGACATTGGACAATTTTTTTTATAATGATTAAGTCTTAGAAGGAAGAAGAATATTAATCTTTGTTTTTATTAGTTAAGGGTACCTTTAAATGTTAGTATTTTAAGTAAATAACACCGGTGGGGGTCAAGTAACGGGGGGGGGGGGGTGTTAGAAAGTAATATATGGGATAGATAAAAAGAAGTTATTAACGATGCAAGAAATAGATATTGTTACCATATATTACTAAATAAAATTGTTTTAAACAAGAGTTAAGAGAGTTGGGTTTTATATCCTGTTTTTCATTATCCAAAGGTGTCTCAGAGCTGCTTACAATCACATTCCCTTCCCTTTCCCACTGCAGGCACCCTGTGAGGTTGGTGGGGCTAAGAGAACTGTGAGTGGCCCAAGGTCACCCAGCTGGCTGCATGTGGAGGAGTGGGGAATCAAACCCAGTTCCCCAGATTAGAGTCTGCCGCTCTTCACCACTACCCCAAGCTGGCTCCCTGGAATTATGGGCACCAGTTCCCATTCCTGGAACTACCAGCCTCAGTATGCATCACCCCTCCCACGTTTCTGAACCCCACCCCTGCATCCCAGGCTGGTGTCCACTGAGGGGATCAGAGGGGATCTTGTAGGGCTGACAACCTCCAGCTGGGGTCTGACGTTCTCCCAGAATTCCAACTACATATAACAGTCCCCCTGCGTGAAACGGCAGCTTGAAAGAGTGAACTCAATGAAATTCCATCCCTGTTGGGTCCCCACTCGTCCCCCAACTCTGCCCAATATGGGCACCGCCCTCAAATAGCCGAGAATTCTCCAAGACAGAGTTGGCAACTGCTATGTGCTGAATTGGCTACCCTGAGTTTACCTCACTGAATTTACTGCTTTGCAGTAGCTTTCATGGACATCTGGGAAATCAAGGGATTGCCTATAGACTCTGATTTATTTGAACTCTGAACAGCAACCAACGAGCGGACTTGGCGCGAAACTTGAATGTCGTGATTTGGTATGGGACTTGGGGTGAGCGGGGGGGAACGTTTCTATTGCATGGATATAAGTGGGGTCTTGGCCCCGCCATGTTTCTTTTAGTACGTAGTTGCCAATAAAGCTAGTTTCGTGTAAACTCAAAAGTATCGAACCCAGTACTTAACAGCAACCCTATCCAGTCTTTCCTGGTGTGTGCATCCCAGCAAGGAGCTGGAGGATGCCAGCTGCTCATCCCAGGCCTTCGATTAAATAGATTTTTGCAGGGGGAGGGCCGCCATAGTCATCTTGAAATACCAGCTCTTCAAGCCATTATGGTTCTTCCAATGCTTTCCTGATTTTTTTTTTTAAATCATTAGTCTTGGCTGGCAGTGCAATGTTGCACAAATAAATATGTACCATGCAACCAAGTCACCGAGAGGGGCATATTCTCGAGTAATTATGCAAATAAATCCACAGGGCACTCTCTAGTATGGCCGTCGTGAACATTTGTCTTAATCAGAGCTGACATTACTGACAAGGGAATCTATTTTGCTGCTTCCCCAGCGAGATGTAAACCGAATGGCAAAGCCGGAGACCTGGCCTGCTGGAAGAGGTGGGGACTGCTGTCTTGTCTCAGCAAACCCCTTCAGGTATCTCCGGGAAGCCAGAACCAATCGCAGCTTTGAATAAATAAAGCTTTCTCCACTTGGGAGTCTGCCGGTTCAACCCTCCTCTCCTCTCCGCTTCAATACGCATGGCAAATGCTGATCATCCGTCGGAATTGAACTGTTTTTCATAGCCTCTCTCCTTCTCCACATAGGGTGTTTTGGTGTCTGCTTAATGCAAAGATGTTTGCATATCCTTGGATGAACTTTTCTGACACTTCAATGACAGCAACTGAACGCGGGCCAAATAACACAGCCCTGGAGTTTGTATTCAAGGTCTTCAGCTGCCTAATTTGTCTCCAGGTTGAAGCCCCTACTTTATCAAGGAGCTGGTGACAAAAGGCAGTTGGTTTCTGGTGTTTCTCTGATATATTTTCCTCTTCTGAGAAATAATAGCTTTCATAAGCATTTGAGAAAGAGGAGGAATGTTTCGTGATGAAAGAGCCAAAATCTGGTTTTATTATAAGGAGCGATGGTGGTTCTGGTCTCCGTTCCACCTAAACCAACGAATGCCAAAAGACCTCAATGCAAAAAATACCAGTTTCAAGAGCTTCATGTCAACTAGGGTGCGTCCAAGAGACAATTCCAGAGGAGAAACTCAGAAATAATGGCCTAGCCAGGGGTCATTTTGTAGGGGGGAAAGGTGCAGTAGCATATCTTATTTGCATACGCCCCAGGAGAACTCCCCAATGCATGCAGACTCTGGCTGGAGATTCAGAAACCGCACTCCTGTGAGCTCCTGCTGAATTCAAGCCCTGGGCCTAGCTAGGATTTGTGGACCTGAAGCATTATCAGTCCCTCAATGCTCCCTATGAATTCATCCCTTTGTGCGCGTACAAAACAACCACACTGCTTTGAAATGGTGTCGATATTTTACTTTGGGCTTTTTAAAAAAATTGCCATCAAGTCACAGCTGACTTATTGCTACCCTGTGGGGTTTTCAAGGCAAGAGACATTCCGAGGTGGTTTGCCATTGCCTGCCTCCATGTCACAACCCGGTTATTTCTTGGGTGTCTCCCTTCCAAACACTACCTAGGGCTGACCCTGCTTAGATCCCAAGATCTGACAAGGCCTAGGGCCATCCTGGTCAGTGCGTCAGACATCATACATCATCTGACAATAGGGTTGCCAAGTCCAATTCAAGAAATACCTGGGGACTTTGGGGGTGGAGCCAGGAGACTTTGGGGGTGGAGCCAGGAGACACTGGGGTGGAGCCAAGAGCAAGGCTGTGACAAGCATAATTGAACTCCAAAGGGAGTTCTGGCCATCACATTTAAAGGGACGGCACACCTTTTCAATGCCTTCCTTCCATAAGAAATAATGGATAGGGGCACCTTCTTTTGGGGCTCACAGAATTGGACCCCCTGGTCCAATCTTTTTGAAACTTGGGGGGCATTTCAGGGAGAGGCACTAGATGCTATACTGAAAATTTGGTGCTTCTACCCAAAAAAACAACACCCCCCCAGAGCCCCAGATACCCACGGATCAATTCTCCATTATTTTCTATGGGAATAAATCTCCACAGGGAATAACAGAGTTCCCAGCAGACATTTCCCTCCCCTCCCCCCGCTTTCTGACGACCCTGAAGCGGGGGGAGGGCCTCCAAACCGGGGGATCCCCTGCCCCCACCTGGGGATTGGCAACCCTACCTGACAAAGAGAGCGGTGTTTCTCAAGGGCTTATGCTACAATAAAATGTGTTAGTCTTAAAGGTGCTACTAGACTCTTTACTATTAGACATCACACAGATTACTAAAAAAAATAATAATTATAAAAACTCCAAGTTGCAAAGCCTTCTGCAGTACCTCTACACCGTAGCTGAAAAGAACAAAGTTAGAGTCCAGTGGCACCTTTAAAACCCGCACAGCTTTATCCAAGGTGTGAGCTTTTGTGTGCATGCACAGTTCCTCATGGGCAGGGGTCCCCAACCAACCCCTGGTCCGTGGACCGGTCCCAGTCCGCGGCCTGTTAGCAACCGGTCCATGAGTTGTATAATTATTTAATTATATATTACAATGCAGTAATAATAATGATAATAAGACGACACTGGATTTATATCCGGCCCTCCACTCTGAATCTCAGAGTGGCTCACAATCTTTCACCTTCCTCCTCCACAACAGACACCCTGTGAGGTGGGTGGGGCTGAGAGAGCTTTCCTCGAAAGCTGCCCTTTCAAGGACAACTCTGTGATAGCTATGGCTGACTCAAGGCCACTCCTGCCGGTGGAGGAGTGGGAAATCAAATGTGGTTCTCCCAGATAAAAATCCACGCACTTCACCACCACACCAAAATAAAGTGCACAGCTGTATCATCCCAAAACCATTGCTGCCCCCCACCCAGTCCGTGGAAAAATTGTCTTCCACAAAACTGGTCCCCGGTGCCAAAAAGGTTGGGGACCGCTGCTCAAGGACATTGAAATGCATAGTTCATGTACCTATATAAGAACATAAGAATATAACAGAAGTCATGTTGGATCAGGCCACTGGCCCATCCAGTCCAACACTCTGGGCTTTTTCACACAGTCTATGTATTCCGGTATGGAAGCTGGTCAGTTACTGAACAGTAACGGGTTTCTGCTGGCATTTCAGACAGACCCGATTCAGTAACTGGCTGCTACCGGAATACTCTCACCTTTTCACACACTCCCGCGGCTGTCCCGGTAGTGAGGCGTGCCTGAGTCGTTACAAACAAAGAGCAGCTTCTTCCACTTTTCAACCCCTCCTTCCGGGTTGAAATCGCTATGGGGTGCTGTGTGAAATGTCCAGTATCTAACCCGGGAGCAGTTTTCACGCCCTTTTTCGCCCGCCGGCGCACGCGATCTCCGGCTGTTTTTTTTGGGGGGGGGACATTGGGCTAAGATCTCTATAGCGACGTATCACAATAGCATCACCATAGGGATGCCTGGGCTCCATTAAGATGCCAGATATCACCACCGCTGAAACCTGGTAACTTATGTCAATAGAGACTAGCCATCTCTATGGTGTTGCTGTTGTGATACATCGCTATAGTGCTATAGCGATCTTAGCCCGACATTCCAAAAAAAATAAATAAGCTGGAGATCGCGAGCCAGCAGGCAAAAATGGCTGGCGCTGGTGGAAGCGAGATAAGAGCGGAACAGTGTGAAATGGCTCGCTTCAATCACGGAACCCTACCGGAAAAAAAAACATGTGTCTGAAAACTCCCATCCCTGTCTCGGATTACTGCAAGCGGCACAATACCGACTCCCTTCCGGTTTCCACTGGTAAGTGTGAAAAGGGCCTCTGTCACACAGTGTCCAAAAAAACCAGGTGCCCTCAGGAGGTCCATCAGTGGGGCCAGGACACTAGAAGCCCTCCCACTGTGCCCCCCAAGCACCAAGAATACGGAGCATCACTGCCCCAGACAGAGAGTTCCAACAATATGCTGTGGCTAATAGCCACTGATGGACCTCTGCTCCATATGTTCATCCAATCCCCTCTTGAAGCTGTCTATGCTTGTAGCCACCACCACCTTCTGTGGCAGTGAATTCCAGCTGTTAATCACCCTTTTCCCTTCCATTTCAATGTACCTGTATGAATGAACTGGTTGGAGAACCTTCCATGTCAATCTGAGGAGAACTCTATCTGAAGACTTGATGGCATTGTATCCTGCTGAGGTTCCCCCCCCCCCGCAACTTAACCCTCCCCAGGCTCCATCCCCCCAAATCTCCAGGTCTTTCCCAATCCAGAGCTAGCAACCCTAACTCTGCCTGATCTTGACTCAGCTTGATCTTTGGTGCTAGTGGCCTTCCAGTTCAGTGGCCCTCCCCATCAGAACTTTTCAAGTCAGCTTAAGACCTAGACTCCCCTCTGTGTAGGCCTTTCCCCTTCTGCTCCTGCCTTCTCTCTCTTCCTAATAATACATGACTATACATGAATCTGCCATAGAGTGAACGGGTCCATCAAAGTCAATATTTTCTACTCGGATCAGCAGAGGGTTTCCAGGGTCTCGAGCAGAAGTCTTTCACATCACCTACCTGATCTTTAACTGGAGATGCTGGAGGTTAAACCTGGGACCTTCTGCATGCCAAGCAGAGGATCTATCACTAGGCCATGGGCACTCCCCATGAAGCTGACCCGATGTTCACAGCACCAAATGAACCAGATGCACTGGGTCACGCTGGCAACTTTTCTTGATCTTAGAACAGGTACAGACACTACCCAGAGGTTTCCCCCGATTGGTGACAATGTGCTGCCCAATAGGTTGAAGGCATTGTCTTGCTTATACTTCATCCCAGGATGAGGAATCTGGGCCACAATGTACATTTATTTGGAGTTACTCCCATGGAACTTCCTGTAAACCAGGCTATACTTTATCTGAGACAGGTACCAGAAAATATAGACTGTTTCTTGCAAAAACTTGCTACTTAGAGTACATATATCTGATCACAGCTGGTACTTTTTTAAAATGAAGGTTCAGCAAATATGTGTCCAAATCCCATTGCAATCAAATTCTTGTCTAAAGAGCCTGGAGCTTGCAGCCAATGTAGTCTAATGAAAAAGAAGAAGACTGCAGATTTATATCCCGCCCTTCTCTCTGAATTAGAGACTCAGAGCAGCTTACAATCGCCTATATCTTCCCCACAACAGACACCCTGTGAGGTGGGTGGGGCTGAGAGGGCTCTCACAGCAGCTGCCCTTTCAAGGACAACTCCTACAATAGCCAGTTTGACGTAGTGGTTAAGTGTGCGGAGAGCCGGTTTGGTGTAGTGGTTAAGTGTGCGGACTCTTATCTGGGAGAACAGGGTTTGATTCCCCACTCCTCCACTTGCACCTGCTAGCATGGCCTTGGGTCAGCCATAGCTCTGGCAGAGGTTGTCCTTGAAAGGGCAGCTGCTGTGAGAGCCCTCTCCAGCCCCACCCACCTCACAGGGTGTCTGTTGTGGGGGAGGAAGGTAAAGGAGATTGTGAGCCGCTCTGAGACTCTTCGGAGTGGAGGGCGGGATATAAATCCAATATCATCATCTTCTTCTTCTATGGCTAAACCAAGGCCATACCAGCAGCTGTAAGCAGAGGAGTGGGGAATCAAACCTGGTTCTCCCACATAAGAGCTCACACACTTAACCATTACACCAGGGGTGGCCAATGGTAGCTCTCCAGATGTTTTTTGCCTACAACTCCCATCTGCCCCAGCCAGCATGGCCAATGCCTGGGGCTGATGGGAGTTGTAGGCAAAAAACATCTGGAGAGCTACCGTTGGCCACCCCTGCACTACACCAAACTGGCTCTCAGGGATGAAATAACCATGAAGCTGAAGTATGGGATTGCATCCAGTGGCAAGCCCTCCCAGCCCTTCTCCCCTCTCCTTACTGATAAAGCCAACCAAAATTGCAACTCTAGTCACACTGCACAAAAGGTTGCTAACCTCCAGGTGGTGTCTGGAGATCTCCTGGAATTATAACTGATCTCCAGGTGACAGAGACCAGTTCACCTAGAAACAGTGGACTCTATGACATTTTACCCCATTGAAGTTTCTCCCCTCCTCAAACCCTGCCATCCTCAGGTTCCACCCTCAAAATCTCCAAGTAATTCCCAGCTCGGAGCTGGCAACCCTACCCCACAAGCAGAATCAGTCACCCCACCTTAAAGAAAAGGCTGTTGCTAGTTGCCTCCACATCTGAAAGATGGATGGAGTGTAACAAGGTCTCATTTAATTACTCTCAGCATTCCATAATTTAAAAAGGTACATTTGCACATCAGTCTCCAAATCGCCCCCAGAATTAAATCCAAAACAAATGGTGACCATATAAATTAAGCTTGTTGTTCCTGTTTCGTCCTTGCATCTTCGTTAGGTTGTATGCCAATTTGCTGCTCACCCTCTATACATACGGACTGGAAGGTTCCATTTCAATGTATCTGAAGGCGCGTGCGTGCACATGAAAACCTATAGCATGAATAAAACTTTGTTGGTCTTAAAGGTGCCACTGGACTCGAACTTTATTCTCTTGCTTCAGACCAACACAGCTGCCCACCTGAATCTACTTTAGAACACCGCCGCGCAATCCAAAAGGGCCAGAGGGCCTACTGCAGTGCTGCCAGCCACTCACCTGTTCTGTCGGTCTTCGGGATACAATCCTGATGTTCTTGAAGAGAACTGGCGAAAACGCAGGAGCTTTAGGTAAGAAAGCTCTGAACCAGTACCAGGCAAGCCTTATATGATTTAGACCAGCTTCTCCCTTATGAACCTGCCCAACCATTGCAGTCTTCTTGGGAGGCCCTGCTTCAAGTGCCTCCCTCCTCCTGAGATCAAGGGCGTGACACACCAGGAGAGGGCCTTCTTGGTCATGGCACCCAAGCTCGGGAACTCCCTCCCCAAGGAGATCCATTCCACAGTTAAGAAGGGTGCATCTGCTCATCAATCTCTGATTTGAATGTATTTATTTCCTTCACTATGTTTCCCCCCTGAAATTAAACCCAAACAAATGGTGACTGTATAAACTAAGCTTGTTATTCCGGTTTGGCATCTGTCAAACAATTTTTTATTAGGCCGCTAATTTGCTGCTATACATGTGGACTGGCAGCTACAATTTCAGTGTATCTGAAGAGGTGTTCATGCACATGAAAGCTTATACCTTCAATAAAAATTTATTGGTCTTAAAGGTTCCACAGGCCTGGAACCTTGTCCATGGGAGATCCATCTGTTCCCTTCTGTCGCCATCTTCCACCAGGGGATGAATAATTTTTTTTGTTTGTTTGTTTGGCATTCACTCAGTGATTCTCTCCTTTCTAATGTTTTGATTGCCATTTTAATTTTTAAAAATATTTTAACTCTGCTTTTAAATTGTTCTAATGATGTGTAGTCAGGGGATTGATTTTAATGGCTTTAAAATGTGGTTTTATCATGTACGTTTTACATAGTTAGCCTCTTTGTAAGGGCAGAAAGGCAGGATACAAATTTTGTACGTAAATAAATTTATTGCAATCACACACTCTCAGCTTGGCCGTTTCTTAAGTATCTGAGCTTGGAACCCTCTGTGCAGGGAGCAACGCTCCCCTCATCTTGGGAAACAAAAGCTGATCAGTACCTGTTCCTCAATGCAAAAGGACAATCTCCGAAAGTTAATACCTAGAAGCATAACCTTTGTGTCCACACGGAGCGTCGATTTCCTCTCCTTCCTTGGAGATTGGACTCTCCTCAGTGGAACAGGCTTCCTCGGGAGGTGGTGGGCTCTCCTTCTTTGGAGGTTTTTAAACAGATGCTAGATGGCCATCTGACAGCAATGCGGATCCTGTGAATTTAGGGGGAGGTGTTTGTGAATGTCCTGCATTGTGCAGGCAGTTGGACTAGATGACCCTGGGGATCCCTTCCAACTCTATGATTAGAAGCAGATGCCTCTTTTAGGGCATTTGGCTTGGAGCCATCCCATTATTCTGTGGCACTTTTCATAATTCTGTGGAGCCTCCCCAAATGTTGTGATTGGTCATCCTGGGATCCATTTTGTGACTGGCTCTGCCCTTATGGCAGCCATATTGGGTGCCACGAGGGCTGACAACTCCTGCTTAAGAAGCACCAGGAGATTTGGGGATGGAGCCTGTGGAAGCTCTTCCCCCCAGCTGCCATTCTCTCCAGGGGAAAGGAAGGAAGGAAGGAAGGAAGGAAGGAAGGAAGGAAGGAAGGAAGGAAGGAAGGAAGGAAGGAAGGAAGGAAGGAAGGAAGGAAGGAAGGAAGGAAGGAAGGAAGGAAGGAAGGAAGGAAGGAGATATTGGATTTCTATCCCACACTATACTCTGAATCTCAGAGTCTCAGAGTGGTCACAATCTCCTTTACCTTCACCTCCCACCCACAACAGACACCCTGTGAGGTGGGTGGGGCTGAGAGTGCTCTCACATAAGCTGCCCTTTCAAGGACAACGCCTACACAAGCTATGGCTGACCCAAGGCAATTCCAACAGGTGCAAGTGGAGGAGTGAGGAATCAAACCCGGTTCTCCCAGATAAGAGTCTGCACACTTAACCACTACACCAAACTGGCTCAAAGGAAGGAAGATGGAGAGAGTAGAAAGCAAGCAACTTTAAATGCGTTCTCCAAGCAGCTAGCCAGCTTGGCTTGGAGAAATGATTTAAAGAAGCAAATGCCTTTTTCAAGTCAGCTGATGGGGTGGCGGGGGCTTCGAAAGACACATGTGTGAAAGAGCCACATATGGCTCCTGAGATGCAGTTTGGCCACTCCTGGTCTGGAACCTTAGATATTCCTACTACTGAACTGCCAAGCCCAAAGGAACCTGGTTATCATTTCCCATCCCTGGAAGCAGCTTCCCTGTTTACTTGCCCCTAAGAAAGTGTTTATTGCTATTAACTAGATGCCACTGCAGATGTAGGAACCCATCAGAAGCTGCTAGCCCTGAAGGGCCTTCAGCACTTGCTGCAAATCTTAATTTGCAAGGGTATGCCATTAATTTGAATTGACATCACATTTTCTTTCTCAGAAGCAATCTGAAAGGGAGATGAAAACCATGAAGATTCTGGCCAAACCCAGAGACCTGATATCCCTCTCTGGAAAGGATTTCCTAAATTCACGGTTCAGTATTTCAATGTCTTGTATGCCCCCTTGCCCAATGCTCCAAGTAGCAAAGCAAGCTAATTCTCCCCGCCTCACAAACATGCCCTGCATTTCCTCACCATTAGCTGTGATAGGTCCCCCAGGTCACCAGCAGGGGGTGGAGGGTAGGGTTGTCAGATTCAAGTTGGGAAACTCCTGGAGATTTGGGGGTGGAGCCTGTGGAGGACAAGAACCTCAGCGGGATACAATGTCATAGAGCAGGGGTGTCAAACATGCGGCCCCCGGGGGCTGGATCAGACCCCCAGAGGGCTCCTATCAGGCCCTTAGCAGCTGGCTGTCATCTGCTTCCTTCTCCCTATCTCTTGTTCCCTTCTGCATTACTTCTTGTTTGGCCAGGCTTGCTCAATTGCACAGGAGCTATAGAGCACAGCCTCTATTTTCTCCATTGGTTGAGGCTCCTCCCTTGAGGAGGAAGGGGGGAGGCAGAGCTTGCTTTGCCAGCCTCTCTCAATTGCACAGCACAGCAACTGAGCGAAGCCTCTCTTCCTTCTATTGGCTGAGGCTCCTCCCCCTCCTGGTCCCCTGGGGAAGGAAGAAAAGAGCCAGAGCTTCCTTTGCCCAGTTCCCTGGATCCCATGGGAGAAATACAAAGAAAGCACCTTTAAGACCAACATGTGGTAATGTTTTAAGCATGTTTTATTTAAAAAAAAAACTTTATGTTTGTGTCCTTTATAAAGTTTATATCTTTGCTACCTAATCTTAAATAGGATACACATGACACAGCCTGATATGGCCTGGCTCGACATGGTCTCATTTATATCACATCTGACCCTCATAACAAATGAGTTTGACACCCCTGCCATAGAGTCTTAATGCCGATAAAGGTAACTGAACTGAACTACCACCCTCCAGAGCATCCATTTTTTTCAAGGGAAACAGATCTCTGTAGTCTGGAGATAAGCAGTAATTCCTGGGGATCCCCAGGTCGTACGCAGAGGCTGGCATCCCTGGCTACCTTATTTGTGTCTGATGCTCTGTTATTACGCATCTTTCTTGCCGTTTCAGCCAGATTGGCTCCTGAGTCAGTTTGCTATGACAATCCACCAGTCCACAAGCAACAATTGTTGCCACTGATGCAACCAGCAAAACTCCATGTGACAGATGGAGAAACATTTGGATGCAACAATGAAGCGGAGCCTCGCTCTAGATGGAAGGCAGGACCAGAACCAATGGGCTGAAATTAAATCAAAAGTTTCCAAATCAACATTAGGAAGAACTTCCTGACCTTGAGAGCAGTTCCTCAGTGGTGGTGGTGGGCTCTCCTTCTATGGAGGTTTTTATACAGAGGCTAGAGGCCATCTGACAGCAATGAAGATCTGTGAATTTAGGGAGAGGTATTTGTGAGTTTTCTGGAGGTCCCTTCCAACTCTATGATTCTGTGGTGGCCGATGTGGCACATGGGAAGAAAGATGCCTCCATTCTCTCATTGAGCCTCCAAAGTACTCAGCTCTAGTCCTTTCCTGAAACCACCTGCTGGTGCAGTTGTCCGGGCACCATTCCCTCACCTTACCAGGGGCCCTGAAGCAACCATTCTCCTGCCACTACCGATGTAATAGTAGCAGTGGAACAAGGGCTACTTCATTCCACCCAGGTGGGATTCTGTGAGCCCATGCACTGTAGTTACAGGCCAATACAGAAGAGGGAACTAGGAATGGATGCTCTGACTCACACTGCCCATCTGGAACTGAGTACACGATCTCTGTCCACTTAAAATATATCTAATTCATCCTAATGAGAGCACAGTCACGATGGTACATAACAAGCTAATCAAAATGACGGCACAAATCTAACATTGTTCCAGATGGAGATTTCCTCTGGTTCGTCACCCAAACTGAAGTGGTTGGTTTGCTTGTTGGGGAGAGAAGGGGGGCATCCACACAATATTGTCATCTAATTGTGTAGGCTCTGGGCTTTCCACTGCTTGGGTGAGATCTTTCACAAAACATATCTCAGCGACATTACAAATTCAAGCTATTGGCATTAAATCAGTGCCTAGTTAAGCATGCAGTGATTCGGAGGCTATTTTGATTGTAATTTTAAATAATGTATTCAATATTTACTTTTTCTTAAAGTGCTGAATGTTCCTTTTTCTCATGCGTTTCTATTATCATTATACAGTTTGTCTAAAAGCCCTTGAATAAATGGATTTAAATGATCTTTTTCCAAAATTGGTCTGATATCATCTTTTGGGAAAACATCACAGTAAAACAGTAAAAAAAAAAAGCTTCCCCAGACACCGTTCTGTACTTTGGAATGTTTTCGTCCTTTGCTGCCACAAGGTGGCACTGTAGATTCAAAGGAAAACGGTGGCCGCGAAGCAAGGCAGGAAGGGAGCCGAGAGAAAACGAAGACGAAGGGGAAGGGGAGGGGGAAAAACTCCTCCTTGCCTCTCTGTAACTTTCCAGCGCCTTTTGTAATAAAAGAGCTACCTTTGATGACGGATCCCGGTCTAATAAAGTATTTTGTATGTGGCTGAGTCATTGCAGATTCATTTTCGTGGTGCGGCATGGTGGTAGTAGTTGTGAAGATGACCTCCTGGCTAAGAGGTCTGGCAAAAGGGCAGGGACAAATGCATGGCGGAGGGGGCAGTCCACCGGAAACATTGGCTGCGGAAGTGTTGAATGAAACCTTGTGCTTCAGAGGTCATGCATCTCTGAATCGCAGTGGCTTGTAGGGGAGGAACAGTCATGCACCTACTTCTTTGCACCCTCAAAAAAAAAAAAATAGGCTTTGCTGTAAAAGGATCAAGGTTTGCTTTCTCTGGGTGACGCTAATGCCGTTCACGAATTGCAGGCTCCTAGAGTGCCTTTCCAAAGCTCATAATACTTATTTTTATTGGGAGTTGAAGGTATGATTCGCTCCTAATTGCCAATGAGACACACTTAGAGCTGACGTCTCTCGCTTTTGCACCTGCGAGTTTGGCATTCATTCATCAGAGGGCCGGCAGCCAAGGCCAGAAGCCGCTCACGGCTCAGAACTGGCGATGACATTAACACCTTCCCTGGTCGTCATGAGAAACTGGCTTTCCTTCCAGCAGGCTGAAATGCAACGGAGGTTTTCTAACCTGCACGGTGGTTGACAAAACGACAGCCAGCGCCCTCTGCAGGACAGCAAGCGAAGTGGCAGCATTGAAGTGCCAGGCAATATGCCCCTCTGTATGTACTATCATAAAGAACCTAAAGAACCTCTTGCTGAGGGTGAAAGAGGAGAGCACAAAAGTAGGCTTGAGACTCAGCATAAAAAAAACTAAGATCATGACATCTGGCCCCATCACTCCTTGGCAAATAGAAGGGGAAGACATGGAAGCAGTGACATTCTTGGGATCCAAGATAACTGCAGATGGTCACTGTAACCATGAAATTAAAAGATGTTTGCTCCTTGGGATGACAGTTATGGCAAACCTAGGCAGTATAATAAAAAGTAGAGACATCACCCTGCTAAGAAAAGTCTATATAGTCAAAGTGATGGTATTCCCAGTAGTCAGGGCTTTTTTTGAGCAGGAACGCAGTTCCAGCTGGCTTGATGTCAGGGGGTGTGACCTAATATGCAAAGGAGTTCCTCTTGGGCTTTTTCTACAAAAAAAGCCCTGCCGGTCGTAATGTATGGCTGTTGGACCATAAGGAAGGTGAGCCCAGAAGAATAGATGTTTTTGGATTGTGGTGCTGGAGAAGACTCTTGAGAGTCCCTTTGACTCAAATCAGTCAGTTCTAAAGAAAATCCATCCTGACTGTTCCCTGGAAGGTCAGATGCTGAAGCTGAAGCACTTTGGCCACCAAATGAGAAGGGAGCACTCACTGGAGAAGACTCTGATGCTGAGGAAAGCAAAAGAAGAAGGGGACAGAAAAAGAAGAGATAGCTGTTACTGATGTAACTAACACAGATTTGAGCAGACTTCGGAGGATGGTGAAAGACAAGAGGGCCTGATGTGACTTGGTCCATGAGGTCACAAAGAGTCAGACTCGACTGTGCGACTGAACAACAAATGTACTATCATTCCCAAGAGACATGTGCCACAACGTTACAGGAGCCAGTTTAGCAATCTCAGGTCTTTTTTTTTTTTTTTAGCAAGAACACACTGGAACACAGTTCTGGCTGGCTTGTATAAAGTAGTGTATCCAGATGTCTGCCTAAAAGAGTGGGGGAAATGTGAGATTTGATAATGCAGTGTTTTTAATAAAAACACCAAGAAAAAGCACAAGAATCATAGCAAAAACTGAAAATATAACATGCTCTGAGCCTAGGAAAACATGAAATGGCTGGGCATTGCAAGCTTCTCCCTTCCACCCAGGTCTGCTCATGGCTTTCCAATGTAATGTCAACCTTTGACTGTGGGTTCCCAGGTTCACACAGGCACCCATTCTGAGGTCCATTCAACAGATAGAAACTGGCTCAAAACATCAACCATCTTTTTGTAGGGAAAGCATTAAAATGGCAGTGGTTTGTGGAACTTCCTGGTGGTGGGAGGAAACCCTGGACTTGTTAGTGGCATGGGGCCAAAGGAAGGTCCACAACAGAGTCCCTCAGGCAGAGCCCCCCATGCTGGAAGCAGGTTCCCCACTTAGCTGGATGGAGTGATAGGATTCAACCCAGGGCTTGAATTCAGCAGGAGCTCACAGGAGCACAGCTTCTGAACCTCCAGTCAGGGTCTACATGCAGTGGGGAGTTCTCTCCCCACTGCACACAGATCTCGAGGCATATGCACATGAGATATGCTACTGACCTCCTGCAGCTTTTTTCCTACAAAATTACCCCTGATTCAACCCATCATGTGTCTTTGTTTATGTTCATGTGTCTTTGTTTACCAAGGTGGCTAACAGACTAAAAACATACATAATAAAAACACATCTTCAAAACCATCACAACAAATTAAAGACATCAAAACAATTAAATGCACCTAGAAAGAGATTTCTAAAAACCACCAGCGAACTATGTATTTGACTTATTGATGTGAAACTTAATGATTAAAAAAATGCATCCCTGGAACAGAACCACATTGGTATGAGAAAACAGAAAATGTGCAAAACCAAAGGATCACAAGTTCAACCATTCATGCAAGCAGAAGCAAAAGGGAGATTCTGAAGGCTTCCTTGAGTTTCCCTCTGGTCTTGCACACATCACTTTCTCAAGTACTGTATCACGTCACTTTTATGGAGCTGTGGCAAAAATATGGGGCTGCTGTAAATCCCCCCCTTGCTAAGTGGCCAGAAGGTTTCAGAGAAACTCACTTCCTACAAAATTCGCTTGCAGTGAGTTTACAAGCTGTCGGAGGCTCTCTCAACTCACCCACTTTGATTTTAAGGGCAGATTAAACTCCAGAGGCAGGTGGAGAAAATCAAAGCAAAAAAGATGGGGAATCTGGTAAAATGATGGAGACTGGGGAGGTGAGGGGTATCCTCTTGTTTGTTGGAGAACAGTCAGTGGAAATACTAGTCCGGTATTCAGACCAGCACATCCAGCAATGGGAAGTCTGTCTTCTTAAATAAAGCCAGAAGCCAAAATTCTTTCCTGAGTCAAGAGGCAGAACGTGCATCTTCTCTCCGTTGCCTGCTTCCAGCTGTGAAAGTCAAACTCCCCGCCCCCCCACCAGCTATTTACACTATTTTTGCAACACTGAGAGGGAGGGGGGTTACTTTTAATTGAAAAAAGGCACCAGGCTTATGGGACACGACAAAGTCACCGGGAGCATGTGAACAGCAATTTATATTGTCAGTTCAAGTTACTGTCATCCTGACAGGCAAAAACTGCAGGTGTCAGTATTTCTGTATGTGACTTTGACTTCCCACATTGAAGTGGGGGCCTTCACCTGCTTCCCAGATCTTCAGGCTACAGGATCTTAAAAATAGGGCTTGATGTGATCAAGACATTGATATGTAGATGTAGAATCCTAGAGTTGAAAGGGGCCATACAGACAAGTTAGTCCAACCCCCTGCTCAATTCAGGATCAGCCTAAAGCATTCCTGACAAGTGTTTGCCCAGCCGCTGCTAAAGACTGCCAGTGAGGGGGAGCTCACTAGGGGTGTGGAAAAAAAAATTCTGAATTATTCGGATTCGGAAATATATGTGGGCAAAATATTCGGAATGGCGTATATTTCCGAATACCAGTATTCGGAATAGCCGTATATACGGGAGAGAGCAGCAGCAGCTGAAGCCAAGGGCCAGAGTAGCACAATCTCTCTCTCACCAGCACAGCAGCAATGGAGTCCAGCCAGGGAGACTCCTTCAAAAGGTTCTCTGGCCCTACACAGAGCAGTTTCAAAAAATACCACTGCTCTGTGATTGGCCAGAGAACAGTGTTTACTGGATACCCAAGTAAACAAAAGTACAACAATGTTGCTGATGGCTGGGGGATTAGTCCAGCCATCAGCTATACAACAGTCCTGCAAAGCATGCATCTGCAATGCATTTTGCAAATGCATGCTTTGGATTGGCTGCTGGGGCTCCTCTTCCCCTCCCTCCCTGATCCCAGGGAAGCTATGGGAGAGGTGGGAAAAGGCTTCCAAAGGCAGGAAAGGAGGCAAGCAGCTTCCCTGAGGCTTCAAAACCTCCTTTCCTGCCTTTTCTATGGACTTCTGAATATTGATTCGGAAGTATACGGGGAGCTGTATACGGCTCCCATGTAATGGCTGCAAATTGGATTTGGAAGGATTCAGCGCCAAATACTTCCAAATCAGGGGGTATTTGGCAGTTTATTCAGTTCGGTCAAACCAAATGCACATGCCTAGAGCTCACCACCTCCCTAGGCAGCCAATTCCACTGATGAACTACTCTTGCTGTAAAACAAATTTTCTTAAAATCCAAGCGGTTTCTTTCTTCCCATAATTTCAGCTCATAAGAACATAAGAACATAAGAGAAGCCATGTTGGATCAGGCCAACGGCCCATCAAGTCCAACACTCTGTGTCACACAGTGGCAAAAAATGTTATATACACACATACACTGTGGCTAATAGCCACTGGTGGACCTGTGCTCCATACACTGTGGCTAATAGCCACTGATGGACCTGTGCTCCATATTTTTATCTAAACCCCTCTTGAAGGTGGCTATACTTGTGGCCGCCACCACCTCCTGTGGCAGTGAATTCCACATGTTAATCACCCTTTGGGTGAAGAAGTACTTCCTTTTATCCGTCTTAACCTGTCTGCTCAGCAATTTCATCGAATGCCCACGAGTTCTTGTATTGTGAGAAAGGGAGAAAAGTACTTCTTTCTCTACTTTCTCCATTCCATGCATTATCTTGTAAACCTCTATCATGTCACCCCGCAGTCGACGTTTCTCCAAGCTAAAGAGTCCCAAGCGTTTCAACCTTTCTTCATAGGGAAAGTGCTCCAGCCCTTTAATCATTCTAGTTGCCCTTCTCTGCACCTTCTCTAAAGCTATAATATCCTTTTTGAGGTGCGGCGACCAGAACTGCACACAGTACTCCAAATGAGACCGCACCATCGATTTATACAGGGGCATTATGATACTGGCTGATTTGTTTTCAATTCCCTTCCTAATAATTCCCAGCATGGCATTGGCCTTTTTTATTGCAAACGCACACTGTCTTGACACTTTCAGTGAGTTATCTATCATGACCCCAAGATCTCTCTCTTGATCAGTCTCTGCCAGTTCGCACCCCATCAACTTGTATTTGTAGCTGGGATTCTTAGCCCCAATGTGCATTACTTTGCACTTGGCCACATTGAACCGCATCTGCCACGTTGACGCCCACTCACCCAGCCTCAACAGATCCCTTTGGAGTTCCTCACAATCCTCTCTGGTTCTCACCACCCTGAACAATTTAGTGTCATCCGCAAACTTGGCCACTTCACTGCTCACTCCGAACTCTAAATCATTTATGAACAAGTTAAAAAGCATGGGACCCAGTACCGAGCCCTGCGGCACCCCACTGCTTACCGTCCTCCACTGCGAAGACTGCCCATTTATACTCACTCTCTGCTTCCTATTACTCAGCCAGTTTTTGATCCACAAGAGGACCTGTCCTTTTACTCCATGATTCTCAAGCTTTCTAAGGAGCCTTTGATGAGGAACTTTATCAAAAGCTTTCTGGAAGTCAAGGTAAACAACATCTATCGGGTCTCCTTTGTCCACATGTTTGTTCCCCCCCTCAAAGAAATGCAACAGGTTAGTGAGGCAAGATCTTCCCTTGCAGAACCCATGCTGAGTCTTCCTCAATAACCCGTGTTCATCAATGTGCCTACTCATTCTGTCCTTGATAATGGTTTCTACCAACTTTCCCGGTATTGAAGTCAGACTGACTGGCCTGTAGTTTCCCGGATCTCCTCTGGAACCTTTTTTAAAGATGGGGGTGACATTTGCTACCTTCCAGTCCTCAGGAATGGAGGCAGATTTCAATGAAAGATTACAGATTTTTGTTAGAAGATCCACAAGTTCAACTTTGAGTTCCTTCAGAACTCTCGGATGTATGCCATCCGGACCCGGTGACTTATTAGTTTTTAATTTGTCTATCAGTTGTAGGACCTCCTCATTTGTCACCTCAATCTGACTCAGGTCTTTCAACACCCCTTCCAAAATTAGTGGTTCTGGGGCGGGCAAAAAGTTCTCGTCTTCTACAGTGAAGACGGAGGCAAAAAATTCATTTAGCTTTTCAGCCATTTCCCTATCCTCCTTCAGTAATCCTTTTACCCCATGGTCATCCAAGGGCCCCACTGCCTCCCTGGCTGGTTTCCTACTTCTAATATATTTGAAGAAAGTTTTATTGTTGGTCTTTATGTTTTTTGCAATATGCTCCTCATAGTCCCTTTTTGCCTGCCTGATCACAGTCTTGCATTTGATTTGCCACAGCCTGTGTTCCCTTTTACTAATCTCACTTGGACTGGTTTTCCACCGCTTAAAGGAGTCCTTCTTACCTTTTACAGCTTCCATTACTTTATTTGTTAACCACGCAGGCCTTTTCTTATGCCTGTTTGTGCCTTTCCTAACTTGTGGTATGTATTTTATCTGAGCTTCTAGGATTATAGTTTTAAATAGTGTCCAAGCTTTCTCAAGGGTTTTGACCGTATGTACCTTTCCTTTCAGTTTCTTCCTCACATGCCTCCTCATCTCAGTGTATTTACCCCTTTTAAAGTTAAACGTGGTTGTGGTGGTCTTTTTGGACAACTCCCTATTTATACAAACGGTGAAATCAATAACATTATGGTCACTGCTCCCAAGCGGCGCAATCACTTTTACATCTCTCACCAAGTCTTGGGCATTACTTAGGACCAAATCCAGGATCGCCCCACCCCTGGTAGGTTCTGAGACCATCTGCTCCATAGCACAGTCATTGAGAGCATCAAGAAACTCAATCTCTTTCTCTCGACCAGAACACATATTGACCCAATCAATCTGCGGGTAGTTAAAATCACCTATTACAACACAGTTTTTACGTTTAGCCGCTATCTTTAAGCCTTCCATCATATTATAATCGTCCTCTCTCTTTTGATTTGGTGGGCGATAACAAACTCCCATAGTTAAATTTCCTTTTGGGCCCTCTATTTCAACCCAAAGCATTTCTAAAAGTGAATCTAATTCTCTGATCTCAGCCTTACTGGACCGTATATCCTCTCTGACATACAGAGCCACCCCACCTCCAACCCTTCCCTCCCTATCCTTCCGATATAGCTTATATCCAGGAATCACCGTGTCCCACTGATTCTCCTCATTCCACCAAGTTTCTGAAATTCCCACAATGTCTATGTTTTCTCCCAGCACTAAACATTCCAATTCACCAATTTTACTTTGAACACTTCTAGCATTTGCATACAAACATCTATAATTTCCCAGGCGAGCTAGGCCCGCCACCTTCCTCCTGCCGCCTCGAGACACTGGCAGACAGTCCATATTGTTTGTCACCTTCACAGTGGACAACTCCGGTCCGTTACCCGGTAGAAAAATAGCAGCTAACCCTTCATCTCTTTGAGACGAGTCCTCCCGAACCAGAGACATTTCATCTCCTGTCGGCTTTCCCCCAAGATTTAGTTTAAAAACTGCTCTGCCACCTTTTTGATTTTAAGCGCCAGCAGCCTGGTTCCATCCGGGGACAAGTGGAGACCGTCTCTTTTGTACAGCTCCCGCTTGTTCCAGAAAGCATCCCAGTGCCTAACAAACTTAAACCCTTCCTCCTTACACCATCGTCTCATCCACACATTGAGACTTCTAATTTGTGCCTGTCTCTCCTGCCCTGCACGTGGAACAGGTAGCACTTCCGAGAAGGCTACCTTGGAGGTCCTGGCCTTAAGTCTCCCGCCTAGCAGCCTAAATTTTTCCTCCAGGACCTCACGACTGCATTTCCCCACATCGTTGGTGCCAACATGCACCACGACCACAGGCTCCTCCCCAGCACTGTCTATCAGTCTATCTACTACACGCGTAATGTCCGCTACCTTCGCACCAGGCAGGCAAGTCACCATACGGTCAGTACGCGGTTTCGCCACCCGGCTGTCTACTTGCCTAATGATCGAATCACCAACTACCAATACCCCCCCTCTCCCCCTGCTCAGGGATGGTTCCTTGGCGCGAAAGGATTCCCGCTCACCGACCGAAGAAGAGGTCCCTTCTGAGGGCGCATTCCCCTTATCCTCAGCACGGTGCCCTGTTCCCTCTCGACCCTCACGCTCTCTGGCAGCAACGGGGCTGCTACGTTCAGAGCGGGGCTCATCTAATACGCCCCCGAGAGTCTTCCCCAAGTGCCTAACTGACCGTCTCTGCTTCTCCAGGGCAGTCACCTCGGCCTCAAGGGTACGAACTCGTTCCCTGAGGACCAGGAGCTCCTTGCATCGAGCACACACCCAAGACTTCTGTCCTTTGGACAGATAGTCATACATGTGACACTCAGTGCAAAACACTGGAAAGCCCCCAACCCCCTGCTGGCATTCTATCTTCATTGTATATATATATATATATATTAAAATATACAGTCCTCTTTAAATGCTGTTTAAGTGGCTCCCCTTCTGGCGGGTCAACTTACCTAAACTTACCTTATTGGGAACTTACCTTATTTGGAGAACAAGGAAGCCAGGGATCTGGGTTCCTGCTCCTTAGAGAGCCCCTAGGCGAAGAGCCACAGGCCAAGAGCCCTTTAGCTCTCGCCCTTCGGCTCGCGCCAAAGGCTCGCGCCTTTGGCAAGGCGCAGCTTAAAATGCAAAGAGGTGGAGCAGGGCACTCCTCAGCAATCACTCTCAATCAGCAGCAATCACTCTCAATCTCTTTCACCCTTAAGGCAGTCAACCAAACAAAGAGCAGTCAACCAAACAAAGAGCAGTTCCCCAGCTATCACACCTTAGAATTTTAGGCAGCCCCACAAACCTTAGAATGTAGTCCTTCAAAACTCAGAAATTCTCAGCAATTTCTCCAGCTGTCTCAGCTATCAGAGCTGCTCTGCTCTGCTCCTCCCAGACCTCTGTGAGATGTGCTCAGCCTTTGGCAAGGCGCAGCTTAAAATGCAAAGAGGTGGAGCAGGGCACTCCTCAGCAATCACTCTCAATCAGCAGCAATCACTCTCAATCTCTTTCACCCTTAAGGCAGTCAACCAAACAAAGAGCAGTCAACCAAACAAAGAGCAGTTCCCCAGCTATCACACCTTAGAATTTTAGGCAGCCCCACAAACCTTAGAATGTAGTCCTTCAAAACTCAGAAATTCTCAGCAATTTCTCCAGCTGTCTCAGCTATCAGAGCTGCTCTGCTCTGCTCCTCCCAGACCTCTGTGAGATGTGCTCAGCCTTTGGCAAGGCGCAGCTTAAAATGCAAAGAGGTGGAGCAGGGCACTCCTCAGCAATCACTCTCAATCAGCAGCAATCACTCTCAATCTCTTTCACCCTTAAGGCAGTCAACCAAACAAAGAGCAGTCAACCAAACAAAGAGCAGTTCCCCAGCTATCACACCTTAGAATTTTAGGCAGCCCCACAAACCTTAGAATGCTCACTGCAGGTCCTGTCCTCTGTTGCCTATAGGAACAGCTCCCTGCTCTCTTCTAAGTGACAGCCTTCCAAATAGATCCAGGTGGGCAGCCATGTTGGTCTGAAGCTGTAGAACAAAGCAGGAGTCAAGTTCCACCTTTAAGACCAACGAAGTTTTTTTTCAGAATGTAAGCTTTTGTGTGCTAGAAGCTGTTGGGTTTTTGATGCAATTTCACTTCCTATTGTCATGAGTTAATTAAGTGTTTGTATATGCATGCTGATGTTTAGCCAGTGAGATAGGTAGAGGCAATGAGAATGTTTGCATGTACTTCCCGCCAAGACTAGGTGTCAATATGCATAGTGACCATTGAGGGAGGGCCCTAATAGGCCAATCCATATATTTGGGTGGTGGTCTAGGGGAAAACATTTGGTCAGTTTTATTGCCCTTTGTGTTAAGCCTTTAGCTCTCTATGCAGTTGAAGTTAGGACTCGAGAGAGTCAAGATGTAGTCTAGAAGCTAGATAGGATATTCTTTGTTTTCTAGAAATCCCAGTCATACCTTTTCCTCATTAGTAAAGTAAACTACTTTGTTTCTTAAGCTAAACCGTGTGCCCGGCTGTTATTTGTGGTTCTCTCCACGCTATTCTGCTAATCGTATATTTAAACCCCAAAAAAAATTTTGGGCCACAGTAAGCTTCACAGCTGCAAACAAAAGCAAAGGCAGTAATTAGCTAAGAAAGGCATACATCTGAATAGGTTGTATGCAGTATGGAAAGCTCCCCCAAGTTAAGCATCCCTAAATTGAGCAGGGATAACTTCCTTTTTATGGAAAATGGGAATTGAGTGTGCTCTTGGAGTTCAATGGTTAAAGTATGTGTTGGACTATGATATACTAGATGATATGTCCCAAGAGGAGAGGGAGAAGTTTGATGCAGATGAACTTAAATCTAAGCTGCTGATTCTAAGTTCAGTCTCATCTCAGGAAACTGCCATTGTAGTCAATTGTGACCATGTAAAAGAGATTTGGAATAATCTTAATTTGAAGTATGGCCAGCGTACGTTTCTCCAGAGGCAGTATTTGCGCAAACGCCTGTATTCCCTCAGTCTTGCCCCAGGGGGTGATATCTCAGCCCATCTCGATAGCATCCTGGCCCTTGTCACCGAATTAAGATCGGCAGGAGCTACGGTATCTATTGAAGAAATTCAAGCTGTGATTGTCTCATCATTTCCTGAAAGTTATGAGAGCATTCTGGCCCCTGTTAAATCTAGAGAAGAGATTGATATCGATTTTACAATTGCGTATCTAAGAGACTTAAGTGTTAAACGCAAATTTTCTAGATTGTCAAGCCAAATGCAAGCATTGGCTGTAAAGGAGGAGAAAGGAAGAAAGACCACAGAGTCTGTTACAGATGTTTGAAACCAGGCCACATAGCAAGATTTTGTGAGTCGAAGCAGAACCGCTCTATGGGCAAGAATTCTGGCTCCTCACACAGAGGAGAAGGGGCCATGTCTCAGCAGGGAGCTGCTAACTCACAGACAAAGGAAACGCCTCATGGTGAAGTCTCTTACATGTTGAGATCTGGTGATGTAGACGCTAAGAAAGCTTTCATGCTTGACTCTGGGTCTAGTGCGCATATATGTAGATTTCGCCAATGATTTGTTTGTTTGGATGAAAGCGAGAGGAGAACTTTGAAACTTGCTAATGGAGATCTGTGAGGATATCGCTTTATTCAAAGGATGGAGAGCTAATTGATGTGTTGTTGAAGAAATGTGTTTACTCTGAGCAAGCACATCAGAATTTAATCTCTGTAATGAAATTGACAGATCAAAGAAATGTGTTTTTGATTAAAGATGCACCATTGCCTGCACCATTGCCCACCCAGGAAGTGATGTGCTTTTTGAAGCAGTGAGATTTGGTGGTGCTTACTATCTGGACCCTGTAGAAATGGGTCATGCCTATCAGGCAACAGCAAGTTTGTGTCCTCATAAGGAATGCCTTTATGTCTGCCATAAAAGGCTGGGACACAGGAATGTGAGATCTGTTAAGAAGCTGCTGACTGCCTGTGAAGAAAAGTTTGCAGGATGTGACCAAGAGTTGCAAGCTTGTGATGTATGTGTAAAGGGGAAAGGCACAGCGCCACCCTATGGCAAGAGAAAGCCAGTGCACAATGAGAAGTCTCTAGAGACTATAAAAAGCGATGCAATGGATAGGGTTGCCAAGTCGAACCCCAGAAATATCTGGGGACTTTGGGGGTGGAGCCAGGAGACACTGGGGTGGAGCTAGGGGGAGGGGGAAAACGGCGTCTCGGAGCGGGCGACGCCGCTGCGCAGCTGGCACCTCTTCTCCGCTCACCGTGGCTGCTCCTCTGAGATGGGCTCAGCCTGAGCCTATCTCGGAGGAGCAGCCACGGCGAGCGGAGAAGAGGCGGCAGCGGCGTGGTGGCCTCGCCCGCTCCGCTCGGCCTCTGGGGTGGAATTGGAGGGGGGGGTGGAGGCGGGCCGGGGGCGTGGTGAGCCACGAGTCCGGGTCCTAGAAGGGCCCGGATTCGCGGCTTGCCATGCTCCTGGCCTGCCTCGCCCTCCCCTTCTCTGGTTTTGCCTGCGCTGCTCTTGGCTGCTCCTCCAAGATGGGCTCAGCCTGGGCCCATCTCGGAGGAGCAGCTGCGGTGGGCGGGGAGAGGGCGGAAGCAGCGCAGCGGCCTCGCCCGCTCCAGGATCGGGCGGCTCGCCATGCCCCCCGGCGCCGTTTCCCCCCCTCCCCCCGCTTCCGTTTTTTTGGGGAGTGGGGGAAGAGGGTGGAAATCCTGGGGTCCCCCGCCAGGGCAGGAGGGTTGGAAAGCCTAGCAATGGATCCAAAGACTGTTACCTAAGAATGCAATGTTGTGCATACCGATAATAGTAGTTTACCCCTGATACCTGAGACAGTGCAGGAAGATCAGGAAACTGATGCAGGATTGGGCCGAAGACACTACTGAACGCAAATCAGTAAGTGGGCATCTGTTTTTCTACGGAAGCAACCTGATTAACTGGACAAGTCACAAGCAGAGTATAGTAGCTATGTCCACAACGGAAGCTGAGTTTGATTCTGCAGCAGGTGCCTGCAATGAGCGTGAATGGAACATACACCTGCTGAGAGACTTTGGAATAGAAGAGCCTATTCCAGTAACCCTGTTTGAAGATAACACACCTTGCCTAAGTTTGATCAAGAGTGAAAGTGTCAAAGGCAAGACCAAGCACATTTCTGTGCGATACCACAAGGTGAGGGTTTTGCAGCAACAAGGAATGATTGAAGTAAAGTTTTGTCCTTCGGAAGAAATGATTGCTGACATCCTGACCAAGCCGCTCACCAAGAAGAAGTTTGAGCACCTGAGAGAGAAGCTGAAACTTCATGACTTCAGTTTGTGAACTTGAGAAGGGGATTGTTGGGTTTTTGATGCAATTTCACTTCCTGTTGTCATGAGTTAATTAAGTGTTTGTATATGCATGCTGATGTTTAGCCAGTGAGATAGGTAGAGCCAATGAGAATGTTTGCACGTACTTCCCACCAAGGCTAGGTGTCAATATGCATAGTGACCATTGAGGGAGAGCCCTAATAGGCTAATCCATATATTTGGGTGGTGGTTTAGGAGAAAACATTTGGTCAGTTTTATTGCCCTTTGTGTTGAGCCCTTAGATCTCCATGCAGTTGAAGTTAGGACTCGAGAGAGTCGAGATGTAGTCTAGAAGATAGGATATTGAATCCTTCTTTGTTTTCTAGAAATCCCAGTCATACCTTTTCCTCATGAGTAAAGTAAACTACTTTGTTTCTTAATCTAAACCGTGTGCCTGGCTGTTATTTGTGGTTCTTTCCACATTACTCTGCTAATCGTATATTTAAACCCAAACAGAAGCACACTTCATGAAGTGTGCTTCTAGCACACAACAGCTTACATTCTGAATAAAAGTTTGTTGATCTTATAGGTGCAAACTTGACTCCTGCTTTGTTCTAGTCTTTCAAATACTTGAAGAGAGTAATCAAGTACCCTCACCTCCTCTTTTCCAGACCAAACATTCCCATGTGGAGCCATATGTGAATGTGCATGCATCAGAAATGATTACAGATTTCTTATTCCTGCTGTTTTGACCTTCCCCATTTTGATTGTGCTCCTTTCTTGTGAGAATTAACACTGTGACTCTATATCTGTCCAATTTTGTTTTCCAACACTGCTTTTTCCCCATTTATGTGTCTACATTTTCAGTAGGAGTAACACATACTACATAGGGGTAGAGGGGCTGGCCCTACAATGGCTTTCCTCCTTCCTCATGGGTCGGGGACAGAGGGTGGCGATTGGGGGTGAGCGATCCCAGAGGCGCACACTAGATTGTGGGGTGCCCCAGGGAGCAGTTCTCTCCCCGATGTTATTTAACATCTATATGCGCCCCCTCGCCCAGATTGCCCGGAGATTTGGGCTGGGTTGCCATCAATATGCAGATGACACCCAGCTCTATCTACTAATGGATGGATGGCCCGCCTCCGCCCCGGGGAACCTGGACCAGGCTTTGCAGGCTGTTGCAACGTGGCTCAGACTGAACAGGCTGAAGTTGAATCCAGCGAAGACAGAGGTTCTCCACGTGGGTCGTGGCACTCTGGGGAAGGAAATATCTCTCCCGGCCTTTGACGGGGCGCCACTGAAGACGGCGCAACAGGTAAAGAGCCTGGGTATTTTACTGGAGCCTTCATTATCAATGGAGGCCCAGATAACAGCCACTGCCAAGTCAGCTTTCTTTCATCTGAGGCGGCCGAGGCAGTTGGCCCCTTTCCTAGAGCGGCAGGACCTAGCAATGGTGATCCATGTGACGGTCACCTCAAGACTGGACTACTGTAACGCTCTCTACATGGGGCTGCCTCTGTACCAGACCCGGGAGCTGCAGCTAGTGCAGAATACGGCAGCCAGGCTGTTACTTGGTCTTCCAAGATGGGAGCATATACAGCCGGGGCTGCGCGGACTGCACTGGCTGCCGATTGTATACCGGATCCAGTACAAAGTGCTGGTCATAACCTTTAAAGCCCTATATGGCCAAGGACCGACCTACCTGAGGGACCGTCTCTCCCTATATGAGCCCCATAGAGCACTGAGGTCAGTAGGCAAAAACAGACTGAATATCTCTGGGCCAAAAGAAGTAAAACGGCAAAGCACCCGCACTCGGGCCTTTTCCGCCGCAGCCCCACAACTCTGGAACCAGCTCCCAGAGGAGGTGCGGGCCCTGCGGAACTTAGACCAGTTCCGCAGGGCCTGCAAGACCGCCCTCTTCAGACAGGCATTTACTAATGATTGTACTAATGTTTATGGCTAGATTAATAATACTTACCGCCACTGTTAGTTAAGGAATGTTTTAATTACTGATTCGTTTTAATGGGATTTTAATGTTTTATTACTGTATTGTTCATTTTAAATGTTGTAAGCCGCCCTGAGCCTGCTTCGGCGGGGGAGGGCGGGATATAAATAAAATTTTACATTACATTACATTACATCAGTAAATGCTATAATTTAGGCATATAAAGACCCTATAAATTGCAATATTGCATTCGCAACCATACAACATGTGTAGATAATACAAATAAATGCACAAAACCAACAGCAGGGAACCCAGACTGTTGACAGAACCTGAAATAGGGGACATTTGCTTATTCCAAACACAGGCCTCCTACAGTGGCATCAGGTAAAGCTAAATACATATCCTGGACAATCCAAAGCAATTCCACTCTTTATCACCACAGGCTCTTCAAGTATCTTCCTGAAGATTTGCCATGGAGCCTTTTGAAACAGCGAGAATGCAATTCCCATGTCAGTTTAACCATACAAGAAGCATGCTTTCTACTCTCCCAGGGATCTTTAGAATCATCCTGTGTCCCAGGCTGGAAATAAATGTCTCATTCTCACTGTAAACCTGTGTCTGGGCTGTACTACTTCTGATGACAAATCTGGTGATGGGCAGCTCCTCTGTATAAGAAAGCCCTTGAGAACAAATAGGTCACAGAGACAGTGACTTCAGAAACTAGGTTGTTGGGGGTGTGTTTTTTTTGGGGGGGGGGGTTGGTATTTTGTATATTTATTAGCATGTAGGTGTGTGTGGGCGAGTATACACATGGAAATCATGGCAACCTTTGGTGACTGATCCCTACTGGTAACCTCTTGTGATGGACCTATGGAGGATATTCAGAGAGGTGGCTGAATAAATCCTGCCCTGCCCTCCTGACTGCTGGTATTCCAAGGAGGTGGTTAAGTGTGCAGACTCTTATCTGGGAGAACCGGGTTTGATTCCCCACTTCTCCACTTACATCTGCTGGAATGGTCTTTGGCTTAGCCATAGCTATCACAGGAGTTGTTCTTGAAAGGGCAGCTGCTGTGAGTGCCCTCTCAGCCCCATCCACCTCACAGGATGTCTGTTGTGGGGGGAAAAGATATAGGAGATTGTAAGCCGCTCTGAGTCTCTGATTCAGAGAGAAAGGCGGGGTATAAATCTGCAGTCTTCTTCTTCCAGAACTGATTAGATCAGGCATTCCTGGACTATCCAGGTCAGGGAAACAAGACCAGAATCTTCAAGATCCAAGATGAAATCCAGACAAACAGAATTTTGCTAGCCTCTAGAGATGAGGCCAAATTTAGAAAGCAATCTGTTTTTGATTCATACATTCCCATTTTTGATTCCATTTCTCCCATGGGAGAAACAATCTCACAAACCTTCAGTTTTGCTCCAGGTTCTCTGTTCTGAATTTTCCCCACCCATGAATGTTATTTGTGGCCCACCCCGGCAGGAAGGCCCACTGGGAACATCAGAACTCCTCCCACAAAAGTCCATTTCTTGCCACCAGAACTGACATCATCATCAGTTATCTATATAACAAAGCAGCTGGGAGAAAGAAGAGGCAATCAGGCAGTAGCAGGTTAGCCATGTGACTGCTTTTGACTCTTCAGCAGAAGTCTCCTCTGTTACAGCTAAACAAAAGTCTGTGGGGTGCTGCCAATGCCCAACAAATGGATGAACCTGCACCCAGACCCAGCGGTTTAATAACAGCATCCCCATCTCAGGACATTCAGATGCACTCAAGGCTTTAAGGGATATGTCTTTATCCCTTACAGAGACATACACCAAGCAAAGTTGCTAACTCCAGGTCTGAACATTCCTGGAGATCCAGGGGTGAGGTCTGGAGAGGGTCTCAGCATGGCATAATGCCATAGAGCTCAGCCTCCAAAGCAGCCATTTTCTCCAGGAGAACTGCTCTCTCTCATCTGGAAATCAGTTGTAATCCTGGGAGATCTCCAGGCCACACCGGGAGGTTAGCAGCCATACCTATTGCCTTTCAACTTTGATGCCACAGGACTAGCTGCTACAGCCTGCAATGCATTACCGTGCCTTTTTCCTTCCTGGTCTGCGATCACCTGGGAAAGTTCCAGCACAGGACTCCAGCCATTTTCTGCAGGGGAATTGCTCTCTGTCATCTGGAATCAGCTGTAATCCCAGGCGGTCTCCAGACCTCACCTGGAGATTGGCAACCCTTATGCTCATGGTCAGGGCTATGCCTTCTGAAGTTCATAGAGAGTGTGATTGGTGGCATTAGTTTTACATCCATTTTATATGCATAAAATATAATGTATAAATCTGCATAAAAGAACATAGGTACAGGGCTTTTTTTGTAGAACTCCTTTGCATATTAGGCTACACATCCCTGATTTATTTATTCATTCATTCACTCACCCGCCCTCCCCGTCAAAGCAGGCTCAGGGAGGCTCACATTAAGAGGTCACAAAACCAGTATTATTAGACAAAAGATAAAAATACAAGTACATCATAAATAAAACATATAAAACGATTAGATAAAACAATGGTAGGTGCTATTAGATCAGATATATTGATGTATTAAAGATGGCGGATACTACCAACTCCATCGATGTTTAGATTTTATTATTCAAGTATTTCTGCTGGATGTCCTGCAGATCATAACCAATCATAAGAACACAAGAGAAGTCATGTTGGATCAGGCCAATGACCCATCCAGTCCAACACTTTGTGTCACACAGTGGCCAAGAAAACCAGGTGCCATCAGGAGGTCCATCCGTGGGGCCAGGACACTAAAAGTCCTTGGTGCCTGGGAGTTGTCCCTACCAGGCACCAAGAATACAGAGCATCACTTATCCCAGACAGAGAGTTCCAAAAATACACCGTGGCTAATAGCCACTGATGGATCTCTGCTCCATATGTTTATCCAATTTCCTCTTGAAGCTGGCTATGCTTATAGCCACCACCATCTCCTGTGGCAGTGAATTCCACGTGTTAATCACCCTTTGGGTGAAGAAGTACTCCAAGAACTTACAGTAGGCCCTGTACAAAGAACCCTGTAAGCTCTTGGAGGATTGGCTACATTAGTGGAGTGTGACCTAATATGCAAAGAAGTTCTTGCTACCAAAAAAGCCCTGTATAGGTATGTATAAGAAGCATACAGAATGGTGTGGAATGGAATAAAGTTGGCATAAAAGAAAGAAAAGGATAATCAGCAATGGAAAAGAGGCAGACCAAAACTAATGACAGTGGAATCCTATGAAATAAAAAAGGAAAGGAAATGGGCAGCTTGGCTCATCCCTGAAAATATCTCCAGTGGTTGCTGACCTGCTTGTTTCTCCATGAAAAATAAAGTTAGACAAGGACTCAGGGTCATTCCAAGTACAGTTAGGTTGGGACCTCTCTGTCTGCTTCCGCATTTCTAAGCAAGTGATTAGTAAATACTTTTTCACCGACAGGTAAACCCTTTGCAGGAGCATTTTGCTGAGCGTAAATGGATCCTCTCTGCTAATGGTGCACTTCATCACCTTGAACTGTGTGGCTCTCCCCTTTCATATTCATTTAAAAATAGGAAACAGAGTCTCAGGTGCTCGCAACAACAAAAAAATGTTCTTGCTGAACAGGCAGCCCTTTGAAATGCCATCCCCTTCCAGAACTCTGAAACTGTGGCAGTCAAAAGCTAACTGCACATTATTTGAAGTGTGTTGACTGGACTGGTGTACAGAAGACTATGAGCTTATGGCAGCAAACCCCATGGAATGTGCTAATGTAGGACAAAACCCAAGACTTTTCCTGGCCTTCCAACTTTGACACCACTGGGCTAGCTGCTGTAGCCTGGAAAGCATAAGAGTTCCTCCTGATCCCCTTTCTCTTTCCTAGTCTGTGATCACATGACAAAGTTTCAGCACATGACTCAAGAAGCCAATGACAAGACCTCTGGCAGGTGTCCTCCTCAATCTAGACACCTTGTTAGCAAGGGAGGATCCGGTCCAGTGTGAGCTTTGCTTCCCTGCTCCCTTCACTGTAACTCCACCTCACCTGTTATGTTCTTCTTTAACCTTTCACAGTTCAGAGTATACCACTGGAATCCTAATACTTCCCCCGATTCGGCTCCTGTGTCTTATCCTGACCCTTGTGTTTTGGATTGTTTGATCAGATGTCCAGTCCTTGACCTGATCTTGCCTCTGCTTCCCTCTTTGAGCCCTCTTGCACTTGGGGCTGCCAAGTTCCCGGGCCACATGGGGGTTCTCCCGCCCTGGAGGTTCCCAACCCGCCAGCCCACATTGGGCTGGGGGAGATCCTCCCCCAATGTCGCCACTCTAGGAGCATCCGGGAAAACTCTATGGTTTTCCTGGCTACTCTAGCAATTTGGGAGGAAAACTGGAGGCTGTAGGGGACTTGGCAACCCTACTTGCACTGCCCACTCAAATGCCTTACCCTCAGCCTGATGTCTCCTGACATCTTATCCATAATATTTGCACATTCAGCTTATTATTGGCCCAGTGCTTAGATACAGGGCTTTTTTTTCTAGCTAATCCTGTAAGTAGGCTCTGTATGTTCTTGGAGGATTGGCTACATCAGGGGGCTGTGGCCTAATATGCAAAGGCGTTCTTGCTAAAAAAAAAGAAAGAAAAAAAACCCTGCTTAGAGATGCAAAAACTAGAGATGAATTGGTTTTCTACATGGTGTTCTTCTACCATTCTGTTAGTTCTGCCTATGCTCCATCTCTTTCTTAATGTTAGGGGTTTGTTTGTTTTTTGATAATTAGGAGAATTTCAAAAATGAACTTTGGCACTTTTCAGTTCATTTGCTTCTTTCATTCTGTGTTATTATGTGCATGTGTGCATCGATAACACACTGCAAAAAAGGATTACACCAAGATTCATGTTGTGCAGGTTTTTTTAGTGATGTGCACATGTGCTCCTACACTGATAAAACACCAAGTAAAATATTTTTTTTATTACTTTTAGAAAACAAAGATAATAAAAAGAAAATACAGGGGGAAATGATTACATATAATTATGTATATCAAAAGATGATTGCAAATAACGAAATATATGAAATAGAAAATATTTCTCCCCAGTGCTCCCTTCATTACATTGAAAGGTTTTGGGGTCACTGTTTACAAAATACTATACAACTTTGCCCTATATTTAATGAATTGAGGACTGATTTGGTCACCCCTTTACTCAGGGCTTTTTTTAAAAGAAAAGGCCTAGCAGTAACTTATCTGCCTATTAGGCCACACCCCTGACATCACCGGAAGTGATGTCACTCCTTCAGTAGGTTACTTTCTGCATATTGACACAAAACAGTACAGTGCCATCAGCTGCATTTCATGAATGTGTGTTCTCACACAGCCCAATGAGAGGCCTTGTTCTCCCCCCCACCCCCGCCAGATACAGCCAAAAAGAAAGAGACACATGCAATAGCATGGGCAGCAGCAGGCTCAGCTTCTCCAGGGAGGGGGTGCTCATGCGCAGCTCTGCATCTCTCACGGTCTTCACAAGCCCATTGGAGGCTGGAGGCAGCAGTGAGGACAGAGCACGTGGTCTGGGAGCACATGATTGCCTAATGCCTTCCTTCTGCAGGAGACCTTTTTTTGAGCCAGAGCCCTGGCCAAGCCAGCTAGAACTGCGTTCCTCTGCATTCCTGCTAAAAAAAACGCTCTGCCTTTACTTAAAAATATGGAATTCCTGAGTGTCTGTGTCTACATGTCATGGCTGCTGTTGGATACCAATTATTGTGCCACCCTCTCAGGGCAAAATTCATAAGTGCAATAATCAAGCACAAGAGAAATAATACTGGGTAAGGTCTTTTTAAAATTATTTTTATTCTTAACTTCTGCTTAAAGCAATAGCCATATAAGCAGTACTAGACAGACAGACAGACAGGTACTATACAGCTTGCTTCTGTTGGATACATTTATATTCAACATTTTACATTTGGAATTTTATAACTAATGTTTTTAACAGTATTATTAATTTAACCATTGCTGCATGCTCAATATTGCATATTTTAACCATTTCTGAATACTCACTATTATTTTTGGCAATTTTTTGGCAAAGTTGTTAATTTTGCCATCAATGGACATTTGACAAATTTATTTTCCCATTCTTCTAAGCGTGGACAAACATTTGCTTTCCATTTTGCTGTGTAGATAATTCTAGATGCTGTCACCATGTATTTTATAACCTCTTCCCAAAATCTTGGCAAATTATTAGGCAATATACCAAGTTCTTGGCTTCCATGGAGGATTTAATCTTTAACATAGTCTGCATTTCTCCATGCATTTCTTCCAATATATTTTTGCTTTTTTACATATCCACCACATGTGGAAGAATGTTCCATCTATGCCTTGACATTTCCAACATTTTGCTTTGTAGTTTTATTTGCTTTCTTAATATCCTTTGGAGTTATATACCATTAAAAAAAAACATTTTGCACCAATTTTCTTTTAATGCCTGACTGACTGTAAACTTGATATCTTCTTTCCCATAGCCGTTTCCACTGATGCATGAATATCTGTTCTTTACGATTCTGCATCCATTTAATCATACATTTTTTCACTCGTTCTTCTGTTTCTAGCTGGAGTATGATATATCCATCGTAGTAAGTGTTTTGTAATCAGATGATCAGACTCCGTCACCTCTCTTAGTGCTCCACCTTCAGTATTAACGATCTTTCGTTTTGTGTTTAAACAATTTATTGGTAGCATATGGTTACAAAACTTAACTATTTCTTAATTTTTTTTTCGCATTAACCCATATGACATTTCCATCCCCCCTCCCTCCAATGTTAACTTCCCTGAGGTTATAAATTCAAACCAATACTAAAGGCACTTCTAACTGCTCAAAGTTCAATATATATATTCTTACAACTAAAAAATTGTCCAATGTTTCTTTACTTTCCAAGTTTTCTCCATATATCCTTTAAATTTTCTCCACTCCCTTTTGAATATCTCTAAATCATAGTCTCTTAGTGTTCTAGTTAATTTGTCCATTTCACACCACGATAAAACTTTCATGGTCCAATCCCATTTCTCTGGTATTTTTTCTTGCTTCCAAAGCTGCGCGTATAAAGTCCTAGCAGCTGATAACAGGTACCAAATTAGAGTCCTATCTTCTTTTGGAAATTTTTCTAATTGTAATCCAAGTAAAAACGTCTCTGCAATTTTCTTAAAATCGTAGCCCAAAATTTTGGAGATTTCTTGTTGTATCATCTTCCAAAATTCTTTCGCTTTTTCACATGTCCACCACATATGGAAGAAAGAACCTTCATGTTTTTTACATTTCCAACATCTATCCGACATTTTCTTACTTATCTTAGCCAGTTTTTTCGGAGTCATATACCACCTATACATCATCTTAAAACAGTTCTCTTTGATACTTTGACAAGTTGATATCTTCATTGAGTTCTTCCAAAGGTGCTCCCATGCATCCATTTGTATTTCTCTGTTCACATTGATTGCCCATTTGACCATCTGAGACTTTACTACTTCTTCTTCTGTAGACCATTTCAATAATAACTTATATACTTTTGATATCAATTTTTCATTGTCACCTAGCAAGACCCTTTCCAGTTCTGTTTGTTCTCATCTAATTCCCTCTGATTTTATGTCATTTTCCATCAAGCTCTTAATTTGTTGCATTTGAAACCAATCATAATTGTTATTTAACTCTTCTGAGGTTTTTAATTCAGTTTTGTCTCCTTGAATCTTAAGCAGTTGATTATATGACATTTCTCTTTTTTCTTCAGATTCAGCTGTTATTTTTATTACTTCTGCTGGCACTATCCATAGCAAACGATCTTTCGTTTTGAAGCCGATGATATAACAGCCACTGAATGTTTATTCCTTCATCTCTAATTTCTTGCCATGAGTAGATTTTCCCCTGAGCATTTATCGTCGTACCATAGAAAATAATTTTTATCATAACGTTCTTATCATAATGGGTCTCTTAAAAGAATCTTGGTCACAATCATACGTACTGTCCAGGGTCGGATCTAGGGAGGGGCGGAGGGAGCACTTGCCCCGGGTGCCGTCAGAGGGAAGCACCAAATTGGGTCTGGAGTCCATTCTATTCTGTGGGCCCATAAGATAGAATGGGCCCACAAGGGGGCGTCATTTTTTAATCCCCCCCCCTCCCTCAAAAAACATGTAGATCTGGTCCTGGTACTGTCACTGCAAATTTCCCTCTCTTTTTTTCCCTCCAGGGAAGCCACAGCTATGCCCAATGTTTGCAGTGTTTCCCCAGCAAGCTTCACTGTTGTCTGAGAAGAAAGCATGAACATGAGGTCAAAAAAATGTGTCATCAGATCCTTCCATGACTTTTTATAGTAGCTGCTAGGAGCAGACACGATGCTGGCAATGCAAGGATTAATGGACTTGCTTTGCATGCTTATCAAGCAATTTGCACAAAATACAATTTTGGATTCTCAGATTTAGGGACTTTTGCTGCATCGCTAGGTCCACCCACTCATAGCATTGAGACCACTTTGGAGCTTGGAAGAAGAGTGGAAGAGAAAGTTCAGCAGCTCCTTGTATCCCCCGTCAAACTTTGCCTCAACTCTGCCTCATTTTTAGGGATCTTCAAATATACTCATTTGTCTTCTTTTACAATTGTTTTCATATGTTGTCATTGTTAGTCTTTCACCAGTTTTTGTTGCTGATAATTCCAGTCTTATACATAATATTTACACCACAAATACCTTCTATTTATATAACATTAAAACTACATATCCTCCAAGACCTTTTGTAAATGGGTAGATTTTACAGAAAAAGAGCCCCGTGGTGCAGAGTGGTAAAGCTGCAGTACTGCAGTCTTAAGCTCTGGTCACGACCTGTGTTCAATCCCAGCGAAAGCTGGGTTCCAGTAGCCAGCTCGAGGTTGACTCAGCCTTCCATCCTTCTGAGGTCAGTAAAATGAATACCCAGCTTGCTGGGGGGAAAGGGTAGATGACTGTGTCAGGCTCTGTAACTTTATCATACTGAAATTATAGAAATTATAGAATACTAACCAAATGGACTCTCCATACTAACCCACAGCCTTTTGTTATACTGTTATATTGTAGCTAGCATGCATATCAAAGGGGAAACGTTTGAAGTGCTAACTTTGTTTAGGTTGTAAAAGGAGCAAAGGAATGTGACCGTTAATAGATACCACCGCTGGCCAGCATCTTCCCAGAGGCAAAGAGATAAGCAGAAGCTCTCGTGTGAAAGTTTGCACCTTCATTCCCTGTTGTTTTGAGAATAGTGTCTTTGTTTAGATATTGCTTTGATGTAGATTCCATAAGACTAAGAGACACCCGTTCCCAGGTATTAGTCTCAACTTTTGTTTCCAGCTATGAGTTTCCAATAAAGTATTACATTGTCTCAATGAATACAGCCTTGAGTCTCCATCGCCTGACAGACTGGGGAAGGCAATGGCAAACCACCCCATTAAAAAGTCTGCCGTGAAAACGTTGTGAAAGCAACATCACCCCAGAGTCGGAAACGACTGGTGCTTGCATGGGGGACTTACCTTTTTTTAGATTTAACAGAACAAATTGGACATGAGGGGAAAAGGTACAAAAATAAAAACCCATAGATTTAATTCACACAAGGGAAAACTGAAATTGAAACATGGATTTTTGAGTTGAAAGGGTGAGGTTATGTTACCTCCTCCAACCAGGTTCACGTACGACACATACATGTATGACTGATTCATACTGTATCATGTTGTTGGTTCAGTATTTGTGACAGCCAGTTATTAGATATTAAAAATGTCTTTGAACTGAACTGGACCTACTGTAACTGGGGGTTTTGCAATTCCTCAGTCGTTTCCGACTCTGGGGTGATGTTGCTTTCACAACATCTTCACAGCAGACTTTTAATGGGGTGGTTTGCCATTGCCTTCCCTAGTCATCTACCCTTTCCCCCCAGCAAGCTGGGTATTCATTTTACTGACCTCAGAAGTTTGGAAGGCTGAGTCAAACTCGAGCAGACTACCGGAATCCAGCTTTCACTGGGATCGAACTCAGGTCGTTCTGCCAGGCTTTCGAGTAAGGACAGAGACAGTAGCCAAAGCTGGCACCTCATTTTCTGCCCTTCTGAGATCCCCTTACCCCTCAATGTGATGGAACAGAAGGAATTAATAAGGCACCATCGGGGGGTTAGTAAGATGTTTTTAACTTGAATGTTTTTACTGTTTTAAACTTATGTATTTTGTATTGCCCAGAGTCCGGCATGAGCCAGGATGGGGTGATTAATTAAGTCAGATGAATAATGAATGAATGAATGAATGAATGAATGAATGAATGAATGAATGAATGAATGAATGAATGAATGAGACAAATTGTTCCATAATAACAGGGAATGCTGAAAAAGCTCAAGACCCAGAAAGTGACAAAACCATTCCTTTCCCTTGAAGGCAGGGGACAACATGAAGACTAAGCATATATTCTGTTACTGAGCTACAGACAGATACAATTGCATTAATTTACTAAAATGTATGTATCCTGCCCTCCCCCAGCAGACCAGCTTTGCTACTTCAGCCCAACTGGAGAGGAAATAAAATTGAACATAAATTCGGTTTAAGTGCTGGATGCATATCAAATCTTCCATGCTGGACTGGGACACACATCTGTATATGAATGTGCTGTTGAACAAATAATGTGTCTGTTTCGTCTTCTCTCTTTCAAACCAAGTAGCCCATCTAGAAGCAATAAACCTTTGGGTGGCAGAGCCTCACATCTCTTGGCTTTCCCTATATACAGGACTGTGGTCACCCCTCTTTCCTGGCAAGTGACAGCCACTTCCCAGCAGAGATTTAACAGCCAACTGACTTCAGCAAGATCTCATATTTCTAAAGATTTCATTACATCTACAACATACTTTACTTATTCATTTACAGGTCCACTATGAATCAGTGTCGCAAGGAATTACGATAGAGCGACAATGCCATCATAAAACACATTGCTGTCTGTAATATCTTTAAGACCCGTTCATTTCTCAAGTAGTACGACGGATTATTTTAAACATCTCAACTTTGCTGTTTTGACTAGGGATGTTCAAACACTTATCAAAAGAAGAAAAAGATATTGGATTTATATCCCACCCTTCACTCTGAATCTCAGAGTCTCACAGTGGCTCACAATCTCCTTTACCTTCCTTCCCCACAACAGACACCCTGTGAGGTAGATGGAGCTGAGAGAGCTCTCACAGAAGCTGCGCGTTCAAGGACAACTCTGTGAGAGCCATGGCTGGCCTAAGGCCATTCCAGCAGTTGCAAGTAGAGGAGTGGGGAATCAAACTCAGTTCTCCCAGATAAGAGTCCACACACGTAACCACTACACCCAACTGGCTCACATCCTGCTTGTTTGTTGGTTTGGGTTGCCCACAGACAGCTCAGTCCTGTTACCCAGTGCATATTAATCCCCCCTATGCCACTGCTGATTTTCAAACTGTTTAAATGATGAACGAGCAAACATAGTCAATTATATATAGACACTATTTTTGAAAATAAAACACTCTAACACTATTTAACAAAAAAAAAACCAAAAACTGGTTTCACCTATGCCTGTTGAATCAAAGTTGAAGGCTGCCAGATTGCCGCATGTGCAGCAGTTTGCAGGTGTGCATTTCCCCACAGCACCTTGGGAATCGTAGGATGTGCACCAAATAATGTGCTTTGCAACTGGGTTTTTACTGTGCAAGAACAGCAAAATCCACTTGCAAACAGTCGCCATGTGAAAGCACCCATCGTTTTTCACCATTCAGCATCATTTAATTACCTAACCATCCATGACTATTGGAGAAAATCAATTTCACCTACTGCCCAGGCGCAAAACCAGCTGCCGGGTGAAAGGGAATGGAACTCCAACACCTCAGCTGCTGTACAGCCACACAGCTGTTCTGCACACTGAGCCAGATGGCAGCAAGGACAGAAGCTCTGAAACTCCGCTAATAAGTGACTGCACATGTCAACAATAGTACATTCGCCTGACGAACATGTTTGTTATGAATTTCTCAGCAGCCCTACAATGATGCTGTTCAATTTCACTTCTCCGTCTTACAAAGTAAATTTGTGGTTCTTTATTTTTGTTCCTTTTGCTCCTGTGTTGGACTGAATTTTCCCCATAAAATATAGGTTATTTGTGATTTAACCATTCCACATTATAGACTGTGCACATACGTGACCTATGTTGTACGTATGTATGTATAAACAATTGGGTATAAAAACTGAACATGTCTTTGCAATACAGAAGCATTTACAAAACAACACCAGAAAAGCAGATGTATAATACAGAGGAAAGAAAGATAGAAATAAAATGAAATAACCAATATATTCAGGACACTGCTGTCTCTCTAATTCCAGAATTAACCTTAGAAATTCTCCAAATTACACTAGAATCCAGTTTAATACAAGGCAGAGCAAAACCACAGCAAAGTAACATCAAGAAATTGGCTCCTCCCTACCTAAAATCTGACAAGATATGCCAATAGGGAGCATTTCATAAGCATTCTCCATGTAGGTGTCAGCATTAGGCCAGCAATCCACCCCGCCCCCCCTCGGTGACTACATTGTGTGAGCATATTTGCAACTCTAATATTCATGCTTTGCAGTGTGCTCGACCCCCCTGATCATGGCTTGAAACAGTTTATACCCATTTGGGTAGCTTTCCACTAACCTATCACAATGTGTTAGGAACACAGAGTATTGCAGAAAATTAATTCCTTGGATCTGCAGCCACAAGAGATTATAACAAATTTAATGGATGGCACTTAAGTGCTTAACCGTTGTACGCTGTGCCCTTTGCAAGCACAGAAACAGTCTGTTCTTTTCAAGAGACAAGAATCTCATCTCTTTCTTCCCATCTCCACGCCCTCCATTAGCTTCCAAGGTTCTGGAGAAGGTCACTGCATTACCTCACCAATGGTACCTCAGTAAACATGATCTGATCCTAGAACTCCGGGCTTCACTTAAGGCAACGGACACTAACTACTAAGCATCCTTTAAGAAACTACACAAAGCTGGAAAAGGGAAAGAGGAAAAAGCATGAGCCCAATGGATGGTCAGGAGCATGTAAACCCAGAGTTTCAAAAGCTTTTGATTCCTGAATTAAAAGGAATGCTTCTGAGATTTCACCCCCCTCATGGGCTGCATCAAAGATACACAAATATGCCCTTTTCGTTTCTTTTTGGTTTTGCATGTTGTCATTCTAACTCATTTTGTTTCATTTATTTTCATTGCTGGTTCTCCAAGTTTGGGAACTTTATGGCAATTTTTTATGCCACTTGTATGCAGCTGACCACCCCCCCCCCCAAAAAAAGGAATGTTAATGTTACATAAATATAATGGAAGGAAGAGAATAGGACAAGGAAACAGAAATATGTGCAAAAATATCCATGGGTTGGAATCACGCAATGGAAAGGTAAAAAGTGAAACGGGTTTTTCAGAGTTGAGTCTGCAAATCTGGATAGCAGCTCTAAATCCTGGTGCATTCTGATTTAACCCTTCGGAATAGTCAACATCGCAAACTGTTTCCAACAGTCAACAGAATATGAGAGGTATCCAGCATAGTAGCTTAAAGCCAGGGCTTTTTTTGTAGCAGGGACTCCTTTGCATACTAGGCCACACACTAGGGTTGTCAAGTCCCCCGTGGCCTCTATAGAGTTTTCCTCCCAAATTGCTAGAGTGTCTGGAAAAACCATAGAGTTTTCCCAGATGCTCCTAGAGCAGCCGGCGTGTGACGTCACCAGCGTGATGACATCACTTCCGAGTAACGTCATTGCACCCGCGACATCGGGGGAGGATCCTCCCTCTGGCCCAATGTGGACCAATGGGTTGGGAACCTCCAGGGTGGGAGAAACCCTGCCCGGCTCAGGAACTTGGCAGCCCTACCACACACCCCTGAAGTAGCCAATCCTCCAAGAGCTGACAGTAGACCCTATACTAAGAACTCTGTAAGCTCTTGGAAGATTGGTTGCATCAGGGGTATGTGGCCTAACATGCAAAGGAGTTCCTGCTACAAAAAAAAGCCCTGCTTAAAGCAAAATCTCACATGGGGAATCACTGATGTAAATCCTTTCCTGCAAGTCCTCTGACTTGCCACCTTGATTGTGTGTGTAAACAATGGAGCGAAGTCAGGCGACTTGTTGCAGGATAAATGACTGCATGTACACATAGAGAGAATCTATCATCATGATCTTGTCGAATTTTTTATTCCCCACTGAAAGCTACCATCTGCAGAGCAGAAACATAACACTGAAAGGAGAGGGATGTGGAACTCACTCTGTTCCCATCATTACAGTGCTCTGCCCTATCTGCCTAATTTGGTTACTCCAGACATAGCACAGTTTGTTACCCCCCACACACAGTGTCAACGCCCCACTGATATGTATCTCTTGCTCTCTCTGCCTCCGTGGTCTCCTTCCTTGGTTTGAGATAAACTACTGCATTTCCAGTTCCGCTTTTGAATTAAGTTTGAATAACCATCCTCACTGATGGTACTATACAGGGAGTTTTTTAGTAGAAAAAGCCCAGCATGAAGTCATTTGTATATTAGGCCACGCCCCCAACATCACCATTGTTTCACACAATTTCGTCTGGCTTGGTGTCAGGAGTACCAAGGCCAGGTACAGAGGCAGGCAATAGCAAGCCACGTCTCTGAATGTTCAAGCCCCAGTAGGGGTCTCCAGAAATCAACCATAACTTCTTGGCATGCATGTGCAAACACACACACACACAAACAATACTCACCAAAAAGCAAAAACCCAAAAAGAGATAAATGTAAAAATACTGAGAGTGCCAATTAGACTGTGCTCAAACTAGGGATCTGTTGGTTGCTAATCAATCGGATGATACCATGTTCAAATGTAGAGAGATCATTGTTTTGCCCCCCACCCCTGGAACCACCGGATCATATAATATTTATATTCTGGGTCTGGAGAATGGGGTGAGAAAAATGACGGTGACTTTCCTCCGGTGGCTTATCTTGGCCTCCTTCCAGTAGCCATTTCATCATGTTTATCTTTACAAGCATCCTATGCTACCAGGGTGGAGATAGTCAAATCTCTTTAAAGCAACACTTTGGCGCCAGTTGTCGGAAACCATTTTGCCCTGGACAAAGTGCATTTGCATTTAAAACGCTGCCCTCACTTCCAAGCAATAAGTGACGGGCATTGTCATTTACAGGCAAACAGGCTGATATGTTCCCATCTGTAGCTATTTCATCCTGAGCTCTTTTCCTCTCTTGTTTCACTGCAATGGACTCTAAGTGGGAAGAGTCATCCTCACACCTTTGAGTAGTAAACTTGACAGTCTTCTGCCTGGAAGGAAAGTGAAATAGAGGGATAAATCCATAGTGCGAGGCTTTGCATACAGAGCAGGACAACAGGAAATATTAATTTGCAGGGACCATTTTGTAGGGAAAAAAGGTGCAGGAGCTCAGTAGCGTATCTCATTTGCATATGCCCCGGGATCTGTGCACAGCCGGGAGAAAGCTCCCCACTGCATGTAGACCCTGGCTGGAGGTTCAGGAGCTGTGTTCCTCTGAGCTCCTGCTGAATTAGGGGTCCCAACCCTCCCGCCCTGGCGGGGGACCCCAGGATTTCCCCCCTCTTCCCCCGCTCCCCCAAAAAATGGCAGCGGGGGGAGAGGGGGGAAATAGCAAGCCGCCCCGTCCCGGAGCGTGCGAGGCCGCGCCGCTGCCGCCCCCTTCCCGCCCAGTGAGGCCGTAGGCAGCGGGCCCGCCGGCGCCCAGCAGCAGGAGGAGGCGGCGGAGGAGGAGGAGCTGTCGGCCGAGGGCCTCGCTGGCTGGTGGTACGTTCCGAATTATGATTACAAAAAGTGGCGGCGGCGATTGGTCCCGGGACGCGGGGAGGCGGAGGGATGCGAAGCCGGGTGGCCAATGGGAGGCGTGCCAAGGGCGGCTCAAAGGACTGCAGCGGGGCCAGGGCGCGATGCTTTTAAAGGGGCCGCGCGTAACGGTGAAGGGCAGTTCAGGTGCCTGGAGGAGAAATCCCGGGGAGAAAGCGGGAGAGAGACTGGGAGAAGCCCAGCCAGAGCCGGCCGCGCACGCCCTGCAAACGTCACCGACTGCTGCATGGGAAGAGAGAGCAACCTTGACCTACAGCCAGCCTAGAGCTGACATGGAAACGCAGCGCCGCTCTCCATGCCCGCGCCCGCCCTGCTTCACCCAGGCCTCCAGCCTCAGGCGGCAGCCGAGGGGCGGGGAGGACGAGCGGGAGGAAGAGGAAGGGACAGCTGCTAGTGCGGCTGCGGCGCGGGAACCTGCGGCGCTTGTCACAGCCTTGATCTTGGCTCCACCCCTAACATCTCCTGGCTCCACCCCCAAAGTCTCCTGGCTCCACCCCCAAAGTTCCCAGGTATTTCTTCAATTGGACTTGGCAACCCTATGCTGAATTCAAGCCCTGATAATTTGCAATGTTTCTAATTTCTAATTTTTATTTCATTAGATTTGTATCCCACCCTCCCCTTACGGGCTCAGGGAGGCTAGCAACATTTTAAAATCAACAGTTCAACTTAGAAACAAGACAACATAATAAAACAACAATACACCCATTCACAGAACCATAGGCTAGTCATCCAAGATTCGTTTACCATCACGACTATTATTGCATTGGCGCTCACATGTTGCTGACATTATTACTGCTCTTACGTTGATGCTCAGATGTTGTTATCATAGTGCCGGTTGGGCTCTCAGAGCTATGGTGTGGATATGATAATGTTGTGGTTGCCTTCCTCAGGTGTTAAATGCAAGCCGAAAGAATTCGGTCTTGCAGGCCCTGTGGAATTGTACAAGGTCCCGCAGGGCTCTAATTTCTTCTGGAAGGGCATTCCACCATGGGGAGGCCGCCACAGAAAAAGCCCTGAGCAGATTCTTATGGAGGAGATGGAGATTAAACTGAGGTATGCTAGACAAAAAAATTTTTAAACATGCCAATAAACCTGGAAGATGGTTGGCTTATAGGATGAGAAAAGAAAAGGCCAAAAGAATAATTACGATACTGAAAGATGAGAATCATAAAGAGAAAACTCAAAAGCAAGAGATATGTCAAATTGTGGAACAGTTCTATAAGAAATTATACGAAATAAGCAAGTCCATAAAATAGATTTAGAAGAATATATCAACCAAAATAATCTTAATACGTTTACAGAAGAACAACAAAAAATTCTAAATGAACCAATAACAATAAGGGAACTTGGAGATGCAATGGCATCTCAAAAGAATGGCAAAACCCTGGGTCCAGATGGAGTGCCTGCAGAATTCTACAAAGCCTATGAGGAGTCTTTACTATTACCATTTAAGCATCTTATCGAAAAGATTCAAGAGGAAGGCCAAATACCAAGTTAATGGCCAGAAGGTACAATATCTTTGATTCCAAAAGAAGATACTGATCTGAAAGATATTAAAAACTATCGTCCAATCTCCCTTTTAAATGTGGATTATATAATTTTTGCCGCAATATTGGCACAACGTTTGAAGAAAGTTTTACAGTCTACAATACATTATGACCAAGCAGGGTTCCTTCCTAGAAGATATTTGAAAGATTATGTCAGAACAGTTTGTAATATCTTGGAATATTATGAAACTCATCCAGAGAAACAATTGGCTCTCATTTTTTTGGATGCTGAGAAGGCCTTCGATAATGTTCGTTGGCAATTTATGCTACAACAACTGAAAGGTATGGAATGTGGTGAAAAATTTTTGAGAGCAGTAGAAGCAATATAATCTTCTCAAAGCGCAAGGGTGACAGTGAATGGTGAACTAACAGGTGCAATTAATATTCAAAAAGGTACAAGACAAGGCTGTCCATTGTCACCTCTACCTTTTATCTTATCTCTAGAGGTATTGAACAATCAAATAAGGGAAGATACAAGTATAAAGGGAGCTGTGATTAAAGATGAACAATATAAACTCAGAGCCTTTGCAGATGACCTAATCTTCATACTAGAGCAACCAATAGACTCAACTGTTTTATAAACAAGATTAAACAATTTGGCTACTGGGCAGGATTGAAGATCAATTACCACAAAACAAAATTTTTGACAAAGAATATGATGATGGAACAAATTTAATCTTTTGAGCAAAAATCAGGGGGTTTGTATGAGAAAAGAATCAAATAGCTAGGTGTCCTTATTTCAAATAAGTGTAGCAATTTAAAAACAGACAATTATGATAAACTACTTAGAGAAATTAAAAAAGACTTGAAAAAATGGCATGACTTAAATCTATCCTTAATGGGAAGAATAGCCTTAATAAAGATGAATATCCTCCCAAAGCTAATTCTTGTTTCAAACTATTCCAGTATTTTTAAATAGTGAATTTTTTCAAGAACTGAACAAGATGGTTTCTAAATATATTCGGCAAGGCAAAAAACCTAAAATCAAACTAAAGACATTGCAAGACTCTAAATTAAGAGCAGGTATGGGCCTACCAGACTGGCAATTGTATTACAAAGCTTCTGTGCTTTTGTGGGTAAGAGACTGGATACTATTGAATGATAAGAGACAATTGTTGTTAGAGGGACATGATTTCACTATGGGGTGGCATGTGTATCTATGGTATCAAAGACTTGAAGGCCATTCTTATTTTAAGAACCATTGGTTTCAAAAATCCTTGTACCACATGTGGTCATTGTTAAAAATCAGAATTTATCAAAAAATTCCAAGATGGGTCTCTTCAGTAGAAGCATTTACTCATCCAAATCTTCTAAAACCAAATCCGAATTATAGGTATGCCAAAGACAAGGTGACAGGTTTCAATACAGAACAATATCCATTTGACAAAATATTGCTGGGTCCATAGGAAAAGCTAATCTTCAAATTATATACATATCTACTTCAGATGAAGACACAAGATGAAGTTGTAAAAGATTGTATGGTTCAATGGGTGAAAAATTTTGGTCATAATATTACATTAGAAGAATGAGAGAGACTGTGGAAGTTCAATGTTAAATTAACTAGGTCAGTAGTTTTTAAAGAAAATTTGTACAAGATGTTTTATAGATGGTACTTGACTCCACAGAAATTGTGTAAGATTTATACTAATATGTCTAACAAATGCTGGAAATGCACTAAACATTTTTATCATATGTGATGGACATGTGAGATGGTGAAAAATGGTACATGAAATACTACAGAAGATTATGAAGACAAACCAGAACTATTTTTATTGAATATATTTCCTGAGGACTATTCCAAAGAAATGAAACATTTGTTGGCACATTTCAACACAGCAACCAGGATTCTCTTGGCGCAGAGATGGAAATCTCAGGAAATTTCCACAAAAATGGACTTGGTGAGAAAAATTCTGGAAACAGCAGAGCTGGACTTTCTATCCCAGCTGTTGGCTGGGAGATCTAAGGAAGAATCAAGAAAATACTGTATGAAATTTTATGCCTGATTAGACATTCAAGACTCTTAAGATTCTCTGGTGTGAACTTATTTCTCCATTTTTTCCTGTATTTTATATTACAAAATTGCCTTAACTAGAATTGTCAAAACTAATAGGGGAGGGACAGTGGCTCAGTGGTAGAGCAACTGCTTGGTAAGCAGAAGGTCCCAGGTTCAATCCCCAGCATCTCCAACTAAAAAGGGTCCAGGCAAATAGGTATGAAAAACCTCAGCTTGAGACCCTGGAGAGCCGCTGCCAGTCTGAGTAGACAATACTGACTTTGATAGACCGAGATTCTGATTCAGTAGAAGGCAGCTTCATATGTTCATATGTACCCTCCCCTTGAGGGCCCAGGACAGCTAACAGCCAATAAAAAAACAACATGTTCAATAGATAACGTAACTAAAAGATTTATAATATAAAATTTTATAATGTTGATGATGTTTAATTTAGAAATAATAATATGGGACAATTTAGGTAAAGAAAGTATCGTAGATGTAAGCTTGTATTTTCTGAAAGTATCATTATGCAGAATAAGATTAAAGTGTATTGTGCTCTCTATTCCCCCCTATCCCCTACACTTACTTTTTCTGAAACTAATAAAACTTTTTAAAATGGAAAAAAGAAAAAGCCCTGAGCAGCCATCATTTAAGAGGTATGAGGAGGGGAGAAAGAGATTGATCTGTGGTGATGTTGGGAAATGCCATCAAGTCATAACCAACTTACAGAGACTTTGGGGGACAGTCTGGGAGATGGCAGGGACAGCCCAAATGCGATGATGTCATGCAGAAGTGATATCATCACGCTGGGGAGTGTTTGCCCTCCAAACCATGATTTCACAGCTTTGATTGCAGGTGCATACCCACACCACATCCCCAAAACATTTAAAGGATACCTTTAAATGCTTTGGGGAAGAGAGTGGGGGGCAGTGTGTGCCTGCAATCCAAGCTGCAAAATTGCAGCTTGGAGTACAAACCCGAATGTGGGCCCTTTCTTCCACCAAAGCATTTAAAGGTATCTTTTAAATGCTTTTGGGAAGATGTGGGAGGGGGGGTGTTTTGCAGGCACATGCTGCCCCCCGCTTCTTCCCTAAAGCATTTAAAAGACACTTTTAAATGCTTTGGGGAGGAAGGGGGGCATGAGTTTATAATCCTGCTGCCCTGCTCCCCCCACATTTCTTCCCCAAAGCATTTAAAAGTATCCTTTACATGCTTCAAGGAAGAAATGGGGGAGGGGGTGACTGCCAGTGGTAAGGCTTGTAGGTATGGCTCCCCCCACCAACCAGCTGACTGCCAGTGGGTTGGATCCCCCAAAACAAGGGGAACCCCCTCTGGGACCTGAGGGATGGCAATCCTAAGGTCAGGGTCAAGACTGGTCTACTGAAGCCTTTTAAAATGTACAGCACTGTGAAAGGCATGAAGATCCCTTCTCCCTGTGCTCAGTTCTTCCATATAAATAGGGAAATGGAAAAATACAGTTATTTCTTATTAAGCTGCCTTATACTGAATCAGACCCTTGGTCCATCAAAGTCAGTATTATCTACTCAGACTGGCAGTGGCTCTCCAGGGTCTCAAGCTGAGGTTTTTCATGCCTACTTGCCTGGACCCTTCTTAGTTGGAGATGCCAGGGATTGAACCTGGGACCTTCTGCTTACCAAGCAGATGCTCTATCACTGAGCCATTGTCTCTCCCCTTACAACCCTCTGTACTTGGGGGGGGGGGGGGTAGAAGTTACACCTTCTCTTCCAGTAGTAGAAGATTTAGCCCAGATTGCAGGGCCTCAATGACTCAATATGACTTCCAGCGACCCTAGGCATTTTTGCCTTTGTGGGCTGCATTTCTGCCATTACAAAATATTACCATTTATACTTTTATTGCTGTGTAGCTGCCCTGAGCCTGCTTTGGCGGGGAGGGTGGGATATAAGTACGAAGAATAAATAAATAAAAAATAAATAAAGACCAATATAATCATACTGTCAAGGCATGAAAATAAATTACTACTACTACATTTTAATTGTTTTTATTTAAGAAACAATGGAACATTTTTGTGGGCCCTAAAGATTTCGCAGGCATAAGGTACTCATGCCCTCATAGGCTCCTCCCACCATAATAATATCAATAGTAAAAATTATTTTTGATATAACTTTAATTACATCTACTTTTTTCTGTTTTAGGAAAAAAATTATAGATTTCTATGGGCCATAAACATTTCATTATTCTTTTTCTGATGTGAGAAAAAAAAGTACAACATTTTCTTCAACCCTACAAGTTCATTTTAAAATATTTTCATGGGCCCCTAAAAGCAGGGGAGTGAGTAGGAATGCAGGCTTGGGGTGTGGCCTGATATGCAAATGAGTTCCTGCTGAGCTTTTTCTACAAAAAAAGCCCTGCCTCAAAGTATCATGGATTCTAGGCATTGTGCCAGCTGTGCCTAATTGATAAGTCTGCCATATTGGATTGAAGCCACTCAGTCCAGTTCACAAATGAACACAGTCTAGGGCAGGGGTGTCAAACTCATTTGTTATGAGGGCTGGATCTAACATAAATGAGCCGGGCCATGTCAGGTTGGGCTGAACCATGTTGAGTCAGGTTATATGTGTACCTATTTAAGATTAGGTAGCAGAAATATAAATTTTATAAAGAACACAAACACAAGTATTTTTAAAAGCTTAAAACATGCTTAAAATGTTAGCACTCATTGGTCTTAAAGATGCCTTCTTTGTATTTCTCCCATGGGATCCAGGGAAGTGGGCAAAGGAAGCTCTGGCTCTTTCCTTTCTTCCCCAGGGGACTGGGGGGGGGACTCAGCTAATAGAAGGAAGAGACTTGGCTCAGTAGCTCTGCTGTACGATTGAGAGAGCCTGGCAAAGCAAGCTGTTATGTAGAAAGAAGCAAGAGAGAGGGAGAAGGAAGCAGACAGCCAGTTGCTCAGGGGCCTGATAGGAACCCTCCGGAGGCCTGATTCAGCCCCCGAACTGCATGTTTGACATACCTGGTCTAGGGAGTTAACTTTGAATGCTTTGCATACTCCATGGCTCTCTGATCACTACTGCTGAAGGGAGAAGCTTTTACAGACCAAAAAAAGAGACAGCAGCCATATGTCAACAACAGCATCTACAAAGGATGTCATAACGGAGCACTCAAGAAGATCCCTAGAGTGGTAACACTATCTCCCTGTGTTTGATTGGGCAAGATCCAAACTGGCAGACTATCTAAGAAACAAACCAAACGCCTCCTAGAAATACTGCAAGTCAAAATATAATAAAAAAAATTGCCAATATGAGAAACCATTTTGCACTCAAAGTGATTTTGCCTCAGCAGTTCTTAAACAAAAGGAATGCCAGTATATCAAGCACCTTTCAGAAACATCTCTCTGATCATATCTCAAAGAATAAAAGCAAGGAAGAATTTTCAGCTTCCTGTGGCAATATTTTCAATGGACCAGATGTTTTAGGATACTTTTCCTAATGTTTCACCAAGATGGTGTGGTGTAGTGGGTAGAGCGTCTTTTAGTCCTGGCAGTTTGCAGATGGACAATATAGTCCTACTAAGTTATATATGGTCAATTCTGTTTGGATATAAAAAGCCAAGGTCTGTTCCCTATACGGGTTAATCTGATGTTTGGAATCCTTTGCTTAAAATATATTGCCGAACAGGTTCAGTAGAATATAGGTTCTGATTAGCTTACATTAAATATAGTTGTCTTAAAAAAAATGTTGTGTGACTTCTTAACCATGAAAATTTTTGAAGTAGCAATGTATGTATACGATTGCATGGATTGGTTAGCTCTATGCATTTGTTACTGCTCCCTTGTCTACTAAATAAAGAAAATTTTAAAAATTAAAAATAGAATCTGAGAGTCCCAGGTTCAGATCCTCAGTCTGCCATGGAAATTTGTTGGCTGGCTTTGGGCAAGTCACACACCCCGACTAACCTACCTTGCAGGGTTGTTGTGAGGATGTAATGAAGCAAAAGAAATTATATGAGCCACTTTGGGTTCCCATTGTGGGGAAAAGTGGGGTGTGAATGAGAACAATAAATATGCCTACTTTCTGGAGGTATAACCCTATTTCATATGCATCGCTGAGGATTAGATGGTAAAGTTCTCATCTTTTTGAATTAGAAACTGGCCGTGTATTCTCAGACCACCAAGGTGGCAATGTGGGCTGCCTAGAGAGCAATTTGAAGGCTCTCCTGTAGGGTTGCCAAGTCCCTCGGCTGCTGCAGCGGGTGAGTCCTCACGTGTACGCAAATCGTGCCCGGCTCAATGACTTCACCGGGAAGTCACATCATCGTACCAGGCACATTGTGCCAGGGATGCACTAGGATTCGTAGTAAAAACTCTATGGTACCATAGAGTTTTACTGCAAATCCTAGAGCATGCCTGGCATGATGTGCCCAGCACAATGATGTCACTTCCAGGTGATGTCATTACACAGGGCATTTCGCACAGTGATGGGGCTCTTTGACGGTGGGGTTTCAGCAGGTTGGGACCCCCCAAACTGGAGGATTCCCTGCCCCTGGCAGAAGCTTGGCAGCCATACTCTTCTGTTGTCTTGACTGCTGCCGTCGACATGGACACCTTTAATAGAAAGCAAAGCTGCTTACATGGATGGCCATAGAAAGGAGAAACAGGAGAAATGCCAGCAAGATAAATATCCCCAAGGGATAATTCAAATTGCTTCTTAGAATGGCTGCATCATCTTTACTGTTTTAGTAAGGGTTTCATTTCTCTGTTTTTTTCCCACAGACAGTTTTATAGCTTGCAGATTTTCGTGGACTCCCCAATTCAACAAATCTCTTGTTTGTCACCTGCGCATTCCTTGGACAGCCAAGGTGACAAACAAGTATTGGAATGCAAAAGACCAGATATGCCATTGGAAGGAAAAATCACAAAGCTGCGACTGACTTATTTTGGCCATGTCACACGGAAGAACTCACTAGAAAAAGCAATTGTGCTTGGATAGGTTAGCAGCAAAAGGAAACTGGGCCGTCAAAGAACACAACCATAAAAGTTGACACCAGCCTGAGCATGGAACAGCACAAAGAAATAGTACAAGATCAGAAAATATGGTGAGAGCTGGCCTATAGAATTGCCAAGAGTCGGATATAACTGAATGGTTAACGACAACAACATCAAGTTCAACAGGAAAGTGAGAAAACTACAATTCCCATAAACCCATGAAATGCAGCCATTTCTGAGCCTACGCCAATAGCAGCTATTGGATGGCTGCCCGTGTAACACTGGATGCAGCCAGCTGTATAGATTGCAAACAAACTCAAAGGACAGTTCATCAAAACAGTGGATAAATAACGAATGCAAGCATATGGGGTGCTCGGGTTACAATGAAATGTGCATTGCAAGCAGAGCAAGTTCTGTTTTTGAAAACAATGATTGCCTTGTGTTTTATTTAAACCCTCCTCGCCCCCCACAAGGGGGCGATTTCTGTATCAAAAAATCAAGCATCGTTACAATTGGGTGCAGCACCAATGTTCAGAGTATTTCTTTACGATGGTTTAAAATTCTTCATAAGAGCTTGTGATCTGAAGCCTGGACAATACAAGCACGCCCTGCCCACCCTGAAAGGAGCCCCAGCACAAAATCTAGAAATTACTCTCCTGATAATATGAAGTGCTATCACAGCTGCATGGCTGAGCTGGCCTGGGGACAAAAGTGCAGCATTTAGCTTTCGGGTCCTGATGAAGTCAGAATGTCACTTGGAACAGACCTTAAACAAATGGATCATTTTTGCCTTCTTTATCCAAAATGAGATCTGTCAGCTTGTTTGAATAGGCAATGTTGTTGACAGTTCTCCAAGAAAACATTTGCATTTCTTTCCTGCAAGTCGCAAATTGAAATGTATACGGGGAGGGGGCGGAGAGAAAGAAGTCAGAATGTATACAAGAGACTCCCAACGTTTCCCAGTGACTCATGGTTGGTTCAAACATACAGGGTCATTTCATGGCATCAAGTATAGATTTGTATGATAGATGATACTTAATGACATATTAAATACTTGTGGATCTGCAGAGTTTTCAGTCATTCTTTGTTTTAGAAGTTTGTGTTTTGTTGTGTTGTTTGTTCATTTGATTGATTGATAAATTGCCCGATCACTGCTACTTCAGGGCTCTGGGCAATATACAGAGGCATTAAAAATATTTGCAAGAAAAAGTGAAATTAGAAATACATTATAAAAGCAGATGGTAACTAGTACATTAATTATCCAGGTTTGCAGTCTGCTGGCCACTTCACAGGCTGGGCGGAGGGGGCACAGTGAGCTTGAAGAACAGAAGAGGGTGCCATCCAAAATGGAAACCATCTCTGTCTTCAGGGCCGGCCCGCCCACTAAGCAACCTAGACGGTTGCCTAGGGCACCAGCAGGGTGGGGGCACCAAATTTGGCCCTCCCTATGCCCTAGACAAATCATTCATTTGCCTCTTCCTCCGCCCGCTCATCCGCCTGCCCGTTCACCTCCTCTGTAGCTTGCCTACTCCCCATGGCTTCTCATCCTCCACTCACCAGTCCCACCTCTTCTCTGCAAATATTCTTCATCCTCCCACCCGCCCCACCTCCTCCCTGTCCATTCTCCTCCTCCGCTCACCTGCCGCGCCTCCTCCCCGTTTGCCATGAGGGTGGTGGAGCACAGAACCACAAGGCGCTGCTGTGGAGGGAGGCGCTGGGTGTTGAGCCTGCCTGGGGCACCACGTGCCCCAGGGCTGGCCCTGTCTGTCTTCAACTCAAAGCCTGGTGGAGCATCTCTGTCTTGCAGGCCTCATGGAATTGCATAGAGTCTTGCAGGTCCTGCAGAATTGCAGAGAGTTCCACTAAGTTGGGACCAGGACCAAGAAATCCCTAGCCCTAGTTGAGGACAGTCAGATGTCTTTGGGGCCAGGGATCACCAGCAGGTTACTGTCCAAAGAGCACCATGCCCTCCCGGAGACATAATGGAGGGGATGGTCCTGCAGATACTTTGGTCGCTGACCACTCAAGACTGATAATACTATCACATTTTGCCTTTTCCGTGCTTTACAGTGCTCATGAGCTTTCTTAACTTTTGTCCCAAAATGCTCTGGGAAGTGTTAATAAGACCATGCAGATTGATGGCACCATCTAAATAAGAATGGTAACTTAACCCACAATGTCACCATGGTCTTGAGAAATCAATGTTTTTTCACAGTCCCCAATGGTGGGAACCAAGCAGGAACAGAATATGTAATATAAATAACTGGTAGAAAAATAGAAAAATTATAACAAATCACCGGTCAACAATAAAGTATGCACACTCTCATTGTGTGTACATGCAATTGATTTACTGCAAATATAAGACAAAGTAGAACAAAGGAACAATAAGGTATTTGCACTTCCCCAGCATATGCCCTTCACAATTTCTACATAGGAACCCACCTTAACCAAGTTCATAAAGCAGTGCTATAGGGTGGAGTCCTTAAAAGTTCTGCTTGTGACGTTGTAATGGAGAGAATAAGAGGAACCGTATAGAAAGGAGTCCTCATGATTTCACTTGCCTCATGGTTTCGCTAGCAGCAGTGGTTTAGAGCATGCATTGATCCGTGTTTGAAACAAAGTTACCGTAGCTCCGAAAAATGGTGAGAAAAGAGGCTGACGAAGTGTGAGACAAGCGAAACTGTGAGGACTCCTTTCTATGCAGTTCTTATTCTCTCCATTACAATGTCACAAGCAGAACTTTTAAGGACTCCACCCTATAGCACTGTCTTATGAACTTGGTAAACCATGCATTTGGCCGACTGCATAAAAGAGTGTGGAGCAACAAGCATCTGAAAAAAGGCACAAAGATCAATGTTTACAAAGCGGTTGTGATGACAACCCTCATCTACGGCTCCGAATCGTGGGTTTTATACCATCATCACCTGCGACTCTTTGAGCGCTTTCATCAGCGCTGCCTTCGCACCATCCTCAACATCCACTGGAGTGACTTTGTGACCAACACTGAAGTCCTCAAGCGGGCGGAGGTTACAAGCATCAAGGCACTGCTGTTGAAGACGCAGCTACGCTGGGCAGGGCATATTTCCAGGATGGAAAACCACCGCCTTCTCAAGATTGCCCTGTATGGTGAACTTTCCACCAGCCATCGAAATAGAGGGGCACCAAAGAAGAGGTACAAGGACTCCTTGAAGAAATCCCTTGGTACCTGTTGCATCAACCATCACCAGTGGTCTGACCTAGCCTCAGATCACAAAGCATGGAGGCACACCATCCACCAGGCTGTCTCTTCCTTTGAGAACGCACACATAGCTGGTCTTGAGGACAAAAGGAGATTGAGGAAGAATCGCACTGCTATAGCACCAACCCCAAATCAGACTTTTCCCTGCAGCCACTGTGGCCAGACTTGCCTGTCCCGCATTGGTCTTGTCAGCCACCAGCGAGCCTGCAGCAGACACGGACTAATGCACCTTTCTTAAATCTTCGTTCGCGAAGTCAAGCCGAGAGAGAGAGATGAACTTGGTTAAGGCAGGTTCCTATGTAGAAATTGTGAAGTGCATATGCTGGGGGAGTGCAAATACCTTATTGTTCCTTTGTTCTATTTTGTCTTACATTTGAATGAATATATAAAGCTGCCGTCAAATGAGTCAAACTCTTGGCTCATCTAGCTCAACATTTCCTACTTTGAGTTGTAGCAGGGCTCCCAGTTCTCAGGCAGAGAAACATTTTCCCATCTGGCCACCTGAGACCTTCTAACTGTAGGTACCAGGGACGGAACTTTGGATCTCTGTGTGCAAACCATGAGCACTATCACTGAGCCACGGTCCCTTCCAAATATCCTCAGGGCTTAAATGGGATCTCTAAGGAAAACATTTGTGTGCAGCTTGCAAGTATCATCAGCATACAGATGCTGTGCTCAGAGAGAGCCCATGAGTCGAACCATATAAACAACAGCCAACTGTGTGGATAAATAAAAAGGGTCTTCGGGTCAATGCCACCGTTCATCAAGCCACTTTTAAGTGGGGACGTTTTTATATTCTTCATCTCCAGCGAGAAGCTATTGTCTGGATTTGGCACTGGCCCTGAAGTCACTTAATGCAGATTATTTAATTGTGGAGTCAACAGGACAACTCGTGAGTAAATGGTTTGGGGGTTGTGTGCTTCGACCTTTTGTCAAACCAGTACTTACTCATCCTTACCCTACTGAAGTTGATGGTACTGCTACAAAACAGCACAATAATGGAGTTAAAGGGGTTGCGAGCTAAGGGTTCTCTTGTTTCTAGTTCCATTTTCTCTCTCTCTCTCTCTTTTCTCTTTTTGTCCTTTAGAATTTTGCCTCCTGCCAATCACTGTTGTGCAGAGCTTTTTTTGTGGCAGGAATTCCTTGCATATTAGGCACACACCCCTGATGTAGCCAATCCTCCAAGAGCTTACAGGGCTGTTATTACAGGGCCTACTGTAAGCTCTTGGAGGATTGGCTACATCATGATGTGTGGCCTAATATGCAAAGGAGTTCCTGCTACAAAAAAAAAAAAAGCTCTGCTGTTGTGGCTCTCTCCTGTTTGTGTGCCTTGACTTTGAAATCAACAGAATTACTTCTCCAAAGGTCCTTCACTGAGAAACTACTTAGAACTTTTTTTTTTTAGCAGGAACGCATAGGAACACAGTTCTGGCTGGCTTGGCATCAGGGGGTGTGACCTAATGTGCAAATGAGTCCCTGCTGGGCTTTTTCTACCAAAAAAAAGCCCTGTATTTACTCATCCGCTGCCTAAAGCTTTCCCCAGTCATCCAGTATGGGCAGATTGCCTTCTTCTAAGGCAAAGCCTTTCTCACAATTCAAGAACTCATGGGCATTCAATGAAATTGCTGAGCAGTCGGGTTAGAACTGATAAAAGGAAGTACTTCACCCAAAGGGTGATTAACATGTGGAATTCACTGCCACAGGAGGTGGCAGCGGCTACAAGCAAGAGGGGAATGGATAAGCATATGGAGCAGAGGTCCATTAGTGGCTATTAGCCACAGCTTATTGTTGGAACTCTATCTGGGGCAGTGATGCTCTGTATTCTTGTGCTTGGGCGGGGGCGGCAGTGGAAGGGCTTCTTGATGACACTTGATAACACTTGGAGGGGGTTTTGGCCACTGTGTGACACAGAGTGTTGGACTGGATAGGCTATTGGCCTGATCCAACATGACTTCTCTTATGTTCTTAAAGCGCTGCAAGGAATAATTCACTGAAATGCTCCAGTCACTGTTATGACTCAGGATCTTGCCAAGCACTACAATGGCTCAGGATCAGCATATCATATTGCCTTATCCTGAGTCAGACTATTGGTCTGTTTCATGCAGGAGTGGCTATTTGTACTTCGGGAGAAAAGGCCACATGGTGTAATCTAACCTTGTCAGATCTCGGAAGCTAATCAGAGTCAGTACTTGGATGGGAGACAGAGTGGCACAGAGTGGTAAAGCTGCAGTACTGCAGTCCTAAGCTCTGCTCGTGACATGTTCAATCCCAGTGGAAGCTGGGTTCAGGTAGCCAGCTCAAGGTTGACTCAGCCTTCCATCCTTCCGAGGTCAGTAAGATGAGTACCCAGCTTGCTGGGGGGGGGGGGGAGGGGGAAGTGTAGTTGACTGGGGAAGGCAATGGCAAACCACCCTGTAAAAAGTCTGCTGTGAAAACGTTGTGAAAGCAACATTACCTCAGAGTCAGAAACGACTGGTGCTTGCACAGAGGGCTACCTTTACCTTTAATGTGATAGGATTTTATACACACATGTTAGCACTTTGATTGGCAGTGACTTTTCAGACAGAAAGGCCTTTTCTGGCCTTAAGGTTCTTTCACCAAAGTTTATTCAGGGAGGTGAAAACCAAGGCTCACCAAGAGGTGCCAAGGTTTATTCAGGGAGGTGAAAACCAAGGTGCCAAGAGGACTTCCACAAATTGGGTGAGTGGGCAACAATGTGGCAAATGAAGTAAAGTATTGGTAACTGTAAGGTATGGCACATCGGGACAAAAAAAATCTCAACTTCAAATATAGGCTAATGGAGTCTGAACTTGCTGCAACTGAGAGGGAAAAAGATGGAACCTGGGACCTACAGCATGCAAAACTACCACCAGACCACAGTCTCTTCATGTGCAATCAATATTGTACATCTGAGCCAATCACTGCTGTGGCTCAGGATTTGACCCACTTCTCAATTATATCTAAAATGTGCAGACTCAGTCCCTGCCCTCAAATTGTTAAGCAATCATTTCAAGCCACAGAAGTGGTTGGCAAGAGAATTATAACAAGATACTAATGAATACAGTGCCATGATCACCAAAAATGCTGTATAAACACTAATTATCATTGTTAATTTTTAGGATGTACAAATTTATTCCCTAGATAACAACAACAACAACAACAACAATAATAATAGGAGGAGGAGATTGGATTTATACCCCACCTTTCAGTACCCAAAGGAATCTCAAAGTGGCTTACAATCTCCTTTCCCTTGCCCTCCCCACAACAGACACCCTGTGAGGTTGGTGGGACTTAGCGAGCTTTCAAGAACTGCTCTTGAGAAAACAGATATTTTGAGAACTATGACTGACTCAAGGTCACCCAGCAGGTGCATGTGGAGGAGTGGGGAATCAAACCCCGTTCTCCCAGAGTAGAGTCTGGGCATTTATTCTCTACACCAGGATAGATAGATAGATAGATAGATAGATAGATAGATAGATAGATAGATAGATAGATAGATAGATAGATAGATAGATAGATAGATAGATAGATAGATAGATGTTGTCAAGCTGCAACCAATTCATGGCACCCCCCCCCATGGAGTTTTCAAGGCAAGAAAACAGCAGAGGTGTTTCCTTCCTCTGCCATTTCCTTCTTCTGCATAGCAATTCTTGTCTTCCTTGATGGTCTCCCATCCAAATACTAACCATGGCCAACCCTGTTTAGCTTCCACATTCAAAGCACTTTGCATACATGATCACAGTAATGTTTACAGCAGCCTTAAAAGACAGGTCAGGACTCTTAGCCCCATGTAGCAGAAGGGTGCCTTTCTTAAGGCCCCTGACAAAGGATGCCTTTCCCAAGGCCACCTGTTGAGTTTGTGGCCAAGATGGGATTAAAATTAGTAATCCCTATTTATCATGAAACCATTTTAAATAAATACAAAACACCTGGATCACCTGTCTTAAATAAATACAGTCTCCTGGAGCCCTGTGACACAGAGTGGTAAGCTGCAGCACTGCAGTCCAAGCTCTGCTCAGACCTGAGTTCGATCTCAGAAGAAACTGGGTTCAGGTAGCTGGTTTAAGGTTGACTCAGCCTTCCATCCTACCAAGGTCAGTAAAATGAGTACCTAGTTTAGGGAAAGTGTAGATTCTGGGGAAGGCAATGGCAAACCACCCCGTAAAAAGTCTGCTGTGAAAACATCATGATACGAAACGACTGGTGCTTGCACAGGGGACTACTTTTTACCTGGATCACTGTTTGTTTTCTTAGCCATTAAAAAAATGGATCCTGCAATCTCCATCTGGGATGAGCCCAATTATGGCAATTCCTCATGTAGTTGCTGAAGGCGAAAACTGGATGCAAAAAAAGGATAGAGATTTTGCATGAACAGTGATCTGAAAATGTCTCCGGTGAACAGCAACAATTGGGGTGTGGGTATTCACATCAGTCATCGACAAGAGGCCGTGCTACTTGATTTGAGGATGGCATCTGGGTTAGATCCCTCTGGTGGGAAGTGCCATCAAATTGCTGCAGACTTTTGGTGACCCTGGCTGTAGGGTTTACAAGGCAAGAGACAGGCAGAGGTGGTCTGCCACTGCCGGCATCTGTATAGCAACCCTGGACTTTCTTGATAGTCTTCCATCCAAGTGCTAACCAGGGCTTATGAGACTGTGTTAGACTGGGCCAATCCCTCTGTAAGTAATAGATTTTTTTTTACTGCACTGATTTCACAGCAGTTGGTCTCCCTTAGTCCTTCATTTCTTCTGCTATCATCACTCTAGCAGAAACATGGGAACTGATTTCTGCCTTGCTTAAGAAGGGCCTAGTTCTTAAGTGACTCTGATATCCTTGAGACAAATCCCAGTAGGCAGCTGTGTTGGTCTGAAGCAATAGAACAAAGCAGTAGACAAGTGCACCTTTAAGACCAACAAAGTTTTATTCAGAATGTAAGCTTTCCTATGCTCTTAAGCAGACTTCATCAGACAAATGGGAATGGAAGCAGCAATTCTTAATATCAGTGGGCAGTGTAGAATCGTGGGAATGTTTTTAGCAGATTAAAAGAATCACAAATAGAGATCTGTGTTTGTTAGTGTTAGGTCAAAACTGTTTTTTCAGCCCTGTTTTGTCCTAGCACAAACAAACACAGATTCCTATTTATGATTCTTTTAATCTGCTAAAAACACTCCCATGATTCTGCACAGCCCACTTATATTACGAATTGCTGCTTCCATTCCCATTTGTCTGATGAAGTCTGCTTAAGAGCTTACATTCTGAATAAAACTTAGTTGGTCATAAAGGTGCACTTGTCTACTGCTTTGTTCTAATCCTTTAGACAAGTTCAGGCATGTTCAGACATGTCCGTAGATATTTTCAGAGGCTTGACTTTTCAAAACAAAACAAAAAAGGGAGAGAATAAGGGAGAGAGGGAGGGACACCATCCCCTCCTATCCCAGACCTTCACATCTCTGGTTCTGAGGAAAGTTTGACATCAATTCGTTCTTTTCAAAAGATCAGTTTATATACAAGAGACTTTAATTACAATTTTGCTTAGCGAATCTCCAGCTGTTGGCATTTATCTTCCAAAAGAAAAAGGTTCAAAAACGGAGGGAGATGAACCACTCAAAAATGTTGCCGCATGGACTGGGATTCACCAAGTAATCCCCCTCCCCTCCAAACTTGCATTAAGGGTTTTGTGTGTGTTTTCAGGAAGGTGTTAGCGATGCAAGATTCCTTCCAGGATTTCATCCAGGGGTTTCTTGGCAGTGGGGCAAACGAGGCTGCTTCGAGACAGAAACAAAAGCATTTGTGCAGAGGTTCAGCAGCTGCCCATGTGTGAATAACAGCCTACCCCCTCAGACAGGGATCTCTTTGAAGTGTGCAGTCATTTGGGTGCTGATCCAACTTCTTCTCTTCGCTGTCTCGCTTCCTATTTAAAAGGGAGATTGTGATATCCTTGGACAGCAGAGCCACACTGTTGAACCGATGCCTGCAGCCTCCTGGTGAAAACTGAAATGGGGGGGAAGGTCTTTGGGTTGAAGCAGGGGAGATGAGAAATTTGAGATTGCCCTATATTATTTGTTATGGGCAATTCCCCCCCCCCCCCACTGAACATGTTTTAAATTAGATCTGAGATTGCATCCTTTTGTGTTTCCCAAATGGGCCTCTAGATAGGAAAACCAAGCATGTGCATTCTTTTTATTCATTCCCTCTCTATTACATGCTTTTGTGCTGGTATACGACAAACCAACAAATGCCTCTTCTGGTTCTTCCAGCTCTTCTGCTGGATGACTCCTTTCCATGGCTCCTAATGTATAAAGCCTTACATTGCCTAGGGCCCAAATGCCAAAGAAGAGTAGGTTCTGTACTGTATCAAGTTATCTGGTTCCACATTGTTGATGCTGTGTATATGCTTTATGCCAATATAACAACAACAAAAACAATGTAGAAAAATGTACTTATTTTAACAGGAAAAATTCAGTGAGAGGAGACAAAATAAAGACTCCACACAGGGGAGAAACAAAAATGACCCTGATATTTTTTAAAGTCAAAATTCCAAGACTTTAGAATTCAGTTGCAATGCATGCATGAATGTTGTCACACTGCCTCATGGGAATTGTCATTTCTTCCCAGACACACATTTGCAAAAATATTTCATTTGATGATTTCACGCTACTAATTTCAGCACAATAATCCATGCACATAGAACCTCATTGAAAACAAGAAGAAAAGGCAATTGATTTGACCTGATCACAGATGAATGTTCTTGCACGGCCTCATGGGTGTTGTAGTGTTTTTCTGGGGATGACATAATTCTTTACACTATCTCCTGCAACATGAAACACAATGTCAAGACAAGGAGGCTAGACTCACTTCAACCAGAAGTTTGGTCAAAGTAAGTTTGAAGTTGCTTAACATGCTTGCCATCAGTGTTCTCAGTGATAGATAGATAGACAGACAGACAGAGATAAATTGCCCTGCATTTATATTATTAAGGATCTCGTCAAAACTCTGTATACAGTTTTGAAGGTCATGTGTATAGAGAATCAGAAACAAGGAATTCTATCTTGCTATTTTGTTTTTCTGCATTTCCCCTTCTACAACCATTATCTGATTTACTGTAAAAAAAAATTTCTAATTGGAGCCTGCTCAGCCATTCCTCACCTTTTGGTCAATTCTCGTGATCATCCACAAGAACTGGAGTGATCACAAGCAACCAGTGTTCCCTCTAAGCTGAGTTAGCGTGAGCTAGCTCACAGATTTTTAGCTTCCAGCTCACACATTTTTGTCTTAACTCAGGAAGGATGACTGCAGAGCACACTAATTTATGCAGGAGCTCACAACTTCAATGCCGGTAGCTCACAAAGTAGACTTTTTTTGCTCACAAGACTGCAGCTTAGAGGAAACATTGCAAGCAATGTTACATAAAACCATCTTAAGTGTGACATTCCAATGAAGTCGCCACTGAACAGCTGCACTTTGAAAAGCTGCCTGCCAAGTAGAAATTCAGGGGAAACCTTTCTGATCCCTCTCTTATCCAAATGAGGAACTTCTGCTTCTCATGCTGATAGATGCTAAATGATGGAGGAGGCATCTGAATGTGTGTGCACACATGGTATTTACATGCAAGCTTATCCCAATGGAAAGTCAATTAGATCCTCATTTGATCAACATATGCATTTTACGTGCAAATAAAAGACATTAAGGGGAAAGTACAGCTTTCCAAAATGGTTCCAGGTTGCCAGATGCTGCCTCAGATGATACTCTGGCATTCTTCTGATTATCTATCATTTCTAGCCCATATTTCACTCACGGAGTGCTTAGAAGGGAAAACACGTAATTTGAAAGCCATATAAGTAATTGCCCTATACTGAGTCAAAGCACTGGCCCCATCTAGATCAATATTTTTACAATGATTGGCAGCAGTTCTTCAGAGTCCCGGTCTGGCCTTGTCAATCTGTTTCTGTACTTCATTGGGTGGGTACTGTAGCTTGAAGAATGCCTGACGGGAATCCTTTAATGTTTGAGCTCCTGCCCAAGGAAATAGAACAAATGTGGTGGTGTTGTAGGGCTTGGCTGTAGGCCATGGATCACATGATGTTCTCTGGATGGCAGCTGGGGGATGTGTGTAGCCATCACGCAGTAGTGCTGACCATCCCTGTTGCGCAGAGTCAACATTTGGCAACCCAGAGCTATACGCTTGGCCCTATTGTGGAGAACTGTACTTTTTGTGCAATATGTTTGCACGTAGAACTCATACGCCGAGCAAATAAGGACATGAAAACTGCCTTTTGGGGTGCTAGGTCTGCATATGTGTACACACACTCATGCACAGATGTTGAATTTGTTGGTAGGGCTTCATCTCTGGAGGTTTGCATAATCTTCTGAGCAAGGCCAGACTCTTTATAGCTTTCCATTCTGTGCTGACTTTCCTGATCCTTATACCAAACAGCAATGCATACCACCAACTCAATAACCTCTAAATGGGTGTGAAAAGACTACTTCATCATTCTGTTTTAGAGCAGATGATCTGTATGTACATGATCTCAGGTTTTATTTTCTCATACCTCTGATTTAAAGAAGAAGATATTGGATTTATATCCCGCCCTCCACTCCAAATCTCAGAGTGGCTCACAATCTCCTTTATCTTCCTCCCCCACAAACCAACACCCTGTGAGGTGGGTGGGGCTGAGAGAGCTCTCACAGAAGCTGCCGTTTCAAGGACAACTCCTACAAGAGCTATGGCTGACCCAAGGCCATTCCAGCAGCTGCAGGTGGAGGAGTGGGGAATCAAACCTGGTTCTCCCAGATAAGAGTCCTCCCACTTAACCACTACACCAAACTGGATTTCAAGTATCCCAGCAGGGAAAGACCCTTGTCAAAGCATTGGAAAGCCAATGCCAGAATGCACCATACTAGGACATATGAACAAATAATTTGACCAGAATATGATAGATAAGTTTATTTATATATGTTGCACACCTATGCTGATAAAGAACATGGGTTTTTTTTGAGCTTTCAAACTTTATTGATGTTAAACAGGATACAACACAGGATAACTTGGGAGAGGGAACATTGATCATAAGCTTATCACATCAAAAAGGATTAACATTGGGCACAGTATGCATATACTACATTGAATACGCTCAATTATTATAGCAGAAGCTATGGGATATCCAATACACATATTGGTACTAATAAGCTCAGGGAGAAAAGGAAAACAATTTAAGAAATAGAGAAGTAAATTAATAAACATAGATGAATATGTATACCATCATAAGGTGCTACAAATTAAGAAAAAAATAATGAGCAGGCATTTGCTAGGTTTTTGTGAAGTGCTTGATGTATACCATTTCATCCAAACAAATGGAAGGCATTTCTGTAACAGATCTGAGTGTTCTGATTGTGAATCACAAAATTGTAAATCAGCTGTAATTTTATCAAAGATAAAATAGTCCTTGATATACCAGGACTGCACTGAGAACATGTTATCATACTAGCAGATGAGAGAATATTAGATCAAAAAGCTAAAGGTCACTGGTCCAACCCTCCTAAGGTTTGGCAAATTTGCCACATCCCTCATGTCTCCCAACATGCTTTTTGGGGACAGACTACAGGTTATTGTTAGAGAACTACTTTGCATACAGAAGGCTCCCAAGTTCAGTGGTTGGCATCTCCAGTCAAAAAGTTCCAGACAGGAGGTCTTGAAGAAGAACGTGCTCTATTAGAATTCCTGGAGAACTCCTGATAGTCAGAACAGACAACCCTGAGCAAAATGAGACAATACTGAACTGGATGGTATAAGGTTGTCTCATATGGCCAAGAGGTTGGTGAGCCAGCTATGGCTCTTCTTGGACAAAAAACAGATGTTGCCACTGTAGTACATGCCATGATAACAATTAGATTAGGCTACTGCAGTGTGGGGATGCCATTGAAGACTGTCAAGAAGCTGCAGTTGGTACAGAATGCTGCAGCCAGAATGCTGACTGTAGTGTGTCTTAGGGAGTGGGACCATACCATTCCAGTCTGGTTCCACCTATACAATCGCCTAATTTCCTTCTGGGCCCTATTCGTATTGACCACTTGGCCCAATTGGTATTGATATTTAAAGTCCTATACAGCCTGGGGCCAGCAAACTTTAAGGGTCCCCTATTCCCTAATGGACTTATCTGTCCACTCCTGCCAACTTCAGAGGCCCTATTTCAGGTGCTCCCTAAATGAATGGCAACCTAAGAAAGGGACCTCGGTCATGGTGCCAAAACCCGGAACTCCTACCCCAGGAATATCTGTCTTATCTCCTTCGGCTTTAGTTTTCCACCAGCAGGTGAAGAGTTTTGTATGACAACCCCTCAGAAAGACTCATTCACTCTCCTTGTTTTTTATGTCTCTGCATTTATATGTTTTATTTGTTTAAAATATTTTAAACATTTTTTTCTGTGTTTTAACAGATGTTTTAATGTTTTGATTGGGGACACTAATTTGAGTGGGAAAGTGGCATACAAATGGTATATATATACACACACACACACACCATTTATATATGGTATATATGTCTGTGTATGTGTGTGTTTTATCTCATTACATATGCTAAACCCACTCTCAGTGAATAAAGCTATACATCCACAGTTTTCCAATGTATTTCTCTTTAATAATAGTGTATCAGAATAATGTTTTATATTGGCTATTTATCTCATTACATATACTTAATCCATTTTCATTTTATGTATTCTTTTTTCTAATGGCAAAATAGAATGATGTTTATAATGTATAGATTGACGGTGAGAAGTAAATTAGGTGGACAACAACAAGGAAATACATGTCCTTTTGTAGTTTACCTAGACTTGCGGAAACACCAATTGGCAGGCAACTATTATTACTTTTTATGGCTATCCAGATGAAATGGCCTTCTAAACTGTCACACTGTTCCACCATGTGATCCCAGCTCTGTATCAGTTTGCCCTCTTAACCCACCAACTGCATGTATTTCAGCTCACCGTACCTGATCCTCTTGTCTGAAGAAGTGTGCTTTTAGCATACGAAAGCTTACATTCTGAATAAAACTTTGGTGGTCTTAAAGGTGCGACTTGACTCCTGCTTTGTTCATAGGTTATGGTTTGTATGTAACGAACTGTGGTGTCCTAAAAATGTGGGAGTCTTTTGTTAAGTAGCTTTGTGTGAAGGGAGGAAGGGATAGGGAATACGCAAACCTAATTGTCCCCCAGTTTATTCCCATATTGTTTGTCACCATGGTTGGCCATTATGTTGGGATTATAGCTATGTTTCTCATTCTCTAGGCCTAACAGCTGTAAGAAAATATTTTTAAAATCCTACCAGAAAACAACTTCCATGCTGAAATTCACAAACCCCCCCCCCCCACATATACCTAAGAACATATCCTGCTAGATCAGATTAATGCCCTATTTAGTCCCCTGTTTCCACGGTAGCCAACAGGGTGCCCTGAAGGGAAGAAGGGCACAGAGGTCAAAGTCATTCCCTGCTGGTACTCCTATGGCAGAATGCCATAGACAATAATGCTCACAGATGCTCATTTTCTGCTGTTTGTGGACATTCACTAACAATTGTGTATATGACCACCAGATCAACATTCCAGCTCAACAAGTTCATAAATTCACTTTCACATAGGCATGAATGTTGAATCTAATCTCATACATTGTGTGTGTGTGTTAAGGGCTGTCAAGTCACTTCCAACTTATAGTACCCTATGAATTAAAAAAAGGTAAAGGTAGTCCCCTGTTCAAGCACAGTCATTTCCAACTCTGGGGCGACGTCGCATCACGACATTTTCACAGCAGACTTTTTACAGGGTGGTTTGCCATTGCCTTCCCCAGTCATCTACACTTTCCCCTCAGCAAGCTGGGTACTCATTTTACCAACCTCGGAAGGATGGAAGACTGAGTCAGCCTTGAGCTGGCTACCTGAACCCAGCTTCTGCCAGGATCTAACTCAGGTCATGAGCAGAGAGTTTGGACTGCAGTACTGCAGCTTTACCACTCTGCACCACGGGGCTCTATGTATTAGTGACCTCCAAAAACATCCTATCATTAACAGCCTCACTTGGGTCTTGCATACTGTGGGCCGTGGCTTCCTTGATTGAGTCAAGCCATCTCCTGTTGGATCTTTCTCTTTTCCTGCAGCCTTCAACTTTTCCCAGCACTGTTCTTTTACAGGGGCTCTTATTTTCTCCTAATGTGATCAAAGACTCCGTTTACTCATTTTAGCTTCCAGGGAGAGTTCAGAATTTTATCTAGAAGTCACTTATTTGACTTTTTTTGATGGTCCCCTGTATCCATAAAACTCTCCTCCAACTCCACGTTTCAAAGGAATCATCTTTCTTCCTGCCAGCTTTCTTCACTGCCCAACTTTCACACCCATATATAGTAACAGGGAATGCTATGGTATGAATGATCTTGATGTCGGTTGCCAGCAGCACATCCTTACACTTAAGAATCTTCGCATGTTGATCATGTATAAGCAGGTTCCACATTAAATTCATTTCTGTTGAGGAATTAACATGTGATGGTTGTGCATGGTTTCCCCTTTTTGCACTGACTGAGATGCTCATATGCATGACTGTCAAATGTAACAGTCTACAGATAATCCTCAAAAATGTTTTTTTTTAAAGGGCCAGTCTCAGAAATCAGCATGGCTGGGCCTATACCCTTTCAGTGAGTCCACAACTAGGGATGCAGGATACTTGGAAGCAGTGAAGAAAGCAGAATACAAGAAGAATTGTGCTATTCTGCGTGGTTCTTCAATCTCTCTCTCATTGACCCAGAGGCCTCTCCGACACGGCAGTGATTCTCCCTTCTTTGAAACCTGCCAGCACCAATGGAGGCTAAAACTAGTACAAAAAATCACAGTCCACTTCTCCTAGCATAGGTGCAATTGTAAGGAGGAGAAGGGATCTGCATTTGAGAGAAGATAGCCACTGCAGTTGGAGATAAAAATTAAGTAACACCGTGTGGGTGGGAGAGGTGGCCACAATGGGTACAGTGATCAAATACCCCAGTACTCAAGAGCCCATAAAAACCCACAGAAAGTCATACTGCAGTGGCCGAATTCTGTTAACATATGAAGACACCCTAACATACCCACTCAGTTAGTAGGCTCTTTGGGAAAGGCTCAGATTTGTTTTTGTTCATCTTACATTTCAGCTAATTCCTAAGAGCACATTTTGTTTTTCTTGGGCCTTTAACAGCCTGTGAGCTATTTCTGGAGTCAAAATGATGCAATATTTCATCTTCCCATGGCAATTGTGCTCGGGGTGTTGGAAACCCTGCAACAGCAACAACAAAAACTTTTGTTACAGTATCTTCAGTGACAGAAGTCTAATATTCGGGAAAAAAAATATTCAACAGGCTCCACTAATGACACAAGGGTTTATAAAATCACCTAATGCTGAGTTAAAGCGAGGACCCATCAAACCTAGTGTTATCAGCTTTGGCTGGCAATGCTGTTCCAACATCTCTGGCAGAAGTTGTTCGTGGTCCTTTTTGATAAAGAGGCCACAGCTGAACCTTTTCTGCAGGTTGAGCTATGGATCCTCACCTGACTGTCTTATATGGAAGTAGAAAAGAGCAAGAGTCTGGTAGTACCTTATAGACTAACAGAATTTGTGGCAGGGTAGGAGCTTTCATGAGTCACTGCTTACTTCTCCAGATACGGCTAGAATGGGAGTCCATCTGTCCTATATATTGGGAAATGGAGTAATTTCAGATGCCACGTGACATTAGCAGGCAAATGGCAAGACAAGGTGTGATTGGATCAGGTCTGATACATAGAGGAGTAGTAGGCGTGGAGGAATCCGCACTGGTATTGAGACAGGAAACGTAGGGCCATGGTCAGATGTGCATTTATATCCGACATAGCCATGGATGCCTATCAGATTTTAAGTGCACATCCAGAAGGCAACATCTGGGAATGGTCTGTGAGTTGTGGGCAAACCCTCCTGTCCCGAGTCAGTTCCAGGCTTATTTGACAGTGCATAAAGTCCAGTCCTAAATGTTTGATGATGGGCTATGAATAGATTTTCCTTGTCTGATCACTCCAGCATCACATCTTTGGTGAGAGTGTTCTAAGGTGACTAAATTTTGGTAAAAGATCTTCGAAAAGGTGGAGGAAGGTTAAAGTGGAGTTATTGGGGAACGTGTTATTTATGGAAATTTTGGGGAACTATAAAATAGATAAATCCTAGCAGGATCTATTTAAAGCTATGACTTTAGCTGTCCATGTGGTTATAACGTTTGGCTGGAAAGATGCTACAAAATGGACTATAGACAGATGGAATGGATATTTATATGAATGGATCCAGTCGGACATATTATTGATATTAAAACAGGAAAAGTTAGGTGAGGATAAGATTGTGGAAGTTAAGAAGAGGTGGCTTAAGTATATAAGATGGGTAAACGCAGGAGGGGCCAATAATGATATATTGGTTAAACTCCAAAAGGTGTGCTTATGGCTACAGATATAAAATAAGGTATTATTACTGGTTGTTTTGACAGGGGGAGGGGAATAAAAAGGAAAAGGGGGGGAAAGAAGCATTTCACGTATTGATGTATGTTATATATGCTATGTATTGTTTGAGTTATACGGAAGCAAGATTCAAATACTTCAATTAACAAATTTAGCAAAAGAAAAGATCGCTCCAGCGTAATCCAGCCATTGCAACCTCTGTCCTCGTCAGTCTTGATTTGGTACCATTTTTTAAAATCTTCATGATATGCACATAACCGCATAATTGGTGAAAGGCAGCAGGAGCCCACAGGTGCCTTAAGCTCCACAAGAGATGCATTCTGAGCAACTGCAAATACTTTTTTTGGGGGGGGGAGTTTTTTTTAGGTTGGGATTTGTGAGTAACGCAATCATTGTTTAGTCCACACGCCTAGAAAATAGTCCATACTTGGGCAAGCCAATCAGCGGCATTGTTTATGTGCCTGTGCGAAGGCCCAGCTGTCTGATTGGTCAATGATGGGACAGGCACTCGGCAAGGCAAATTACAGTCAGGATATCTGATAAGGCAACTGTGTTTCAAGTAATGGAGACAAACCCAGGAGTGCCTCACTGATGGGTTAAATGGTTCATCTGACTGTGACCTAGGTCTCGATTCAGTCCAGAAGGATGCATTGCCTTGAGCTTCATTCTCAGTTGCAATTCAGCAGTCTCTCTTTCTAATCTCCCTCTGAAATTCCTTTGTACAATAACTTACAATGAAATATAGTCCTGTTTTCAACAATCAAATCATTCCGGGGATAGATGTCAAGAAGAAGAAGAAGAAGAAGAAGAAGAAGAAGAAGAAGAAGAAGAAGAAGAAGATATTGGATTTATATCCCGCCCTCCACTCCGAAGAGTCTCAGAGCGGCTCACAATCTCCTTTACCTTCCTTCCCCACAACAGACACCCTGTGAGGTGGGTGGGGCTGGAGAGGGCTCTCACAGCAGCTGCCCTTTCAAGGACAACCTCTGCCAGAACTATGGCTGACCCAAGGCCATTCCAGCAGGTGCAAGTGGAGGAGTGGGGAATCAAACCCGGTTCTCCCAGATAAGAGTCTGCACACTTAACCACTACACCAAACTGGCTCTCCAGTTTGGGTTCTCCAGTTTGGGCTCTCCAGACTAGCTCTCCAGAAGCTGGGGCTGTCCCAAGTAGATAGAGAGGGTAGACATCTCCAGTTTTAGGAACTCAGACAGACATAGACTGAGACCCTAAACAGTCACCGCCCATTAGAGCCAACATATTGAACCAGCATGTGCATAGTAGAGTAACAGCAGGTAAAGTTTGTCACATGACTTGACTGAAACTTGAAAATCCTTCTGTAAGCTTGTCTTCCTACAATACGCTTTGGGTCAGAGTTGGGAGGTAGCAATAGACTTTCCTCTTCTCTTGCTTTAACCACCCTCTCTCCCTTGTACCACACGGGGTCATGGCTTGCTGAAAACAGCTTATGTAGTGGCAATAAAGCTTTATACAATATTATGTGCCTCTCTTGCTGGCTGGCCAATTTGTTGTAGTGGTTAAGAGTGGCGGATTCTAATCTGGAGAACTGGGTTTGATTCCCTACTCCTCCTCATGCAGCCAGCTAAGTGACCTTGGGCCAATCACAGTTCTCTTAGAGCTGTTCTCTCAAGAGCAGTTCTCAGAGAGCTCTCTCAGCACCACCTGCCTCACAGGCAGTGTTCCCTCTGAGCTGAGTTAGTGTGAGCTGGCTCATAGATTTTTAGCCTCCAGCTCACACATTTTTGTCTTAGCTCAGGGAAAATGGCCGCAAAGCACAATAATTTATGCAGGAGCTCACAACTTTCATGCCAGTAGCTGACAAATTAGAATTTTTGCTCACAGGACTCTGCAGCTTAGAGGGAACATTGCTCAGAGGGTGTCTGTTGTGGGGATGGCAAGGAAAAGAAGATTGTAAACCACTCTGAGACTCTGAGTGAAGGGCAGGGTATCAATCCAACTCCTCTTCTTCTTTGTCTGGCACATCAACCTTGACTGGAGCTAAATGGTTTTGATGCAAGCAAGTCAGATTCCCAAGCAGCCGTGCTGACCATATCCCAAATTCCGCCCTGAAACTTTGGACAGGATTGAGTGATATATAGAAGTACTTTTGTTTGTCAGGCTGTTTTCTTCCACACAGCTGCCTCAGGGCCATAATAGCTTACCCTAACCAGAGACAAAAACAGAACAGACCGAAGAAGCTGCATATAGCCAGGGATAATCCCCCACCACCACCCTTCAAGGCACACTTCAGGAGCAGAAGAGGTTAAAAGAGAGTAATATGGACTGTGTGGATTATTCTCCCCCGCCCCCAGCATTTCCCGCCCATTTAGTTTAATTTTTCCCTTTGGAGATAAGAATAAATTGAGGAAGAGAAATGGGGGAATATTTGACTCTCACTTTTGCTGATCTGTGAACTTCTTTCTTCTGGACTGCGCAGCGTAGATGAGGTGGGCAGACGGGGATTTTTTTTTTTTTCAAAAAAACGTGGGCCTCTGGTGTGAAGCACTGAGGACTCGGGGAAAGCCAAAAATGCTTGTAGCATATGGGAGGGGGGGGGAGGCCATGTTCTGCACAAGCTTGGACAGATGTGCTGAGGAAAGAGGGTGGGGTCAAAAGACTTCCCCCTCCATCAGTGTGGAGGGCAGCCAATTCGGCAGAATGGACCCTTTTTCGGACCTCAATAGTTAGGGAGAGCCCTTGAGGCTCTCTTGGACAGAGAGAGAGAGAGAGAACCACAGTCCAGGAGATTCAGACCTTTTTTCTTAATGCAGAGCATATTTCAGGCTATGGCACAAAAAATACCAACAAGAAAAAAAAAAACTGGGGAGGGGGAGGTTTGAGAAAGGAGCTAACAAAATGATTGTAAAGCAAAACAAAACTGGAGAGTGTTGCTGCTGCTAGATTGGTTAGGAAATGAAGCTAGGCAGAAAAACAAGTCCCTCGGATCTTAAAAAGGATGTTTGTGTCCACCCCAGAAAAGGGGGCAAAACTGAGAGCAAGTGGATGACACTCCAGTTGGGCTGTAAATCCATCCATAGATGGGGCTTTGAGTTCTTCCAGAATTACAGTTTATCTCCAGAGTGTAATTGATTGGTTCCCCTGGAAGAAATGGCTGTTTTGGAGAGTGGACTGTATAGCATTGATTTTACTTGAAATCCCCCCTCCACACACTCTGCCCCCAAATCTCCAAGTCCAGAGTTAGCAATGCTACATCCAAGACAAGAACAAATACTCATTGTCTAAGTTCATGGACATTGAAAATTTCAGATCTGTTGCTCTTCAAGAACTAAAGTGCTTTTCAGGTATTTCAGGTGGAACTAAAAACAAGAAGAAGATGATGATGAGGATGACGATGACGAGTAATTTATTCATTTTTTTTAATTAGCAGATTTATATTCCTCTCTCCCCCATGTGGGCTCAGGGTAGATTACAGGTATTAAACAGTTAAAATACAACAATAAAATGAATACTCTGCAATTAAACAACACCAATAAACTCAATACAACTCAATAACATATTATTATTATTATTATTCACCCAGAGTCTCAGAGCAGCTTACAATTTCCTTTCCTTCCTTTCCTCACTGAGAGAGCTCTGAGAGAATCGTGACTGATCCAAGGTCACCCAGCTGGCCTCACATGGAGGACTGGGGAATCAAACTTGGTTAGAGTCTGCCATTTTTAACCACAGCACCAAACAGAAGCATCCTGTTTTCTCATCCCTGCTCTTCTGACCCTGTTTCAGTATTACTTCCCGTGTATGAATTGAACACACGGTTCCTTATTATCATGCCATTTTCTGAGTCTTTGTTCCAAATTTTCCATGTAAAAACAGACTCATTTATCAACATTATTTGTGCTTCAATAAACCAACATTATATATTATGTGATAAATGAAGTATATTATATGTATAAATGCCAGAGTATAAAAAACATAGATGTAAGATGCAAACAAGTATACAAACCAACAGAACAAAGCAGAGGCTGGAAGGAAAACCACAGGCAAAGTTGGTAGAAAATTATGAAAAGGGTCGTTTTTGCACTCACCTCCAGCCGGCGCCGGGAGTTTCCGGCGCAAAAGGCTGCTCCGCAGCATTTAGTGCGAAATCCGCGCAGATCCTGCGCGGTGAAGAGGGGGGTCGCGCCGGCTGGAGGTGAGTGCGAAAACGACCAAGTAATTAAATTGAAAGCAGTAGCTTATCTATTATGACTGTTATTTCAAGGGGAGATCCACAAAGACACTTGGAGAAAAGAAATCTCAGTCTTCCTACTGGTCCCCATATTTCCCCTCCTGCTCTTGTTCTTCTAAACCAGACATCCTTTTCTCCTCTTCCTTAATAGCCCCATCTAATGTTTCTGCTTCTCCACCCCCTCTCCCACCCAGTTCATCCTACCCCCTGCTGTTTACATGAACATCCATGAAGCTGCCATATGCAGAATCAGACCCTTGATCCATCAAGGTCAGTAGTGTTAACTCAGGCTGGCAGCAGCTCTCCAGAGTCTCAGGCAGAGGTCTTTCACATCACCTACCACCTCATCCTTTTAACTGGAAATGATGTGGATTGAACCTGGGACCTTCCACATGCAAAGCAGAGGCTCTTCCACTAAGCCACAGCCCCTCCCTTTGTCCTCCTCTCTTTGGCAGGTCTGGCTCACTCCCTTCTGGCTCCTGGTTTTCCCTACCCTAATGCTGCTGACTTTCATTCCCCCTGTGCTGTGGTCTCCACTTTTCCTCCATCCCAGCCCTTGAGGTTCTAGCCCATTCTTTCCCACTTCCTCTCTCTTCTTCTAACAGCAAGAACCTTGGCAATGCTATTTTAGGTTGTCTCCATATGTACATACAGAGGTGGAATTCTAGCAGGAGCTCCTTTGCATATTAGGCCACACACCCCTGATGTAGCCAATACTCCAAGAGCTTACAAGGCTCTTTTTTACAAGCTCTTGGAGGATTGGCTACATCAGGGTTGTGTGGCCTAATATGCAAAGGAGTTCCTGCTAGAATTCTACCCCTGTGTAAATACATGTCATCAAGTCACTGCTGCCTTATGGCAACCTCAGCAAGGGGCTTTCAAGGCAATTGGGAACCAACAGTGGTTTGCTATTGCCTCCCTTAGTGACCTGCCATCCAAGTACTAACCCTGCTTAGCTTCTGAGATCTGATAAGATTGGGCTCTACCAGGGGTGGCCAAACTTGCTTAATGCAAGAGCCACATAGAATAAACATCAGGTCTTTGAGAGCCGCAAGACATGGATGTCAGATGTTTGAAAGCTGGGAGGAAGGAAGGAAAATGGGGGGAGAGGTGGAAAGAAAGCAACTTTAACTTTAAATGGATTTTCCAAGCCACTGGCTGGCTTGGCCTAGAGAAGTGATTTAAAGAGAGAAATGCCTTCTTCAAACTGGCCAGCAGGGCAGTGGGAGCTTTGAGAGCCACACTATATGTGTGAAAGAGCCACATGTAGCTCCTGAGCCAGGTTGGCCACCCCTGAGCTATACCATACCATACATCATCCCCCTTTATTGTCATGGAAAGGCTTTTTTAAAAAAGCAGGAACGCACAGGAACACAGTTCCGGCTGGCTTGATGTGAGGGGTGTGTGGCCTAATATGCAAATGAGTTCCTGTTGGGCTTTTCCTGCAAAAACCCCTATGTGGAACAATGGTGGTGTCAGGGGGTGTGGCCTAATATGGAAATAAGTTCCTGCTGGGCTTTTTCTACCAAAAAAAAAGTCCTGGTCGTGGACCATCCGGTTTAGCGTGGGAATATGATTTTTCATTGAAAGAGGAGGAGGTCAATCCATCCCCAAATCCTGCCTTGACAGACCCTCCCTGTGAGTCCAGCCTCTTAGGTCCTCTCCAAATTGACCCTGAGTTAGCAAGGTGCTGCTCTCTGAGTCTCCAGAACTCTCCAGAACTCTCAAGCTAGGAGGTTCCAACATGGACCATCCACTGCCAGAGCCACCACAGTCTCATGAAGGACTCCAGGACCAGAGAAGGTAAAGGCCAAGGGCTGAGGCTTGGAGTAACCATGGCTCAGTAGCAGAGCCCCTGCTTGGCATGCAGAAGGACCTCTGCTGAGACCCTGGAGAGCCGCTGCCAGTCTGAGTACACAAGACTGACCTTGATGGACCAAGGGCCTGATTCGGGATAAGGCAATTTTGTATGTTCTGTCTAGGTACAGGAGTGTACGCTTGGCAGCCTGAGGCCTCTCCTCTACTGAGGGAATGCCAGGGGAAACCAAGCCATCAGTCAAGTTTATTATGGTCACAAGACAAGCAAGGTTGAAAACAGATTTTTAAAAGACCAGTTTTAAAATTTAAGATTGAATTGATACGTAAAAAGCGGAATCATATATTTAAAAAGAAATTTTTAAAACTCGGATTCATTTTTCAGCATTTGACATTTCCTTAGTCAGGCAGTTTTACTTTCTAAGTGCTAATGCACAAAATTTTGCTACCACATATAGTAAAATTGGAACAATACAGAGAAGATTAGCATGGCCCCTGTGCCAGTGGAAACCAATAAGTCACTGCAGGATCTCGCCGCCACTTTTCCTCCTGAGTAAAGAAGCTGACCCAGCTTGTGGAGAGGAGTTTGATGTGAGACCAGCCTCACCTGCAAGGAAATGCCCTATAGAAGGCTGCGGTGAGGCTAGATTCAGTGTGGAGTTAATGTGGCTGCAGTCTTGCTGATGGGCTGCTATTAGTAGCCCAATGTGCTTGAGACTGATCTGTGAAACCTTATTTCCTTACCCTTGAATTGCTTTTAGGCTGTGCCTTGAGAACGTGTGCTTTGATTGTAAGCAACTTTGTGGTTGCTGAGGCTTACTTTCCACAGGGTAACTAGGACACCTTGGGAACCCAAAATGGTGGCTTGAGATCGTCTGATGTAGTCTCATATGATCTTGATGATTTTAACGTTCTTCTGTTTTAGAGACAGCCAGTTTGGTGTAGTGGTTACGTGCATGGAGTCTAATCTGGGAGAACTGGGTTTGATTCCCCACTCCATATGCACCTGTTGGGTAGGTCGGTAGCCACAGTGGGGCCTGTGGGGGAACTGCCCCCTGGCTTCCAGGCAGGGCCTGTGTCTTCCAGGGAGCCTCCAGCACACAGTCTGCTTTTTTCATTTTCTTTTTGCTGTGGCTGAGCTAAGTGAAGTGTCATCAGTGGCAGCCAGAGCAAGGAGAGCTGAGCAGGGCACAGTGCACTGAGGCAGCAAAAACAACAGGTGGAGAGGAGGGAGACATGTGGAATGGGCAGGAGATAGGGGGATGGATGGAGCTGCTGGCTGGAAAGTGCCAGGGTGGTGGAGAGAGATGTGGAAGGAAACCATCCTATTTGCACACAAGGTGCAGTTCCTTCTTTTAAGGTTGGCTTAGGCTTCCCAAACCTCCCGCCCTGGCGGGGGACCCCAGGATTTCCACCCTCTTCCCCCGCTCCCCCAAAAAATGGAAGCGGGGGGAGAGGAGGGAAACGACGCCTCCCCGGAGGCCGCCGCGCCGCACCGCTGCCGCCCCCTCCCTGCCCACAGCAGTTGCTCCTCCGAGATGGGCCCAGGCTGAGCCCATCTCGGAGGAGCAGCCAAGACAAAGCAGCAGCGCAGGGGGGGGCGAGGCAGGCCAGGAGCATGGCGAGCCGCGAATCCGGGCCCTTCTAGGACCCGGACTTGCGGCTCACCACGCTCCCGGCCCGCCTCCACCCCCCCACCTCCGCTTCCACCCCAGAGGCAGAGTGGGCGAGGCGGCAGCGGCGCGGCGGCCTCTGCTCCACTCGCCGTGGCTGCTCTTCCAAGATGGGCTCAGCCTGAGCCCATCTCGGAGGAGCAGCACGGCGAGCGGAGAAGAGGCCGCCGCGCCGCTGCCGCCTCTGCTCTGCTCGGCTCCGTGGCTGCTCTTCCGAGATGGGCTCAGGCTGAGCTAGGCTTCCCAACCCTCCCGCCCTGGCAGGGGACCCCAGGATTTCCACCCTCTTCCCCCGCTCCCCACAAAAACGGAAGCGGAGGGAGGGGGGAAACGGTGCCGGGGTGCCCCCCTTTCCCCTCTCCTAAGACTTCACAGGGAGGGACAGTTGACCCTTACAGGGGCAGCGGCAGCCCGTCCCTGATTGGATGGGGCTATGGCAAAAGGAGGGCGGGGAGAAACCGCGCAGGAAAAGGCGCTCGCCTCACCAAGCCTCGCCTCTGCGGCGCGAGGCGCTCCCCGGCCCCACCTACTAAATCGCCGCTCTCTTCTGCCTCCCTCCGCCGGCGCCGCCTCCTCTCAGCGACTGGAGCGCGAGGAAGGGAAGGGGGGGGAGAGAGAGGAGAGCGTTCCCAACCCTGCCTGATGGACATTTTGACGGTAAGAGAGATCCTGCTCCACGAGGATTGTTTGCTCTCCCTGCTGCTGCTGCCGCCGCCGCGAGGCTCTTCTCCCTTTGAACTTTTGCGGCCGGCGGGAAGCCGGTAAAGGGCGCGCGAGGTTCTTTCGCCTCCGTCTCCCCGCGGCAATGAAGCTAGACGGCCGGCGGGAGCAGCGAGGGTGAGGGGAGCCCCCTTTCTTGTGGTGGTGGCAGGGGGGAAGTGTCCCTTTAAGTGTGAGGGCCAGAACTCCCTTGGAGTTCAATTCTGCTTATCACACCCTTGCTCATGGCTCTGCCCCCAATGTCTCCTGGCTCCACCCCCAAAGTCTCCTGGCTCCATCCCCAAAGCCCCCAGATATTTCTTGAATGGGACTTGGCAACCCTACGCCACATGTATTTTGTGTGTGTAAGAGAAATCCGCCATTGCAGCAGCAGAGGGACTTGGCCACCCTAACTGGGGGATTACTGGATATATTGGGCAGAGCTGAGGGAGGGCAGAGTTTGGGGAGGGGACTCTGGAGATATATTGTAATTCATGGGGTGGGGGAACAGGCTGCACTTGGAGACTGGCAACCCTAGCTTCAGTTTGATCATTCCTGTTTCAAGTCACTCGCTTAAAGCACCTTGACATGCCCCAAGCCACGTCATTGGCGGTCTTCTAACAAACTTCATTCCTAGAGAGAAGTCCATTCACAAGTAGAGTTGCCTGCCTTCAGGTGGTGGCTAGAGATCTCCTGGAGATAGAGATCAGCTGCTTTGGAAAGTGGATGACATGGCATTATACCCTACTGAGGTCCCTCCCCTCCCCAAACCCCACTCTCCTCAGGCTCCACCAGGCTTTGAATTCAGCAGGAGCTCAAAGGAGCACAGCTCCTGAACCTTTCTAATGCCCCCTCCTCCTCCCCACCTACCTACCTTGTCCATTGAAAAGCAGGTGCAGCTGCATAACAATCCCTGAATTAGGAGAGGGGGTAGCCAGCCAGCCACCAGGAGCTTTGCCACACCCCCAGCAGCCTCCATTAACCCCTGGAGAAGCCTGCGCCACCGTTTCTCCACTTCTTATGTGATTTTGGGCAGCAGGTAGCTTGCTGGCCTTTTGACTGTTGGAGGGGGCAGCCATGGAGAGCCCCATATGAGTGAGGCCTGCTTGGGCTGGCTGGATCTCTAGCCAGCCCAAACAGGCCGCACTTGCCCGGACTCTCCTTTCTTGCGTCGGGTTGCTTTTGGCCGGGGGGGGGGGTGGCATATGAGCTCCACCACCTATTTTTCTACAAAATGACCCTGGGATCCACTCAACCAAATTTCCAGGTGTTTCCCAACCTGGAGCTGACTACCCTAATTACAAGTAGGCTTCCCAACCCCCCCCCCCCTGCTGGGGGACCCCTAAATTAGCAGCCTAATCCCCCGCTCTCTAAAAATCTGATAGCGGGGGTGGGGGGGGTGGAACGGCGCAGTGTCTCTTTCCCTGCCTGGCTTCAGGCTTCTCCCTTCCTCCGAGTCATAAAGACCCGCCCACCGCCGGCCTGCTATTCGCTCCAGTCCGGCCTCCCTTCACGAGGTGCATGCTGGGACTTGTAGTCCTTGCATCCTCTACAGCTGCCGGGTGGTGTCTCCTCAGGGAGTCTGGACCATGTGCATTTCTACCTCCGGAGGCTTCAGTCGCTGATTGAAAGGCTTCCTTTTGGGATGGTGTGTCTGTGTTACTTTGAAGAAGTTGGCAGCATCCCCTTCAGAGTCACCAGAAATGGGGGGGGGGGGGCAGACGTCTGCTGAGCATTATTCTCTATGTGGAGATTGATTCTCATAGGGTATAATGGGGAATTGACATGGAGGTTTTGGGGGCTCTGGGGGAGCTGTTTTTTGAGGTAGAGGCACCAAATTTTCAGTATAGTATCTAGTGACTCTCCCCAAAGTATCTCCCAAGTTTCAAAATGATTGGACCAGGGAGTCCCATTCTATGAGCCCCAAAAGAAGGTGCCCCTATCCTTCATTATTTCCTATGGAAGGAAGACATTTAAAAAGGTGTGCGGTTCCTTTAAATGTGATGGCCAGAACTCCCTGGAGTTCAATTATGCTTGTCACACCCTTATTCCTGGCTCGCCCTGATGTCTCCTGGCTCCACCCCCAAAGTCCCCAGATATTTCTTGAATTGGACTTGGCAACCCTAATTACAAGCGACAGTGGCCTAATTCATCATGTGGCTGCAGAAAGAGAGCCTAGCTAGCCAGAATTACACTCATCTCTATACAGAGATCGGTTCCCATGGAGAAAAAATGGAAGCTTTGGAGGCTGGACTGCATGGCATTGTACCCCAATGAAGTACTGCAGATTCCTAATAAAGAGGAAAATAAATGGATTGCTGGGTTTCAAGGAGAAATTTGGCAAAAACAGATTAAGAGATCTTATCCAGGCTACGTACAGCAGTCTTCCTATGCTGGTGCCCCAGTTCTGCAACCAGAATTCCCTAACTATCTGGCTGACTTTTGCTTTTGAAACCAACTTAAAAAATCCTTATTTATCCAGTTCTTGGTCTGTCCAGTTCTTGAAGAGCGGATTTTTACCCTGCCTTTTAGCTTTTTTTATTCTGCCATGACTTTTTAAAGAAATGTATTTGTGAGATTGCTGTTGTGTGTGTGTGCATGCACACATACAACTATGGAATTGCTACTGCTACTTTATGGCTGCAACTATTTATTGATGAGCTGTGTTTCAGCATTAGTCTTTTTTTAAGCTGCTTTAATATTGATGAGCTATATTTCCACATTAGCATTTGTTTAAACTGTATTAATAATGAGTTTAGAGTACAGCCCTCAAAGTAAAGGCACAAAAAAGGGAATTACGTACGCACAAATGCCACATAAATGCATCTCAAAAATATCTGTACAGCAGGCAAAGGCAGTACAGATGAATCTGTGAGACAATTGCAAAAAGCAAAGAAATAAAAGCAGTGCCCAAAATATATACAAAAAAGAAATGAAAGAGGGAACTTTCACTCCTCTCTAATTTCTGTTCTGAGTTCTTTTGCTTTCTCTTCCTGACCTCCCCCCCCAACTTAACATTATTATCAGCGCTTGTTTTGTAGCAGGAACTCCTTTACGTATGAGGCCACGCACCCCTAATGTAGCCAATCCTCCTGGAGTTTACAATAGGTCCCGTACTAAGAGCCCTGTAAACTCTTAGAGGATTGGCTACATCAGAGGGGTTTGGCCTAATATGCAAATCAGTTCCTGCTACAAAAAAACTCTGATTATTATTATTAACATTGGCCCTTCTTACAGCACTGCCATTGTTTTAAATGCTATGGGATGCTTTATGAGAGTTGTCTCAAGCTGCAGCTAAACAGTCATAGCAGCATCTGACAGAGTGGATAATAGCCTACAAAGGTTTTGCTTTGCAAATAAAAGGATAGTTAACACATTCTTATTTTTATATTTTCTACTTTTGTTGCAGCTGCTATTTTTATAACTGCCCCTGTGAATCTTTTTTATGTTCTCTGCCACTCTTGTGTTTTTATGCTATTCTTTTGTGCTATTCTTAATTTCAGCTGTCATTTTAATAACCGAATACTTCTTATTACTATATTATTTTAAACTATATTATTGCTGTATTTAAATTAGGGTTGCTAGGTCCAATTCAAGAAATATCTGGGGACTTTGGGGGTGGAGCCAGGAGACATTGGGGTGGGGCCAGGAGCAAGGTTGTGACAAGCATAACTGATCTCCAAAGGGAGTTCTGGCCATCACAGTTAATGGGACTGCACACCTTTTAAATGCCTTCCCTCCATTGGAAATAATGAAGGATAGGGGCACCTTCTTTGGGGGCTCATAGAATCAGACCCCCTGGTCCAATCCTTTTGAAACTTGGAGGGTCTTTTGAGGAGAGGCATTGGATTGATCAGTTGAGCCAGGGAAAGCAGAAACCCAGGGGCAGAGCAACAGCTAGTGAGGAATCAATGAAGTGGGTAAAGATGACTTCAGTTCGCAATAAAAGGATTGTGGATATATTTGTTTCAACAAATGCATAATACTTCTGCTCTGGACAAGTTATATTGTTTATTAGATGCCTCATCTTATTGATTGCACTGACTTAACACTATGTGTAATTCCCTGTGAGGCTCAGTGAGAAAGGTGAACTATAGAGGAGGAGGAGGAGGAGAAGATGAAGAAAAAGACTGCAGATTTATACCCCACCCTTCTCTCTGAATCAGAGACTCAGAGCGGCTTGCAATCTCCCATGTCTTCTCCCCCCACAACAGACACCCTGTGAGGTGGGTGGGGCTGAGAGGGTTCTCACAGCAGCTGCCCTTTCAAGGACAACCTGCGAGAGCTATGGGTGACCCAAGGCTATTCCAGCAGGTGCATGTGGAGGAGTGGGGAATGAAACCCGGTTCTTCCAGATAAGAGTTCGCACACTTAACCACTACACCAAACCAGTGTAGGATCAGGTCTTCAGCATGTGAGACCCAATGGCACACATTTGCCAAAGATGCACATCCATTGCCAGCCTCAACAAAGTCATCTTGCCAACTTAAAGCTGAGCTCAGTTTCAGCTCTGTAGACATTGAGCCATTCACTGAATAAGCTTTCTTGGTATGCTAAGTCACTTCATCCCTTTGCCAAAAGGAACTTACTTTTGTGGCTGTCAGTCGTCTGTGGATTGGGAATGGTAATATATTTCATCTGGCTTTGAAGAATCTGTATGGCCATACACGAATGCCCAGATAACCTCCTTTGAGAGACAGTACTATGGTTTCTGTGCCACTACTGAGAAGGCCCTGTCACGTGTGACTACCAAGATGTAGGGATCACATTCAAAATGTATTCTGAAGAAGCTCTTAAATTGGTGGCGGCCACAAGCATAGCCACCTTCAAGAGGGGTTTAGATAAAAATATGGAGCAGAGGTCCATCAGTGGCTATTAGCCACAGTGTGTATATATATAATTATTATTTTTTTTGCCACTGTGTGACACAGAGTGTTGGACTGGATGGGCCATTGGCCTGATCTAACATGACTTCTCCTATGTTCAAGTCGGTTTATATGGGAAGAGTAGGTTTATATGATACCACATGTTTACTGCAGGAAACACCACCGGATGGACTGGGCACAGTGCCAGGCTGTGTCTGATCACTCATAAATGGTGCGTAATGGATATATAAGCTTCTGACTACTTAATAAAACCTAAGTCCTTTCCCTGGAGACCCTGACAAGAAGGCAACCCCCATGAAATCTTAGCTTAATCCCCAAGACCTGGCTATCCAAATTTTTGTTTGCCACATTTTACTGCTGATTAGCCGTCAATTATTTCTTGTTTTCATAATTTAAACATTACAATGACCTTCCAACCAATAGGGGAAGTGATTGCAAAATCTTTAGACTTGAACAGACCCACATTTTGAGAAACACAGCACCAAGTCAAAGGTTACAGACCTGAGAATGGAGACAGAGTTGCAGACGCCTTGTAAGCACTAATTGTAGCAGTTTGCACCCCACTTGAGTAGTTCCATTATTACAATGCCTTATTGTTTGCTGCAGGGAATTTTTTTTTTAGGAAAATCCCAGCAGGAACTCATTTGCATTTTGGGTCCCACATCCCTGACATCACCATTGTTTCACACAGGGCTTTTTTGTAGAAAAAGCCCAACTGTAACTCATTAGGCCACACCGCCTGACACCAAACCAGCTGGAACTGTGTTCCTGTGCATTCCTGCTCAAAAAAAGCCATGCATCTTGAGTTACTGTGACAATACACCCAGCAATTTCCATACCATCATCAGGCAAAGCCATCCCATCTTGAAAAGGATAATACAAACCCTGCAAAACAATGAAATGTTTTTCTTTTCTTTCTGCTGTCAAGTCAAAGCCAATTTCTGGCAACCCCGTTGGGTTTTCAAGGCAAGAGACTAACAGGGGTGCTTTGCCATTGCCTTCATTTGCGTGGTGACCCTGGTATTCCTTGGTGATTTCCCATTCAAATACTAACCACAGCAGGGCTGGCACCATGGGTTCTGGTGCCCTAGGCCCCAGCTCCACCCCACCAGTCCCAGGAAAGTGAAAGGAGCTGGGCACCACCTGCACTCTTCAGAGGCTGCCTTCCCTGCCCTGCCGCTTTCACCTTCCGGGCACAGCAGCATAGTGAGAGGGGGCACCTGGTGCCCCGTCAGGTAACACCCTAGGCAGATGCCTACCTGACCTATTCCCACATGCCAGCCCTGAACCAGAGCTGAACTTGCTTAGTTTCTGAGATCAGACAAGATTGGACTAGTTTGGGCTATCCAAGTCAAGCACATCACTGGTTCTAATGGCAATACCCACAGAGGTGCTGCCATCTTTAGGTGCTGCCATCCCAAACACATAGGGAGGTCAGTAGTGCTATTCAGGACAGAGTCTTGAAGAATACAAACTCAGATAAGTTTGTGCTACTAAATTACATGGCCACACAAGATATAATGTTATCAGTCATACACTAGATAGGCGTTTAATATCTTTTTCTCCACATGAAGTTTAGAGATTTTTTTTTAGAAAAAATTCTTCATCTAATTTCTCCCATTATTTTAGACTTTTGTATTTCCTGGTCTGTGTTTCCAAATTCTCCATCTGTTATTTCCAAATTTTGGACAGAGCACTGCGTAAGCCAGCTTGCCTCAGCTTTTGGCTGCTTCTGTTAATTTGCAACTTTCTTATAATGAAAATTGTGGGGAGAATTGGTGGAAAGGGTTTCTACATTCAAAAAAGGGAATGGCACAACCTGAAATTGTAAACCAATAATTTAGGTTTTTCCTTACGACTGTAGCTGGCAATATAATTTGATGTTACCATTGTGTACATGTGCATTAATGTTGCTGTTCAGTCGCACAGTCGACTTCGTCTCTTTGTGACCCCATGGACAAAGTCACGCTAAACCGTCCAGTCTTCTACCATCCTCTGAAGTCTGCTCAAATTCATATTAGTTACATCAGTAACGCTGTCCAGCCATCTCATCTTTTGCCATCCCCTTCGTCTTTTGACATGTGTATTAGTAACACATCACAAAAAAGCAATTTTGATGTGACTACAGACATTACTGAATCTTAATCCTTTTTGTGTGAAGTTTCATCAATCTGCAGTTGAACCTGACTGTAACTGTACAAAAAAAGCAGTACAGTCCTTACTGGCCCTTTCCACACTTTGGGGAAACACCACACAAAAAGAACCTTGATGCAGTAATATGCACAGTCATATCAAGACTGCTTTTTTCAGTGCTGTATCATTGAAACTGGTAAGGTATCCAACATGGGTGATAAAACTGAAAGTGGCAACAAACTGCACACAGTGCTCTTCTGGAATTAATTTGATAAGGTCTCCTCCTTAAAAAACCACGATGGAGCACAGCACAGAACAAAATTCCTGTATAGTAAAGTAAGAGCCTCATGGCACAGAGTGGTAAAGCTGCAGTACTGCAGTCGGAGCCCTCTGCTCATGACCTGAGTTCGATCCCAGCAGAAGCTGGTTCAGGTAACCAGCTCCAGGCTGAATTCAGCATTCCATCCTTCCTAGGTCAGTAAAATGAATACCCAGCTTGCTGGGGGGAAAGTGTAGATGACTGGAAAAGACAATGGCAAACCACCCCGTAAAAAGTCTTCTGTGAAAGCAATGTCACCCCAGAGTCGAAAATGACTGATGCTTGCACAGGGGACTACCTTTACCTTTCTTTCTTTCTTTTTTTTTAAAGTAAGTGAACTGTGAAATTTGCCCATCTCTAGTTATATTCCAGTGTTGGGGTGGGGGGAACAGACATTTCATTTAGTGTGGGCAGCCCCTTGCTTTCCTCATGGAAGAAGTCTGAATGTCACAAGAATTATTGATATAAAGTATAAGATGTTGTTTTAAATAGATATAATATTTTGAATTCTATTTAATATAAAATTTAAAAACAGATATCCAATCCTATCTGCATCTGGAAAAAAAAAACATGATTACAGCTCTCACTAGCATAAATATATTTCTCTATCATGTAAGCCCTGACCTTCCTCCAAAGGTGGCATATGTAAGTCTCCCTCCATCCATTTTACCCACACAACAACTCTATAAGGTAGGTTAGGCTAGGTTGAGAAAGTAGTAGACCTTTGGTCACTCAGGGAGTTTTATGGGTGAGTGGGAATTCGAACTCAGGTCTCCTGATTCCCGTTCCAGTACTTTAACAAGTATCTCCAGCATGTTTTTAAAAAACATGCTAGCCACTACACCACACTGGCTTTCCATGATTTGGTTTTATGGCTTCCCTTCTTTCTCTCTCCTCCTCTTCAACTCTGCACAGTTGGAAATTAGTCTTGGCATTGTGCCATTGCTGTGTCTACCAAACCATTTAAAATTGTTATTGTCCATTCCCTATGGGCCAATAGGAAGTTCAGCTGCAATTCCAGAAAAATTGCTCAAAAATAATCAGACTAATTCCCAAAACAAAAGGGAGGGAGGGAATAGAATCTACTTTCCTGGCTTTCTCTTTCTCCTTTTTCCCTGCATTATAAAGGTAAACAAAGCAAGTCAGAATTGGGGGAGGTTCAAAAATTGTTGACTTACCATGATGACCTCCAAAAGATTATATTTAGTGTAGAATTTAAGACTTTGTGCTCCTCACAATTATCCCTATGGAGAAATGTCTTTTTACTTCAGGGTTTGAGCTTGACACCCCCGCACACGCATTTATTTTAAAGTTCAAGTTCATGTTTCATTTTGGCAGAAGAGAGGCAGGAGGGAGGACGTCAATCACTCCCAAGCACTGCTCAAGTACCAGCCCTCAAAACTTTGGAATTGTTAATAGCTGTCCTGCTCAGGGACAATGAAATGGCTATCTCACACCTGAGTTGGAATGTGACACTTAAAAGTTGATAGGAGACTTGAGGGTGTTAGGGTCTAAATTATGTCTTCCTGGAGATTTCAGGAAATGATTATTTGAACCACAAGGGGTGGGAAGGAGCATACAAAAAAAATAAAGTCCCCTGGCATGGACGGAAAGGATCTATTTTGGCTGATTCCATTTGGAAGAAGAAGCTCTCACACTTGAATTCCATCTTGATGGCTGCCTTTGCCATTGTGAGCAGACAAAGAGGTGGCTGCCTGGATGAAGTATTCAAGATAAAGGGGAGCTTTATCTTAGATTTTAAGTTAAAGAGCCAGCCTTAGACTAAGATCACCTAGGGCATGCATAGTGTGAGGGACAGCGGAACTGTATGCTTACATCTTTCTTACATAGTCCTAGCTCAATTCATTGCTGTGTAGAGAGAGAGTTTGTGTGCTTGTGTGGATAATAAATTATTTACAAATTTAAATGCCGGTAGTCATTCTCTTTCCACACTGACCTCCACAGTTTAAGCACACTATTTAAAACAGACACAAGGGGAAGCAAGCAGTCATTATTTCCCCAGAGGTGCACAGCTGCAGTACCATTCCTGTAGTAACCAGATCTTGAGTAGCAGAAGACATGGGTACTAGGGCAGAGCCTTACAATGGCAATGTGGGAGGAAAGCTGGGAGTACTAGCCCTCTTGGCAGGTAATTCCTAAAATTACCAGTTGGTGGCAGTGTACAGAAGGAGAAGTGAGAGAGAAACCCTTCCAAGATGAGCAAGATTATTGTGTCACCAGGCAGAGACTCCATCTGGATGGTTGCCTACACATCTCAGAGGTCTAAGTTTAGTGGGGCCATTCTGCCACAAACCCTGCTGTGGATGCAAAAGAACTCCCAGATGGGACTTACTGCTTATACCGTGTCTTGTTTAAACTTATTGAGAAGAAGCAGATCTTTCAGAAAGCCCTGTGCCTGTGAACATTATTTTAAAAATAAATCAAGCATGTGGAAGGGTCCATCAACTTATCTAGTGAAAGAAATGGAGAGGAAGGAGGGAGGAAGGAAGGAAGGAAGGAAGGAAGGAAGGAAGGAAGGAAGGAAGGAAGGAAGGAAGGAAGGAAGGAAGGAAGGACATATTCTGTGTATCCAAAATGTCTGGAAAGAAAGTAGATTTAATTTGTTAAATTATGTTGTTATTAATGTCATAGTTGTATGTTGATTTTATTCTATATTGTGTATTAAGTTTCAAAAATTAAAACATAAATTTACAAGACATAAACCCTTTAATCTAGCTGACAATTAGATGCAGGGATTTTTTTGTAGCAGAAACTCCTTAGAATATTAGGCCACACACCCCTCATGTAGCCAATGCTCCAAAAGCTTGCAGGAGTGTCGAACTCATTTGTTATGAGGGCCAGATCTGACATAAATGAGACCTTGTCAGGTCGGGCTGGGCCATGTTGGGCCGAGCCAAGTGTGTACCAGGGAACTGGACAAAGGAAGCTCTGGCTCTTTCCCTCCCTCCCTAGGGGACTAGAAGTGGGAGGAACCTCAACCAATGGAGAAAATCAAGGTTTTATTCTGTAGCTCCTGTGCGTTTGAGCAAGCCTTGCAAAGCAAGTCGAGATGCAGAAGGAAGCAAGGGAGAGGGAGAAGGAAGCAGACAAGACCAGTTGCCCAGGGCCTGATAGAAGCCCTCTGGGGACCTGATTTAGCCCTTGGGCCACATGTTTGACACCCCTGGCTTAAAGGGCTCTTCTTACAGGGCCTACTGTCAGCTTCAGGAGGATTGACTACATGTGTGGCCTAATATGCAAAGGAGTTCCTGCTATAAAAAAAAAGCCCTGATTAGATGGATTATGAGGGATGAATTGATTAAAGGAGGGGGGTGGCTGACCATATTTAGATTCCAAATCAGACTATAATTCACTCTAGAACAGCATTATCTACTCTGACTGGCAGTGGCTCTCAAACACAGAAAGTTCCTTCCTAATACCTGCCAAGGCCCTAGTCATGAAATCCGGGACCTTCCGAGCAGATTCAGCCATTGAACCGCATAACCAGCACCACCCCTAATTGAGAACAAAAATTCTTGTTAATTCCTCTCAAATTCCATTTTAAAAGGAAAACTTCTAAAATTAATTCCAGAGTGTGCAGTTTTCTGCTGCATTTAGTTCCTTCAGTTTAGTTGCATCTTTCCTTCCTCTGCCTTACTGGCATGCCTGTCCACACTGACAAATAGCTGTAAAAAATTCCAATCTTTATGTGATTATGTAATTGCCTTCTTTTTGTTCAGGGTTTTACCAGTATGCACAAGCACTCCTGCAATCACATGTTTGGTCACATATCAAGAATATTTTTGCACTGTTTTATGAATGTACATACACACATCTATAACATAGTGGGGGAAACATAAACTGAAAGGCAGAAAACAACAGCAAACTGCCCACAGACAGGGCTCTGTGGAAAATTCAGAAATGAAGACAGGAGCGATGGAGAGCTCCTACCTAATGCATCAGCTCCATTTCAGAAACTGGACCACAGAGTCTGGGGAGAAAACTGGATGAAGAGAATTTTGCAAGCTTCCGTATTAGATGTTTATCCTTGGGTCTCCCAGATCAAAGTCCATTTGCCCATGTTCAGTATTTGCAGTGGCATCTTCTGGGGTGGCACAAGGTGTGTTGGGGTTAGCAAGAAGATGCCCATGGTCTCTTTCATACTCTGCCAATCTTTGCTACCTCCTCATCATTCCACTTTCCCCACAATTGTGCCTCCTTTCTGCTCCCCATTTGGATTAAACTGGAAGGCGCTGGCTGCAAATTTCTTACACTCCTTTAAGTTCCATCGGTAATGTTTTAGGAACTTCTGTGCCAATAGGGAGGGGTGCCTGGAAGAAGCACAGTGTATCCTCTGCTCTCTTCATTGCTTCCAGGCACCTCAGTACCTCCAGTTGGTGGTCCAAATGTCAGACCAGAGCCCTCAGCAGATGCCCAGCCTTGTTGAGACCTAAACCCAACCCTGAGGAAGAATCAGTCCTTTTACTAAAGGAGAACTAATGTCAACTTAAACTGAACCAAGCATATAACAGTCCCTTCAGTGTATATGTTCATAAAACATTCCTTTTAATAAATCTGTTAGAAATTCCCCATAAACAGGGCTTTTTTTGTAGGAAAAGCCCACCGGGGCTCATTTGCATATGAGGCCATACCCCCTGACACCAAGCCAGCTGGAACTGTGTGTTCCTGTGTGTTCCTGCTCAAAAAAAGCCCTGCCCATAAAGAAGCCTTTCAGAAATAGGAGCAACCATTCCTTTCCATTCTATTCATATCTGAAGCAGTAGTTACTAAATCATGAAAGGGCCATGGCTCAGTAGTGGAACACCTGCTTCGCATGCAGAAGAAGAAGAAGATATTGGATTTATATCCCGCCCTCCACTCCGAAGAGTCTCAGAGCAGCTCACAATCTCCTTTACCTTCCTCCCCCACAACAAACACCCTGTGAGGTGGGTGGGGCTGGAGAGGGCTCTCACAGCAGCTGCCCTTTCAAGGACAACTCCCGCGAGAGCTCTGGCTGACCCAAGGCCATTCCAGCAGGTGCAAGTGGAGGAGTGGGGAATCAAACCCGGTTCTCCCAGATAAGAGTCCACACACTTAACCACTACACCAACCCACCCTCCAGCTGGGATCAGGAGTTCTCCCAGATTCACAACAGATCTCAGTTCCCCTGGAGGAAATGGCAGCTTTGGAAAGCAGACTGGATGACATCACATCCTGCAGAGCTCTCTGCCCTCCCCACCCTCCACTCTCCTGGGGCACTCCCTCCACATCTTCAGGGATTTCCCAAGTCAGAAAAGGTCCCTGATAAAAAATAAATCTCAGGGGAAAGGTGCTAGGAAAAACCTTTCATGCTCTGGGACCATGAAAAGTTGCTTCCAGTCAACCTTTTTTTAAAAAAAATCTGCCCTGACCTGGATAGCCCAGGCAAGCCCAATCTCATCAGATTTCAGAAGCTAAACAGGGCTGACCCTGGCAAGTACTTGAATGGAAGACCTCCCAGGAATACCAGGGCCAGGATGCAGAGGCAGGCTGAACATCCTCCATGCCCCAGGATCACCAGAAGTTGCCATGATTTCCAGGCATGTGCACACACATACAAATACAAAATAAAATACAAACAAAAAACCCTGTACAAGATGGAGCAATGGTTTGATGAGTTTGCTACATCTTAATGGCCCCATCACAGTGTCTGGCCCCATGTTCAGTTCCCAGCAAACAACTCAGGTAGCCAGAGAGCCACGACTAATTGGAGTAGACAATTCCAAGCTACCTGGACTAACGATTGGACTTAGACTACAGAAGTATCATCTACACCATTGTCCTTCTACATTCATGCCATTAACACAGCCCAAGATGGGCTGAATCAGTAGGTCAAATGGAACAGTTTTGGTCCGTGTTTGCTTTTTAAAAAATAAAAGCAGGATATGAATACATATGAATATGCTGTTAATGAGTATGATTCATAACAGTTATTGTCTGGACCATGCATCATGTTCCTCAATCTACAGCTAATTTTATATGACCCTGCACGGCATAATACATTTGTTCTACACAGAGTGTCCTTGTCGCTAGCTCACGTGTATAATGCAAATGTTCATCTAACGAAGTGCGGTCTATGTTTATTCATTTTTTCTCAGCTCAGTTTAATTGTGGAGCGATAATTACCAACGCACGAGTCTTCTTTCGTAGCCGAATTAGTGGTCTTCCCCTAAGGTACATCCTCAGGAGACCGCAAGGACTTTTCTCAGAATCCCTAAACATTGAGCCACCACAAACCTCCCAGCTTAGCATCAACCTTTTGAGTGCTTTCTATTTCCAAACCAACACATATGTCATTGCTCCATTTAAAGGCATCTCGACCAAGAGGGGGGAAAATAACCCTTGCCGGTGGAAAAAGATTGTCCTCTTCCTATGGAAAATCCAATTGCGATATTTTGGGTTTGTTTGTCGATCGTGTAGGAGTAGTTGATTTTCTTCCTGTCACACCTCCAGCCTCCTCTAACTTTTCAGGCAATCTCTAAACCCCAGTGGTCCCATTGGAAATCAAATATACGGTAATTGCTTCGCTGGGCTGCTTTCGCAGGACAGGAAAATAGCTATTACCAGGAGCGAGCACAGCTGATTTCCCTTCGCCCCTTCCAACGGTGCCGTGAGTTTTGATAGCATATTATATTTCTTCTTTCTTCCATTAAAAAAAATAACCCCAAAACAACCTTACTGTCATCAAAGCCAATGGGTGTACAGCGTTTCAAACTGTCACACGCAGCTAGCCAAGAGACAAAGACGGAAGAAACCAAATGAAATTTGAAAGATACCCCTTTGCTTCAAAAGAGCACAAATGCAAAAGAGGGTAGGAGGGGGGAAAAAAACCAGAGATATCATAACTGATATTCCTGCACAATCCGTCATACGCAACCAAAGCAGACGAGGTATCAATCTGCCTTTCTGAATTATAATCCAGTGGATCGCTTCCGAGTTGGAGGATGCTGGGGTGGATCTCTTCCTCTCAAGATTCATAGAGGTTAATGGCGCTTTGAACTGAAGTTCCCAGTGTTTGATTCTCCACTCATTTGGCTGACAAGGTAAATATGAAATTTAATAGTCAGACCCTGGATGAGATACAGCCCTATAAATTCGGTCTACTGCCTGCAAAGGAGGGTGCTTTTCCATCAAGCTGTTCTCAGAAGATAGAGATCCAGTAAACTGAGCTCAGCTGTATTACTGGAGATGTATCTACACATTTATTACTGGAAATGGCATTAGGCTAAGAGACCTGACAAAGCCTCTAGCCTCCAAAAACCATCTACAGTGATTAAAGAAGTGCTGTCACATCCATGCAAAAATCCAGCCTCTCTCTCATTCTTAGGCATCGTTTTGAGCGTTCTCCCCCTTCCTACAATTGAATTTTTTGTATATCCACAAGAGAAAGGTCAGCCAAACTCTAAGGATATTTGCATCACAGAATTAAACTTACTTGGGAATTGTAGTTCTGTCACGGGATTCTGTCAGCAGTCCCCATCAAACTACAGTTCCCAGGATACTTTGAAAGGGAGGCCATAACAAACACAGAAGAGGGGGGGGGAAGGTATCTATCTATAACATTTTTACCCCACCCTATCTCCAGTTCAGAGCAGTATCCTCATAACACCCTCTTCAGTAATTTAAGCTAACAGAAGGCATGAATGACTGGTGTAGGGCCACCCAGCCAGTCTTCTGAGGGAATGGGGATTTGAACCAGGGTCTCCCTATTTCTGGTCAAACACTAGGGGTGGAATTCTAGCATTTGCATATTAGGCCACACACCCCTGATGTAGCCAACCCTCAAAGAGCTTACAAGGGTCTTTTTTGTAAGCTCTTGGAGGACTGGCTACATCAGGGGGGTGTGGCCTAATATGCAAAGGAGCTTCTGCTAGAATTCCACCCCTGTGAGTCACTATACCAGACTGACACTCAGCAGAAGGCTTGAAGGAGGAGGAGTTGGTTTTATTCCCCACCTTTTACTACCTGCCAGGCCTCCTCGCCCATCTGGCAGGGAAATTTGAGGGGTGTTCCAGGGGTGGGCAGGGAAGTCACACAATGCCCCAAAATGGTGGTGTCACCCTGACATGACATAATCACATCAGGGATATTATGCAGGGTTGCTCTAGTATTTGGGCAAAACTCCATGTTTTTTTCTTTTTCAAAACCATAGAATTTGCCCAAATACCAAAGCATCCCTGCTCAATGTCCTGGCACAGCGATGCCCCTGTTTAAGGGACTGGTTTCCCCCATTGGCCAGCTAGTCCACAGTGAAGAGAAGCCCACAAAATTGGAGGATCCCCTGCTTGGAGCTGAGGGCCTGGCAATGTTCCTAATGTTTAGTTTTTAGCTAAACATTAGGAAGAACTTACTACCTAACAGGCTTCCTCGGGGGTGGGGGGGGTGGACTCTGGAGGTTTTAAACAGAGGCTAGATGGCCATCTGACAGCAATGCTGATTCTGTGAACTTAGGTGGATCATGGGAAGGAGGGTAGGAAGGGTTGCATCAGTGCTTAGTTCTTGTGGCCCTTTCTTACATGTCCAGGGAAACACTATTTGCCACTTTGGGGTCAGGCAGCAATTTTTGTCCAGGCCAGATTGGCCAGGGATTCTGGAGGTTTTTTGCCATCTTCCAGGCATGTGTAGAAGACAGGTATTTGTGAATTTCCTGCATTGTGCATGGGGTTGGACCCTGATGACCCTGAAGTCCCCTTCCAACTCTATGATCTTATGAACGCTATCTCCCTACAACAGACACCCTGAAAGAGTTCTGAGAGAACTGTGACTAGACCAAGGTCACCCAGCTGGCTTTATGTGGAGAACTGGGGAACCAAACAGATTAGAGTCTGCTGCTCTTAAACACTACACCAAGCTGGGTCTCAAACTGCTCAGTGAAATTGGACTTGAGGAGGAATGGAAGATGGAGCAGATGCAAATCCAGGAACAATAAAGGGAAAGTTATTGGGAGAAATGTCTTCTTCCTGTGGCCCACTGTCTGTGATGGGAAGTTCCAGGCACAAATTATGGGTCCAAAAATGGAGGAGCGAGAGGGGAGGGCTGAGGGCCAAAACGACTCAGATAGCAAATGTGTCATAGTGGTGTGATCGAAGGTAGGCAACTGTTCCTCTGACTCATCTGCTGAAAGCATTGTGCCGTACATATTTAAAGCAGTGCCCCATTTAAGAATTAATGATTTGGACAGAGGAGGGGAGAATATAGGAGAGGCTGCCTCAGTAATGCAGGAAAAAGCCTCACTGACCACAGCTCTGGTGCTTCTCTGGATGATATCACTGTCTGTCTAAATAATAACTTTTTTAACAATGTGGCAAAAGAGAGGAAGAGAGAGGCGCAGTTCCAGAGCAGCAGACCACTCAGGAAAATGGATCACCCTCATCTCAGCCTTTGCATTGCAAAGCATAAGTCTTGGATAAACAGGAGAATAAATGCCAAGGTCCATCAAAGTCAGTATTGTCTACTCAGACTGGCAGCAGCTCTCCAAGGTCTCAAGCCGAGGTTTTTCATGCCTATTTGCCTGGATCCTTTTTAGCTGAAGATGCTCAGGATTGAACCTGGGACCTTCTGCTTACCAAGCAGATGCTCTACCACTGAGCCACCATCCCTCCCCAGAAATGAACAACTATGAAACCTACTGCTATCTCCTCTGACTGTCAGAGGCTCTTCAAGATCTCAGGCAGACACCAGGTCAAAGTGCCTGAGATTCTTAAGATGGAGGCCGAACCACCTGACCTAGATAGTCCAGGCAAGCCGGATCTCGTCAGATCTTGGAAGCTAAACAAGGGAGACCTCCAAGGAATGCCAGGGGTGGGAGGCAGAGGCAGGCTATCAAGCCACTTCTCTGAATGCCCTCCATGCCCCAGTAAGGATCAGCAGAGGTTTCCATGTCTTCCAGGCATGGGCACACTCACACACCAAAAAAGATGGAGGCTGAACTTGAGTTGTTCTGTGCCCAAAGTACATGGTCTACCAGTGAGTTATAATCCTCCCTAAATGGGGCATAGGTCTCCTTAAACCAAGTTGCACAAGTGGTATAGTATGATTTTGTCGCATGGAGATGTTTTCTGTTACTCAGGACAACAAAAATACCTACTTGTCAAAATTGCCACACTGGCAACCCAATTTCTTGGATTTGAGTGCTTCCTAATATGAAGAAGAAGAAGACTGCAGATTTATACCCCACCCTTATCTCTGAATCAGAGACTCAGAGTGGCTTGCAATCTCCTATATCTTCTCCCACCATAACAGACACCCTGTGAGGTGGGTGGGGCTGAGAGGGCTCTCACAGCAACTGCCCTTTCAAGAACAACTCTGTGAGAGCTATGGCTGACCCAAGGCCATTCCAGCTGCAAGTGGAGGAGTGGGGAATCAAACCTGGTTCTCCCAGATAAGAGTCTGCACACTTAACCACTACACCAAACTGGCCATCCACATAGAAGACCATCATGTCAAGAGGCACACTTGTAGCTTAGCCTTTCACTCTCATGCTGGTTTCCAAGTGCTGCCTGCAACTTGACACAGTGCAGTCCATCAGTAGAAGCCTACACAAGGCTTCCAAATATGTGTTCAAGGTCTTTGTTTGAACCAAAGGCAGTGGAACATTAAACATGGCCACTCCTTCAGCCAGATTACAGGGTTTATGTCTTTTAAGTCTCGGACTCCACAATTACAGCAGAGATGTACATGATATATCCATCACCAAGTGGCCACTGAGTGGAAGAGGGGGACATGGGAGGAAGAGCATCAGCACATCTCACAAAAGAGGAGTGCTAATGACATTGCTGCAGCAACATCATCTATTAGCATTTTAAAAACAGGTACAGATCTGGAGGTTCTTTCTTCTCCATAGTCACCCTCCTTCCTTGCTCAATCGCTGCTTGCAGAAGTCAGCAGATTCAAGGGCTATATCCACGAACAGCAAAACCCCGAAAGGCACACAACCATTGATGCTGCAAAGACTTGTGCAACAAAGACTTTTACAAAGACTTGGTATATTTATAAATGCATAACTCGTACGTGCTGACCTATTGAAAACACTTGGCACAATTCATACAGAGCTCTCACTTTGTCTCACATAAGCCCTTAAAGGTACATGTCCAATCAGTTCTGGAGATAATTTTACTGGCTCCATAGAGTTCCCAGTGATTGATTCAGAGTCCAAGAAAAATCCAGAGTCCCATTTGGTGGAGGTCTAGCGCGACAGGACACCGGTAAGACCCCGTTTCCCGGAATTGCTTCCTCAGACGCTTATGTGCTCCAAAATACCTGTTCCAAGGGACTAAAAGCATAGACATAATTTCAAAATCCATTGCAGTGCATTCACAATTCTGGGTGAAAATTTATCCTGTTCACGATATTCTTACCTAATATTGCCATCAATATTTGCACATCACTCGATTCAAGCTCAGCACGGACCACTAGCGTCTCTAACGCTCAGGCAGAGCGCTTGTGACGGTCACAATCTTATAGCGTTAATGTTTAATGTTCCACTGCCTCCGGATCAAACAAAGACCTTGAACAGGTAATTGGTAGCCTTGTGTAGGCTTCTACTGATGGACTGCACTGCATCAAGTTGCAGGCGGCTTATATGAAACCAGCAGGAGGGCGAAAAGCTAAGCTGCAAGTGTGCCTCTTGACATGACAGTCTTCTATGTGGATGGCCAGTTTGGTGTAGTGGTTAAGTGTGCAGACTCTTATCTGGGAGAACCAGGTTTGATTCCCCACTCCTCCACTTGCAGCTGGAGTGGCCTGTACCTTTGGTCATGTACCTTTAAGGGCTTATGTGAGACGAAGGGAGAGCTCTGTATGAATTGTGCCAAGCGTTTTCAATAGGTCAGCAAGTACGAGTTATGCATTTATAAATATACCAAGTTTTTTGTAAAAGTCCTTGTTGTACAAGTCTTTGCAGCATCAACGGTTGTGTGCCTTTCGGGGTCTTGCTGTTTGTGTCTGTCTGCACAGCTGTCTCTTTTGTTTGGAGCTATATCCACAGCAGCTAATGACCAGGTATAGAAAGCATCAGGATAAGAAACTGACAAATTTAGGGGTATCGGGGTGAATCCAAGCAGCTTTGCCACCCATAAAAAGGAGAAAAAGAGTTCCTAAAAATAATGGGCTGCAGAGATTAAAAGAGCAGTAGTGAGCAAGAAGGAACTGATGAACCCTCTCTCTGCCCACACTTCCCTCCCAAAACCACTTCTCCCAGGAGGGCTCCGGGATTGGAAGTGTGTATGTTAAGTGCCATCAAGTCACTTCCAATTTATGTTGACCTTATGATTTTTTTAAAAAGGAATCCAGAGGGGAACAAGGAAATTACAGGCCAGTCAGCCTAACATCTGTCCCAGGCAAATGAGTGGAAACTGTTATCAAAGAATTGTTAGGCACATAAGAGGGACAAAGCCTGCTGTGACAAAATCAGCATGGATTCTGCAAAGGGAAGTCCTGCCTCACCAGCCTTTTGGAATTCTTCAATAAAAGGAACAAGCATGTAGACAACAGTGACCTGGTAGACCAGGAGTGTCAAACACGCAGCCCAAGGGCTGGCCCTGGAGGGCTCCTATCAGGCCCATCTGCTGAAGAAAGAAGAAGAAGAAAATATTGGATTTATATCCCACCCTATACTCTGAATTTCAGAGTCTCAGAGTGGTCACAATCTCCTCTACCGTCCCCATCCCCCACAGACAACAGACACTCTGTGAGGTAGGTGGGGCTGAGAGAGCTTTTTACAGCAGCTGCCCTTTCAAGGACAACTCCTGCAAAAGCTATGGCTGACCCAAGGCCATTCCAGCAGGTGCAAGTGGAGGAGTGGGTAATCAAACCCAATTCTCCCAGAGTCCGTGCACTTAACCACTACACCAAACTGGCTCAGGAATCAATGGACAGTTCTCACACTGTAGGGAAGAAAAAAGTGGACATCATAAGAGGATTGGTATTGGGGCCAGTACTATTTATTCATAAATGAACTGGAACCAGGGATGAGTTGTGTAGTGGCTAGGTAATCTCCATAGCATCAGTAATGGAAATAAGATTTTTTTTTCTATTTTGCACTGTAATTTTGTCAGTACAGGGTTTTTAAAAGAGAAAAAAGTGAGAGACCATATCCCACGCAATTGTAGTACCTGAAGATTGGAATCTCTCTAAATCAACAGTCCTAAAATGTTAAGGCAGGAAACCGGAACCTGTGAATAACGTGAAGACAAAGCAGACAACATGCCTGGTAATCTATCCCTCACGTTACAACTGGCTCTGGAAGAAGTCTCCTGAGTTATCCTACCACACCATCAAGATGCTGGACTCGATTCAAGCAGAACATATTATAAAGCACAGCAGATTTGGAAGTGTGCTTTTCATTGACACAATATATTTGCATTTCTAAGGGACACTTACAAGAATCAGGATCGATAATGCTAGTGCAGAATTTACAGTTCTTTTGTGTGCAGCATAGTGTCCCCTATGCTTTTTAGTTATTGAATGCAAAACTTTTTTTTCAAGTTGCAAGGCGAAGAAGACGACGACATTGGATTTATATTCCACCCTCTGCTCAAGGTCTCAGAGCGGCTGACAATCTCCTTTATCTTCCTCCCCCAAAACAGACGCCCTGGGTGGGGCTGAGAGAGCTCTCACAGAAACTGCCCTTTCAAGGACAACTCCTACAAGAGCTATGGCTGACCCAAGGCCATTCCAGCAGCCGTAAGTGGAGGAGTGGGGAATCAGATAAGAGTTCTCCCAGATAAGAGTCCGCACACTTAACCACTACACCAAACTGGCTCTCAGAGGATAAAAGCTATCCGATATGGGGCTCATCAAGCAGTGGCTGGCTGTGCTCAGATTCGATATGAGAAGATTTCCCCATCCCATTCCTTTCTTTTTCTGTAGGCTTTCCTTGCCAAACATACCATCCCTCTTGAATTTCAGCTTTAACAAAGAGAATTTCTAAAATTAATTCTGAAATCGCAGTGTATACATTTTGCCACAGTTTCCCATCCCTTCAGTTAATTTGCTTCCCCTCTCTGTACTAACAATATGTGGCTTGATAAAACACTGCAAAAAAAAAGCAATCTAGATGCGATTGTACATCCAGATTCTTGTAGTGATGTGTTTCATTGTTAATATGGACATACGTTCTTGTGCTCTGGGGGAAAAAATCACACACATTTAATTTTGATGAAGACATGTAAATACAGGGCTTTTTTTGAGCAGGAACGCACAGGAATGCAGTTCCGGCTGGCTTGGCATCAGGGGGTGTGGCCTAATATGCTGCTGGTTTTTTTCTACAAAAAATCCTATGTAAAACAATTGTGATGTCAGGGGGTGTGGCCTAATATGCAGATGAGTTCCTGCTGGGCTTGTTCTACCAAAGAAACCCTGTATAAATACGTAAACTCCCCCTACCTCCGCATTGTATTATCAATGCATGTATTTGGATTACCAACACAGAGAGTGGAACAAGTTCTAAAGGAACTGAAAACCAGAACAAAACTACAAGTGCACAGCAAAGTTGGAACAATGGAAGATGCCTGTCACTTTCTTGCCAGTGCATTTAATAGCAGCTGAAGGGTCCAACCCGACTTAAAAGGCAGCCCCATTTACAGTACATTTCTATAATAGACTACATTTAATAATATCCGTTTAAAACCCAACAAATCAATCCAACAATTAGGGAAGTTGACAATAAATATATCAGTCTGGCATCAACATAACATCAGATATCAAATGACATAGGATGATATCATTAATCTAACATTCAGCCATTTTTATGACCAATTATTTTGCCACTCAAAGAGGAACAATTTTGTTTTTATCTGTCAACAGTAATATAAATTTAGCCTGATCAGGGTTTCCATAGGGTAATAATGAAATGCACTCAAAGAATCACTTGCATCCTGGCACATATCTAGGGCACCAAAGTATCACATGACCAAACCCTGAGTATGCCTATAACCAGGGATGGCCAAACTTGCTTAACATAAGAGCCACATAGAATAAACATCAGATGTTTGAGAGCCGCAAGACAGGAAGGAAGGCAAATAGATGGGGGGGGGAGGAAAGAGGTGGAAAGAAAGCAACTTTAAATTTAAATTTATTCTACAAGCTGATGGCTGGCTTGGCTTGGAGAAATGATTTAAAGAAACAATTCCTTCTCCAAGCTGGCTGATGGAGCAGTGGAGGCTTCAAGAGCCACACAATATGTGTGAAAGAGCCACATGTGGCTCCCAAGCCATAGTTTGGCTATCGCTGCTTATAGCCATCCAGAAAAAAGTCTGGTTCCAGTAGTACCTTTAAAACCAACAGTCTTAAAGGTGTCACTGGACTCAGACTTTGTTCTGTTGCTTCAGACCAACACAGCTGTTGTTATTGTTCAGTCACACAGTCAAGTCCAACTCTTTGCGACACCATGGACAAAATCACGCCAGGCCCTCCTGTCTTCCACCATCCTCCAAAGTCCACTCAGATTCATGTTAGTTACAACAGTAATGCTGCCCAGCCATCTCATCTTTTGCAGTCCCCTTCTTCTTTTGCCTTCTGTCTTTCTCAGAACCAGGGTCTTCTCCAGTGAGTGCTCCCTTCTCATTTGGTGGTCAAAGTATTTGAGCTTCAGTTTCAGCATCTGACTTTCCAGGGAACAGTCTGGGTTAATTTCCCTTAGGTCTGACTGATTTGATCATCTTGCAGTCCATAGAATCATAGCATTGGAAGAGACCTTCAGGGTCATCTAGTCCAACCCCCTGCACAATGCTGGAAACTCCCCTTAAATTCACAGGATCTTCATTGCTGTCAGATGTTCATCTAGCCTCTGCTTAAAAACCTTCAAGGAAGAAGAGCCGACCACCTCCCAAAGAAGCCTGTTCCATTGAGGAATCGCTCTAATGGTCAGGAAGTTCTTCCTAATGTTGAGACGGAAACTCTTTTAATTTCAACCCATTGGTTCTAGTCCTACCTTCGAGGGGCCACAGAAAACAATTCCACACCATCCTCTATATGACAGCCCTTCAAGTACTTGAATATGGTGATCATATCACCTCTCAGCCACCTCCTCTCCAGGCTAAACATCCCCAGCTCCTTCAACCTGTCCTCATAGGACTTCTTCATCACCCTCTTATGGACCCTTTCCAGCTTGTCTATATCCTTCTTAAAATGTGGTGCCCAAAATTGACACAATACTCCAGGTGAGGTCTTACCAGAGCAGAGTAAAGTGATACCATCACATCACGTGATCTGGACACTATACTTCTGTTGATACAGCCCAAAATTGCATTTGCCTTTTTAGCCACCACATCACACTGTTGACTCATGTTCAGCGTATGATCCACTAAGACCCCTAGATCCTTTTCTCACATACTACTGCTAACACAAGTCTCTGTCGGAGCGGGAGTAGCAGAGTGAGGGAGATGACTTGCCCGACACAGGGCTTCAGGAAAGAAAATCAGGCAGACGCGTGCAACTAGTGCCAAAAGGTGTATTAACATATATACACGACAAGTGCTCTCTTGTGCAGTCTATACAATATCACCTCCACGGACAAAGTGCTTCGCCTAACCACCATCTCACAGGGAGAGACCTGTGTGATGCACACACAGATCATATATAGTCCAAGCAGCCAATCCTGGCCGTGCTGACTCAGCAGATTGCATCACTTGGCTTCTGCCGGCTCAAGCCGGTCTGCTGATCAGGTCACTGTGACCTAGCCTGGCAGCTAGATCACCAGCTGTCATACTGTAGCTGTCAGACTGGGTTTATGTAGATTCTTGCTCCAACACACCTCCTAATCTATTTAAACCCAGTGCACCAAAACACTTTACACAGTTTACATACATGTCCACCAGCAACATTACAGTTCATATTTACGTAGCTCGGAACCCTTTCCGGAATTCGTTCAGGAACTCATCATGATTGTAAAACACATCATCGTGTTCCTGTTCAGCCAGCTCTTTCAGACGCTTGGCTTCAGCCTCCTTCTCCCTTGCCTCGCACTCTGCCACCCAGGCTTTCCATTTCTTAGCCTTTTCTTTTAACATTTCCTCAAATCCGGGTGGGTCTGGATTGACAGTCAGAGTGACATAGGGACACTTGTACCTAGCGGGACGTTGGCCTTTGGTGGACCTGGCAGACACCCGTGGCCCTGTGCTTGGACCAGCTTTGTCTTCTTCGGGTTGCTCTGTTCCCACCTCCTGGGCTGGTTGCTCTGCCCCTGTAATTGGGTGTTGAACCTCCTGACTCTCACACTTTACCTCCAGTTCCTGCATTTGAGGCTCTGCCTCCTGACTCTGCTCGTCAGGCTCTGTGCCAGCATTCGGCTCACCTTCTCCAGCCCCACTGGGTGCCACCTCCTGGGCTGGAGTTCTGGGCTGCGCTCCAACATCGTTATCGCTACTTGGCAGCAGGACAAATTGTTTCTGCAAGGAGTGCAACCTTGGCCAGCTGCTTTCTTCATTGAACTGGGCACTCTTACTAAGTGTTATCTTGCTTTTGCTATTGCAGAAACGATAACACCTGGCCCTTGGCTTGTAGCCCAGAAAAATTAGGCTCTCTGCCCGGACATCCCCCTCCCCGCTACTCGTGGAGTGGATGCCAACCCGAGCCCGTGACCCAAAGACTTTTAAAGAACTCAAATCTGGGGTCTTGTTCAACAGTAACCTGTAAGGCACATTTTTCACAGTATTACACCAAACCCTGTTTTGCAAAAAAACAGCTGCATGTATGGTTTCTGCCCAATAGGTCATTGGCAGTTGTGCATCCTCTAACATGCAATACATCACATTCTGCAATACAGCCCCATGCCCATTTTCTCGGGGCGTTGCCGGGTTCGTCAGACGGTGGGCAATGCCCTTGTTCTCCAGCCAACGTTTCATCTGGTTAGATAAGAATTCCCCCCCTCTGTCGGTTTGTACAGCTAGGAGATTAACCCCTAATTGTCTCTCCACTGCTTTGACCCACTTGGTGAATGTCTTATACACCTCAGACTTATGCACCATGGTGAAAACCCACGCGTACCTCGTGTGGTCGTCGGTGGCCACCAAGCAGTATCTCCTCCCCGACAGACTCTTTGGCAATGGGCCAATAACGTCTAAATGGACTAGTTCCAGGGCTCGTGTGCTTTCCCTTGAGCTTTCTTTAGCAGCAGCACACGCCTTGCTTTTGGTCTTCTTGCAGACCTGGCAATCCAAGTAACATTTGCAAGGATTTACTTTCAAACTAGGCACAAGCTCCAGGGTTTTCTTTAACGCCCTAAATCCGCAGTGCCCAAGTCTCCTATGGAGCAAATGTATACAATTATTGTGCACAGGCTCATTCGACACCTGAGCCACCTGGGCACAATCACTCTGGACCACATACAGTTTACCTTCCCTCTTTCCTGTCACAAGCAACTTTCCCCCACCTCCCAGGATTTTGCAGCAGGTTTTCTCAAATCTCACCTGGTATCCCTGGTCAAACAGTGTGCTAACACTCAACAGGTTAGACTGCAGTGAGGGTACATACAACACATTTTGCAACATACATTTCAGTGCAGGAAATTCCACATTGCCTGAGCAAACAGAATTGGCAGTGGTCCCATCAGCCAATCTCACATACTTATGCTCAGGACTGTCAATGTGTTTCAACAACTCCTTCTCGCAGCAGAGATGGCTCGTTGCCCCGGAGTCTAAAATCCAAGCAGACCCTGTGCTCTCTACTGCAGACGTGACCAGCCGGGTTGCTTCCTCACACGGGCTGGCGGTCCTCCGCTCTCGCCGCACACGCCCCCGCCTCTTCTCCCTCTCAGGGCAAGCTCGGAGCAGGTGCTGCGACGACCCGCATCCATAGCAGCGACGGACTGCAAACGCAGTCGGCTCCACTTCCTCCACCTTCGGACGCCTGCCAGCAGCAAAAGCTGGCTCATTCTTGGCTGTCTTCCCGGACACACCGATAACAGCACGCTGCCCGGCCGACACCCCCGGACAGCTCACGGCCGCAATTCTCTCTTGGAAGTCAAGCAGGTGGGCACAGACGTATTCCATGGTCAGGGTCGCTACGTCCACCGTCTCCAGAGAAGTTATCAGGGGAGTGTACTCAGGTGGCAACGACGACAGCAAAATGTACACTCTGTCGTCTGGAGCTACAGTCTTGCCTCTTGCCTCCAGCTCAACGAAACAGTCCGTTAGCCGTTTGATGTGATCTTTCACACACCCTCCAGCCGGCATAACGGTGCGGAACATCCTCCTTGTCAAGGCCATGAGGGAACCAGCAGTGGTGCTAACATGCACCGCCCTCAACGCGTCCCAGGCAGCCTTGGGAGTGTCCTTCCCTCGCACATAAACCAGCTGGTCATCTCCTATAGACAGCACTATGTTGGCCAGTGCCTTATCCGATAACACAGTCTCGGCAGGAGATAAGTCAGCAGGGGGGTTACTCACGAACAGCCATTGCCCTTCACGCTTGAGGTAGTGTTGCATTCTCAGGCTCCACACCGCGTAGTTGGCTGAGGTGAGCTTCTCAACGGCTACTCCAAGCTGTTGCTGAGCCATCGTGCCGACTCCTCCTCACAGCTGGCTGCCGACGTCCCTCTGGCTCTCAAACAGAGAACGGTGGTGCTTCTGTGTCCTTCACCGGCGTTCCTCGCCTCCGGCTCTTTCCAAACTCACAGTCAGCTCAACTCTCAACTCTCTCCTCCGCGCAGCGGAACCGCCCTGGGCCCATAACCCTGTCGGAGCGGGAGTAGCAGAGTGAGGGAGATGACTTGCCCGACACAGGGCTTCAGGAAAGAAAATCAGGCAGACGCGTGCAACTAGTGCCAAAAGGTGTATTAACATATATACACGACAAGTGCTCTCTTGTGCAGTCTATACAATATCACCTCCACGGACAAAGTGCTTCGCCTAACCACCATCTCACAGGGAGAGACCTGTGTGATGCACACACAGATCATATATAGTCCAAGCAGCCAATCCTGGCCGTGCTGACTCAGCAGATTGCATCACTTGGCTTCTGCCGGCTCAAGCCGGTCTGCTGATCAGGTCACTGTGACCTAGCCTGGCAGCTAGATCACCAGCTGTCATACTGTAGCTGTCAGACTGGGTTTATGTAGATTCTTGCTCCAACAGTCTCCCCCATCCTATAGCCATGCATTGGATTTTTCCTACCAAGGGACTCTCAAGAGTCTTCTCCAGCACCACAGCTCAAAAGCATCTATTCTTCTGCTCTCGGCCTTCCTTATGGTTCAGCTCTCACAACCATACATTACTACTGGAAACACAGCTACCCACCTGTATATAATCATCAAGGTCAAAGAAACAGACTGCAAGCCAAGGGCCAAGATCCCTTCAGCTCCTGTCCTTCAGCTCACACTCAAGGGTTTCCACTCCTGGCCCACGCAGTCATTAAAGGGATCTACCTGTTGAGTACAGACTCACTCACGGTTTGCCAGCTCTTTGCACTGGCAGGATGCCTCATTGAAATGACCTTCTGTGGATACTTTGCCTGCTTTCCCTGCCTGCACAGTCAGCAGCATGTATTGCATGCACTGCAAGAATACACATGTGCAAATGTATCCCAATCAGGACAGTGTGTCTTCTTTTCCTTTTGTTAGGATACTCTGTGCCAGAAATATTGTAGAGAAGCAAACCCAAAGACATGTCTTTCCTATTAGCCTAAAAGTTTTTAAAACAACATCTTTGTGGACATGGGGCTTAAGAATCTTCTAATCCCATGCAACAGTGTGAGAACATGAAAGGATGAATCTATACAGATCCAGACCGTTCAGTGGCCATTATTGCAAACTGAGTGACTCGACCATATGAGACACAAAGATGTGCAAGTCCTATCTCAAAACAGGAAAACTCTTTGTTTGGCTTTTAATTGTATGCCTTTTAATAAATTAAAAAGGAGAGTGAGAGGACAATGGGATGAGCTGCTTTGGGTCCCCACTGGAGAGAAAAGCAGGACAGAAATGTTGAAGCGAGTAAATTAAATAGGTAAATTCTCTTTAAAATGGAATTAAAGAGTAGAAAGAACGAAATGAGCAATGGAGGGACAGAATGGGGGAGATCTGTTCATTCCTACATTAGGTGCTGGTTTGACAAATTAGGCCCATTACGAAGATTGGCTATTTAAATACCATTGCCAGACATATAGCCTCATTTTACTAAGATCTCCTGCTACGTGTCATGTTCCTTTTTTAACGGTGAGTTTTAAAATACATAATCTCACTTTCCTTTGGGGAATTTTTTTGTTTAAAGATGGTATACTTAACTGACTTCACAGCCTCTTCTTTCACAAGATAGATGCTCTGGCATTGGATAAAGAAAATAACTTTTTTAAAAAACAAGCAAACCGCTGCAGCTTTGAATGGGTTTCTCATAGCATTTCAAGCTAGGCATCCCCAGGCTACTCTTACAAAGTAGCTCTCCTTTGTCTCCTGTTTGGAGATTTAGCCAGTAAAACAGCAGAGCTCAACATGTCACCTGTGGGCACCCACTGATGTATTTCCCCAAAGCAACAAACCAATTCCTTCTACCTCACTGGAGTAGGTTTCAGAAGACCCCAAGAGGCATCACCTTTGGGTCTGGAGGGAGTGACCATTTTGAAAGAACTGTCCCCTTTATGGGATGCCTACTGGCTTGAAACTTCCTGATATTTCGTAAATGATCCAGTATAAGCCATCTTGAAATTGGTCTTACCTCCCATGGCAGCCATTTTGTGGTTGTGCTACTAATCTTTCTCTAAATTCCAAAAGTGCCCACATGCTCAGGGGAGAGGACTGAAATAGGACAGTATCTAGGGCTGACCTAATAGGTCCACAATCTCATGAAAAACACAAACAAAACCCCCCAATAATTCTGACATGAGACAGAAACACAGGATACTCAGATATCCCTATGCAAAAGTGATAGTGATGTAAGCTGTGCCTGATCCAAACAGCTCTGCCAGTCTGATTCTTCCTGGCTCTCATGGTATGTTTCAAGATTTAAATATTCCAGAAAAAATCCTTTAGCGACTGTGGTTTATGAGGGATTTAGGAGTAAATAAGGGTATACTTTCTTATCTGAGGAAGGTGTTTGTTTGAAGTGGGTGAAAGCATCTGAACTTAAAATAGCTTTTGTTATTTAACTTTTACGTTAATCTTAATCCCACAAATAACAGGCACCCTTGGGCTTGGCAAAAGGGGCTTCAGTTGTTCCTATCTGCTTTTGAAGAAATCCTCATTTCTCCCTTCATACCTGTTAGTAAAGCACCACAATAAGCAGGAGCAGTCTTAGTGATTCTGGGGCTCTGAGCAAGAGTCAAAGATGCCCCTCCCAGGCTACCTCTATTCCCTTTCAACCCACTTTGGCCAAGTAAAAAGTGTCCATAAGAGTGTAAAAAGAGCTATTATGGATTATACCGAAGGCCAGCATTCTGTTCAGGCCCATAGCTACAGGGGGGCCTGGGAGGGGCCAGGCCCATCCTTTCAACCCCCCCCTTCCAACTGTATGGCCCCTCCATCAGAGGCCCCCAATCTGTCCCCTTTGCTCACTGCCACTCTGAACAAGTAGTAGTATTGCTGCTGGTCTTTTCACTTTTTTCTCTCCCTTTCCCTAACACAGCGTGCAGAGCAAAGGGGGAATGGGGAAGAGTCAAGAGATCTCTCTCTTTCAGAGAGAGGGGCACATAAGAAAGGCAGGGGTGAGCAGAGCTGCTGCGACTGCCCAGGCGAAGGGGTGGGGGGTTAGTTTGTGGAACTCAAGGCGGTTTACAGTGCTTAAAGGCCAGGGTGACCAAACCAGGTGGCCCCCTTGCTCCCCCAGCCAACAAATCCTGCTGTGGGCCCCACCAAACATGAAATCCTGGCTGTGGCCCTGATTCTGTTCACAGAGTAGCCAACCAGCTACCTCTAGGAAGTCCACAAGCAGGAAAACTACAACAGCATCCTCCTCCCTGTGCTCCCCAGCAACTGATTTAAAGATGTTTCCCTTCAAAAATGTGCTGGAATTTGCATTTTTACTTTTGTCTATTTCCTATTTCATTATTGATCATACCAATCAGCCTTTGAGTCCCCTACTAGTGCAGGGCCCTAGACAATTGCCCAGGCTGCCTTACAGGTAAGACTGTCCTGATAATAATCAATCTTGGTGCACTTCTTATGTCTTAAGGCTTTGTGCACATGTATTCCTGCATATTAGTAAAGGATCCCACCTAAAGAATCTTGAAATGATTTTATGCAGGGCTTTTTTGGAGCAGGAACACAGTTCCAGGTGGCTTGGTGTCAGGGGGTGTGGCCTAATTTGCAAATGTGCTCCTGCTGAGCTTTTTCCACAAAAAAAGCACTGATATTATGCACAATAGGGGTGGAGAAATATTTTCTTTTTCTGACCCTTTCAATGACCTGTGCTCCAATCCTCCACTATTCTCATTGGTGTTCTCTAAAGAATGTCAAGATGTGCATTATCACCAGATAAATATGCATTTCTTATGTACAGCCATCCACATCCAAATTCATATATGCATACATTTCTAAAACAAGGGGAGATTGTGTTGATTGTGCTGCTAAAACACATATAAAATACAGACTAAAGTTTGTAATGTGGCATTTTCCACAGGTAAGTTACAGACTGTATAAACTTTATTCTGCCCTGCATTCCATCATGGTGGAATAAAACTAAGTCCTATTGAGAAATCTATTGAGAAGCATCTCTAATGTACAGTCACCTCAGCTGCTTTTTTTCCATGTTTTATTCATCAACATCACACACAGTACACATTAGTGACAGAGAGAAGGGGGAAACACAAATAGGCTGAAGTGACTGGAAGCTACAGCAAAACTCACCTGCACATACCTCTGTACAACATTTGGAAATTTGAAAAATGGAACAATAGAGGATATCTAATGTACTGTTTCACTTGTGAAAACAAGACTTTGGACTGGATCCTACCAGTTTTTCTATTCCATTTTGTCTGATTCCCCTCCTCTCTTCAGTCCCCATTCCATATGACATTTGCCCTCACATATTCCATGATGGTTTTCCATCAGCAAAAAGCTGGAAGGATCCAAACACCATTAATTTGGAAAACAACAACAACAATGCCAACGCCCCACCATGGATTGGATCCTACCAGATTTTCTATTCCATTTTGGCTGAGGAGATTGGATTTATACCCTGCCCTTCACTCAGAGTCTCAGAGTGGCTTACAATCTCCTTTCTTTCCTTTCCCTACAACAGACACCCTGTGAAGTAGGTGGGGCTGAGAGAGCTCTGACAGAAACTGCTCTTGAGAGAATAGCTCTGACAAATTTATGACTGCCCCAGCTCACCCAGCAGCTACATGTGGAAGAGTGGGGAATCAAACCTGGTTCTTCAGATTAGAGTCCACCACTCTTAAAGAGTTGAGAGATTGTCACTTGAGAGGCAGCTTCAGAATCTTTGGAAGAGACAGAGCACAGGAGGGTACATTACACCACCAGCATTTCCAGCTCTTTGTCATGTTGCAACTAATGACAATTGCATATGCAGAAAAACAACACTGACTCTTGAGGCAACTAATCATATAATCTCATCAAGACTGCTTTTTGTTTCCTCCACCCACAGTATCTTGTCAGTGTACAGAAGTATCATCATCAATCGATATATCTAATTCCTGACATGGCCAAATCTGTGGATACTTAAATTCAGAGGAGTCATGAATCAAGACAGATACTCCTAAAAATCTGAAAAAAAAACCTCCCCAGGTTTGCAGGAAAAACAATCTGATTTTTTTTAAACATTGGGGAGGTTAACCCCCCCCCAAGAAGATACAACTGTATCTTTAAGAAATTAATGCCCTCATTGGCCCTTACTAAGCATCCACAGCAATACTGTCAGCCTTCAAGCCTTGGCTTTTTCCAGTTAAAGCAGGGGGGCAGGGCTTTTTCCAGAACTGCTTTGGACTTGAGGGAAGATTAATTGGGACCAGACCTGTAAGAAACTACTGGGCAACAAGATACTGTATTACTCACATGACTTGCCCAGGACTGGCTGTTGCTACCATTCAACAACAGTCATCTCATGAAAGCCTGTGTGTGTAGTGGTTACCGTTTCAGACTAGCTTCTGAAAGACCCAGGTGAAATCACCACATTGCTGTGAAAGCTCCCTGGATGACTATGGGCCAGTTATACATTCTCATCCTAACTTACCTCACGGAGTTGTTGTGAAGTTAAATGGAGGAGAGGAGAATGCTGTAAACTGCTTTGCATCCCCATTGTGGGAAAAGGTGGTGTATAAATGAAGTCAATAAGTAATAAATATAGCTGAAGATGGAGAGTGGGTAAAAAATTGACTGATATGAGGGAGAGAAGGAAGCATCTCAAGGTTAGGATATGGGGGCTGCCAGGAAGAGGTAGCAAGGAAATAGCGTGGGGAAGGTGATCCAGGGGAAATGAGGTACTTCTCTGCAAGTCCTTCTTCTATGCCCAGTGACTGATGCCATTCAACTGGGCATTCATTTTTCCAGGTAGACACTACCACAGGAAAGGAAGGAGAGAAAGCTGAAGGGAGGGGACAGATAAAGGGGGGTTGGCTGGTGGGTGGGGAAAAGAGAGGGAAGCAGGAGAAGCAAAGAGGCTGAGGGGGGTGTCAGGGAAGGGAAAGAGAAAATAGTGGGGAAGGGTGAAATGAGATTCTCCCCTCAAGCCCTAGTGGATCCCCTGCTTGTACAGACATATTTACAAGAATAATCTTGGTGCAATCATCACTTGTAACACATCTCACTCAGTGATGAGAAATCCAGGTCCTGGCGTATGCCCAGGTTTTTCCTTTGAATAAAAAAAGCAAGGCAGGCTTTGCAGTATTTACTTTATTGCAAATCTACAGGTAAAGCAAAAGGCACTTGTATAGGGAACAGATCCGCTCTCCCCAGAGAGAGAAAGAGAGAGAGAGATCCTGCATCACTAAAGTGCTTCTGCCAACTCTCAGCACAGTCTGTCTGCTTCTCTCTCTGTCCCTTCCAGCCTCCAGACTGTGCTTCCTTTTCACACAGATGCACATCTGCCGACTTCCTTCAGCCAAGCCGTGGGGAGGGGTGATATCTCCCCTTAGCCCTGATGGTCCGCTTCCTAACACTTCAGTCCAATTGAGCAGACGCTCCTTGTCCAGACACATCACCAGTCCCTTCCTTGTGTAAGATAGGCTGAGCCGCAGCGATCAGAGGAAGTTCATTACACTACCTATGATCACATCATGATTGGCTTTGTTTTTTACAGCATTTTATCGATGGCATTTCAGGACAAAAAAAAAAAGACACGTGAGAACTAAAAGCTGAGGCAAATGGCACACCTTTAAGTGCTCTGTACAGAACTCAATAATAAATATAAGGAACAATGGAGGATTCTGAATGCACTGTTTTCACTTGGAACTCCAGAAATTCAGCTGAGGAGAGTATCTGGAAGCACCCCTAAACACTCAGGAACTACAGGACCCTGGAGAGCTCTATGGGGTCACAGGCCTTGCTCCAAGAAGCATTTGCCTCAGCCCTCGCTATCCTGAACAAACCTGACCCAGTCTCAAGCTTTGGGGAATTCCTCAATGGGGAATCAAAAGGGTCTTCAAAGGTCCTAATTCATAGCCTTCTGCTTTAAAGCCACTGAGCACCCTTCCTGCACCCCTCCCTTTGGAGAGCCAGTTTGGTGTAGTGGTTAAGTATGCAGACTCTTATCTGGGAGAACCGGGTTTGACTCCCCACTCCTCCACTTGCATCTGCTGGAATGGCCTTGGGTCAGCCATAGCTCTGGCAGAGGTTGTCCTTGAAAGAGGTTGTCTTCTTCTTCTTCCATCTCAAGCAGGGGCTTTGATCAGTGGATAAACAGACGACCCTGGGAGTCACTGGACATCGAGTCGTTCTCATCAGAATAGCCTGTGGGTGGTTCTCTCTCGATCTGAGCCTTACGCAATTTTTCCATTTGACGTCAGTGTTCGAGTTGTCTGGGGGATGGATGACAACCACCCTTGCACAATGTCTGCATTGATTAGAGATTTTCTGGCAAGGTGCTAAAGAACAATCCGGACAAAGAAAAAAAAAAGGCAGAGGTTTTGTTAGAGGGGCAGCAACCAAAGCAAGCAAAATCAGCTTGCAAGTCTTAGCTCTGAGAGTTTAGCAGCACCTGGACGAAGACATCGGGCTTCTCCACCCACCTGCAGACTTCTCAAAAATATAATCCATGCTTGCTGCATGGCTGTAAGAGGCTGCGGCTTTAAGCTAGGGGAGTGAAAGGGGAATATTTAAGAAGAGGGCCCATTACTAGCCTCCTTCCCTCCTTCCTATAGCACAGAGGTAAATAACCTTGTGAATACATAGGGTCAGACTTGTGTTCTTGGATTAGGCCTACATTTCTCATTTGGGCCTCCCAGGCTAATTTCCTCTTCCTGTCCAAGACCACCATGCACCAGGAGAAGAAGAAGAAGAAGAAGAAGAAGAAGAAGAAGAAGAAGAAGAAGAAGAAGAAGAAGAAGAAGAAGAAGAAGAAGAAGAAGAAGAAGAAGAAGAAGAAGAAGAAGATGATGATGATGATGATGATGATGATGATGATGATGATGATGATGATGATGATGATGATGATGATATTGGATTTATATCCCACCCTCCACTCCGAATTTCAGAGTCTCAGAGCGGCTCACAATCTCCTTCATCTCCCTCCTCCACAACAGACACCCTGTGAGGTGGGTGGGGCTGAGAGGACTCTCGCAGCAGCTGCCCTTTCAAGGACAACCTCTGCCAGAGCTTTGGCTGACCCAAGGCCATTCCAGCAGATGCAAGTGGAGGAGTAGGGAATCAAACTCAGCTCTCCTAGATAAGAGTCCACACACTTAACTACTACACCAAATTGGCTTGGTGAGACCAGCACCAGCTCAAACCTGCAAAGGGAGGTCACTTGAGAAATTGCCCCTGCATCGTTGATGCATAACCTCCCCCGGCCATTCCTCTGGCCATACAGAAAACACAGAGAGAGTTGGTTTGGTCAAGACTGCAGAAGAAGAAGAAGACTGCAGATTTCTACCCCATCCTTCTCTCTGAATCAGAGACTCAGAGCAGCTTACAATCTCCTATATCTTCTCCCTCTAAAACAGACACCCTGTGAGGTGGGTGGGGCTGCAGAGGACTCTCACAGCAGCTGCCCTTTCAAGGACAACTCCTGCGAGAGCTATGGCCAACCCAAGGCCATTCCAGCAGCTGCAAGTGGAGGAGTGGGGAATCAAATCCGGTTTTCCAAGATAAGAGTCCGCACACTTAACCACTACATCAATCTGGCTCTCACAGACTTACAGGGAGGCTAGTTTAGCAACAGCTTTGGCCAGAATGGAGAGGACGGGAAGGAGGCTTCTCCACCCACCTGCAGACTTCTCAAAAATATAATCCATGCTTGCTGCAAGGCTGTAAGAAGCTGTGGCTTTAAGCTGGGGGAGTGAAAGGAGAATATCTAAGAGGAGGGCCCATTACAAGAGTCATCCCTGAGTGTGTCATTGAAAACGAAGCCGAAGTCACTTCCTTCCAATATTCTCCATCTGGAGAGCAGGAGAAGAGGGAGGGTTTGTGTGTGTGAGTGAGGGTGTGTGTGTGTGTGCACGCAGAGAGACTAGAAGCATTCTGTACCTCACAGGGGTATTGCGAGGACATCATGAAAGCCTGTGAGGCCCTCATTTTACAAGGCAAGGGAAGAGGGGAGGGGTCACATGAGTCCTTGAGATTGATGGCCTGGCCTTCTGACTGTGGGAGACTTGGCTGGGCCCAAAGTGTCACGTCAGTGCTGCAACCGAGTCAGCCAGAATCAGTTGGTCTCCCTCCCCACTCCCCGCCCGCCCCCACCAAAGCCTCCTGAGGGGCTGAGAACGCAGCTTGGGCAACACTCCCAGCCCCTGCCGATTCCGGGCATCGGAGCAAGGAGCATCAAGTTGCATCCCAAAGACAGATTGCGGCAGTTTTCGGGCTGTTAGAAGTGCCTGGCTTTGATGTATGGTCAGCGGTTCGTGTAGGAAGTGTCTAAAGCGTTCATTTATCAGGCCCTTCGCAGTGTGCGCGGCTGGAAAGAGGAGAAAGCAGATTTATTCTTGAAGGAGGCCAGCTAATCCCATTTAAGCAGCGAGGAGGAGAATGGCTCATTCCCTGAAGTTCAGCAGTGCATGGAGATGAGCAGCACTGAGTTGACACACACATGGGACGATTCCCAGACGCTCCCTTGCCAGGCCCATTGGAAGCAGATGCATCTGCTGTTATAAATTGCTCGGAGGCGTAGCTGGAACTGCTGTCCCAGACTGTAATGACAATGGAAGGTGAACGGCATTCAAGCTTGGCCGCTCCCATTGTGTTGCGCTCAGGGTCAAACTATCGCAGATCCTGGAAAATAAGAATGTGTCGGGGCTAATTCAGACCAGCATCTACTTCTGTTGACCCTGAACTGGATGGCCCGGGCTAGCCCAATCTCAACAGATCTCAGAAGCCAAGTAGGATCAGCTCTGGCTAATCCTTAGATGGGAGGGCCGCCAAGGAAGTACGGAGTTGCTCCGTAAAGGCAGGCAATGGCAAACCACATCTGAAGGTCTTTTGCCCTGAAATGCTACAAGCCACCAGAAGCCACAATCTGGACTTACCCGGTTCCTATTTGCAGCTCCATGGGGAGGGTGGAGAGTGGGGGGTAGCCATTGCTGCTTCATTGCAAGGGGAAGGGAGGGGGCGGGGCAGGGAGCCTAGTGTGGGAAGCTGGGTGCCCACCCAGCCCCTCTCAGACCTATGGGGTCATTCTAGGGGAGGGCAGAGGGCGAGGGTGCCACATTTACTTATGGTGCTGACTCCTGCTGCCCTCCCTCTTGGCCCACCCTTTATGTAAGTGTTTTAGGGGTTGCATGCAGTTTAAGTTTTATATGTTCCTTCTTGTCACAACTTGGCGGTATCAGAATGGGGCTGGATCCATTCTCAGGAAAATCAGCCTGAGTTCTCATTTCCTGAGTGTGGGGATCCCAATAAGGGATCTTGGCATGAAGGGCAACTGAGGTGTCCAGCCCGGGGGCATGTCCAGGGATCACCCTCACGATCAGATGGCAGGGGAGACCACCTCTGGGCTTCCACCCTAGTGGGATCCTAAAGTCTGCCACCCTAAGGCTACCAGCTTACCATCGACTGGCAGGAGTAGTAGTCGATGGACAGGATCCTTACCCCATGCTATGCCAAGGCTTCTTACAGCTGTAACCAATAAAAAATTGTGGCCAATTTTATCCCACTTTTCTGAAATGCTGTGTTTTGTGTGTTATTTCAACTCAAATAAGTATATTAAGCTAGATTTTGTAGTTAAACAGGACTTGTTTCAGGGTGTCCACCTCTGCCCTTCTGTCTGGCGCTGGAGCTACAAGCTGACTGTGATTTGATGGCACTTTATACATGTACTTCTGTGGATAATTCACCATTCTGTGTTTCACTGAGGAATGCATACAGTCAGCTACTGAGGAACACCCCGGGGTCCTTTCTTCTGCATTACTTGGCAGTCTCCTTGGCATGTGACCTTGACTGGTTGGACCATGCCTGGGCTGCTCAGGTTGGCATAGATAGTCCAGTGCTTCCTCCTCCGCTGCAAGAGTGGACGGCTTTTCATGCAGGAAGTCAAAGTGGTTGGAAGGAGTGAGGAGTTATAAAGAGGGGACTTGGTAGGACCTCAGCTTAACTCACCTTTCCCCTTTGCTTTCTCTTGGGAGGACAGTCTGCTGATGGCCAAGGCAACACTGAAAGAGCTGGAGAAGCAAGAGCTCTTCAAGAGATGAACAAAAGCTCCATATGGAGTGACCAGCAGAACACCACTAGGATCGGGAGAATATGGGATAGTTTGTTCTCGTTGCCCGACTGTAATCGTATTCAAGTGGGCTTTTCTTTTCAGACAGTTGTACATCATTGCTGATAAACAATCTGTGGATGCAGCCTTCCTCTTGCCTTCTGCCAAAAGTTCCTCCAGGGAAAAATGCAAAGAAAGGGAAAAGCTTTCTTTCCAGGGCTGTCCTGCAGGCCCTGGAGTAGCTGCAGCAATGGCAGTCTTCACCAAAGGTTCAAGTTCCATTTGGCTTCAACTTAGGGGGGCTGGATCTCCTGGCTCAGCAGTGAGGAGAAATGGTTGAGGAAACTGGAGGGGTGATTGGCATCATGCCAGTGCCTTGCCATCACTTCCAGTGTGACCCAGAACTAATGTTACAGCATTGGGTAACACTCCGGCATTTGCCAAAAAAAACCCCCAAAACCTTTGGTTAAACCCTAGAGTTTTGTGAGAATGCTCAATAAGTCATCCCATGTGATCCAGGCTTTTTTTGTAGCAGGAACTCCTTTGCAGATTAGGCTACACACACCCCTGATGTAGCCAATCCTCCAAAAGCTTACAGGGCTTTTCGTACAGGGCCTACTGTAAGCTCCAGGAGGATTGGCTACATCAGGGATGTGGGGCCTAATATGCAAAGGAGTTCCTGCTAAAAAAAAAAGCCTTGCATGTGATGATATCACTTCCAGGTCATGCCAGAAGTGATGAAAAGTGGTCTCTGCATTCCTGGACATACATGACCAGGGGCTTTTTTCATCATGCAGTTTTTATTTCCATTCCACCCTTGGTTGATTCCAGTAAAGGCCAGAATAATAATTGCCTGGGAATATCTCCCACTGAGACACATTCCCTCCTGTGATCTAGTCAGGGTACCCCACTCAAGGCTTTTTTTGAGCAGGAACACAGTTCTGGCTTGCTTGGCAGCAGGGGGTGTGGCCTACTCTGCAGATGAGTTCCTGCTGGGCTTTTTCTACAAAGAAAGCCCTAACCCTACTGCACACCCCATAATACTGTCGAAAGTGATCCAAGGGATGGTCACTGCATTCTCTAGTGCAGAATTTCCCCACCAGATCTGATTGTCTACTTACAGCACCGCATGCTCGAAGCTGACCCAACTACACCCTTTTTCATCCCCCTTCCCCATTTCTCTGTCTAGGAAATGATTATTTAATCCATTTTTATAATGTTGTTCATTTTATACAATTTAATCCATATTGTTTACATATTTACGTATGCAGGCTTCAGCTCTCTTGATGCACGGGATGCACAGAAGCTCATGGATTGCACAGCTTGGCCTGCCAGTCCAGCCGCTGAGCTCGGAAGCACTGCACCTCTCATTTCTCCTCCTCCCCCTTTCCCAAACAAGCCCCCACATGCTCACACCGGGCCTCAGGGGACAGTCTATGACAGCAAGGTCCCTTCAAGCAAACACAGATGAAATGTCATCTCGAACAGCACAAATAAAAATGCCTGCTCAGATATGTGGGAGAAATGCTTGAAAGAGAAAGAAGAAATCCCAATGAGAGGAGTGGAAGGCCAGAGGGACAGACCCAGTGGCAGAGAAACGGTGACAAAACAGAGCCAAGAGAATTTAGTGAGCACTGAACGAGCTACAGGTGAAGCAATCAGGCCCCAACTGCACATTACAAAGTCCTCGTGTTTGCTGGGGAACGATACGAAGATTTTGTATCACTAGGTGGGGTAGGAGTTCTGTGCCTCCCAGATGCACACTGGGTCTTTTCTCTTTGAGACCACAGCAACACACACACGAGCAGCTGTAGCCTCCCCCTTCCCCATTGTTTTCACATCCTCTAACTGCCCTATGGAGTCGCTGTTGGCTCTGTTGTGAAACTTCCATGTAGCTGCATGTGTAACGTGATTTTTACAACAGAGCCAACAGCAGCTCCATGGGGCAGTCTGAGGATGCAAAAACAGCAAGGGGAAGGAGCTGTGTCCCCTGCATGCTGCAATTGCAAGCAGAAAAGAGCTGGCGTGCATCTGGCAGGCACAAAGCTCTCATGGCACATGTGATACGAAGTCCTCATATTGTTCACTAACTAACACAAGGACTTTGTGATGTGTAGACAGACTTCCAGGCAGCTGTTGCCTTAAGCTGCTCAGGGTTCCTTTTATCATTCTTCCTTTCTTATTTATCTTTTATAGAGACTTCTGTTTGGCTAGCAAGGCAAGACAAAGGGCATTGAAGCCTGGCTTTCCAGGTATAGCTCCAAAGATCCTCAACCCAAAGAGTGCAGATGCCTTCTTGCATGATTCTTCTGGTCATGAGGTATCTGCTCAGTACAGTCTTGTGCTTGATGTGAGACGGGGTGAAGTGAAAGCACTACCAATGGGTAGGCGATATACTGAAGTCCTCACCACAATGCAGTCAAGGAGTGATGCTTTGCGTATCAAGAGTATCACAACATTGTAGAAAAGAAGACTGCAAGTTCCTAGGGAAAAGGGAGGAAAGATACAGCAACTCTGTTGAAGTTAAGTAGGATTGGGTGCGGTTCGTGCTTCTCTGGGAGAAGAAGAAGAATATATTGGATTTATAGCCCACCTTCCATTCCGAATCTCAGAGTGGCTCACAATCTCCTTTATCTTCCTCCCCCCACAACAGACACCCTGTGAGGTGGATGGAGCTGAGAGGGCTCTCACAGCAGCTGCCCTTTCAAGGACAACCTCTGCCAGAGCTATGGCTGACCCAAGGCCATTCCATCAGGTGCAAGTGGAGGAATAAGGAATCAAACCCGGTTCTCTCAGATAAGAGTCCGCACACTTAACCACTACACCAAACTGGCTCTCAGGGAGGCCTTCTTGGAATCCAATGTATGCCGCTGGGTTCCTTGAAGGAAGTAATTTGGGGTAGATAATGAAATGTTCCTTAATTTTTAAAAAACCCACAACATTTCAGGGGTGTCAAATATGTGTCCCAGGGGCCAAGTCAGGCCCCCAGAGGGTTCCTATCAGGTTCCCAAACAACTGCCTGTCATCTGCTTCCTTCTCCCTCACTCTTGCTCCCTTCTGCATCACAGCTTGCTTTGCCAGGCTTGCTCAACTGCACAGGAGCTACAGAGCAAAACCTCTATTTTCTCCATTGGCTGAGGCTCCTCGCTTGGGGAGGGAGGGGAGAAGGCAGAGCTTTTTTTTCCAGGCTCTCTCAATCGCACAGCAGAACTACTGAGCCAAGCCTCTCTTCCTAATATTGGCTGAGGCTCCTCCCCCTCCTGGTCCCCTGGAGTCCCCAGAGCTTCCTTTATCCAGTTCCCTGAATTGCATGGGATAAATACAACCAAAGCACCTTTAAGACCGAGTGCTAATGTTTTAAACATGTTTTATTTTAAGGTGTTTTTTAAAAAAAAAATCTTTAATTGTCTTTGTGTCCTTTATAAAGTTTATATCTCTGCCACCTAAGCTTAAATAGGAATACAGCCCATCCCAACATGGCCCAGCCTGACAAGGTCTCATTTATGTCAGATACATCCTTCATAACAAATCAGTTTGACACCCCTACTCTAGATCAGGGGTGTCACTCATTTGTTATGAGGGCTGGATCTGACATAATTGAGACTTTGTTGGGCTGGGTCATGTCGGGTTGGGCCGAGCCATGTTGGGCTGGGCCATGTGTGTACCTATTTAAGATTAGGTAGCAGAGATATAAATTTTATAAAGAACACAGAAAACACAAATATATATTTTTTAAAAAAACTTAAAATATGCTTAAAATGTTAGCACTCATTGATCTTAAAGATGCTTTCTTTGTATTTCTCCCATGGGATGCAGGGAACTGGGCAAAGGAAGCTCTGTCTCTTTCCTTCCTTCCCCAGGGGACTGGGGAGAGCCTCAGCCAATAGAAGGAAGAGGCTTGGCTCAGTAGCTCTGCTGTGCAATCAAGCAAGCCTTGCATAGCAAGCTGTTATGCAGAAGGAAGCAAGAGAGAGGGAGAAGAAAGCAGATGACAGCCAGTTGCTTCAGGGGCCTGATAGAAGCCTTCTGTGGGCCTGATTCAGTCCCCAAACTGTATGTTTGACACCCCTAGTCTAGATCATTTGAAAGCCTTTATGGCTACAGTGCCCCATATAAAACTTTCATGTCCCCTCACATAATGTCAATCTCAAGACATCGAATGTCCAAATCATGCCAAACTTCACCCTATCGCCAAATTCCAGATTGTGGTGCAACTTTCAGAATACGCACATGAATACACAACAATTACTTGGGCATGGATGGAGGGAAGGGGTAGACTGGTCATTATGGCTGACCCAGCTCAACCTTGCTGACCTGTAAGTTCCCTTCTGCTTTGGGTCATCTGAGAGGCTGAGATGCTCAGAGACAGCACCACTTTCCTGAGTCCACCAAACTCCTAGAGGGGTTCTTTGCTACTCTCTTGGTGTCTACACTGTCACCAGCTTGTTATTCAGAGTATCCCCTGCTAAGAGGGCTTGCCCTTCTTGCGCTGTCTGCATCGCTGTTTATAGGCTCCTCCTAGTTTCCACATCTTCTGCTTTCTCCAAGTAGCTATAGCAAGGATAGCTTACTGCAGTTGGGCACTACAGAGACCTAGCAATCAATCAACCAAATGCCTCCTTCCCTCGGCACCCTTTTAGCAATGTATTCAAGTGGGACTTAACATGGTTATGGAGAACAAAATTTCAGATTAAACCTTCAAATTAATAAGAAATTTATTAAAAAGAAAATGTCCAAACACGTCCATTGCATAAGACTGATTCAAGCAAGGACACAAAGTAAAAGTGCACGCTTGCAGTCCTCTGCCCCTTCTCTAGACACACCCTGCCTGTTGTTATTCTAGGGTGGGCTATTTGCTCTTAAAGTTGCAGCATTACATCAGACATCCATTACCATGAGTAAAGTCCAGATGCCTGTCCTTTATTAGCTCCACTTGTTAATAGTGGCCCTCAAGATGGAGCCCAAGTCCAATTCAAGAAATATCTGGGGACTTTGGGGATGGAGCCAGGAGACTTTGGGGTGGAGCAAGGAGACATTGGGGGTGAAGCCAGGAGCAAGGTTGTGACAAGCACAATTGAACTCCCTTTAGTGTGAGAGGTCCTTCCTCCCTCAGGTAATGTAATAGTCTCCTTTTCCTTGTGTCAAGGGAATTTATCTCCTCTGTTTGCCCCTCACACATCCTGGGTCAGTCCTTCTCTTTTATTTGGCAAAGATGTGGATCTCTGTCCTCTCCTAGGTGTCACATTTCTGCCAGGGTGTTTTCATTACCAGGCTTATGGTTGTGTGGTTTTGGGAAGAGAGGGACCTCAGTGGAGTATAATGCCACAGAGTCTACCATCCAAGGCTGCCGCTTCCACTTGACGAACTAATTTCTTTCAAATGGAGATTACTTGTAATTCTGGGGGGGGGGGGTAGCCAGGCCCCACCTGGGGGTTGGCAACCCCACTCACACATTATTGTAAGCATAAAATCAAGGCAGGGCAGAGAATAATGTTGCAAGCTGCCCTGGATTGCCTGCTGGGGAGAATGGTGGAGTTGTAATATCTAAATAAATAAATACATTTTTATTGGGCCAATTGGTCTTCTCTGCTTTGGTTTATTGCGCCTTACGTGGTGTTTTATCATCCTAAACTAGAGTTCACATTTAGTGCAGTATTCTTCTTTGCTCCCTCTCCCTTCCCCCTCTGCATTTTGGTATTTTAAGTTTTGCAATGTGCCCTGAGCATCTTTCAAAAGAACACTGTGTATAACTTTAGCAAATAAATAAATAAGTGAACTCCTTCACATGTTAAGCAGAGTTCTGATTTTGTTTTATTTTTTTCCAAAGGTGAAAGCCACCATCAAGGGGCCAAAGGGAGGCAAACTGCATCCCTTCCCTGGCCCTAACTTAGGGCTGCCAATCCCCAGATGGGGGCAGGGGATCCCCCAGTTTGGAGGCCCACCCCCAGCCTCAGGGTCGTCAGAAAGCAGGGTGTGGGGGATGTCTGCTGGACACTGCATTATTCCCTATGCAGACCAATTCCCATAGGGTAAAATAGAAAATTGATCTGTGGGTATCTGGGGCTCTGGGGGAGCTGTTTTCTGTGGTAGAGGCACCAAATTCACAGCATCCAATGCCACACTACAAAAGACGCTCCAGGTTTCAAAAAGATTGGACCAGGGGGTCCAATTCTTTGCACCCCAAAAGAAGGTGCCCCTATCCATTATTTCCAATGGAGGGAAGACATTTAAAAGGCATGTGAATCCTTTAAATATGATGGCCAGACCTCCCTTTAGAGTTCAATTCTGCTTGTCACAACCATGCTCCTGGCTCCACCCCCGATGTCTCCTGGCTCCACCCCCCAAGTCTCCTGGCTCTATCATATTCCCCAGATATTTCTTGAATTGGACTTGGTAACTCTACCCTAACTCTATTGGCGCCTGGCTGCTTTAAGCAGCTTTCTCCTCTCCCATCCTGGTTCACAAGCTAGAATTTTAATTGCTTTTGGAACTGGGATGCAGTCCCATCCCCAGGGCTTTTTTTGTAGCAGGTATCCCTTTGCATATTAGGCCACACACCCCTGATGTAACCAAGCCTCTAAGAACTTACAGGGCTCTTTTTACAGGGCCCACTATAAGCTCTTGGAGGATTGGCTATATCAGGGGTGTGTGGCCTAATATGCAAAAGAGTTCCTACTACAAAAAAAAAGCCCTGTCTTAAAAGCTGCAAAGAAGGGCCCTCTGGGTACAGTCCCTGAGGCTTTCATCTCCATTGGTTGGGAGACCACAAGCGGCAATGTTGTTTCCCTTTGGAACCAGTGGAATTCATCATTTTGAGTACAATAACAAGTGTGAACAGGTGCCACAACAACACTACAAGATCCAAAAGAAAAGGTTTAGCAAACAAAAGAAGCCGAACCCAAACCCAAATTAAAAAGCCCTGCGCTGATTTACGGCAAAAAGAGAATGAACATCCGCGGCTTGCAAGGAAGCATCATATTTGCAAGATCTTGCATTTCATGGAGCCAGGTAAACAGAATGGATTTCTTAGGAGGGGATCGAACCTGTACTTTTGTAGACTCTTAAGACCAACTCCTGCCTTACAGCTTTGCATGACTGTTGCAAGCAGCATAATTGCTATGCTAGCCTGTGGTATCGACTGGAGAAACAGGAAGGGGACAAGCACAGGATGTCCCCCTTTAAAACTGCCAAGGAGATTTCAGTGAGGATTAATGTAGCGAGGAAATGGATGGGAAAAAATGGCCCCCATTAGCTAGATCTTGGCTCTGTCCTGTATGGTCCACTATGGTAATGAATAAGATCACTTTTTATAAGAGACTACGGGAAGGTTGTGCTGCTATAACTTGGTTTTACGAGGCTTGGAATCCTTCTGTCAGCTACTGTAACAGCATTAATTCAAATAGGCATATTGAGTATCATGCTTTATCCATGTCATGGAGCATCTGCCATTAATTTTAGGGTAATGCAACTTTGTGTTGGGCTTGCAGTTCATTGCATTTTGCTTGAGGACTGCTAGGTTGCAGTGGCTAGAGCGGTAGACTACCACTGAAGACACCCAGGTTTTAATCCCCGTTCAGCCATGAAGCTACCTGGATGAACTTGCTCTCCCTCAAATGCACCTACCCCACAGGGTTGTTGTTAGGATAAAATGGAGGATGGTAGGTCTATATATGCTGCTGGCCAAAGGGCAGTCAGCTGGAGAACAGCCAGATGGATGACACTGCAAGACGTTTCCGAGGCAGTGATTCCACCCCATTTCTCAGAGCTGTGGCACATGGCAGCACCAACAATACAGGTAGGCCTCTGATTGATGCAACATCCAGCATTCAGGGTATGGCCTCCGGAGATGCTGCAGCTGGTGGTGACTTTGGAGAAGGGGTGAAGAGTCAGATGGGAGTGAGGATTTGGACCAGGGATGGCCAGAACCCTCTCCCATCCTTATGAAGGTTGGTCCTTTCCTGGAAGGGTGGAGACCACTTCTGGGCAAATGTGTCCTGCCATGCCCCCCTCCTAAAAGGTCAGGGCAGGAGGCGGTACCTGGCAACTCTCCAGAAGGCTGAGAAGAGAGCTGGGAAGAGAGGAGGAAGACTGTGGGTGAACTTTAACTAGAAAAAGCCCAACAGGAACCTATTTGCATATTAAGCCACACCCCCTGACATCAAGCCAGCCAGAACTGCCTTCCTGTGCGTTCCTGCTCAAAAAAAGCCCTGCATCTAGCACTTACCACATTTCTGCCATCGTTTTAAGCATTATGCAAGCATTATTATAGGGATACAGTGTGTTATAGTGGTTGGGGTATTAGACTAATATCTGGGTCACCTGGATTCAAATCCCCACTCATCCATGAAGCGGACTGGGTCTTTGGCCTGATAACTTCTTTCAGCCCATCCTCCAACACAGGGATGTTGTGAAGCTTAAATGAGAGACAGGAGAATCTTATATGGTGGACTGAACTCCTTGGATAAATGGATGTATTGCAATAAATTAATGTGCTGCAGCCCATCATTTCATTAAAAAGAAGAAGAAAAGGGGTCCCATTCATTGAGTCAAGGAATTAGAATGGTCAGGTCTGGGATGGGATGGGAGATTCCTGGAGATTTGTTGGGGGAGGGGTGCCTGCAGAGACCAGACTTTGGGGAGAGGAGGGACTCTCCAGCGACACAAGAAGCTCCTGAGAACAATGACAGCATATGGAAGTGTACGTGTTTCCATTTATCCCATTGCATTTTTTTTTCAGCAGCATGTTTAGCAGAGTTCTTAAATTTAAATAAAGAAAACTGAGTTAGTATTGACTGGCTTTCCCCAGTGTAGAAGTCTCGAGGCTTGGGGGCATTTTTGCCCTGCCCCTTCAACAGGATTTCATTTATCCTTGCAGTCATGTTTGTGACCTCAGAGTCAAGGTAACATCTAAGCATGCTTTGAACCCAGTATTGATCATGCAATTAAAGCATCTCACAACAGCTTCCGGTACCTTGCTAAACTAATATCTCCAGCTTTAGATTCTGGTCTCTTGAAATCTCCAATTTATCTTCTTCAGTTTTTTTAAAAAATCAATTAATTTTATTTCCAACTGTAACTTCAGGTGACAAGAGGGAAAAGGTATATAATCTAATCTTGATTAGTATTGCAGTTTCCAGGTTCAGCTGCTCTTCCCCCAAACTTCTCTTCTTGGTTATCTTCAATTTTTACAAAATTTAAAAGTCAAACATGATTTAATTTTGTTTCAGTCTTCCAAAGGGTCAGAGGAGAAGATGGGGCTGGCTTCATTGTGATAATTTTTATGAACAGGCCTACCACAACATAATATGGAGAAAATACCACAACGTAAGATATTAGGATGCTTGGGCAGTGTTTTAGAGGAGAGGCCATTAGGCTTCAGTGTTAGAGCGCATACTTTACATGTAGACAGGTCAGTTCCCTGGTCAGTTCCAGTTAAAAGATCCTGGGAAATCTCTTTCTCTATTTGAGACCCTGGGGCAGAGCCAGCTGAGTGCTTTCCAAGTCCACAGTCTTGTCAGAGGGTCTGCCATTCACTGTAAATACTGGATGGATCTTCCATTTCCCAATTGGAGATATGCCTGAAGGGGTAAAGCACAAGATAATCAGGCACTGTGTCCTCGTCCTCCTCCTCCTCCTCGAAGAAGAAGACTGCAGATTTGTACCCTGCTCTTCTCTCTGAATCAGGGACTCAGAGCGGCTTACAATCTCCTATATCTTCTCTGCCCTCAACAGACACCCTGTGAGGTGGGTGGGGCTGAGAGGGCTCTCACAGCAGCTGCCCTTTCAAGGACAACTCCTGCGATAGCTATGGCTAACCCAATGCCATTCCAGGAGGTGCGTGTGAGAGAGTGGGAAATCAAACCCGGTTCTCCCAGATAAGAGTCCGTACACTTAATCACTACACCAAACTGGCTCTCCTAGAGGACTCCTAGAGACCCATGCAACACAGCAGTAGCTCTCTCTTGGATCTAGATGACTCATCAGCATAGATGGAGCCCAAGGTAGTGTAAGAAACCTACACTCTGATCCTCCCAGAATAATCATAGGGGAAGGAGAAGAAGAAGGATGCTCTGATTTGGAAGCAAGGTGTCTGCAAATAGATGGAGGATGTGGAGCTTCCAGGACAGAAGTTACATGGACACCCATTGCCCAAGAACCCCTAACATGATTGCAAAGATAAAAAGAAATCCTGTTGAAGGATGGGGGGAAGAATGCCCCCAAGTCTTGAGATTGTTGTAGTGGTTAAGTGTGCAGACGCTTATCTGGGAGAACTGGGTTTAATTCCCCACTCCTCCACTTACAGCTGCTGGAATGGCCTTGGGTCAGCTATAGCTATCACAGGAAGTGGTCCTTGAAAGGGCAGCTGCTGTGAGAGCCCTCTCAGCCCCACCCACCTCATAGGGTGTCTGTTGTGGGGGAAGAAGATATAGGAGATTGTGAGCCACTCTGAGTCTGATTCAGAGAGACGGGCAGGATAGAAATCTGCAGTCTTCTTCTACATTGGGAGAAGCCGGGTTGCCCTTCTTAAGAACCTATCATTCTATCCCAAGCAGACTATGTTTATTTCTCCTGCATTGTAGGAAATGATCACTTTATCCCAACAGCATTAGTGTCCCAACATATTTTATGTTCTGTATACAACCAATAGGATCATGGGTGGAAACATTTCATTTAAAAACGTTGGTTAGCACTGAATAGGTATTCCCTGCTGGATAGCAAAATTGCCATTGACCACAGAGAAAAAGGGTGGGTGAGAAGATGAGGAGTGAAGGCAAAGAGAGAAGAAGAAGAAGAAGATGGGTAGGTCAGAGTTTAACAGTGTTTGCCATAGGTAATAACAGAGTGGGTACTACTATTGATAAATAAATACAAGATGAAAGACTTTGAGAATTTTAAAAGCAATCATGGCAAAGTACCAAGCTCCAGAACAGATGACATTGCATGAACTCAGTTGCCTCAATGACAGCATATTGCATTAGTATCCAAGAAGTGTTGCCACCACTTTACTAGAAATCAAATAAACTGCACAATATTGAACTTCAGCACAACTGAGAGTCCAATGCAAATAGCAACCATTTGGTGCATGTTAGTGGCACTTATCTGAGTAGTTGGGTAGCATGCAATGAGTTTCCAAAACAATTCAGAGAACAGAAATCTGAGGAGCAAATGTGTTGCACCGCTGCACCAGCAAGCCAGGAAAAGTGCAGGGGCAATTGACAGTCAATAGGAAATTTAATTGGGGAGGGCAAGGATTCCATATTCCTTATATCCTTTCTCTTTGTATTTTTTGTAAGCATTTTGATTTTCTGCTGTTGGTTTTGTAGTTCCTTTGCTAGATATGTTTGCATCTTTGTTTGGTGTGCATACGCATATAATGCTGAGATACAGATGCATAAATAACATCAAGCTAACATATTCGGTAGGAGGAAGACACAGTACCACACAAAAAATAAAGGACTATAGGTATGTTTTGTATAGCGGGGATTTTCAGGCCAAAAGAGCAGGGGTGAGAGAAGTTTGGAATCATCCCAAGACATGTCTGCCTTCAATGAGGAGGGGCTGTGGATGTGGCTCAGGGGGAGAACCTCTGCTTGGCATCCAGACGCTCCTAGGTTCAATCCCCGATGGCGGGTGATGTGAAAGAGCTTTGCCTGAGACCCCGAAGAACAGTTGGCAGTCTGACCTTGACGGACTGATGTTCTGATTCAGTAGAAGGCGGCTTCATGTACGTTCATTTAATGCTTCTTAGCACCGCAGTCTCAAACAATGGCTAGTGTTGCAATCCACACACTCTTTTTTCATTCTCCTTTGTGTGACCGATCCCCCCCCCCCCCAAACACACACATTATTGTTCCTAAGGAACTTCTTTTATCAACAGCCAACATGTTTCAAGTCAAGGTCAACAAAAAAAAAAAGGGTGTGTGCATGCATGCACGTATAAATAAATGGCCCAGGCTCTTATAAGTGTTTCTGGATTCCCCAGAAGCTAAAAAGTAGCATTTACACACTAAGCCTTGTAGATCAAGGATTTCAGAGTCTTTCAACATCCTAAAGCCTGCACAGACTTTCAACTCATATTCCCAGCCCATTGGCGGAGAGAAGAGGAAAGAAAGGAAAATGAATCGAACACAAAGCCCTTGCCTGGAGGCCTGGTGCAGTAGGTCTGGAATCAGAATTGTTTCAATCTATGTAAATATCAGGAAATTAAATTCCATATGTCCTCTGCCAGATGCTCCCAGCTGCTGCAGCTGTGTGCAGAACGGTAAGTAGACAGTTTTTAACTTGTTGGACCAGACTTCTTTTTTTTCTCCTTGTGTGTCGTTCCTCGAAAAGGGAGAGAAAGGAATGGGTTGTTACTGAGAGGACAGAAGGCTAATGTATCAGAGCAACTGGACGCCAGCGATCTGACAAGCTGGACAACTACGAAGATCCATGCAAGCCTGAAAGCTGGAAGACCCCAAATGAGGGTCTCAGTGTTCTTGGCAGATGCTCTTGACTTCAAAAATATTTTGTTTATTCTGAAGAGTATAGGAATCGCATGCATATGGAAAAATGCACATATTCAGTCTTGGATCAAGAGTGACCATCATTTGTAAATCAACCTTCTGCGCATCGTCAAAAGGCAGAGGGAATGCAAACGAGCTGTTCTATCCCTCTGACTATTGGCAACCATCATTAGCATGTTGGCCTGCAAACAGCTGATCTCTGCGATGGGTGCCTTTCCATCCTATACCTTTGGGGGCCAGTGTGATGCAACAGATATCAGATTGCTAAGGGTGGCCATGGAAGGTGCTGTTTCAAATCCCTACTCAGCCATATAAGAACACTGGGTGGCCCTGTTCAAGTTCCCATCCCCTTATTCTAAGCAGAGATGCCTTCAGAATTCTCCTAAACTCTCCTCCACCTCAACGCAACACAGAAGCCATTGCTGCTCCAGCTCCCTTGCAGCCTCTGCCTAGCCAAAAGCAAGATTTGGCAAGATCACCCTGTGTGGATTGTATATTATGATCTCCTCTGGCAAGTTTGGGCTAGCACTGCTAGAAAGTCTGAAAGGCAAAGCCTAATCCTGGGAACATATAAGATACCTTCTTTGTTAACAATGCTGATACCCTCTTTGTTAACAATATTGTTGTGTATTGTTTGTGTAACACATTCTATTGTGTATAACAAAATCAGTGTTCCTCTAATGATGATATTCAATATCCCTTGACTTCCCCCAAATTAGGTTTACTTGAGTCAATCCTGCTTCGGACATATGAAGTAGCCTAATACCTAGAATTAGCAATTTCAAGCTGGAGTTCTCCCAGAATTATAACTGATTAGTTCTCCTGGAGGAAAGGGCAGCTCTAAATGGCAGACTTCATGGTATACCATAGAGTCTGGGAGAAACAGTGAAATCACAGCCCTGATGATCATCTTCCCCTTCTAAAACTCTGCCCTCACCAGGCAGCAGCTCTAAATCCCCAGGAATTTCCAAAGCCAGATATAGCAACCCTACTTATACCAAGTTATACCAACCCCAGGTCTGACTCCAGGACATCTGAAGCCTGAGGCAACACCCCACCCCAGTGCCCCACTGTCCCACTGTCCACATCCTTCCTCCCCCAATCCACACCCCCAGTGGGGGCTAGGGCTGCTAAGCCCCCAGTCTGGGTGGGGGTTTCCCCACCTGGGAGGTTCCCAACCTGCTGGGCCACATTGGGCTGGTGGGCGGAACCTCCCTCAATGAAGCCAGCATGATGATGTCACCTGGAAGTGACATCATCATGCCATCGTACGGCACCCTCTCTAGGCATTTCTGGGGAAACTCTATGGTTTTCCTGGATGCTGTAGCCATTTGGGAGGGGAAACTCTATGGTACGATAGGTACCATAGACTTTTCCCCTCCCAAAAGGCTAGAGCGTCCAGAGAAAACCATAGAGTTTTCACAGAAATGCCTAGAGCAGCTGTGCACAACATTGCCAGCGTGATGACATCACTTCTGGGTGACATCATTGCATCATGTGTGTGCAAAAGTCCCCCACTGAGGAATGCAGGGGACTTGACAACCCGTGGGGGCAAGGGAAGCAACAAAGTGGTGGCATGGCTCCTGTGCCTCACAGCGCACGAGCTGCCCAGCTGCCATCACTCAGCCTCCTGTAGCTAAGCTTCCAGAAGCACAGCTGTGGGAGGCTGAACAACAGTGGCCACGTGGCATGTGCACTCTGAGGCACAGGAGCTGCACTACACTGCCATGCTCACCTACTTCCGTCACTGAGGAGGCGAACAGAGGGAGGGCCCAAATTGGTGCCCCTCCAGGGCCACGCCCTATTTATTTTTATTTATTTATTTTATTCTATTATTTATATCCCGCCCTTCCCACAAAAGTGGCTCAGGGCTGCTCACAACAGACGATAAAACAGAATTTAAATTAACGTTTACATATATAAGCAATTAAAAAGTCAGAACATTTAAAACCTAAAAACCTTAAAACCTTAACATCAAATCTTATACAATATAATTCACAGGAGTCTAATAAGCTACATTTATTTCCCAGTCAGGTGTAGGCTAGCCGGAAGAGGGTTGTCTTACAGGCCCTGCGGAACTGAATAAGGTCCCGCAGGGCCCTCACCTCCTCCGGCAGCTGGTTCCACCATGTAGGGGCCATTATGGAAAAGGCCCTGTCTCTAGTTGACTTAAGACGGACTTCTTTAGGCCCGGGGATAGTGAGAAGGTTTTGAATTCCCGACCTCAGTACTCTCTGGGGCATGTGTGGGGAGAGACGGTCCTTCAGGTAGGCAGGTCCCAGGCCATATAGGGCTTTAAAGGTAATGACCAGCACCTTGTACCGGACTCGGTATGTTATTGGGAGCCAGTGCAGAGCCCGAAGACCCGGCCGAATGTGCCCCCATCTTGGGAGGCCCAATAACAGCCGGGCCACGGCATTCTGCACCAGCTGCAATTTCCGAGTTCGGCACAGGGGCAGCCCCATGTAGAGGGCATTGCAGTAGTCCAACCTCGAGGTGACCGTAGCATGGATCACTGTTGCTAGGTTGTCGCGATCCAGGAAGGGAGCCAGCTGCCTTGCCCTCCTAAGATGAAAGAACGCGGACTTGGCAGTGGCTGCTATCTGAGCCTCCATCTTTAGGGAAGGCTCCAATAGCACCCCCAGGCTCTTTACCCTATCCGCTGCCGTCAGTGGCGCACCGTCAAAAGCTGGCAAGGGGATTTCCCCCCCTGGTCCCCGATGACCCAAGCAAAGGACCTCTGTCTTCGCAGGATTTAATCTCAGTCCACTCAGTCTGAGCCACTCAGCCACCTAGGGCTGCCTAATGGATGAGCCAGCCCTGACCAACTACTTATACATTTCCTTCTGTATTATCTGCTCTAACTTCCTCGTGGCTCTCCAAGCAGGAACAGTAGAAGATACCTAAAATACTTGTATTGGCGATAACAGGCTTAGAGCCCCGGGTCTTTTATGGGTAAAGAATACAATTATCTACTTTTGCCTTTGCACAAAAGTACTTACAATTGATTTCTGATGAACTATCAATAAACTATACTAGGGTTGTCAGGTCTGTGTTGGAAAATACTGGGAGACCTTGGGGGTGGATCCAGTAGAGCAGGAGTGGCCAATGGTAGCTCTCCAGATGTTTTTTGCCTACAACTCCTATCAGCCCCAGCCATTGGCCATGCTGGCTGGGGCTGATGGGAGTTGTAGGCAAAAAACATCTGGAGAGCTACCGTTGGCCACCCCTGCAGTAAAGGTCAGGTTTTGGGGAGGGGCATCATTCAGCATGGTCCAGTGCCATAGAGTCCGCCCTTTAAAGCAGCCATTTTCTCCAGGAGAGCTGATCTCTGCCAGCTGGAGATCTGTTGTAAAAGCAGGAGATTTCCATGCACCACCTGGAGGCTGGCAACCCTAATAGATTTTTGGACCTTTTGCTTGCCATAACCACCAGTATGTGCTCACTCTGGCTCTGTTTCCTGTCAGTGCAACCACACATACAAACTCAAGAGATGGCTTTCATCCATTGAGATTCCGGACACCTCAGAGCTCACTGAAAAAAACACTTGACCATCATCCAACCCACACTGACTGTTCCAGGAGACTCCTGCTAGATCTGCCCTCCCCCCACCCCGCTTATTAAACTTCATAATATGTGTGGAATAGTCTATGTTTAAATATGTGGCCTTGTGGCTTCTTCTGACATCATCTGAGACATTCAGTAAACAAACGAGAACACGGAGCCCTTTTGGGGAGGTGTGGTGAAGGGGAGGGAAAAGTTACTCAGCATTTACTGTCTCTGAAGGTGAGAGTCGTTGGAAAAAAATGGCCACTTTATTGTTCTAACCTTTATTTAAATATAGTGTCTGTAGTCTGTTTTTCTGAGGGGTTTAAAACAGGCCATCAACCATACAGGCCACTTTCTGACATACTTTAAAAAAATATTTTATAGAACTGGCAGAAATGGTGAAGGAAACCCCAACAGCCCTGTGTGGACACAACAAAAATATATTTATGTTCAAGACCTGGAGGAAAGATTACCTATTACAGACATGCCAAAACATTTTTTTTTTAAAAAAAAGAAATCATCCCTTCACAGCCTTTCCCAAAGGGTTCAGTTTTCAGATTTGCCATCAAGCTAATTCCTATTGCTCAACACACAACCCTTTGGGAAAGGTCTGAAACAGAGCCACTTGTCTAAAGAAACCTTTAGTATAACTGAAAGTATTACTTCTGGACATTGCCAGCTAAGGAATGTTATTGGATGCAATGTTTCCTAATGGCAGGCTTGGGAAGGGGAAAGTGAGAAAGAGAAAGTCAACCTATATTTCCAGTGCTTCTCACTTCAGGGTTGGTTTGTTTCACAGTCCTTTATCAGATATGATCCATACCTAGTTGCTAAATCAGTCAGACTTCAGTCTCCTCTGAGCTCTCTGTATATGTCAGAGGAATCCCTCACAATATGCATACTTTCATTCCGCTTCATTTCCTTTTAACATGTTTCCAATACTTTGCCTCAGACTGCAGCTTCAAAGAAAGAGGCCTAGAGGAAACCAAGCCTCTCTTGCTCAAACACATATGGGGGGACAAGGACTTGGTGCATACCCTCAAAAGCATTTCTCAGATGAAAACAAGGACTCCTGTGTACTTAGAACATCTGTATTCTTGCACTACTCTGGATCTCTTTTTTTTTAATGGGAAACTCCTACCCACCCAAAGTTCACCTCAAATGAAAATCAAAGCAAATTTGGTAGTTCCTCTTGAAGCCAAACATCTGAAGAATTTCCAGAGGAGCTGAAGAAGTTTTGATAAGACTGGTGGAATTTCTTATGGGGGAGTGACACAAACACTTCTGGGCTGTCACTGGATTTTGTCTACCGCAAAATGGGGAGTGAATTTGGAGGTTCCTCAAAAAGCAAAACATCTGAAGAATTTCCAAAGAAACCAAAAGAGAATCAATAAGGTAGTTGGTAATTATTTGGGGGGGGGGGGGACTTGTGCATCCCTGAATGCCCTTTGACACAAATGAAAATAGAGGCATGTTTATAAAACCCCAGTTCATGTTCCAAAGAGTGTTGTCCTCCAAAATCCCCCTCCCTACACTGCACATTATTTTGCCTTCTGTATACTGCATAAATTTAAAATCACCCATTTCTACTAATTTAAGAGCCAGGAGGGGATCTGTTCTCTTGCATGAAGATAAATTTACACACACAAGACCCATGTACGTGTCCCACTTCAAAACATGCCCCAACATTTGCAATGTGTAGTACATGAAACAGCAGGCCACACACTGCCTTAATGTTCATGTGTAAGTACTGTTGCCAGCCTCCAGGTGGGGCCTGGTGATCGCCCACTTTTACAACTGATCGCCAGCTGGCAGAGATCAACTGGAGAAAATGGCTGTTTGGAAGGGTGGACTCTATGGCATTGTACCATGCCAAGGCCCCTCCCCTCCCCAAACCCCACCCTCTCCCAGATCCACCCCCAAAGTCTCCAGATGTTTTCCAACACAGACCTGGCAACCCTTTGTGTAAGCATTAGCATTTATATAAATATGTGCAGGTCACACGGGTCAACTGCCACCCACCGCTCCTGCGATTTTAGCACTGTGAAGAGCTACAATTCTTAACAACTAAAAATGTGAGGCAAAAATAAGGACAAAACAGGGACATTTACCAAAGACAGGTTTCATCAGGACAATTGGAATTTAAGCAACAGAGTTCTTTGATGATGTTAAAGAGTAGCTAATAAATCTAAGATGAAAAGGCTCAACTTTTCTGTCCCTACAAAATGCTCTTCTCAGTTTGAAAATACTTCAGGGGCTCTTTATTCAATAATACTTTCTACCCTGAGAGAATTCTTTAGAGTAATGGTACGCCACCTTTGATTCATGCCCTTTGCCTCCCTCCTTCCTTGTACCTAGCATTCACAAGGCAACATCAGTGCTCCATTGTGAGCCTGTTTGTAATCTAGATTGGCTGCAGATTTAGTGTCATTTTTTTTCTTCCAAAATATAGAGGACATAATGAATAGCCTCTGTCATCTGGCAATAAAGGTAATGACCAGTTACTCACGGGTCAGATAAAAGCCCTGGACAGGCCGGTTCTGGCCCATGGGCCATATGTTTGACACCCCTGGCTTATTCTGTAATGCCTCATACTTCATGTGTTGTCTTCGTGTGCTGTCAGCAATGTCTTAACGTAACCAAATCTAATTGGCTGTGTGATGATTTCAATGTTATTAGTATAAAAGAGGATTAGTTTTTACTCAGTAAAAATGGCACTGAAGCAGTAACCAATAGGCCTGTGAATGGCTGGAAGCCAGTGCTCAAAACAAGCTCAAGAAAGGCATGTTTCCTTCAAAATATTTCATTTTTTTTTTTTACACCACAGTGTTTAGCTGGCTTAGCCCTAGTACTTAATCCGTATTAAGTGATGTGAGCTGAGCTCTCTTAGATCTTTATCCTGTATTAGTCTGAAGCTGCAGGGGGAAAAAACCATTAAAAATAAAAGTGGTCAAATGTGAGACAACAAACACTATAAATCTAGAGGAGGTTGCCAGGATTTCTTTTTCTGGCGAGACTTCTTTAGCTTTTAACACATCAGTATCAGACAGAAACTGAAGGTCATGTGGCAGCTTTTCCTCTGCACAGCAATACAATAATAGAGGAAACTTCACCTGCTGGGTTTTTTGGGTCTGTTTTGCAGGTGTTAGCAGGGCCGGCCTTAGACTGTCTGGCACCCTAGGCAAGATTAACTTCTGGTGCTTGCCACTGCATTGATAATGTCACTGAGTCACGTGAGGTTGCCCAATTTGGTGCCCCCAGAAGGCCCGCATCCTAGGCAATCACCTAGTTTGCTTAGTGGCAGGGCCGGCCCTGGGTGTTAGGGTAAGACATAGGCACAGCCATGCTTGTATCCATTATTGGATCCACCCTTTCCCCTCCATTGAACATAAGGCACCTAGTGTTGCCAGCCTATCTAGGCTTGCCAGGTTCTTCTTGGCAAACAGCAGGGGGTGAGAGGGAGGCTCAGACCATGTCATCACCAGTGATGTGGCAATGTCACTTCTGACGTGTACCAGAAGTGACATCATCATGTCAGAGTCATCATGACAGTGCTCTGGTCATGATGCTAAAACTCCATGCTAAAAATGGCTTCTGCCATGGAGTTCTGCCCAAATATCAAAGCACTGTCATGATGTCACCAATGTGATGATGTCACTTCTGGTACACGTCAGAAGTGAAGTTGCCACATTGCTGGCAATGTAGTCTGGGCCTCCCTCCTGCTTCTGATAAGTCCCCCAGCTGGCAAACTGATTAACAGCAGGGGGCAAGGCCTGGTGGTAGAGTATCCCCTGCTTCCAGTGGGGGGGGGGGGGTTGGCAACCCTAAACCTATCAGTGGGGCTTGAAGATCTCCTGGAAGTACAACCAATCCCCAAAGCACAGAGATCAGCTCCCTTGAGGATACTGGTTGCTTTGGAGAGTGGACTCTATGGGCTTTTACCCCCTGAGGTCCATGTGTTCCCAAACCCCACCCTCCCCAGGTTCCACCTCCTAATCTCTGGGAATTTTCCATCTGGAGTTGATGAACCTCAGAGCACCATAAATAGAGTTATTAGGAGGTCTCTCATCTGGGCACCAAACTGAGTAGTTTAGTTGCAGCCTTTGCACCATGTCTTAGAAACAAGCAACATGGTTGGAGTACAGCCAAGGAAATCCTGGTTCAAATCTCCAACCCGTGGAATGAAGCTCACAGGGTGGCCTTTGGCTGGCCAGTGTTCATTCTAAATTTACCTCACAATGTTTCTGTGAGGAGAAAATGGAAGGGGGAAATGTCCTTTGATTGGTCATCAGGGCAGTCACACAAACGTTCTCAACTCCAAACCTTTTACAGGTAAACTTTTTGGCACAAAATCATTCATCCTTTCAAACTCTGCACAACTGTATGGAAACCTAGGTGAATAATAATGAGTTTCCTCTGTTACAAAAGCACAGACATTTGGGGGGGAGGGAAGGAGTGAGTGGATTGTGTGACTCCACAGATGACCCCTCAAAGAACATCAGCTACAGATAAGCAACCAGTTTTTCTTCCTTGTGGCCTCATTGCATCTCACAAATGGGATTTGTTTAGCAAACATTGAGGTTGCCAGGTGGTGGCCAGCAATCACTAGAAGAATGGGGGAGGGCAGAGGTATGCATGCTGGCATTGTGCCAATGCACTGACATCACTTTCAGTAAAAACTGGAGGGGATGTCTTTAGACATGCTAGCATTTACCATTTCACTTCTGGTTTTTACTGGAAGTGATGTCAGCTCCTCCTGAGGCACTGGCAGGCTACAAGCCTGGGTGTAGCCTGGAGGGCCTTGCCCACCATAGCAGGAGGTCTGGCATTCCTAATAATGACCTGACAGCAGGTAAGTACAGGTGCAGTTAATTGGAGGGAATGTTCCACACTGCTCTTTCAAAGGAAGCCTCCCTTCAAGCTCTAACATTAACAGCACAGTGCCTCGTGAAGATAGATAGCTGCTGAACCATAGAACTCTAGAGGAAATCCTGTTGTGGTGCTTGTGGTTGTGTCACGGCTGCTCTGGTGAAATGTGGCTCGGCAGTTACCAGCAGTGGTTTGCGAGCCATTGATGATGTTTGATATCCTAGAACTAAAATATTGTGAGGAGAATTCCTGTCTCTTATTATGGGCGGACTGCCACCAGGGCCAGCCCTAGAGTGTCTGGCACCCTAGGCAAGGCTCACTTCTGGTTCCCCCGCCCTGCACTGATAGCATCACCGAGTCACATGGGGGGCGCCAAGTTCATCACCCCCAGAAAGTCAGCACCCTAGGTAAGCACTAGTTTGCCCAGTGGGAGGGCCGGCCCTGAATGCCACAGGAGGAGAGCAGCAGTGCTTTTCCTGAAGGAGGCATTCCTGTCTGAATACAAAGCTAGTGCCCTCTTAGCACCTAAGTGATTAAGGATTCTTTCTTCCTCTGAGAATGGATTAGGAAAGAAGGTGCATGGAACCAGAGACCATCTTTGATATATTAAAAGAAATATCAAGGCCATAACACAGCCCTATCACTGTGCAGGTTTAGGTAAGGGCCTTGCTAACTGAACCTATGGCTACTAGTAAAGTTACCTTTATGGAAAGCAGGTGAAAAATGCAGGTGGCCAAGGGCTCAAAGAGTTTCTCCATTGAGAAAGCACAAACTGCAAGTGCCAGAGGGGGGAAACAGGAGGAGAAAGTGTCATGCTAGGCCTTTAAAGGACATCTTCACTAGTGGTTGCATAAAGATGGAGGAGGAGGAATGCACAGCATTAAGGCTGGATTGCAATATGGAAGTGGGCTGATAATGGTGACCCAGGCTCTTGGTGTCCAAAGAAGCAGACTGCAGGCTCACCGTTCAGAATCTCTTGGGGTCACGCACTGTAGAAGTTGGCATCCCTGAGACATCCCGGACATCCCATAAGATGCTTCCATCTTTCTTCACCACCATGAAGTACCAAAAATAAAAGCCTACTCCTCTTTTTGAGGTCACTACTGCCTTTATTGCCCCAGTCTCTAGGAGAGAATGGTCCTCCAGAAGTATAGCATTGCAATTAACATATTTGAACACTTGTGAGGGGGAAAGTGAAACAAACGCTATTGTGTACCTTAGTTTTATGCAGGGCTTTTTTGGTAGAAAAATCCCAGCAGGAACTCATTTATATATTAGACCACACCCCCTGATGCCAAGCCAATTGGAACTGTGTTCCTGTGCGTCCCTGCTAAAAAAAAAAAACATAACAAGTGATTATGGAATCAAAGTGTTGTTTTTTGGGGGGGGGGCATCCCTGCTGTCTGGAACCTTGAGAGCTGCCCCGTGTCCTTGCACACTGAGTGTAGTAAGGCTTCTTGGGCTGATTGTGTTTCTCATGCACATGATAAAGTTATAGAGGACTTGGTACAAGCCATCACCTCTGTTTCTTATTTTGGATGTAGTGGGCATTATTAGTCTTATAAAATGCACAACGCAGTGTTTTCCAGGATATCATCCATTTGGCCCTCTCTGTTGATTGCTAAGTTTTCAATATCTTTAGTTTCTTGTGTCTTGAGAAGTTGAATGTAGCCAAGTACGTTGGTGAAGTGTTACTCTTTGAGCTTAAGTTTTCAATACACCAAGCGGTTGGAATCTCTTGCTTCACTAGAAGAAGTGAGTCATCTTTGACAATAAGAGTGAATTACCTCTTATCTATGGACAGATGGTCATGTATGGATGAGATGTTTCCCATAGCAAGTATTGTTGGCATACCATACAAGTTAAATAACTTACTGTTCACAGAGATAGTGCAGCAGAAGACCCCCTTCTAACTCCCAAACTTCTGTTTGCTAAAGCTAGTTTGGTATAGTGGTTAAGTGCCTGGACTCTTATCTCGGAGAACCGGGTATGATTCCCCACTCCTTGATTCAATGGCCTTGATTGAATTCAATGGCCTTGGCTCAGCCATAGCTCTCGCAGGAGTTGTCCTTGAAAAGGCAGCTGCTGTAAGAGCTCTCTCAACCCCACCTACCTCACAGGGTGTCTGTTGTGGCAGTGGGGGGAGGTAAGTGTGACCGCTGTGAGACTGAGATTCAGGGTATAGGGTGGGATATAAATCCAATATCTTCTTCCAATATCAATAAAGAAGTGTTTGACCAGCTTTACCCTGGAATGTTTCCTTTATTGTAGAATTAGGGGAAGACTGTGAAAAAGAAAGCCACAACCTTCTGTTTGGACCTTATAGAGATTCTCAAGGTATGTAGGTGGCAGAAAAGCCAGTTTCTCCACAGTGAGAGCCAGTTTGGTGTAGTGGTCAAGTGTGTGGACTCTTCTCTGGGAGAACCAGGTTTGATTCCCCACTCCTTCACACACACCTGCTGGAATGGCCTTGGGTTAGCCATAGCTTTCGCAGGAGTTGTCCTTGAAAGCGCAGCTGCTGTGAAAGCCCTCTCAGCCCCACCCACCTCACAAGATGTCTGTTGTGGAGGGAGAAGATATAGGGGATTGTAAGGCGCTCTGAGTCTCTGATTCAAAGAGAAGGGTGGGGTATAAATCTGCAGTCTTCTTCTTCTTCTTTAAGCAGAGTTGGGAGCATGGGAAGAGCTACAGCCATATGTGCCTTGGAACAAGTTGGAATACAAGGTCCTGGACATTAGCTAATTATTGCTTTAGGTCAAAGCCAAGAGATGTGGCCGTCCAAAGCAGGTACTTCTCATACATGCATGTGAGCCCTGAAGGAGAGAACAGTTAAAGGTTTCAGGACCCTGATGAGGAATTCCACACTTTGCCTGCGTCATTGTAGTCAGACATTTCATCCATGTCTCCAGTCTTAAAACCAGGCATCAGATTCAGCAAAAACTCACAGGAGCACAGCTCCTGAACCTTTCTGAGAGTTCCATCTCCTCCTTCCCAACTTGTCCATAACAATGCCTGGATGAGCTCCACCACCTATTTTTCTACAAAACGACCCCTGCTTAAAGCATGAAGAATATAACATGTGTATCATTGGTCCAGGAGAGGAGATGATCTTCTTTGAGAATAGAATGCAGAGTGGAAGAAGTCATTAGTGGTGAAGGATAGACATCCAAAGCAAACTGGGTGCTATGTGCCATCAGTATCAACACAATTAGCCCTGAAGGAGAGTGAAGTGGCTGATGTGAAGAATATAGATCCTGCTGTATTGATCAGTGTTGGCTGCAAATGAAGTATCTAAGTTAGTTGCAGACAGCACTGGTATCAGAAGAATTCATGGTCACTTTTGATGAGGAGGAAAAAAGAAGACCAACACTAGAGAACAAGGGGCACCTCTCTACACACTGTGGCAAATAGAAGGGGAAGACATGGAAGTAGTGACAGACTTCACATTTCTGGGATCCAAGATCACTACAGTGAGACATCACCCTGCCAACAAAAGTCCATATAGTCAAAGAGATCTGTGGCTGTGAGAGCTGGACCATAAGGAAGGCCAAGCGCAGAAGAATAGATGTTTTGAGCTGTAGTGTTTGAGAATAATCTTGAGAGTCCCTTGGACTGCAAGAAGATCAAATCAGTCAATCCTAAGGGAAATCAATCCACACTGTTCCCTGGAAGGTCAGATGCTGAAGCTGAAGCTCAAATACTTCGGCCACCAAATGTGAAGATCCTGATGCTGGGAAAGACAGAAGGCAAAAGAAGGGGACAGCAAAAGGTGAGATGGCTGGACAGCGTTACTGATGTAACAAACATGAATTTGAGCAGACTTCAGAGGATGGTGGAAGAGAGGAGGGCCTGGCGTGACTTGGTCCATGGGGTCACAAAGAGTTGGACTCAACTGTGCGACTGAATAACAATAACAACAAAAGTGGGATTGGAGATTCTTGAATCACTGTATCTGCACTGAATGCTGCCACTCACAATCCTAGCAATGAGGATGGAGAGTGATATCAGTCCCAAGGATTGATATCATATCAATGGCACCAAGAAAGTCAAAGTCAGTCCCAGGATACTGGTGAGGAATACCAAATACATTGTGGAAAACATACATCATCAAGGACCTTCTTGAAGATCTTAGAAGTGATCCTGAAAAGGCAGCAATGATCTCCCCTCCATGAAGACCATCAAGGAATATTTTGGGAGGAACTGTCCTTCTGAAATAGAGCCCATCGTCTGAATGATGTTTATGGCAGATTCAACAAGACAGCCTACTCAGTCTGATACTGCTTCTGTAAACAAAAATGTATTGAGTCAATTACTCATATTCTTCTTTATTGTCATTTGTATACAGATGAACATATGAAGCTGCCTTATAATGAATCAGACCCTTGGTCCATCAAAGTCAGTATTGTCTACTCAGATTGGCAGCGGCTTTCCAGGGACTCAAGCTGAGGTTTTTCATGCCTATTTGCCTGGACCCTTTTTAGTTGGAAATGCCAGGAATTTAGCCTGGGACCCTCTACTTACCAAGTAGATGCTCTACCACTGAGCGTCCATCCCTCTTCGTCACAAGTATTTACATCCTCTTTTTCATTAGTATGGTTGATTGTTCTGATGAACTTAAGGTCTATAGACTTTTGAATGATTCTCCATCTAGTGTCACTGAGAAGGTGGATAAGTTTCTTTACTCTGTTTTAAAGGCACGCCAAGGGATCTCATAGAAACAATTTATGTTTATGCTTATATGCACGCAATCATTCCATTTTACCTTTTTAAACTAATTTGCTCTGATATATATATATTTATATATTTTATGCCAATAAAGGATAACTTGATTGATTGATTGAATGAATGATGTTTGTCAATTGATCTCAATCCAGAGAAGGTGCATGTTGGCCCATGGGAGGAAGGAGATCCTACATCCTCTTGAGATAACTGCTAATAGCATTGCCATGTGTTGTTCCTAGCACCTGCTCCCACACTAGGCTGATGAAAACCTACTGCATTGCCCATTTAACAGCAGTAAACTTTTAAGACTCCACATTAGCTAAAAACACGGGACACCCCTCGTATGATGTCAGATGGGCAACCCCAGCATGATGTAACTCTGTTTTATTGACATGTAACAAATATTTCCCTTGGTCTCTTTTTATTTTAACCTGCACTTTAAAAAATGCAATTAAAAACCTTAGGCTTTTTACAGACGGCAGGGTTAAAAAACAAGTTCCAACCTCGAGGACAGAAAAAGCAAATATACTTTTAACAAGCAAGTTTTGTGGACTTTGCTAAATATTTCCAAGAAACAGAGCAACAAAGGTACTTGTATCCAATAAGACTTGCATATCTTAACATATATAAAGCATCGTGGAAAAATTATCCAGTAGGATTATTACTGAAATATTAGCTGAAATTAAAAGCAGGTTTATGAAGCCCAAAAGGTGGGAAAAAGTAATTTGAGGTGCTTTTAATCCATTAATTCAGATTTCACCTCCTCAGGCACCAGTCTGTGGCAAATATAATAACATTCATTTGTTAGCTTTCAAGGCACCATAGAATTAATACACTCTGAGGTAGCTTTCCATATTTAAACACACACCTCCTGTTCCCAGGATGCCAAAATAAAGCAACATTATTATTTTTTCCAACCTAAAAATGATGAGAACCATCATTTTAAGAAGACAGTGAGAATTAAGGATGCCACCTGCCTACTGGGGGCATGGCATCTCCCCCCTCCAGCTCTCATTTTCTGCTGTTGCTCCAGCGGCCAGCAGGAGGAGAGAGAAAAAAATAAAAATCATTATCAATGGCATTACATCACTTCTGTGGAAAAGCCAGAAGTGACATCACTTCACTCTAGGAATCTCCAGTGATTCATAAAGCAGAGTGACATCACTTCCAGCTAACCCCCGGAAGTGACATAACACCATGTGCTGGTGGTGACCTGCTGCCACAGGCTCCTGCTGGTTGCCAGCCACTGGCAACCCTAGTAAGAGTTCTTTGTTTCATTTAATCCAGAAGATATGAAGGTAATCAGGTTGATGTGAGTATTGCCGTTATGGTGAATATGATACAATGAAATTGGGAAACTGAATGAAACAGAGGAAGCGGGTAATATAAGATTCAGAATAGAAAATGATTCTTGGCTAGTAAATAGGTGTATTAAGTGCTTGCAGATTAATTGGAGAATGTTTTCTATTGTAAAAATGGGGATGAACGTTATAGTAGATTGATGGAATATTGAAGTTGATAATTTGTATTAATGTTCATCATAAGAGCCCTATGGCGCAAAGTGTTAAAGCTGCAGTACTGCAGTCCTAAGCTCTGCTCATGACCTGAGTTCGATCCCCAGTGGAAGCTGGATTTTCAGGTAGCTGGATTGAGGTTGACTCAGCCTTCCATCCTTCCAAGGTTGGTAAAATGAGTACCCAGCTTGCTGCGGGGAAAGTGTAGATGACTGAAGAAGGCAATGGCAAACCACCCCATAAAAAGTCTGCCGTGAAAACATTGTGAAAGCAACATCACCCCAGAGTCGGAAACGACTGGTGCTTGCACAGGGGACCTTTCCTTTCCTTCATCATAGAACTTAATAAATTGTGAATGGGAAAAAAGAGTTCTTTGTTACAAGGGCTTTAAGTCTTTCACACAACTACCGCTTCCAAGATTCCTTGGTTGGGATCCATAGGAGCTAAGTCAGGCTAAAACTATTTTAAATGTGTGGTGTAAATGTACAGAATCATAGAGTTGGAAGGGATCTCCAGGGTCATCTAGTCCAACCCTCTGCACAATGCAGGAAATTCACAAATACCTCCCCCCACACATACATCCCCAGTGACCCCTGCTCCACGCCCAGAAGATGACAAAAGTCTCTGGGATCCCTGCCAAACTGCCCTGGAGAACATCAGGGGCAATGTACCTGCATCACCTGGAAGTGATATAGGTGATGTCAGGGGCAAAACTCTGTGGTTTGGAGTTAATTCCACCGTCTCTTCCCATATGTTCCCCAGAGAGTACTGCGATCTGGCTCCCAAAATCTGCTCGTAATCCCTGGGCCAAAGGAGGCCCGGTTGAAGTCAACCAGGGACAGGGCCTTCTCAATAACAGCCCCTTGCTGGTGGAACCAGTTACCGGAAGAGGTCAGGGCCCTGCGGGATATTGGACAATTCTGCAGGGCCTGTAAGACAGTCCTCTTCTGGTTGGCCTATAACTGACCGGCACCAAACCACCAAACTACCAAAATCACTGAAGGAAGTGTATAGATTGCACATTGTTGGACTGATGTACTGATTTTTTTAATGTTTTTTTAATGTTTTTAATTTCTTAACTATGTAAATTGCTATTATATTTAAAATTTTAATTCTATTGTTAGAATCTTTGTATTGTAAGCTGCCCTGAGCCCGCTTCGGTGGGGTAGGGTGGGATATAAATCAAATAAATAAATAAATAGTTTTTTGCCCAAAAATACAGAGCATCACCCCCTAACATCACCAATATCTCTATGCCACTTCACAGGATTGCCAGCCTCCAGGTATCTGTCATATACATTCAATGCACACAGTTACAACACTCTCAGACATTGCACAATAGCAGTGTAATCTTCCTTAAAGGTACAGTCCTTTATCTTTCCAACGCACAAAATAATGTTCTGTCACCAACCCGATGAGAACTGAGCATGCCAGTTTGGAAAGCATAGAACTTTGATGAGAGGTATAGCCTGGAGCACGGGTTCCAATTTTAAGTTGCGACCAGAGGAAGATTTCATGATGGAAACATGCACTAAATCCTAGGGCACAAGTTGCCACTTTATTCTTGTGAAGTTATATACCATCGGGACTCAAGAGTGGAACAGAAGGGGCGATGGATCCCCCCCTAGCCACTGGTGGGAGATGGTGGAGTAGGGTTGCCAGATTCAGGTTGAGAAGCTCCTGGAGATTTGGGGATGGAGCCTCGAAGGACAGGGGCCTCAGTAGGGTACAATGCCATAGAGCCCACCTCCAAGGCATCCATTTTCTCCAAGGGAAATTGATCTCTGTAATCTGATGTGCTGAAATACAGGGGATCCCTGGGTCCTACCTGGAGGCTGGCACCCATAGCCCAGAGTACTGAGAAGCAGATTTTACCCCTTATGTTTTTTATTGTTCCAAAAGTTTCCTCTGCTCTGTGATCCCGCTTCTAGAAACTGATTTGGCTAGAAGTATTTCTGAAATTAATTCTGGAATTAGAGAATGAGCAGTTTGTGGCGGCTTTCCCCACACCTACGTGCACATGTAGTGTTTTATCGGTTTTACAAACAAAATAGTCTTGATGTGATTGTTTACATGCCTGCATGAAGATATTCTTTGTGTGGCATTTTTCTGTGGCACACCTGTGATCCTACATTTTGGTAAAACACCAAATGAAAATAGCTTTGATGCAACCAGACTGCCGCAGCAAGACTACTTTCTTGCAATGTTTTGACCAGTGTGCCCAACAAGTAAAACACAGAACTGAATCTTGATGTAATTTTATGTGTGCGTCTTTAAAGAATGTTTTTTGTGCAGAGTTTTATCAATGCCTAGGTTTGTGCAGCAATACATGTGTGTGCAAAGTGCTGTCAAGTTGCCGCAAGGGGCTTTCAAGGCAAGAGATGAACAGAAGTGGTTTGCTATTCCCTTCCTCTGCAGTCTTCCATGGGGGTCTCCCATCTAAGTACTAACCGGGGCTGACCCTGCTTAGCTTGCAAGATCTGACAAGATTGAGCTATACCATGCTGCCTTCCCTCTGTATAGGTGTATAGAGGAAGGAAACATTAGCAAAGGAACAGACTCTGGAGCAAACTGCATTCAAACTATACCGCGTTAGATTTTTTTTTTTTTTCCCCAATCGAAGATTTCGAATGCCTTAGTACCATTTTGGAAATGACACCAGGTAACATAAAACTCCAAAATGCAAGAAGAGATTTGGATATGGAGAGCAGCGGAAAATATCAAGGGCAGGCTCCAAAGTGCTCCCTGGACAGTCCCTTGTTACTTCAATATTGATCTGGTGACACTGGGCAGGTGAGACCTTGCTGACTCTGTCCTTGTTCAAACCGCACACTCAAAGTCATTTGAAAACCTCTCCCTATTCTAAGCAGATTAAAACCACATTGAACAAAGTGTAAAGAAGGAAATGCCTTGATCCAGAGTGGCAAAGGTCAGAAACAACATGAATTATTAGCTAAGTTATTTTGTATTCTGATACCCTCTTTTGCTTAACTCCAGATGGGTCTTTTTCAAAGAATTTGGCAGTGGGTATGTGAAGCACGAGGGCTAAGTGCTCCTGGGAATTTTACCTGATGGATCTGGCCTTGTGATAATAGGTATTCCTCCCCCTGAAATCAGACTCGAGTTGCTTTATAAGAGGTGTATATTGCATGTTCGAGGTCTGCAGTTGTATTGTCCAGTATTGAGCTTCCAGTGGTGGGGGGAAGGGTGCTGATTTATGCAAACAAAGTTAAAGGAAATATTAGGACATGATAAGCATCTAGATGTTGCAAAAATATTAGAAAGCAAATGAAAACCCTTGAGGTGGGTCATAACAGAAGACGAAAAGTATGCAGTGTTTAGGCTGAGTATCGGGGCAAGGGGGGGGGGAAATCCTAATATTGAACCTTCCCTACGGAGCTCACGATATTACAGTGATCTCATAGCTACAATGCTAAGACAGTAATCCAATGCTATAAATATCTGAAGGAATGTGAGGTGTCCCCTAGTGATTATAGGCCAGTTGGGAACCAATGATCCAAGCGCAGAAATTGCAGATCTTTGTGAAGATCATCTAGGGAGAAAATTCAAGATGAGAACAATTTTGGTGACCTCGCCAAGCAACCTTTCCTCCACCAATTGCAAGGGGAAAAAGGGCTAATTGACTTGGCCAAACCGATTGCAAATGTGAACCACATTTTCTTAAATCTCACATTGGCAGTGAGGATAGTGGATGACATGTCTTTTCTGGAACTTCCATCATGTTTCCTGAGTATTCTGAACTGAGCAATTAATTGGCAGGGGTGAGGAGGGAGGGAGGCACAATACGTTACCTGTCTTTTTCCTGCCATTTTTCACCCCAGTGCATAGACTCATGTAGAATAATAAAGTCAGAAGGGACTTCCAGAGTAATCTAGTCCAACCCCCTGCACAATGCAGGAAATTTACAAATACCGCCCCTCCCTAAAAAAAGTATGTAAAGTGAATAATGTAGATAACATGCTTTCAGCACTCAAAACGACTATGAGGCTGCTGAGTATTCATAACTTCTAGTGTTACTAGAAGCAGAGCTGGCATTAGACTGTCCGGCACTCTGGGCAAGGCTAACTTCTGGCACCCTCCCCTTGCACTGATAACATCACCGAGTCACATGAAGGGCACCCAATTTGGTGCACCCAGAAGGCCAGCACCGTAGGCAATTGCCTAGTTTTCCTAGTGGTAGGCCAGCTCTGACTAGAAGCCACTTGAGAATGCTATCTGGCGGACCTTGACAATTCAGCAGATTTTTTCATAAAGAAGTTTGGTTTCTCTCCATACAGATATAAAAGTTGTGTTGGGAGCACGGCCAGCTCCAGATTTTTTGGGGGGGGAGGGCGAGCTGGGCTGAGTTCCCAGGGGCCCTCTTCCTGCGCCTTCCTTCCATGCATCTCACACCACTTGCCTGGGCATCCTTCCCCTGCCTTGCTTGCTTACTCTCCCCCTCATTGCCTATATTCACAGCCATCTGCACTGCATTGCACTGCACCTTTCCCTGGTGGCCCTGAGCAGTGTATGCAGCTGGGAGCATGGGTGGTAGAGCACCCACAACTGAGCAGAACCAGAAAGAGCCGGTAGTAGTGGGTTCTGCCAGAAGCCCAGGGTCCCAGCAGATGCCCCACCTGAGGGCATGCTGATGCTGACCCTGGTTGGAAGTCCATCCCACATTATATGCCCTTATTCAGCTGGTATTATAAGCCACCTTGAACCACATAGAAAGGGTTTGGATTTGGAAGTTCCATCTAGCCTTGTCTTTCGCCACAAATTTGTCTAATCTGGGGGTGTCGAACTCATTTGTTATGAGGGCCGGATCTGACACAAATGAGACCTTGTTGGGCTAAGCCAGTTCTGCCTACCCCCCCCCTTCCTCCCCAAGAGAGGAGCCTCAGCCAATGGAGAAAATAGAGGCTTTGCTCTGTAGCTCCTGTGAAGAGCAAGCCTTGCAAAGCAAGCTGTTATGCAGAAGGATGCAAAAGAGAGGGAGAAGGAAGCAGATGACAGCCAGCTGCTCGGGCCCCACACCACACGTTTGACACCCCTGGTCTAATCCCCATTTTAAATTGTCTAGAGCAGTGGCCATTGCCACATTCTATGAAAACATCCAGTGAAGAAGCATGTTCCTTCATCTGTCCTACCACCTTCCATTTCTGTCAGGTAACCTCATTTGTGTAACTGAATGATACACACTGGGAACGTGGAGGCCCTATATACCTGTGGTTTGATTTGAATTCTAAAACGTTGCCAGTTTTCAGTCAGGCGGTTTTGGCTGGGCTGTCCTCGAGGTCACTGTGAAACAGCAGAAGCGCAAGGTACCAAAAGCACTTTCAGCTTATTGCATAGCAATATTGCCTTACAATATAAAAAATGGTGATATGAAACAAAGCAGTGAATCATTCATTTTTGGCTCTGCAGTTCAGCATCTCCTTCTGAACAAACGCAGGCGCAGGAGTCACACATTGTGCAGCTTTACAAATTGGTCTGTATCCGATAACAGATAAATAAGTTTATCCTATGAAGGCCAACCAGTCATGTTTGTGAGAAATGAGCCCCTTAAGGAAGAATGTCTCCCTTAGAGCCCATCCTAGAAGTAGAAATGCTGACTTTGACATACCCAGATCCACAAGGGAGTGACATAAGGTATCACATACACATCCAGCTATCCACATGGAACAACAAATTGCATGTACGACACTTAAACGATGTTCTCAATGCATTTTCTAGTGCGAGGCTGAAATAAGAGAAAAGTTAGATTAAATGACCCCAGAACAAGAACGTACTGTGTATATTTGTTTCGAATTCTATAAGCTGCCAAAATGGAGAAGGATATTCTTTAAGTAACATATTTGTTTTGAGTCTTGGCAGCGACAGGAAGATCCATTCAAATTTTGAATCAGTGCGAAATTTCTTTTTAATTCCATCATATATATTTGCTGATTGTCTCACCTTATGAAGGATGTTACTGAATTTCTTGACAACTCCGGTTCGGTTCAAAAGTTCAAGATTCTTCTACACTATGGCTGTCTATTTCCCAACCATGTTAAACAAAATCCATTCGAAATACTGCTGTTCAAATTTAATTCCCTTATTTTGCATCCATTGTGTACAATTGACCACATCTATCATTTCGTGAAATCCCTATACATGTGCTTGCTGTTATACGCTGCAAAAACAACACCACCAACGACAGAAACCTTGATGTGATCACATGAAATTCATATATGCTCTTATGTATCGCTAATAGATAAATCATCTTAACACAATTATATATGACATTGCCTCAAGATTGCTTCTTTGTTTTTGCAATACTTTTTTCAAAAGTATACAGAGAGCAGAGAGGAGTGGAAATGAAAGGAAAGTTTTGAACATGAACATATGAACATATGAAGCTGCCTTATACTGAATCAGACCCTTGGTCCATCAAAGTCAGTATTGTCTTCTCAGACTCGCAGTGGCTCTCCAGGGTCTCAAGCTGAGGTTTTTCACACCTATTTGCCTGGACCCTTTTTTGGAGATGCCAGGGATTGAACCTGGGACCTTCTGCTTCCCAAGCAGATGCTCTACCACTGAGCCACCGTCCCTCCCCAGTTTTAGTGATAATCTAACTCTGTAGGGAGGTCGTGCTTCTCTGTATCTACAGGTCTTGGTTTAAAATTTTGAGCCAATTTACTCGTTGGTGTTGGACGTGAAGGACGGTACAGTGTGTCTTTGTACCAAGCACAACAGTGCTTCCGAGAGGACAGTATAGCTGGTAAAGCACATAGGTCAGTTTCCTTGGTCTCCTTCCTCTTGTCTGTTTGCTGCTGTATCTTTGATTACCCAACATGCTATTCTCAGGGACTTCCTTCCTTCCCTCTAACGCCATCTTTTCTTGTGATTTGTCACTAGGAGGACAAGATGTACTCTCAGCATCTCTGAGCTTAGAGAGATAGCTAAAATGCCTGTTATGCCTTTTCTATTATAGTGTGGAATGGAGCGTCATCCATTTCTTTCTAAGCCTTGTGTGGACTTTGTTCCTGAAAGCAGCATCCCCATTCTACTGTGCAAGCAACCTCGAATGCTAACAGTTGGGAGCATGACACAGAGTAATCAATACTGTACATATGATTTCCACATAGGGTTGCCAGATCTGGGATGAGAAATACCTGGAGATTTTGGGGTTGGAGCTGGAGGAGGGTAGGATTTGGAAATGGAGGGAGGGACTTAATGGGGGTATAATACCATAGAGTCCACTTTCCAAAGTGGCCATTTTATCCAGGTGAACTGATCTCTGTTGTCCAGAGACCAGTTGTAATTCTGGGAGATCTGTAGACCCCCACTTGGAGGTTCATAGCCCTATTCCCACTTTAGTCAAGACCAGTGGCATCATTATTAGATGTCATAGCAATCGAGCCTCTGTCTTCTGCTGACAAGACATCTTTGTTACATAGCTTGGGTTGGCAGTACTGAAGGCAATGAAAAGGTTGTTTGGTATTCAATAAAGTCTGGCTTAATGGAATGTGCAGCAACCAGCACGAATCCTGAGAACCAACAGCTCAGCTCAACCCTGGGCAATTTAATTGGCCTACTGGCACCATAGGCATCATAGAATAAAACTGAATTGCTTTCTACTTTATTTTTATAGGGTTGCCAGCCTCAAGATGATGGCTGGAGATCTGGGATTTACAACTCATCTTCAGGCATCAGAGATCAATTCCCTGGAGAAAATGGCCACTTTTGGAAGGTGGACTCAATGGCATTATGCCCCAAACCCTACCCTCCTGAGGCTCCACCCCCCAAATTTCCATATATTTCCTCACCTGGAGCTGGCAACCCTACTATTGAGAGAATTTAACCAGAAAGAAAGATGCCATCCTGTGTTCATTAACAGTAATACCCAATGGTGATTAGAAGCCGAAAACAGATCTGAATGTTTTCTCATGTCCTTGCTCACCCTTGCTCAGGTATCTTCTAGCTAAAAGTTATTAACCAATAAGAAAGTTCCTTGTTGTCTCTGATGCAAAATCCTATCCAATCAATGAGTGAGGTTAGTTAGAATTCAGCTAAAAGCCTTTTGAGCTTTCAAGCTATAGGGTCCCTACAAAATCATCTTTTCTCATCTGACTTTGCAGACCATATAGATAATATAAACATTTTACATAAACTTGCCTCTGAATTATAGCTTTTCTAAAAATTCTAAATTAAAATGGGTGTTCAGGTCCTGAAGTCTGAATACTGCTGGTCTAGGGAGTTCCAAGCGCACACTGGAAACCTTTCCACTCCATCATGCTGTAATAATGCTATTAGTCTCTAGAGTAGCATGGTCATTTTTGTCTTGGTATAAAATCGATGAATTAAAACCATCTAAAGCCGCTATCCAGAAGCCATTTTCTCATTAGTAGTCCTATTAAAATCAACCAGACTTCTCTGGAATAAATGAGCTTTGGATGGCAGCCAATTTCTTCGCATATTCCTATATAAAGGGCTTTTTGTTAAATTAAATACAAGTAAAAGATGGATACTTTAAAGAAAATGGGTCTTGGATGTATGTTGGGCTGGAGCTGCCAATCAGTTTTAAGGTAACTGAAAGCGGTTTAAACAGATAAAGCAGTCAATTATTGACACAGACTGCTGGTCCATCAAACTGAGTATTATCCAGTCTGGCTGGCAGCTGCTCTCCAAGGCCTTAGGAGGAAAGGAGTCTTTCACAACACCTCCTAACCAATGTGCCCTCTAAGTTGCAGAGTCTTGTGAGCAAAAAGTCTACTTTGCGAGCTACTGGTATTAAAGTTGTGAGCTACTGGCATTAAAAGTAGTAAGCTACTGCATAAATTATTGTGCTCTGGAGCCATTTTTTCCTGAGCTAAGACAAAAATGTGTGAGCTGGAGGCTAAAAATCTGTGAGCTAGCTCACGCTAACTCAGTTTAGAGGGAACACTAACTCAGACCTTTGACTAGATACTTAAAGGACTCAAAGGACTGATACTCAAAGGACTGCCTGCATGCAAAGCATGTGCTCTTAGCACTAAACTATGACATGTCCCTATCTGAGCAATGTGTGGTGGGACTCTTCAACTTTTTCAAATGCATCATGCACACGTAAACTGATAACATGAAACCTACTTGTACTTTTAAAATCAGGTATGCCCTCATTCATCGAACAGCCTGATAAACGGCTTTCAGCTAGAAGTGAGAGCCATTTCTGGATGCTCCCCAATGTAATAGTACACTAGGGATGCAATCACACCCACTAAATAATGCACTTTATTTTATTTTATTTATTTTTATTTTATCACATTTATATCCCGCCCTCCCCTGGAGAGCTCAGGGCGGCTAACAACAACAAATTAAACCACATAAAATATTAAAATCACATAAAACATTCAAACTTTCGATGCACTTTCCAACTGGATTTTGCCAGTTCAGACAGTAAAATCCAGTTAGAAAGTGCACTGAAAGACGATTGAAAGTGCATTATTTAGTGGATGTGATTGCAGCCTAGGAGGAAAGACTCTGACTTTCCCTTCTGTACATATAGAATACTCCATTTTGTAACAGGTAGGTGTTGGACATTTTCTGTGGTAGATCCATTCCTCTGTGCTGAGCTCCTCCCCTGCTACATTCAGATGTAGACAGATTTATGGAGGAGAGATCCACCAATGGCTACTAGCCATGGTGAGTAAAGGGAACTTCCATATTCAAAGGCAATAAACGGTTGAAAACCCAGAACTAGGAGGCAGAATACTTTTGTTTCTATGCCCTGTTTCTTTTGTTTCTATGCCCTGTTTGTTACTCCCTCCTGGTTTGGTGCTGTTTGACACAAGATGCTGGACTAGAAGAATCAGTGGTCTGATCCGGCAAGGCTTTTTTTTATGTTCTTAAATCAAACAAATGTTTGTGCATTGTGTTCTGCACAAAAGCTAGAAATTAAGCAGCAACAAAAATGGAGAATACAGAATTCACTGGTTCCACCTTGGAAACAAGACTGGGTAATTTTAAAAAAGTACAAAATCTGAGTAGAGGAGAATTTCAGCAACATTCCTATTCTTCAGCTTTATTCATTATCTGACATGGGCATTCAAAACTGCATTGGGTACACCTTCAGGACAGAGGGAAACAAACAGAAAAGAGTAACGATATTTGATGGTATAGTTATTTTTCCTTCTAGCCACAGCTTGGGGTGACTCCCCTACTTGGAATGACTGACCTCTTATTTTGAATTTTTGAAAAGTTTACATCTAATGGCAGCTGAGACAGATTATTACTCACTGGAACCTTACCTATTTCTGTGCAACAGAGTCAGCCAGAGTTATTCACCTTGGTGATTCATCATCCGGCTCAGAGGTGCAGTGGAAAGAAGGGGAATGAAAAGACCTTTAACAACATGTGACCTTTTACTTTTGAAAAAAAAAAGTTTTGCTCATCAAATAGTGATAAAAGTGTGAAGGAATAAGTGGGTAAGCAATAACACTGGTTGGTTTATTTGACTGTGTCTTCTGGGGGCGAAAACCACACCGTGGTATTTGACTTGATGCTTGATGCAGAGTTCCACTTCTTTGCTCAAAACTTTTTTTTTCTTTTTTGGTGATGCAGCTGCAAAAGGAATTCAATTTTCTTTCCTGGCTCCCTGTCCCCCAGAGCTTTTCTCTGGTCCAGGCCACCACTTTTATTTTGGATAGGAGACCACCAAGGAATTCCAGGGTCACTAAGCAGAGGAAGACAATGGCAGATCAGTTCTCTAAATCTCTTGCACTGAAAACCCCTACGGGGTTGCCGTAAGTCAGCTATGACTGGATGGCATTTTACATACACAAAAAAGGAGATCTAGGAAGGGGAGGGTCATTGTCCTAACCTATTAGAAGGGGAGGATTTAGGAAGAGCATTGGAAACTGGGCATCCCTTTAAGCCTTTCTGCCTATAAAATGTTTATAACATAAGAGGAGCCAAGTTGGATCAGGCCAATGGCCCATCTAGTCCAACACTCTGTCACACAGTGGCCAAAAAACCCAGGTGCCATCAGGAGGTCCATCAGTGGGATCAGGACACTAGAAGCCCTCCCACTATTGCCCCTCCCAAGCACCAAGAATACAGAGCATCATTGCCCAAGACATCCATCAATACCCTGTGGCTAATAGCCACTGATGGACCTCTGCTCCATACGTTTATCCAATCCCCTCTTGAAGCTGTCTATGCTTGCAGCTGCCACCACCTCCTGTGGCAGTGAATTCCATGTGTTAATCACCCTTTGGGTGAAGAAATACTTCCTTTTATCCATTCTAACCTGACTGCTCAGCAATTCCGTTGAGTGTGTTAGCATCAGGCACTTTAAGATGAATACTGCTGATGCAACAGTATGTAACTCCAACTATACTAGCTAATGAGAGGCATGTGAAGCTAGTTAAGTGGGGTGTAACGTGATTGGCCAGCTGCACCATAAGAACAAGGAACCTAACTCTTAGTCTTTGTTGGGTTGATGAGGAGGAAGGACGTGTTGGAGAAGTGGAGAGCTATTGTTATCAGAGATTGTTACTCTGTCCGTTTGACTGATGATGGTAATGACCCTGGTATGCGTAGACTATTCTCTGGATTTGTGACTGTGTACTTCTGACCTGGATGAACTGAACTAACTGTGCTTTGACTATCTTGGACTGCCTTTAACTACTCTTTTGCTGTAACCCCAATACAACTGTTTCAACCGGCTTACTGAAGTAGTGTCTTTGTAGACTTTTACTAGAGGCTGCACTTATCAGCATACTCATACTGCAGAACTCCCACGCACTACTGACATCGGTTATGGGCCCAGCGTGGTCTGCGGGAGAGTGAGCTCTGTCTGCTGCAGCACTCGCCGGAAGTTCTACTCGTGAGTAAGGGAGCAGTTTGGGGCGTGGCACTTTGTTTGTGTTATAGGCAACAATGGAGTCCAGTGTTCATATCTCTGGCTTCTTGATAAAGAGGCTTAATGGAGAGAATTTTGGGACATGGTCAGAGAAGGTCACCCTATTGTTAAAGTTCCAGGGGCTGTGGGAATACGTGGCAACTCCACCAGACATAACCACGCTACATGCAGAGGATGATGCTGAGGTGATAGCAAAGCATAAGAGTAATGACGAGAAGGCGTTCGCATTACTTGGCTTGACCTTGGAAGATTCACAACTCATCCATATTAAAGGGGCCGACACAGCCAAGTCGTGCTGGGATGCACTAAAGGCAATATATGAGAGAGAAAGTGTTGGGTCACACATATTCTTAATGAAAAAGCTCTTATCCACACGTCTGGAGGCAGGTGGTGATATGATGACTCATCTTGAGCACATGACTCGTATGTTACACCAGCTGCAGGACAAAAAAGGTAATTTTTACTCCCCTGCAGCAAGCCTACATAATCCTATGTTCCCTGGACAGTACGTATGATCAATTTGTGGCCAACCTTGATATTGTTCCACAAGCTGAAATCACCGTGTCCAGCATTACCCAACGCCTGTTGAATGAGGCTATGAGAAGGAAGGATGCAGCTCGATTCCATGAGGCTCCAGCCCATTCAACAATGAATGTGCCTGCCCGGGAGGTCTTTAAAGGGGCAGAGTGCAAGGCAGTAGAAGCAAAAACAAGTGCTGTGCGCAAGTGTTACTTGTGTGGAAGTCACAAGCACCTACAGCGTCAGTGTTGTTTGTACAAGAAGAAACATTCTCCAGCTGTTACCAAAGGAGGTGGGTGCAATGTAATCATTAATGATTCCTCCTGCAGTAGCCAGCAATTTATGATTGACAGTGGTGCTACGGAGCACATTGCCAAGGACAGGAGGCTCTTTGAGACTTTTACTCCTACGCAAGGTCAGAGCGTGAAGCTCGCAAACGGGCTGTCTGCCAATGTAGCTGGGAATGGTCTTATCAACATCCCGAGCCTGGGGAGAAAGTTCCTTATGCTCAATGTTCCAAGTCTGAATTATAATTTGTTATCAGTTTCGGCTTTGACTGAACAAAATTATAAAGTTTGTTTTACAGCTACTGACTGCAATATATGTACAGAAGGAATTACTGCTAAAGCAAAAAGGAAAGGCGACCTCTATTTCCTGGAGAAGGAGCGAACGGTACAGCATGTGAGTACTAATGAACCACTGCATGATAATTGCATACATCTCTGGCACCGCAGGCTGGGGCACCTTAATTTCCAGGCAGTGAAGAAGACGCTTCAAGCGGCCGGAATTACTCCCAAGCCATGTGGGTGTTACATTGACTGTGAGGTATGCAAGGCTGTTAAGTCCAAAGCAACAGCCACGATATCTCCAAGCAAGTTTCAGACCGATGACATACTTGATTTAGTGTTCCTCGACCTGATAGGCCCGTTCCCAACGAGGAGTCTGGGCGGGGCAAAATATGCATTTTGTATCGAAGACCATTTTTCCAGGTATGGTTTCTGCTTCCTTCTTAGGTCTAAGTCAGAAACATTCCAGGCATTTCATAATTGGCTTCGCTTTGTGCACCGCAAGACAGGGAAATACCCTAAAACCATTCTGAGTGACAACGGTACTGAATTCTGCAACGAGAGAATGATTGCTTTGTGCAGGAGGCACGGCATTGAAAGAAAATGTACAGCTCCTTACCGCCCCCAGCATAACGCTTTTTGCGAACGCAGAAATCAAACGCTAACCAATATGTGTATGAGCATGCTACAAGACAGCAATTTACCTATGTGTTACTGGGGGGAGAGCATAATGTGTGCTTCTCATGTATTAAATTTGTCTTGGTCGTCAGCTACAGGTATGATTCCTGCAGAGGCATGGTACGGCAAGAAACCTTCCTTAGAGCATGTCAGGATATTTGGGATTCCAGCGTACGTCCACATCCCAAAGGAGCTCAGGAGGAAAGGGAAAAACAAAGCTAAAAAATTGTTGTTTGTTGGTTATGCTAACAATCATCGAGCTTTCAGGTTTTGCCATTCTGGAGAGAAAAAGATAACGACTAGCGCATCGGCTAGCTTTCTTGAAAAATCTGTTGGCTGGCAACAAACGTCCTCAACTCTGATCATTCCGACAGTAGTGAAACAAGAGCCGCTACCCGTTCCTCGGAGGGGGAGGAGGAGCCCGTCGCTCAGCAACGGAGGCATCAAGGAAGAACCGTTAACTCCTACATTCCCAGGAGCTGGTGTTTCTCTGCAGCCTGAGATGGCAACACAACAGACAGTGTCTGATGAAGCTGTAGAACCAATTCTTCGGAGGTCCACTCGAGAAACGAGGCCACCAGATCGCTACAGCCCAGGACAGACATGCGCTGTGGTTGCTGAACCCTCGAGTTATGAGAGTATACAGCATCTATCAACAGATGAGCAGGCTGGATGGCGCGCTGCAATGAAGTCTGAGCTAGAGTCCCTGCAAAGCCAGCACGTCTATGAAGAAACGACTCTACCTATCGGTCAGAGACTCATTGGGTGTAAATGGGTGTTTAAGCTGAAGTCTGGCATAGATGGTACTACTCAGTACAAGGCCAGACTTGTAGCCCAAGGTTTTTTACAGGGGGGGCAAGACTATGACGAAACCTTTGCCCCTACTCTAAAGGCTACATCACTGTATTGCGCTCTTACTATTGCAGCCAAACAGAAATGTTTAGTCAGGCATCTTGATGTGAAAACAGCCTACTTGCACGCACCACTGAGGCACTGTATATATATGCAAAAACCACCAGGTGTCTCAGATGATGATGATAATGCTAATACTTGTTGGTTGCTTAAGAAATCCTTGTATGGATTAAAGCAGTCCGGATTCGAATGGAACCAGCATTTGGTAGATAACCTTAAAATGTTGGGTTATAAGCAAGGCGTTGCAGATCCCTGTGTGTTCACGCAGGGAACAGGGGAGCAACGTTCTATCATATTAGTGTTTGTTGATGATCTGGCACTAATATGTAAATCTGCCAAAGTAATGAGTGATACTATTGATGCTCTAAAATCTAAATTTACTGTAAGAGATCTAGGAGAGATCAAGCAATATGTTGGATTGGAAATTGCAAAAGTAAATGATGGATACAGAGTATCACAGAGGGCAAAAATATCCCATTTGCTAAAACAGTTCAAGATGGAACAATGCAAAGGGGTACAAAATCCCATGCTACCAGGTAATGAATCTGACTGTGAACAGAGTCCACTGTTCGATCAAGGAATATACCAATCCCTGATTGGAAGTCTGTCATATCTCGCAAATTGGTCCAGGCCGGACATAGCCATGGCCACTAATGTTTTGGCTAGAGCTGTTAAAGATCCTAGGCAAAAGCACTGGCTAGCAGCCAAGCATATATTAAGATACCTAAAGCAAACCATAGACTTAAGTTTATTCATAACACCTACTGGTGAACTTACTATGTACGCCTATGCAGATGCTAGTTTAGCAAATGATCCTAAAACTAGGCAATCTACAACAGGAATGGCTATCTTTCTGGGTGGCACCCTAATTGGGTGGAGATCACTAAAGCAGAAACACGTGTCTCTGTCCACCTGCGAGGCAGAATACGCAGCATTAAGCGCAGTGTGTACTGAAATCATATGGTTCAAGCAACTGTTGTTAGATTTTGGTATATGTCATATGAATCCCATCATTGTGAGGGAAGACAATCAGGCAGCTATCCAGTTAGCAACCTCTCATGGAGTCAAGAGTAGATCTAAACATACAGATGTACGCTTTCATAATGTTAAGCAATGTTTAGAGGACAAACTGATAGTGCTGGAGTACTGTGAAACTAATGCTAATATCGCAGACTTGTTTACCAAGATTCAAACCCATGTAAAGCACAAGGAAAGTTGTATATCTTTGGGTCTTAGAAAATGAAACAGTAAAGTCATGCTGTATGAATGTTAAAAATGAAATGTTTTATGGTGACAAAATGTATAGTCCATGTCGTTACACAAGGGGAGGATGTTAGCATCAGGCACTTTAAGATGAATACTGCTGATGCAACAGTATGTAACTCCAACTATACTAGCTAATGAGAGGCATGTGAAGCTAGTTAAGTGGGGTGTAACGTGATTGGCCAGCTGCACCATAAGAACAAGGAACCTAACTCTTAGTCTTTGTTGGGTTGATGAGGAGGAAGGACGTGTTGGAGAAGTGGAGAGCTATTGTTATCAGAGATTGTTACTCTGTCCGTTTGACTGATGATGGTAATGACCCTGGTATGTGTAGACTATTCTCTGGATTTGTGACTGTGTACTTCTGACCTGGATGAACTGAACTAACTGTGCTTTGACTATCTTGGACTGCCTTTAACTACTCTTTTGCTGTAACCCCAATACAACTGTTTCAACCGGCTTACTGAAGTAGTGTCTTTGTAGACTTTTACTAGAGGCTGCACTTATCAGCATACTCATACTGCAGAACTCCCACGCACTACTGACAGAGTGCCCATGAGTTCTTGTATTGTGAGAAAGGGAGGAAAATACTTCTTTCTCTACCTTCTCCAGTTTTGGTCCATAGTATTTAAAGAAGCAGCTATTCCCATATGAACCTCCCCAGAGTTTGAAGTCAGCAGAAAAGATCCAGGTAACAACGCTGATCCAGGTACCAAGACTAGCCTCTACTAGAAGTATGGTTTACTCGGTAGTAAATTCAGTAGTTTACTCAGCTGTTGAGATGGGCAGCGCTTCAGGGACAAAATTCCAGCAGCTCTGGTCAGTCTGGGGGCTCATTAAGCTGGGCAAGTCATCTGAGTTGGTTTCACATGATTTAGGTAAGCATGGTATGAGGGTGAACCAAAGGAATGTTGTCTGGGGAACCCATATTGGCTCTTGGTAGCCCTGGCCACCCCCAGCTTAAAATGCTCTCAGGTACTTCATCTGATACCACTCTTGTTGACTTCTGGCCAATTGGAATAGCTTGGCTTGGTAATGTTGCCAAAAGTTAACATTCATAGAAGGTGGTCTGGAGAACTTGCAGTTCCCTCCTTGGGGACAGAGAACAGGGGACGCTCTAGGATTCACAATACATAGAGTTTTACCACAATTCCTAGAGCACCCGCAGCGTGACATCCCCAGTGCAATGATGTCACTTCTGGATGATGTCATCATGCAGGGCACATCATGCGGCAACAGGGCTCTTTGGGGATGGGGATCCCACTGGCAGCGTGCTCCTTGCTGGCAGGTTGGGGCCTCCAAACTGTGGGATCCCCCACTCCCAATGGGAGCTTGGCAGCCCTACTTTCAAAGACACATGGCATCATTAGTGACACCTCATAAGCTTTCCAAATAACATCCGCCCTTCTTCCCAGTTCGTCAACAGAGAGAATGCACTCCATTGACATGAAAGAAGCTGAAATCTTCTCAAAAATGTCTTACTCTTTCAGCTAGGCTTTTTTTTAGGGGGTATTTGTGTGTTTATTTGTGCATGTGCACAACCAGAAGTCATGGAGGCCTCTGGTGACTGACCTCTATGGGCCTGGAGTATATTCAGGGAGATGGCTGAATAAAGCCTGCCTCCACCTCCCAACTGCTGGTATTCCAAGGTGGTCTCCCATCCAAGTACTTGCCAGAGTTGACCCTGCTTAGCTTCCGAGATCTGCCAAGATTGGGCTTGCCTAGGCTATCCAGGTCAGGGCCAGCTAGGCCATTATTGAACAATATGTGTCAAATAAGCTAACACCAGTAAGAGAAATAAGCCCTGCCCTTTAAATACTCTCAGAGGCCTGTTTGTTGAATATGAATCTGGCAAGAGAGGGTCTGGGAAAGATCCTATGGGTTAGCAGCAGTTAAGTGCTGTCCTTTCTCCTCATGCTCAGAGGCATGAGCCGAAGAGCTCTTGTCTTTCATCCCTCAGTCTGAGGGTTGGAGCGTAGAATTGGGCAGAAGATTAGCTAGTGGAGAGACAAGACCTGTTTCATAGTCAGAAGCGTCCTCTCTCTTCCTTGTTTGTTCTGTTGTACTTTTTAAATTCCTCTGTGTATTGTTAGCTGCTTTGGGTCCCCATTGGAAAGAAAAGCAGAATGCAAATATATTGCAAATAAATAAATAGATAACTGTTTGAGTCTTCTCACCCAATCCCTCTCCTGGGTCAATGTCTTTGTTCTTCCAGATGGAGAAATATCTAGCTAGCTATCTAGCGCATGTCTTCCAAAATGTCAGAAATATTTGACAACTAGGGTTGCCAACTGGGTTGGGAAATACCTGGAGATTTTAGGGGTGGGGCCTGGGGAAAGCAAAGGTGTGGGGAGGGGATGGATTTCATTGGTATATCATGTCATAAAGTCCACCCTCCAAAGCAGCCATTTTCTGCACAGGAACTGATTTCTGTTGCCCAGGGATCAGTTGTAATAGTGAGAGATTTCCAGGAAACACCTGGAGGTTGGCAACCATGTAAGGACAACAGAATTCAATGCAAACTGCACTCCAAAATTAAATACAGTTGTATGTTAACTTTATATAGAAAATTCCCTTGCAAAGTGCAGGACTTCATCTGCAAAGAGAATCTCCCCCGTTGCTCAGTGGCTTTTGAACCAAGTTAGCCGGATTCTGAAGGAGGGGGGAGTTGGCAAGGCCTCCAGTCTCCAGAATCTGTGCTGAGCCAGTAAGCAGTTCTTGTTTCTCTGCACTGGGCTGGTGACTTCATTGCCCTGTTCTCCAGCCAGACTATCAGCCAAGTTATTGGTCTGCCTGCCTGGGGACATGGAGAGAAGGAAATGGTTATGTGTTGATTAAATCTGTAGGTCACGAAGAACAGTAAAAGCAGATCCCTTTGCTGAAGTCAGTTGTCCAGCAAACGGGATATGGGGCAAGGGAAGTCTAACTACTAAAACGAATTCTTTCCTGGGGAAGGGGGTATTTTCACTGACCAGCATTGCTGTCTTGGAAGGGAAAGGGTCCTGCCACTTCAAAAGGAAAATGGCGTTTGTCAATATTGATGAGGCTTCCTTCCTATTGCTCTCATTGATCTCTTCCCCCTTTTGAAAGGGCCTGATTACAGTACTTGGTCTCATTCCACACAAATCAAAGGAGCGAATCCACATGCACGGACCAGATGTGCCCCAAATCCTTGTGGATCCTTTCAGGAGCTGAGATGTTTGGGTAGGTGTAGACTTTCATAGCAGCCAAGACTTTTTTAGTAGAAAACACCCAGCAGGAACTCATTTGCATATTAGGCCACACACCCCTGACATCGCCATTGTTTTGCACAGGGCTTTTTTGTAGAAAAGGCTCAGCAGGAACTCATTTGCATATTAGGCCACATCCCCTGATGCCAAGCCAGCCGGAACTGCATTCCTGTGTGTTCCTGCTCAAAAAAAGCCCTGATTGTAGCAGCGATGGGTATGTTCAACCAAAATGCTGCAAATGGTGACATGAAGAGTCTACTTCTAAATAAAATCTTCACAGAGACCACAAGTCTGCAAAACGCTATTTCCCCAAAAGATACAAAACTGGAAGACTGCCAAAGAAAGAGCCTGTAATGCATTGCTGTCAAGCATTTGTATTTGGTATGAACTATTTCAAACACTAGTACCCCATTTTTCTGTTTAAAAACATTCAAGGTGGATTACAAAGAAAAATATACAGAACTGCAAAAATGGGCAAGCAGATGCTCTGCTGCTGTGACACAAGCCCAGAATTTGTGGTTGTGGTTTCACAGAGTTGTGAGTGACATTACGCTTGGTGTGTTTTAATGTGTTTCAGTCCACTGAGACAATGTTTGTAAGCTGATAAGGGGCCTTTTACCAAGTAATATTTTTCTGCATAGCTACGGAGTCCCCTAAGTATACAGAAAGCCCAACCTAGATTGTTGGTGGCCTGGATAGCCACCTTAGTAATAAGCGCTTAACTACAATCTGCTAGTTGAAGGAGAAATAGTAATGTGAGGCTTGCCAACCTCCAGGTGGGGCTTGGAGATCTGCAGGAATAACAACTGATCTCCTGACTACAGAGATCAGCTTCCCTGGAAAAAATGGCTAGCTTAAAGGGTGGACTCTATGGCACTTTACCTGCTGAAGTTTCTCACTTCCCCCAAACACCACTCTCCCTTGGTTCCGCCTTCAAATCTCCAGGAATTTCCTAGCTGGGAGCTTGTAACCCTAAGTGAAACACTTCTAACACTGCCTTGTGTTTACAATCTGGAGAATTATACCCTGCTTTTATCTACGTTAAGGAGTCTCAAAGTGGTTTACAATCACCCTTTCCCCCCAGGCCCATAGCCAGAAAATTTTGGGTGGAGGGGCCTGGGAGAGAAAAAAAATTGATGTGAGGGGGGGGAGCTGTAGGGCTTGGCTGATTCTTCCCTCCTGCAGTCAACTTGCCTGGCCCCAGCTCTCTCTCCCGCTCTCTTTTTCTCTGTTGCTCTCTCACTCTCTCTCATTTACTGTCGCTGTCTCGTTCTTTCTTGTTTGCTCTCTCGCTGTCACTCTCTTGCTCTCCCCCTTGCTCTCTTGCTCTCACTTTCTCTCTCTCTCACTCTCTCTCACTGTTGCTCTCTCGCTCTCCCCCTCACTGTCGCTGTCACACTGTCTCTCTCACTGTCACTCTCTCCCTCTCCCTCTTGTTGTCGGTCTCTTGCTGTCACTCTGTCGCTCACTCTCTCACTCTCCCCCTCATTGTTGCTCTCTTGCTCTCCCCCTCACTGTCGCTCTCTCCCCCCGCCCTTTGCTGTCGATCTCACTGTCACTCTATTGCTCTTCCCCATGCTGTTGCTGTCACTCTCTTTCTCTTATTGTCACTCTTTCCTGCTCTCTTGCTCTTGTTGCTCTCTTTTGTGCTCTCTCTCTCTCTCCCTCCCTCCCTTTTCCTTGGGTCCTGCTGACCGAATTAGAACAAACTGGAGGACCTCCAATAGAGGGACCCTACAGAGGGAAGGGGGGTTTAAATAGAGTGGCCTGGCCCCCCAGGCCGCACTGTAGATACAGGCCTGCTCCCCCTACAACAAGCACCTTGTGAGGCAGGTGGGGCTGAGAGAACTAAGACTGACCCAAGGTCACCCTGCAGGCTTCATGTGATGAAGGAGTGGGGAATCAAATCCACTTCTCCAGATCAGAGTCCACTGCTCTTAACCACAACACCACACTGAAAGAGACCCACAATCCTGAAGTAGCTAGTGCTCCCGCCACTCCTTGCAGCGTGACTACAGGCAGCAGGGAAATGATGGTGGAATTCCCAGTCACAATGACAATTAGAGGCTGCCAGAAAGAAGGGAAGCTGGCCCAGAGAGACTTTTCGATGATGATGGAGGCTTCTTTCAGGGCTGGAGAGGCATTCCTTTCACCCTTTGGCAGTCCATACGTCCCATATATCACTATTTCTGCACCATGCAGCAAGAGGAGCTCAGAGTAAGGAGGGAAAGGGTTTAATTAAACAAAACAAGCCTCTCCTGGGTGAGGGAGGTATTTGATAAACAGGTTGTGAACAGGAAGCTGGCTTGCTAGGGAGAAGAGAGGCCCTGGATTTGTGGAGTAGGGATCTCTAGGACAGCAGAGCTACGGCTGAGAAGCCTGGTCCTGAGCCTCTTGTACGATCGCAATGACGACGACATTGGCCTTTTCAAATCCGACTCCAGCTACGCAGGTGGCAAGGCAAGTAGCATAAAGCAGAACTTGTCAAATGCAGGAATCCAAGCCTCCATGGTGAGCAAAATCCTAGCAAGCGAGTACAGAAAAACAAAACAAAAACAAGACACTGAAACCAGACTCCCACTTCTGGGATCAGATCAAAACAGCCCAAAGCCCCAAAGATTCGCATAAGCTCAACTCAAATTAGTTTACTATGTTGCATGTTTCTCGAGGCAAAAACCGTTTACTTTGGAATTAAAACACACACAGAGAGCGCTAACTGGACGTCCAAGATCTCTAATAACTTGCAGGAGAGTTCAGGAAAACTGCCTCTGAAAACCAGATGGGTATCAAGAGGCGCCACCAGGGTTTCTCCCTTATACTATAGATGCTGTGTTGTTGTGTCAAGGTGACCAGAAGCTATGTAGAAGAGGAATTAATACCCAATGAAGCCGTCCAGCCAATTAATTAATACTCAAAAAAGTCATCCAGACAATCTTAGATGGCTCATAGAGCAGTCCAGCAATGCATTCCAGTGTTAGATCTACATTAGGTCACATGCTTTGATTTGAGGGACTTCACATAATTCCTTGTGTGGGGGAGGCCTCTCCAATTAAGTTTTTCCTTTGGTAAACTTCCCGTCAGTTACTTGGAAGTCAGGGGCAAGATGGGGATATGGTGAACCAGAGTTTTGTTTGTTTGTCTGCTTGCTTTGTCCCATGATCTCCTGCTGCAGTTCTGTGTAGAATATGTATAATCTTAAGGCAGAGAACAGAACATGTTGCGGAAGGAAGGAAGGAAGGAAGGAAGGAAGGAAGGAAGGAAGGAAGGAAGGAAGGAAGGAAGGAAGGAAGGAAGGGAGGGAGGGAGGGAGGGAGGGAGGGAGGGAGGGAGAGAGATTAGGTATTCTTGACTAAAAGATTAAATCAGGCCTGAACGACTTGTAACCTCCCAACCTTGGCATGTGCTTTAAACTTGGGTAGTTGATGGTGCATCTTTGTGTGGTTTTAGCAGTATGTCGCTATACACTGGTTTGGTTAGAATTAGAGAATACTGTGTTCAGTTTCAGGCACCACCGTTTTGGAAGGATGTCCTAAAAGACCAGAAGGAGGCCAGAGTAGGCAGCTGAACTGGTGAGGAGTTTGGAGACCATGTCCAACTAAGAGTGGTTGAAGGATCTGAGAATCTCTGTGTTGAAGAAGAAGTGGTACAATTTCCACCTTTCAATACCAAAAGAGATGCCATATGAAGGATGAAGTGGACATGTTTTCAGTTGTGTTGGGTGACATGACTCAGACTAATGGATATAAACTGCACAAAAGGAGGTTTCATCTAAAGTTGAGGAAGAACTTCCTGATAATGATTTGTGGTGTTTTACACTAGATCTGTCCCCCTCAGGAGGTGGTGCAGTCTTCTTCATTTGAGGTATTTAGATACTGATTGGATGCTTAACTTGTTGGGGATATTATAGCAGTAGTTCCTGCCATGGCAGGAGGTTGAACTAAATAATCTGGTTGTCTCTTCCAACTCAAATAACGAACGAACGAACGAATGAATGAATGCACCATCGTAGCAGCACATACCAACCCTTTCTCAGTAGCACCATTCTCAGCATACCCTCTGCTTCAGGATGAGCCTGATGCTACAATTATCTCATGGATGTAGGAGAGGATTAGAAACAAAGACAACGTTGTTATAAGATACGGTGTTTGTTTCTTGATCATATCAGGTTGTTTTGCCCTGGATCATTCATATAGTTTTGTAAATAAATCCTTCTTAAGCACAGGGTATTTGTGACTGTTGTTCTCATAAACTACAGTAATTGACTTCTTTTTGTACTCCAAGGCAGGCAACAAAACTAAGAGCTTTATCAAGCCATTACTGAGCAGTAGAATATGGCATATGGGCTGTGAGACTGATCCAGATCACTCCTATATTACCTTATCTCCCCCCAGCCCGGCTGGTTTGTTAATTTGGAGGTGGAAGGACATTTGAACTTTAAAAGAGAATGAGGAATGCTGATGATGAACCAGCATTCCATTGCTTTGAAGAGTGGTGATTCTTGGGGTTAGCACTGCATGCCTATTTATTCTGTTATGTTGCTGTTTTACTCTTCCTCCAAGGAGTTCAGCATGGGCTGTCTCTGCCTTTTAATAACGTTCCAACAGATTTTCCCAGGGATTGTTGCTTTTTTCTTCCTGTTTGGGAGGGTTGGTGGCTCAGTGGTAGAGCATCTGCTTGGCATGCAGAAGGCCCCAGCTTCAATTTCTGGCATCTCCAGTTTAAAGGACTAGGCAGTAGGTGACCTCCATCCAGGACCAGCCGCAGGTTTTTTGGCATCCTAGACACCCTGCCACCTGCACCATTCCTCCTCCCTACCTGCAGGCAAAACCAAGCCAAGGCCCCAATTCCCCTCACCCGCACCTTCCTCACTACTCCCACTCAGCTCCTTCCCCAACACCACCCACCCACAGCAGTCCTGGCCAGGCTGACCAGTGAGGAGGAGGAAGGTGGCAGAGCAAGGGTGAGCACAGCAGTGGCATGACAGCATGGCAAGGAAAGGCAGGCTCCAAGCACCTCCAAGTGCACATGCCGCCCCACTGCCCCCAGGAAGGCTGAGTGGGGCCGGCGAAGTAGTGCATGCGCTCAGAGGCAGAGCCTGCCTTCCCTTGCCACAGAAGCCTTAGAGGCTTCGAGCACCTCTAAGTGCCCCCACTGCCACGCTGCCCCTGCTTAGCCCCTTTCCTGCCACTGCCACCCACCCACAGTGCTCCTAGTAGGTGGTGGGGCAGAGGAGGGCAGCAGAGAGGCAGGTGGCGACAAAGGCAAGTGCAGTGGTGGTGGGGAAGAAGCACTGGGAATGGAGGGGCATGTGCAGGGAGTGGGTGCCCATCGCCTACCCCTGTGGCCAGGTGGTCCCCTAGACAGCCACCTACCTAGTCTACTGAGACCATGGAGAACCAATGGCAGCCTGAGTAGACAACACTAACTTGGATGGACTAAAAGTATGATTCAGTATAAGACAGTTTTGTGTGTTCATGTGTAAACTACTGTATCAGTTTTGGCCCTGTATATGGTTTACTATCAGCTGCTTGAGTTCTCATCGTAACAATTACGTGTGTCCCCTACAGAACAAGTCCCAGAAGCCTCTGCGGCATGGACAACCCTCAAGGTTTCCTCAGCAGAGAAGTGAAAGAACGTGTTCCCTGAAAACAAAATGTTCAAAAACCACACAATTCTACCAAATAAGCTTTCTTAGTCTCCAAACATCACACATGAAAACTTTCCATTCCCAAATTTTATTCTTATTTAGAATATGTGGGCAAGGATTATGTGGGGTGGTGTTTAGGAGGTGACCGTTCAGGGGTGACAATAACAGGTGGCTAGGGACATGAGGAAACCAAGAGCTCAGCCGGGGCCAAGTGGAAGGATGACGTTAAGTTTCACTAGAATTGTTTAAACAGACGCACAATCAAAATAAATGGAGTAACCTTTCAATAATGTTTAGTCTTCCCTCAGAATGAATATGTTGTTAGTGCGTGTGTGCGTTAGGTTAATGCTATTAATAGTTTCTGTGGCATTTGGGCTGTCTCTGCTGAGACAACCAGGGAGCTGAGGGACAATGACTGAGAATGTGGGGGCAGACGGGTGAGGTGTGGAGGAATCATCATTTCAAGTGGCTGGAGCTGACCATGACAATAAAAGTATGAGGCAAGGGAAGGGAGGGGACACATACACACACACACACACAATATCCCATGTATTCATCAGTAATTAAGAGTCTTGATTCCTGTCAGAGTGGTGTGGAGGTCAGCATGAAAGAGAAGGACTGCAGAGACAGCCTTGTGCTGCAATAAACTTAGGTCACCTGATTTTGGCTTAGTTACAATTTTCTCAGCATAATCTGCCTCACATGGTTTGTTGAGGGGATAAGGGGGGGGGGAGTCATGTGGGTGGAGGGGGAAGAGCATGAACTCCTTAGAGGAAGTCTAGAGTAAAACTCCAGTAAACAAAAGATTATTCCACAGAGACATGGCTCTGCTATGAGGTAACTGAGAGGCATGTAGCTCTGACAAGCAGATCTCGGATGCCATTAAGAGAAGGAGAGACATGGGCAGATCTAATACAGCTGTCCTAGTTCTTGGGGAAGTGTACAGATTGTCTTTATTTTACAGGGCTACTCAATGGATTGGGCCCCCATTTTAATGAAAGAGGAGAGCCATTTAGATTTTCCTTTCTGGAAGAAATATTCCCTGAGTCACATACACCTGGCTCACAAAATCATGAGTAACTTTTTGGATAAGAGATGTTGTCTGGCAATCTTGCATAAGAGTGAGGCAACAGGGAAAGCCTGGGAGACCCAGGTTCAAATCCATACTCTCCCATGAAGCTAAGGTTACCAGCTCTGAGTCAGGAAATTCCTAGAGATTAGGGTTACCAGTTCTGGCTGGAGAAATATCTGGAGATTTGTGGGGTAGAGTCTGGGGAGGGCAGGGTTTGGGGAGGGGAGGACTTCAGCAGGGTACAAAACCATAAAGTCTACCCTTCAAAGCAGTCATTTTCTCCAGGGGAACTATTGCCTGGAGATCAATTGTGATAGCAGGAGATCTCCAGGCCCCACCTGGAGGTTGGCAACCTTACTAGAAATTGGGGGATGACACTGGGGAAGGAGTAGGAGTCTCAGAATGGCTTATGATCTCCTTCCCTTCCTCTCCCCACAACAGATGCCCTGTGAGGTAGGTATGGCTGAGAGAACAGCTCTGAGAAAACTGTGACTGACCCAAGGTCACCCAACAGCTGCATGTGGAAGAGTGGGGAATTAAACCCAGATTAGAGTCTGCCGTTCTTAACCACTACACCAAACTGGCTCTCTTTAGTAGGGTTTGGGCACAGAAGGGGCCTCAGTGCAGTATAGTGTTATAATGCACCATCCAAAGCAGCTATTTTCTCCAACAGACAATCTCTGTTGCCTAGAGGTCAGCTGTAACTCTGGGAGGTCTCCTGGCCCCACCAGGAGATTGGCAGCCCTACATGATGAGGCTCACTGGGTAACCCAGGGCTGGTCACTCTTTCACTCAACCTAAATTTTCTGTTGAGAATGTGAAGGCGGGGTGGGGGGAAGGATTGTGTATACTTTGAAAGAAGGATGGGATAAAAAATGGATACAAATATAGCAAGGGAGACCTTTTCTGATGAAAAGTTAGCAGGACTGCCTTCACACAAGGATCTTAAGGTCTGAGCAGGTTTTCCAGCCAAAACAGAGTGAAGACGCTAGAATGATCATCCAAACAAAACTCAGCCTCTGAGTGTCTGAGGTTCACCCGTGGCTATTTTTTATTTCAGCCTCCCTTCTACAGCTTCAATTTAATTTTAGAACAAGAACTTCTCTGTGTAAACCACAAGCCGCACTTCCCGCTTCAAATAGTGAAAGGTATAAAGTTTTTTTTAAAAAAAAAAAACTCGACAGTACAAAAGGCTGGTCAGTCTTAACACTCAAATTGACTAAACTCTCTTGTAAGCAACCAGTTTTCCTGAAGAACCCCTGGAAGATTATGGTGATGGATAGTATGCGACTACTACTTCAAATTTATTATATGTGGCCATTGGTCATTGGCCATTACTAGTTAAAACATACTAACAATTTCAAAATACATCATCTGCCTTTAAGTATTTCCTTTCACACTCAAATATACTAATTACTTTCATTTTAAAAAATACAAATATCCATCTCCAGCTCCAAAGATTCACAGGCAGGTTTACAAAATACAAATTACATATGAGGACATTACATTTCATTTAGCTGCTTTCATGAGAACCACCTTTGCTCTGACTTTCATAGCTACTAATGGGAAAAAAAATGCCACTTTGTTAGAAACAAAGGGGTCCACATCTGAAAGCGAAAATATTAATTTGTCTATGTCAGAAAAATAGTACAGTTGATCTGTTACCCTAGTCAAAATTTTACTTCTAAGGTCCAACTACAATGGGCAGACCATAACATAATGAAAAAGTTCTTCCACAGATTTTCTGCAAACATAGATGCATTGTTCCTGTGGCATTTTTAGATATCCAGTAAAAATAATTAGACTGCTTTTGCATGCTTACCCCCAAACCTTTTGAAATCAGAATGATATCTTGTCAAATAGCAGCCCTCCAGGGGCTGGAATTGACTCAAAGGGCGTTTTCGCACTGACCTTCTAGTGGCGCGACCACCCTCTTCACACCGGAGGATCTGCCCGGATTTCGCACAAGAAGCGCCGGAGCACCCAAAAGAGCCGGCGACTTCCGTCGCGAAACCCGCTCAAACGGAAACCGCCAAGAAGCAGGAAAACGTTTGAGCGGGTTTCGCGACGGAAGTCGCCGGCTCTTTTGGGTGCGCCGGCGCTTCTTGTGCGAAATCCGGGCAGATCCTCCGGTGTGAAGAGGGTGGTCGCGCCACTAGAAGGTCAGTGCGAAAACGCCCAAAGTATTTCTAGTTGATGATCCTTAGCATGGCGCTTTACTACAATATATTCCTTTAAATAAACATTTTAATTTTTAAAAAAAGAAACATATTCTTGAGAAACAGTGTTTTATGAACTACTTCACTTGAAGAGCAGATTTTTAAAAATTGAATTTTTATCTGACCCTTCTTCCAAGGAGCACAGTGGGCCATCACAACAACCCTGCGAGGAAGGTTAATCTGAAATATATTTATTTTATTTAGGTAATTTATATTCCGCCTTTTCCCAAAAATGGGCCCAGGGTGGATAACATTCTAAAAACAGTATAAAACAACAGTTAGAACCAAATCAATTTGAACAACACACAGGGCTTTTTTTGAGCGAGAACACACAGGAATGCGGTTACAGCTGACTGGGCATCAGGAGGTGTGGCCTAATATGCAAATGAGTTGCTGCTGAGCTTTTTCTACAAAAAAATGCCCTGACAACACAATTTGACAGATAATAAATTAAAATGGCGGCTCATGTTGGTTGGTCCAGGGTTATTTATTCTCAGGGCAGCAGATTATACCCTGCGGAGGCCCCTCCCTTCTCAAACCCTGCCCTCCCCAGGCTCCACCCCCAAAATCTCCAGGCATTTCCTAGCCCAGAGCTGGCAAATCTACTTAGGAGCCAATGGCATGAACTCTTTGGCCTGGCCTTCTTCCTCCTCAGGTCACATTCATATTGTATCAGTGAGCTCAATAAGTTAATTATGCATTGCATGGAAAAAACTCTTTGTGGCCTACCATTAAACTTTTGTGTAGAATCAACAACCTTGTGGGGGAAAATGCTTCTGAGCTTCAGGGAATATAAAGGTATGTGTGTGTGGTAATGGGTTGTTTTCTCTCTTGCCAGAGGAAGCTCCAGCCTGCAGTATGAACTTGGCATTTGTTTCCCCGTGAAATACAGTCACCTTTAATTAATATGATGATGATGCTGTCTGGCATTTTAGCTAGCTCAACAGCCTGTGCGTTTCTACCTTGGGCCACGTGCCCATTCGACACTCAGATAAATAACATTTAAAGGCTTGTGGGAAAGCTTCCGGAACACTCCAGAGTTTCAGCTACCTCAATGTTTTTGATTGCCACCTTTGGGTTGTGGGGAATTGCAAGCTAGGCTGAATTCCTCATCTCTTCTATGAATCTTGAAGAGGCTAGGATGTTTTATCTTTCTTTCTTTTTTTTTTAACACTCTGCTGCTGACTCCAAAACTAAAAAAAAAAAAAAAAATCAACTGTAAAACTGGGAACTGTGTGGAGGTCAGAGAGATCTTTTAATTTTTCCAGTTAGGGACAGAGGACAGTGCAGACAAGAATAAATATGTAAGGAGGTTATACTTGTTTGAACCCATGCACCAAGATTACATGTGCATAAGCAGTAGCTGTGTAAGGTCAGTACTTATAACTCATACCTTGTGTTTTTCCAGCAACACACAAGTACATTGACCAGTTCCACAAGTTTACTGGTTTGATTTGGATTTTGCTTCTCAGCATGCAGCTAGGCTTGGAGGGAAAGTGGGAGACGGTTTAGTTTCTATCAACTTAGGTGCCTCTTGCAAACATTAGGTCATCCAGCTAGGGTTGTCGACTCTGACTTTGGAAATTCCTGATGTAGGGGCCAGTGGGAGGGTGAACTTTGGGGAGAGGCAAAATTTAATGGGGATGTGATGCCATAGAACAAAAAAAAAAATGCAATGGCGGTTAATACTTTTGCCTCTGGCAGTTTTTCAACACAAATCTAAAACCGGAGTCCTCAATGGCATTTCACTCCACAAAAGAGAACAAATGTGTGCCTTTTCTCATGAGGGGCAGAAGAGGATTTTTAAGTAGAAAAAGAAGGAAAATAGATGGGGAGAGTGGGGAAAGTGGAAAGAAAGCAACTTTAACTCCCATCTGCCAGCTGGCGTGGCTTGGAGAAGTGATTTAAAGAGAGAAATGCCTTCTCCTAAACAGCCGATGGGGCAGTGGGGGCTTCGAGAGCCACACAATATGTGCGAAAGGGTTTCATGTGGCTGCCAAGCTGCAGTTTGGCCACCCCTGAGCTAGAACAAGGTTGTTAACTCTCATTCAGTGCTTGCCTTCTGCTGCTTGCCTCACGGTCTGTGGGGAAAAAGATCTCTTCCAGATCCTTTTTTATTAGAAGCTTTGCACCCCGGGGCCTTGTGAGAACTGCTCTTCTACTGTGATGGTGGGAAATGCTGTCCAAGTCGACCCCGTGGGTTTTCAAGGCAAGTGAGGTTCCGAGACATTTACCACTTCCTGCCTCTGTGTCATGACCTTGGTATGCCTTGGAGGTCTTCCATCCAAATACTAGCCAGGGCTGACCTGATTGTATTTCAGTTGTCCCTTTGTGGCCTGTTGTTTGGTATAAAAGTAGTATATGAACATACTAAACAACCCGTAGCTACGATAGGCTGACAGCCTCCGTCGGACTTTGAGAGCTCCCTGATTTGCTGCTGATCTCCTCCAGACTGCAAGATCAGTTCCCCTGCAGAAAATGGCTGCTTTGGAGAGTGGGCCTTATGGGTTATACCCTGCTGAAGTCTCCCCTCTCCAAACCCCACTCATCCCAGGTTCCACCCTCAAAACTTCCCAACCTGGAGCTGGCAACCACAAATGCGTGCCTGTAGCCTTTTGAACTGAAGCCTGTTGCTGGTGCTGCCAGCACTCTGATTAGGGTTGTCAGGTCTGTGTTGGAAAATACCGCAGCATGGTACAATGTCATAGAGTCCACCAGGGGTGGGATTCTAGCAGGAGCTCCTTTGCATATTAGGCCATACACCCCTGATGTAGCCAGTCCTCCAAGAGCTTACAAAAAAGAGCCTTGTAAGCTCTTGGAGGATTGGCTACATCAGGGGTGTGTGGCCTAATATGCAAAGGAGTTCCTACTAGAATTCTACCCCTGGAGCCCACCCTTCAAAGCAGCCATTTTCTCTGCCAGCTGGAGATCAGTTGTAAAAGTGGGAGATCTCTAGGCCCCACCTGGAGGTTGGCAACACTAATTCTGATGTGTAGCTGTTAGCAAGTGAGTGAATAATACTGATGTCCTGATTCACTTCCCTACATGAACCAAGGACTGTCATTATTAGGAGAGGATGCCTATCTCTACATCACATCCTCCAAGGAGCTCAAGGCAGCATAAGTGGTTTGCTTCTCTTTATTTGTTTCCAACCCCCCATGGCTTTTGTGCAATAGGTAGGGTTGACAGCTCTGGGTCGAGAAATACCTAGAGATTTTAGGAGTGAAGCCTGAGGAAAGCAGGGTTTGCAAAGAGGAGGTTCTTCAATAGGGTATAATGCCATAGAGTCTGGCAGCCATTTTCTCCAGGTGAACTCAGTCACCTGGAGATTAATTGTAATAGTGGGAGCTCTCCAGCCACCACCTGGAAGTTGACAACCCCTAGAAATAGGTTAGGCTTGAGCGACTGGCCTAAGATCATGCAGGGCTCTTCAGGCCTGACTGGGACTCTGAAGCCGATATAACACATGAACACCTGTTGCTTGAACCCTAGCTGCTGCTTACCTTTATTCTCTATTATGCATGAGGCCAAGAGATTTCTTTTTGCTCAGGCTTCTAACTGAGGGGATTGGTTGATCTTCTTAAATTGTTTTTGCAGTCTGCTACTAGCCTGAGGGATGTTTTGCAAGGCTCATTTTAGGCTGCCGAAATGCTTAACGCTGGTTTTATGCTCTCTGGCTGGGTTTTTTATGGTTTGTTAATTTTAATTATGTTCATGCTGTTTTTGTAATTTTATTATGTTTGTGAGCTGCCTTGAGGAAGTCTCTGAGAGGCAGCCTATACATTTTCTAAACAAATGATGGTTTATAGACACTAAGATACACATGCTTAATGAGACAGTTCTATAAATTTCTGTTGGTTATTGTGAAGGCGTTAAAGTGCTTCCATTTCTTTGAAAATCCATCTGGATAGGGGCATTCCACCTTAGTAGACATCCTGCTTTGGTATTTCGATAGTAAAACATACCTGACTCATGTGGACTTGGGTTTGTTTGACTAGCCTTTTTTCAGGTATGTTTTCTGCAGGCTGGGTTCATTCGTGGTCATATATTGATGATTTTTAATTGCCTTTAGCTCATGAACTAAAGTTTGTCACAAATTTTGGGCAATTCATATTTTGCAAAGCAATGTTTGTGAACTAAAGAACGGCTACAGACTTCCATGAATTTCGGTGCAGTTTGCGGTTCATGAAGAGCAGAAAGCAGGGGTATAAATGGTTCTGAGCCATTTAAATCCCTGCTTTCTGCTCTTCACAAAAAAACAGCTGCTTGGAGCCATTTAAACCCCTGCTTCCTGCTCCCCACCATCTTTTGTGGGGAGCAGAAAGCAGGAGTTTAAACTTTAAATGGCTCGCGAACTGATACAAACCGGTTCAGTTTGCAGACCGGCGTATCAGTTTGTGGTTCGGTTTGTGGTTCAGCCAGGAACTATGAACCAAATGCAGTTCATGCCCACCCCTAATTGTGGAGTTTTTTGTCTGAGCTTTGGAAAGGTGATAGAGATGTATTTTAAATAAACCACAGTTAAAGGAGGAGGTGAGGAAGATTTGCATGAAGAAAATCCCAGGTTCAGTCGCCTATATTTCCAATTAAAGGATGCAATTTAGGGTTGACAATCCCCACATAGTGCATGGATAGGGTTGCCAACCTCCAAGTGGTGACTGGGGATACCTCTAGTTTACAACTGGTCCCAGGTAACAAAGATCAGTTCCCCTGAAGAAAATGGCAGCTTCGCAGGATGGACTCTATGGCACTAGGACCCCACTGAAGTTGATCCTCTCCTCAAACTCCACCATGCCCGGGCTCCACCTCCAAACTCTCCAGATATTTGCCAACCCAGAGCTGTCAATCCTAGGCCTGGAGTTCTATCAAAATTTCAGCTAATTGTCAGCTGACAAGAAATCAATTCCCTTGGAGAAAATGGCTGCTTTAAAGGGTGGATTCTATGGAATTACATCCCTGGTGAGCTCCTTCCTCTCTATATACTACTTCCTCCCTAGGCCCAACCCCAAATATCCAGAAATTTCCTAACCTGGAGCTGACAACCCTAGCAGATGTAGGTGTGACCCTGAAGAGTTGGTCATTCAGAGAAGACAGTCCTGACCTTGATGGTTCAATAGTCTGACTTGGAATACAGCAGTTACTGATATATGTTCCAGGCTAGTTGACAAGCCTAATCAGGCTTTTTTGTAGGAAAAAAAAACCCAGTAGGAATTCGTTTGCATATTAGGCCACATCCCCTGACGCCAAGCCAGCTGGAACTGCGTTCCTGTGAGTTCCTGTTCAAAAAGAGCCCTGAGCCTAATACTGTCTGTATTCCAAAGATTTCAAGGCTGAGACAAGATTTCGATGGGCAGAAGTGAAAAGAGGGCTCTTATGTTTATCTCTGTGTGCTAAAGCGTGATCTATGGCCTATGGGCAAGGGGCATATACAGTAATAAGCTTCTCCTCAGAGCACTTTGAACTTGGTCCTGGGCAGGGAAACAAAGGCATTTCTGCAACAGAACTTTTTTTTTTTTTTCAAAAAATGATCCCTCTGAAACTCTTGAGAAGACATCCTCGGAAAAATGGATTTAAAGATTTCTTGGAAAGCTGAGGTTGACCCCATGCTGACCTTTTCATATCAAGAAGAAGCCTGAGATTCTTAAAGCCCTGGAGCTTGTAGCTGCATCGACACAGATGCATTCAATCTGTATATTAGCTTGTCTTTATGATATTCTTTTCAGTGCTGTGTTCTATGGGGTGTTTTTTTTAAATCATACTGTAGGTTGATACTTGCCAAATGCAACCCAGATCCCTGACTCCCCACCCAGAGGTGTCCAAGGTGAGTAGACTTTCACAATGCTTTTTCTTTCATTAGCTGGTGATAGGGTTGCCAGTCTCTAAGGGGGGGGGGGGGGCGGCTGGGGATCCCACAGAATTCCGGCTCATCTCCAAAGATCACTTCCCCTTGAGAAAATGGCTGCTTTGGAGGGTGAACTGTGTGTAATTGTACCCCGCTGAGGTCCCTGTCCTCCCCAGGCTCCACCCCCAAATCTCTAGGAGTTAGGATTGCCAATTCCCAGGTGAGGCAGGGGATCCCCCAGTTTGGAGGCCCTCCCCCTGCTTCAGGGTCATCAGAAAGCAGGGGGGGATATGTCTGCTGGGAACTCCATTATTCCCTATGAAGATCGATTCCCATAGGGAATAATGGAGAATTGATCAGCAGGTATCTGGGGCTCTGGAATGGCTGGAGTTTTTTTAGGTAGAGGCACCAAATTTTCAGCATAGCATCCTGTGCCTCTCCTCAAAAGACTCTCCACATTTCAAAAGGATTGAACTAGGGGGTCCAATTCTATGAACCCCAAAAGAAGGTGCCTCTATCCATTATTTCCATTGGAGGAAAGGCATTTAAAAGGTGTGTGGTCCCTTTAAATGTGACGGCCGGAACTCCCTTTTGAGTTCAATTATGCTTGCCACAACCTTGCTCCTGGCCTCACCCTGATGTCTCCTGGCTCCACCCTCAAAGTCCCCAGATATTTCTTGAATTGGACTTGGCAACCCTGTTAGGAGTTTCCCAATAAGGTTGTCAGATCTCCCCAGTGGAGGCAGGGTTCCCATACCACCAGGTGTTGCTCTCCCAGCAACTGATCAACTGGCTGGTTAGGGACTTACCAGGAGAAAGAGGAAGGCCCAGACCATGTCGCTGGCATCGCACAGGAAGTGACATCATCACATCAGCAACATCTAGGTGACACTCTGGTATTTGTTCAAAAACTCTATGGTAAAAGCTGTTTTTACCGTAGAGTTTGTGCTCAAATACTAGAGAGTTTCCTGAATGTTGTTGGGAATGATGACATCACTTTCTGTGTGATGCCAGCAACATAGCCCGGGCCTTCCTCTTTCTCCAGATAAGTCCCTAGCCAGCCAGTATGATGCCAGCAATGTGGCATGGGCATTCTTCTTTCTCCTGGTAAATCTCCCCATTTCCCACTAGTTTCCAGAAGGGATCTGGCAACCCTGTTTCTCAAACTGGATCTGGCATCCCCCTCCTGCCCCTGCCAGTAGCCAAGGGGGGCCTGGCAACCGTATCTCCAGACTACAGAGATCAGTTCCCTGGGCAAAATGGCTGCTTTGGAGGGTGGGCTTTATGGCATATGACTCCATGGCATTATACCCTCGCCAATCCTCCTGAGGCTCCATCCCCAAATCTCCAGGAATTTCCCAAGCCAGAGCTGGCAACCCTAGCATGGCTACATGAACTTTTGAAAATATAAAGGGCTGTAGCCAAGACTTCCTAGACAGCAAACACGTCAGCTATCCTTGTACACCAGGCACAGTCCCTATATTTGTTTTCTATCAATTACATTTTTATCCCACCCTTCCTCCAAGGATCTCAGAGTGCTTACATGGTTCACATTTCTCTTTTATCCTCACAAGAACATTGGCTTGGCTGAGAGAGAGTGACTGGCCCAGGTTTACTCAACAAGCTTTATGATGGAGTGGAGATTTAAAACAAGGGCTTCCTAATCCCCATCCCGTCTTCCTAACTGCAGCACCTTAGAGACTCTCAGCTTAATTTTATTTGTTCAAAGGATGTAAACGTTGCCTTGCCAAAAGGAATTTTTAAGGCAGTTTACGGTGCAATGCTGAATTAATCTGAAATCAAGGATCAAATGAAATTAATACAGGGAGGGAAATAGAACTTGCAGAAGTGAAATTGCTATTTTCTGCTAATTGCCACTGATAAACTTGGGGAAGAAATTGAGGATACCTTTTCAAAAACGTGTTAGTCTTACCTGCCTGGAGCCTGTGACAGATCGATGCACAGGATAAACAACTGGAAAATCCTCCCTGGTTTCCCACCCTCAGCCTGGTCATGCAATAGTGCAGGGGTGGCCAACGGTAGCTCTCCAGAAGTTTTTTGCCTACAACTCCCATCAGCCCCAGCCATTGGCCATGCTGGCTGGGGCTGATGGGAGTTGTAGGCAAAAAACATCTGGAGAACTACCGTTGGCCACCCCTGCAATAGTGTAATATTGCTGAGCTCAAGCACACCCTTTCTGTTTCTGGTTTGTGTGTGTGTGTGTGTTTGTGTTTTCATCCAGCCTGTTTTTTGTTGTGATACCTGTCTGGAATAGGGTTGCTAACCTCCAAGTAATACACAACCGTGAATGGTTATAGTGACCAATAATTACTAAAACTATATTGCAATGCAATAATGTGAGAATAGGTGAGAATACACAAATGCATAGAGACATAGACAAAGCTCTCAAAGAGGGCATTCATGGAAGATTATAGAGCACCAAAGTACAGGGAGTCGACTTGTAGCTCCTGCTTCAACAAATCCTCAAGCAATGGAAAGCTCTACTCCATTTTCCTTCGAATCAAATAATCCATGAACCACAATTCATACAGCTTCACAGTTAATCAGTATCAACAACCTCTTCCATAAAACACTAAAGTAATCTCACAATATTTCATCCAAAGACATATAGACCGTTTTCGCACACAGCGTGCCACGCGGTCACGTTCCTGTTCTCTCCGCAGCGTCTGTCGGATTTCCCATTATCTGCGCCGGAGTTACAGGAAGTGCCGCGACTTTTGCGCAGCAAACATAAACTGGGTTTTAGCGGTTTACGTTTGCTATGCAAAAGCCACAGCTCTTCCTGTAACTTCGGCGCAGATAATGGGAAATCCGACAGACGCTGCGGAGAGAACAGGATTGTGACCCCGTGGTACACTATGTGCGAAAACGGTCATAGTCTCAAGTTCAACTACAAACAGGCACCAGCTCAGAAATGGCTCAAGACTGCCATGAGGGCTGCCTCATTCTTACACCAATGAGGTCCCTCCCCTCCCCAAACCCCACCCTCCCTAGGCTCCACCCACAAAATCTTTAGGTGTTTCCCAACCCAGAGTTGGCAAACTTAGTCTGGAAGCATGTTGTTTTCTTTCAGACATGTATCCACAGCTGTAAAATGTATGGTTTTCACTGAGGGAGAATTAAAAAAAAACAAAACCCAGAGGTTTTCGTTGCTTTCAGAAGCTTGATGCATTGAAGCACATTGCTGTCCATGCTGCTTCCATATTTATTTGACATTCTTCATATTAAAACAGGGGTATGCTGGGTCAGGTCAAGGAACATCTAGTCCAACATTGCGTCTGTAATAAAAGCCCAGCCAGTCAGATCCTTCTGAAACTCACAGGCAGGACATAACAGCTATGGCCCTCTTCTTATGATTTGTCTATAATCTTAGTATATTGCCTGTGATTGCGGAGCTTCTATTTGCCTATCATTATCATCATCACTCTAACGCAGTGATCCCCTACCTTTTTGGCACCAGGGACAAGTTTTGCGGAAGACAGTTTTTCCACAGACCGGGGGGGGGGGGGGTGATGGTTTTGGGATGATATAATTGTGTACTTTATTTTGGTGTAGTTAAGTGCGCGGACTCTTATCTGGGAGAATCAGGTTCGATTTCTCACTCCTCCACTTGCAGATGCTGGAATGGCCTTGGGTCAACCATAGCTGTCGCAGAGTTGTCATTGAAAGGGTGGCTTCTGGGGAGAGCTCTCTCAGCCCCACTTGCCTCATAGGGTGTCTGTTGTGGGAGAGGAAGATAAAAGAGACTGCGAGCCACTTTGAGATTTTGAATGCAGAGCAGGATATAAATCCAATGTCGTATTATTATTATTATTACTACTCCTACAACATTGTAATATATAATGAAACAATTATACAACTCCCAGCCTGGTTGCTAACAGGCAATGGACCAGTACTGGTCCACAGACTGGGGGTTGGAGACCCCTGCTCTACTAACAGTAACCTGTGCAGATGACAAAGGCAGCAAAACCAGACCACCCAAGGTATGCAGATAAAATATGTAGCCATGTATTATAGCAAACCTCCCCCCAGGTATGCAGGGAAATATGACTTTGTACGTTAGCCAAAGGAAAAAGAAAACCTCAGAAAGGCCTGATGAGGATTAAATATGCTCCAGAACAGATGGAATGTAGAGAGCAGCTGAGTGTCAGTGAAAGGGAAAAAAGGGGAGAGGAGAAATAAAGACTGTTCAGTCCCCCCAAGTGCTTGGAGAATCTTGGCAGGGGGGGGGGCAGATTCCAATTTCTCCTGCCTGCTCATGATTCCTTGCTTGGCCCCATCTAGTTTCCTCAAACAATCACTTGACCGCAAGGTCTGCTATCAGTTGGGCAGAGAAACAGGGCCACCTGCAGACAAGGAGTGTGTTACACTCCAATTTCCCCCTGGTGGCACACACCAAGGCCCTGCTTTATTTAGCAGTTTCTCCGTGACACCGTGCTGTCTCCGAGAATGTACTGCCCCTGGGGCTTTCCCCTTTAAGGTGGAGCAAGAAAGCAACACTTCCTTTGCGCTGACTTGAAGGGGAAACAGCACAACAGCTGCAGGCAGATCTTCTTTGTGAAAGCTCATCATAGAGTTGCCAGCCTCCAGGTTGAGCCTGGAGATTTAGAGTTACTACTGATCTCCAGACTACAGAGATCTGCTCTCTTGAAGAATATGGCTCTATGGCATTACAAGCCCCACTGTGTTCTCTCCCTTCTCCAGACCTACTCCTCCCTAGTATCCACCCCCAAATCTTCAGCCAGGGCTGACCCTAGACTGTCTGGCACCCTAGGCAAGACTAACTTCTGGCACCCCACTAGGGTTGCCAAGTCCAATTCAAGAAATATCTGGGGACTTTGGGGGTGGAGCCAGGAGACTTTGGGGGTGGAGCCAGGAGACATTAAGGGTGGAGCCAAGATCAAGGCTGTGACAAGCATCATTGAACTCCAAAGGGAGTTCTTGCCATCACATTTAAAGGGACGGCACACCTTTTCAATTCCTTCCTTCAATAGGAAATAATGAAGGATAGGGGTACCTTCTTTTGGGGCTCATAGAATTGGACCCCCTGGTTCAATATTTTTGAAACTTGGGGGGTATTTTGGGGAGAGGCACTAGATGTTATATTGAAAATTTGGTGCCTCTACCGCAAAAAACAACCCCCCCCCAAAGCCCCATATACCCGTGGATCAATTCTCCATGATTTTCTATGGGAATAAATCTCCATAGGGAATAATAGAGTTCCCAGCAGACATTTCCCTCCCCTTCCCCCGCTTTCTGATGACCCTGAAGCAGGGGGAGGGTCTCCAAACCAGGGGATCCCCTGCCCCCACCTGGGGATTGGCAACCCTACACCCCACTCCTGCACTGATAATGTCACTGAGTCACATGGGCCACTCCGTTTGGTGCACCAAGAAGGCTAGTACCCTAGACAATCGCCTAGTTCGTCTCGTGGCTGAGCCAGCCTTGTCTCCAGCCCTTCTCCAGACTTTGCCCTCCCCAGTCTCTACCCTAGGGTTGCTAATCCCCATGTGGGGGCAGGGGATCCCCAGGTTGGAGGCTCTCCCCCTGCTTCAGGATCATCAGAAAGCAGGGATGGGGGGGAATGTCTGCTAGCATGCCATTATTCCCTATGGAAACGGATTCCCACAGGAGATAATGGAGAATTGATCCGCGGGTATCTGGGGGGGGGGGTCTTGTTTGAGGTAGAGGCACCACATTTTCAGCATAGCATTTGATGCCTCTCCTCAAAACACCCTCCAAGTTTTAAAAGGACTGGACCAGGAGATCCAGTTCTATGACCTCCAAAAGAAAGTGTCCTTATCCATTATTTCCAGTGGATGGGAGGCATTTAAAAGGTGTGCAGCCCCTTCAAATTTGATGGCCAGAACTCCCTTTGGAGTTCAATTATGCTTTTCACAACCTTGCTTTTGGCTCCACCCCAAAGTTTCCTGGCTCTACCCCCAAAGTCCTCGGATATTTCTTAAATTGGACTTGGCAACCCTACTTTACCCCCAAATCTCCTGAAGTTTCCCAACCCAGTACTGGCAACCCTACTTCAGCCAGCAGCCATAGTGGACATAGGGGTAGACCTTAGCACCGCCTTCAAAATGGTGCTCCTCAGCTGCGGTATTCCCCTCCCCCTTTATCCCTTTAACATTCTATGCTGTTCAGCTGTGAACCCTGCCTGGGTTTTTTTGGGGGAAGGAAGGATTGCGGGGCTGTGGGGGAACCAGCAGTGCCCCTACCTGATTCTCATCAAATCCATGCTTCTGTGACCATCTGAAACCAATGAAGAGGGACAGTACCAGAAATGAGCAGTGTAGGGACAGGATGTATGAATATTATCCCTGCAAGCTTCAGGTCGCTTATGGCTTCTTTCACAGCAGGGGTACGTTTCCTGGTCCTTGTGTGAAAGTAGCCCCCACTGGGTTGTCTGCATAGGAGACAGAAACAGAAGCCATGATGAAAGAGACCCCTGGAGGCTTCCCGATTATCGTGGTGCCCCAGGTGGCAGCTTGTACAGAAAACTAGTCCTGTTTCGCTCCCCAGATTTTGTCTCCTTGGACTCCAGATTGAGAATTGGAGCAGAATGACAACTGATTTGGCCAATAGCAGGGCTTTTTTTAATAGCAAGAACTCCTTTGCATATTAGGCCACACCCCCTGATGTGGCTAATCGTCCAAGAGCTTGCAGTAGGCCTTGTACTCAGAGCCCTGTAAACTCTTGGAGGATTGGCTACATGAAGAGTGTGTGACCTAATATGCGAAGGAGTTCCTGCTACAAAGAAAGCCTGGCATACAGTATAAAGCAGTTCCCCAGTTCTCTCAAACCAGGTATGGACTTGGATTCTGTACAAGCTCCTGCTTGGCAGACACAACCATTGGAGATGGGGTTATCAGCAGGGATATTTTTGTAGGAAAAGCCCAGCATAATAGACCACACCTCCTGATATCACTATTGTTTTACACAGGGCTTTTTTGTAGAAAAAGCCCAGCAGGAACTCATTTGCATACTAGTCCACACCCCTTGATGCCAAGCCAGCCAGAACTGCGTTCCTGCTATTAAAAAAAAAAAAGCCCTGGTTATCAGCACAAGATCAGAGCTGGCAGCCCTCAGTGGAGAATCCATTTGATTCTGTCAAAGGATCACTACTTTTGACATTTTGTCTGTTCCAGGCAATTTGTAAAGTTTAACTTCTGTAATGCATTGTGGTAGCAGAACCGTTCTCTGGACACTGTTTTCTCCCACCACCAATAGGAATTACTGAATGAATGGAGTGAATCATACTGGAAACAGGAGTAAACGTAGTCACCATCGTCAGTGCTTGGAGGAAGAGAGAGGATTGGGGGTTCGCTTGGACTAAATTACCTTCCGAGCCTGCCCCACCCCCACCCCCATCCCATTCCAGTCCCCCTCTCCTACAGGCTGAAGGATCAGGAGAGCACGCAAAGAATGGAAAAACAAGTGGACTTCCTGTGGGAGACGACGTTTATAACTTATGCATTGCCTGGAAATGCCATAAGAAATTAATCTGTGTTACAGAAACAGCAGAGCTGCATTAATATTTTAATGTGGGAATGAATATTTAATTTGAAAGCCTTGATTTGAAAGCGAACACGACATCCCTGACACGAACAGCGGTGCCGCTCCTGTTAAGAAACGTTAATGATTTATTGGCTGTGTCGGTAGGGATAACTTCCAGCCCTCTTTTCCGTTACATAATGCCTTTGAAATATTGGTAAAGCGATTAGCAAGGACAAAAGGGGAGGGGGGGAAACGGCTTCAGGAGGGCCTTTTGGGAAAGGCTGACATGAGGGAGAACGCGAGTTCCTTGCCCCTTCGTTACAGTACCTGACGTGTTCCCTAGAGCTGCCCCCTATAGGCAAGCGGGGCCTTGGGACTGCTGGAAGCTCCACCAAACGCCTTGCAGCAGTTTCCTGTGGTGGACCCTTTTTGGCAGGGCTGAGTTTGGAGTGGCTGCAAGGCCTTCTCAGAGCCAGGGCTCAAATAGTGGCTGAAATCTGAGTAGCTGACAATTCCTCACAGCCAGTCTTCTCGCACAGCAATGTGGCCTTGCGTAAGCAAGCGAGGATGGGGCCTGCGGTGGATGAAAACTCTTTAGGCGTTGACCGCTCTTTGGAACAGCCCAAGGTGGTGGGGGAGGGAGGCAGGAGGCAGGAGGCAGCAGGAATGGCACCCTTTGCAGTATAGTTGACAACCACAGCTGATGGATATCGGAAGCAGCCTTATACCGAGTTGCAGGGCTTTTTTGTTGAAAAAGCCCAGGAGAAACTCAGTTACATATTAAGCCATACCCCCTGACATCACCATTGTTCGTAGAAAAAGTCCAGCAGAAACTCATCTGCATATCAGGCCACACCCCCTGATGCCAAGCCAGCCGGGACTGCGTTCCTGCTCAAAAAAAGCCCTGCTGGGTTGAATCATTGGTCTGTCTAGCTCACGTATTTCTCACTGGCAGTGGCTCTTCAGGGTCTTAGGCAAAGAAAGGTACTTCCAAACACCTCTTACCTCTTATCCTTTGGCTAGAGGTGTCAGAAGCTGAACCCAGCCTCTTCTGGGGGCAAAGAGTGTGCTGTGCCACTGAAACCCCTCCCCAAAGAAGCCCCATTTAGGAACATGAAAAGGGCCTTACACTGTGTCAGACCAGTGGACCTTTTAGCACTATATTGTTTACCCTGACTGGCATTTCAAAGTTTCAGGCAGAGAAAGGTCTTTCTTAATACCTGTTGCCTGAGTGGAGAAGCCAAAGACTAGAAAAATCCAGCTGTGTGGCTTTTTAATCAAAGGGAAAGAAATTATTGCGGAGGCCAAATCAAATCAAAATTAGAATGGGGATTTTCAGACTGAACCGACACGAGTTAGAGTTTCAAAACCACTGCTTGTTTCTTTCCACCTACCAGGGTACTAGGCACCAAAATCTCCGAAACAAACTTTGAAAACGTTCCGGACTAATAAAAAAACAACCTTTAAAAATAAAAACTTCTTACACTAAATAATAATTCCCTGGGCATGTGTTTGTAACACACTCTGTAACCCATTATCTGAAAACAGGAAAAGTCATCAACAGCTACAAAAAAAGCAATTGAAAAGACAGTGGTGCAGCTGCATGTGGTTTGCCCCATTTGATTGGTGCCCAGTTCTTGTGATTTCAGCAATGTGTTTCACTTTAACCATTTGCAAAACCTGAAAAGAGAAAAAACAAAAGCCAGAAATGTGTTGGCTGACCCAATGCAAACAGATGAGAGGTGTGAGCTGCCCTTTTCTAACATTTTAGCCTGTTCCCTTATAAAGATCAGTTTTAATAAAACTGACGTCACTGGAGTCAGAAAGAACCAAAGCAAAATATAGGGCACAATTGACAGGAAACCCATATTACAAGCCCAAGCTGCTTTGTTTTTTTTTATCTCACTTTTGTTGTTGTTGTTTGCTTTAGAAGGCAATTTAGTGCTTCTGGGCAAGGTACGGGAAGCTCGCATTCTCTCTCGAACAGTATTTGCGTCCTACAAATTAAGGCAATTCTGGCTTTCACATGGCCTTTGGCTGTGCAGTTATTCAACAAGCACAGTTGATGTGTACAGGCTTTTGGTGCACAGAGATCTCCTACCAAATACAAGTCGAGAACTAGTATGGGGTAGTGGGGAGAATATAGTTAATATCCTCACTAAGTCACAAAGCTCACCAGGTTCCCTTGGGCTGGTTGCTACTGGCTGAAACAGATTCGACACTGGGACCGATTTTGCGCTAGGCTTGTTCCGGGTGGAGAGCCCTTTTGCTCCCGGAGCTTCTCTCTGTTTTTGCACAAGTTGTCCCGGAGCTGCATGTTGGCACACTGCTATTCCACAGCAAGCGAGATCCTCTGACACGCGGTTTCTGCTTGCTGAGGAAAAGCAGCACGCCAACTAGCAGCTTATGTCAAAATGGAGAGAAGCCCCAGGGGCAAAAGGGCTCTCCACCCGGAACAAACCCTAGTGCGAAATCGGTCTGGGGGGGCATGGAGTTTCTTCACATTTTAAGGCAATGTGCTGTATAGGGTTATTATAATATAGTGGGTTCTAAGCTCTGAAGAGGCAAGGTGGTACTGAATAACAGCTCTTTATTCGATACAGCATGGTGGATGGCTGCACTGTAAAGGCTGAAGAACTGGTCCGACGAGGCCAACTACATACAAACCCTGTGCAAGCACGTTATTGGGTCATTCAAACAGGTGGGGGCTTGTGATTGGTGTAGGGCAGCAGGGATTTGGATCCTGCAGCCCATTGTTCCCAAGTTCCCAAGCTCCATTCGTATGGCTCCAATGAGCCAGGCAGAAACACCCTCTATTGAGTCTACATACACAACAAGGGTCTTGGCTCAGAGTAGAGAGCATGAGAAGATGGTTTTAACTCCTCCAACCCCACATGGTTTTGCTGTGCTTCAGCCTCTTCTGTGCCTGTGCTGCTACCCCAAGTTCAGGTTGGGAAATTCCTAGACATGTAGGGGTGCAGCTGGGGCAGGGTGGGACTTGAGAAGGGATCTTAGTGGGGTATAATGCCATCGGGTCCACCCTGAAAAGCAGCGATTTTCTGATTTGTTAAGAGATCAGTAGCAATTCCAGGAGAGCTTTTGGCCTCACCTGGCAACCCTATCCCATGTGGCAGCTGTTAGTTTGTAGAAAACAAAAATAGGAAGATCCAGTCAGGGACCTCCTGAGTCCTTGAGTTAACCCCTGTGTCTCAACCACAGCCATTTCACAGGGTGTTGTTTTCTGGGGTGGAGGGTTGTAGTGATGAGATGAAAGAAATTAAAAGCTGCCCTGTGCTTCTTTGGAGGAAAGGTAGGATTAGTAAATAAGAATTAAGAGGGCTGTAGATTTCCTGTCAGTTTTACTTAATTGTCTGGCAAAAAGTGATCTGGCCATGTCCTAGCAGGAACTCCTTTGCATATTAGGCCACACACCCCTGATGTAGCCAATCCTCCAAGAGCTTACAGGGCTCTTATTATAGGGTCTACTATAAACTCTTGGAGGATTAGCTACATCAGAGGACTAGGGGAGTGTGGCCTAATATGCAAAGGAGTTCCTGCTACAAAAAAAAAAAAAGCCCTGCTGAAAACTACCTCAGTTTCAAATGATAAAATATTATAGCGTTTGGGGAGCTTACAGAAATTACAAATGTCATGTTAAATTACACTCAAAATGTGACAATATTTTAGCTGACATGATGTTCCCCCAAAGGATCCTGGGAATTTTACTTTTGTAAAACATTGATGTCTGAAGGTGCCAGTTTGGTGTAGTGGTTAAGTGTGCAGACTCTTATCGGGGAGAATCAGGTTTGATTCCCCACTCCTCCGCTTACAGCTGCTGGAATGGCCTTGGGTCAGCCATAGCTCTGGCAGAGGTTGTCCTTGAAAGGGCAGCTGCTATGAGAGCCCTCTCAGCCCCACCCACCTCACAGGGTGTCTGTTGTGGGGGGAGAAGATAGAGGAGATTGTAAGCCACTCTGAGTCTCTAATTCAGAGAGAACGGTTGGGTATAAATCTGCAGTCGTCTTCTTCTTCATCATCTTCTCACTTCAGAACTGGAAGGAGAAAGGCTAGCTCCACATATTTTATTGCCTCAAGCAGCCATGTTGCCCATTTCTGCTCCATGTTTGGAACCTAACAGGTGACAGGATGGGAGGAACAACTGCTTCCTCCTGTATCAGCTCCATCTTGGAGTCTGGCAGCAGCAGGAGATTGCTCTTCCTGCCATACTACCTTCTTGGACAGCAGTATAGCGAGTGTCAAAGACTGCTGTGATGTATTTTCATGGCTTTCTTCCATACCATGCCAGCATCCCCCTACTAGTTTGGCACATTGTTGTTTTCTTCCATGCTGCAGTTTTCATTTTGTTCATTTCAGCTCCGCTTTCCAACCTATCATGGTCCTCTTTAATTTTACTTGTCTTCTAATATGTTGGCTGTCTCTTCGCATTTGGTGGCATCTGCAAATCTGATAAGGATTCCTTCCATCTTTTCATCTAGATCATTGGTCAAAATGATAAAGAGTACTAAGTCCAAGGCAGAGCCCTGCAGCACCAGGGGTGGCCAACGGTAGCTCTGCAGATATTTTTTTTGCCTACAACTCCCATCAGCCCCAGCCAGCATGGCCAATGGCTGGGGCTGATGGGAGTTGTAGGCAAAAAACATCTGGAGAGCTATGGTTGGCCACCCCTGCTGTTGTTAAGACCAGGGCTTATCTTGTAGAAAAATCCCAGCAGGAACTAATTTGCATGTTAGGCCACAGCCCTTGACATCACCATTATTTTGCATGGGACTTTTTTGTAGAAAAAGCCTGGCAGGAACTCATTTGCATATTAGGCCACACTCCCTGATGCAAAACCAGCCAGAACTGCATTCCTGTGCGTTCCAGTTTAAAAAAAAATGTCCTGGTTAAGATATTGTTGCTTTCTTCCTTGTGAAATTTCTTGGGTATCAAACCAGCTCTGTAGAATAGGGAATGGATGTTAAATAAGATCAAGTGTGTAGTGTAGCTATCTCAAAAAAGAAAGGGCAGAAAGTCTCACCCACCTCACAGGGTATCTGTTGTGGTTGAGGGGAGGGGTAAAGGAGATTGTGACCGCTCTGAAACTCTGAGATTCAGAGTATAGGGCGGGATATAAATCCAATATCTTCATCATCATCATTTGGCTGAATAAGCTCTAGTCATACACTTTTGTAAGACTTAATTTTTTACTTCATCATTTCATAAGTGCTAAAGCTAAAGGAAGCAAAAAGGAGCACAGTTGGATCAATTCTTATGTGTCATGTTAGGGAGTGGGCAAATCACAATGGGTGGAGAATTTTCACTTGAAATGACCCTGCTTTTCCATGGCAAGTGCATTATATCAGTATTTCCAGGTAAAATCCCACTTTGTCATTATGTATGAATTACGGTGTTACTGCAGAATGTCTTTCCAAAAGACAAGCAGAAGTGCTTTTAAGTGATGATAAACATACACTCACTGTATGTTTGAAGAAAGTACTCTGTTACTAGGGCTGAATTTGTTCGTCATAATCTAACTCTGATTTCTTTGTGATGAGAGGGAACTTGGTTTATTTTCAGGCTCCCTTAGTCTAATGTAGGTGTAAAAAAATTGTTTTCAGAGAAGAAATAAATCTCAGCATGAAAAACCCAAGCATCTTGACTGCATGTGAGAGGAGGAGTGAGAGGGGAAAGGAATATGTAAGCCTAGGAATTAACTAACTGTATTCTTGCCATGACATATGAATATAGCCTAAGGCAGCGTTTCCCATTTGCAGGGTCACGACCCGGTACTGGGCCACTCAAGCCTCAATACCGGGTCGCCAGGGACAGCCCGACAGCCCCCTCCCCTTTCTATTTATCTTTGGTGCTGCATGCTCCAGCCCCTCACACCCACGCCACTGACTGTAGCACTCTCTGAGTGTCCTCCAGGTGGAGGGCGCTAAGAGAGCACTACAGAGACTGCGCACTGGCCAGAAGCCCTCCCCCGTCCCTCTCTAATGTTTGGAAACATCAGAGAGGCTGGGGAATGCTCCTGGCCAGCGCAGAGTCTCAGTATTGCTCCCTGATGGTTGCTCACCCAGAGCAAGGGGAAGAAACTGGGCCATGGGTGGGTGGGGGGGAGTTTGGAAAACCCTGGCCTAAGACTTTTTCCAGTTGTGCTACTTCGGGGGGTATTTTTGTAGTGTGTGTGTGTCCATACAAGCCTGAAAGTTGTGGTGACTTTTCACGACCCCTATTGGGGCATGGAAGATGTTCAGAGAAGTGGCTTAATACATCCTGCCTCTGCCTCCCAGTCCTGGTATTCCAATGAAACCTCCCAAGTATTTCCCAGGGTCAGCCCTGCTTAGCTTCCAAGATCTGACAAGATTAAACTTGCCTGGGCTATCCAGGCCAGGGTGCTAGTTATGCTGCTTGATGTTAAGACTTTTTATGTTGATTGGTTGGTTGGTGGTGATGCTGGTTTTAGTGGATACTGTTTTTAACTGGCTGATGATTTCACTATGTGTTTTGGTATGTGTATCTATTTAATAGTTCATTGGAGCTGTTATATTGTTTTGTACTAGATATACATTATTTAAGTAAAATAATATGTCAATAATAAGAATAAGAGGCTGCGGCCTTTTAAAAAACTGTATAATCTCTCAAATATTTTGTGATTTTTATTTTTATTGGCTCCACCCAAGAGTCAGTGTAATGGAAAGAAGTGCAAGATAGAAATTATTCTAACGTAGTTAAATATCTATTGGGTGCAGCAAAGCAGTAAACATTTATGGACACTCCAAAATCCCTAACTAGGGAAATGCTTAAGACTGTGTTAAAGAAAACAAACATTTATTTATCCAGTCCTGTAGTTCCTCAGATCTTTGTAGCAAAATTGATTACAACTAGAAGCTGACTCACATTTGGCAACTGCCAAAAACCTGTCTCTAAGTAACTGCTAAAATGGCAAGAATTTGCATGTTAAGGTAGTTGCTTTTAAGAATCATGGTATTGGAAGGAGTCTTGTTCGCCATCTAGTCCAACACCCTGCTCAGTGAAGAAGATCTAAAGTTAGAACATTCCCAGCAAACAGTTTCCAAGCCTCTGCTTGAATCCACCACTTTGCTAAGTAATTGATTGTGTTTCTTACTGTTATGAAATTTATCCTAACAACTGGTGGAGAGCCAGTTTGGTGTAATGGTTAAGTGTGCGGACTCTTATCTGGGAGAACCGGGTTTGATTCCCCACTCCTCCACTTGCACCTGCTAGCATGGCCTTGGGTCAGCCATAGCCCTGGCAGAGGTTGTCCTTGAAAGGGTAGCTGCTATGAGAGTCCTCTCCAGCCCCACCCACCTCACAGGGTGTCTGTTGTGGAGGAGGAAGGTAAAGGAGATTGTGAGCCGCTCTGAGACTCTTCGGAGTGGAGGGCAGGATATAAATCCAATATCTTCTTCTTCTTCTTCTAACACTGAACCAAAATCTACACTGCTGGAATTTAAGTCCTTTGGACCTGGTCTTACACTCTGAAGCAGCAGAGAACATTGTTGCTTTCTTCCATATGACTGCCCTTCAGGTATTTGAAAAGTGTGGGTCTTCTTTCCCCAGTCTTCTTTTAGCCTTCAACTTAGCTTAGCCTAGTTCCTTCAACCTTCCTTTTATTACAGACCCTCAGTCACCCTCATTACCTTACTCTGAATGCATTCCAACTCACTAATATCTTAAATTGTGGTGCTCATAATTGGATAAAATATTCCAGCAAGGACTGAACTAGTGTAGATTAAAGCAAAACAAAAGTTCATATAGTCAAAGTGATGGTATTCCCAGTAGTAATGTATGGCTGTGAGAGTTGGACCATAAGGAAGGCCAAGCACCGAAGAATAGATGCTTTCGAAGTTTCGAGTTGTGGTGCTGGAGAAGAATCTTGAGAGTCCCTTGGACTGCAAGAAGATCAAATCAGTTAGTCCTAAGGGAAATCAGCCCAGGCTGTTCCCTGGAAGGTCAGATGCTGAACCTGAAACTCAAATACTTTGGTCACCAAAGGGAGTTCTTCTGGCCATCACATTTAAAGGGACTGCACACCTTTTAAATGCCTTCCCTCCACTGGAAATAATGAAAGATAGGGTCACCTTCTTTGGGGGTTCATAGAATTGGACCCCTTGGTCCTATATATATATACACACGTATATATATATATATATATACACACACACACACACAAGACTCAGATAATTTTTAGTTTCTGCTGTGATTCTTGAGCTTTTTCTTGACATTTCATTTTTAAAATTGCATTGCCAAATCCCACTTCGCTACCTGCCCTTACATTTTATGTCATGCATAGCCTGGCCTCACAAAGTCCCATTTGTGTAGAATCTGGCTGTCATAACAAATGAGTTTGACCAGGGCTTTTTTTGAGCAAGAATGCACAGGAACACAGTTCCAGCTGGTTTGATGTTGGGGCGTGGCCTAATATGCAAATGAATTCCTGCTGGGCTTTTTCTACAAAAAAGCGCTGAGTTTGACCCTCCTGGCCTAGGGCATCAGAGGTGGAGGGGCTCCAACAATCTCTGTCAACACCTGCCTGTGGAAAGTTTGATCCTTTCTTCCCTCCCTGTTGAGGGAAGCCTCTCTTTCTATTTCCCTCCCCAAGGAATGAGGTCGAGAAGGCATCCCACCTTATCACAGTGCTGGAGGGGTGAGCAGGGTGGGCAGTGACTTCCCACTTTCCCTCAGTTTGTGTGTGAGAGAGGGAGCTGGCAGCAGCTTCCTGGATTACCATTGTGTGAGGATAGATGATGACAAAGTTATTTGCCACCTACGGTGCCAAAATCCTTGGACCAGCCCTGCAGCTCATGTTCAGCTTGTTATAGACAAGCAATCCCAAGACTGCTGCCAAGTCAAATCTCATCCTATACCTGTGCACCTGAATATTTTTACCTGAATGCGGAACTCTGCATTTTTCTCTGCTGAGTTTTCATTTTGTTCATTTCAGCTCAGGTTTCCAACCTATCAAGGTCATCTTGAATTTTACTTCTCTTCTAATGTGTTGGCTGCTACTCTCCGTTTGATGTCATCTGCAAATCTGATAAGTATTCCTTCCATCGTTTCATCCAAATCATTGGTCAAAATGTAGAAGAGTACCACGTCCAAAGCAGAGCCCTATCCAGATCTCTCATCAGACTGTCCCTGATAAAGCACTACAGTTGTCCAGCTAGATATATGTCTACCTTGACAGCATTATCATCTAGTTCACATTTTACCAGTTTGCTAACCTAAACATTACAGAACTGTCTAAGCACCTCAAGCACCTGCTAGATTTTGGATCCAACCCAAGGTATTGGCGCTTCATTTTTAAAACTTTTCACATACTGACTTCCTCAGCAAAAACTCTCCTGATATGAGCTCTCAAGCTACCTGCACTCGGCACTGTGCCCTTGTTCCAGCTCCTTGTGTTTCATAAAGGAAAGACACTTTTAAAGCCTATAAAATCTATGAGGTGTTTTTGTTTGGAATGCTCTATACAGTGCTGGCTGCTGCATCTCAAAAAGCTATCACAGAGTATAGGCAATCAAAATAACAAGGAGGTTGAAACATACTACTTAGGAGAGTTTGAGATTTTTTTAGTTTAGGAAAAAATAAGAGAAGGGGAATAATAAGTATGTGAAGAAAATGGATAGAGAGAGGATATTCTGATTCTTGCTTTTTGTTGGACTTTTGAAACATTGTTGCTGTGAATTTCATATTATTGTGTTCTTTAGACTATCTAGTGGCAAGGAAAGGCAACATTTAACTGTTTAAGAGAATATTTCAAGACTTATTTGAGAGGTGAGGCCATCAAGCCACATGGAAGATAATAATAATACTTTTTAATTCATATCCCGCCCTCCCCGCCGAAGCAGGCTCAGGGCGGCTCACAACATATTAGTTCAATACAATACAATAAAATCATATAATTCAATAAATCTCTCTCTTGGCTTGACTTCGCGAACGAAGATTTAAGAAGGGTGCAGTAGTCCACGTCTGCTGCAGGCTCGCTGGTGGCTGACAAGACCAATGCGGGACAGGCAGATCCGGCCACAGTGGCTGCAGGGAAAAGTCTGATTTGGGGTTGGTGCTGTAGCAGTGCGATTCTTCCGCAATCTCCTTTTGTCCTCAAGACCAGCTATGCGTGCGTTCTCAAAGGAAGAGACAGCCTGGTGGATGGTGTGCCTCCATGCTTTGCGATCTGAGGCTAGGTCAGACCACTGGTGATGGTTGATGCGACAGGTGCCAAGGGATTTCTTCAAGGAGTCCTTGTACCTCTTCTTTGGTGCCCCTAAATAATATTCAATAAATACTACATTATAAAACCATCATTTAAATCAACATTCCAATTAAAATTAACAGTTATGGTGCTAAATTACAGGTTTTTAATAAATTGATGGCGAAATACAACAGCAGCGAATCTATCATTAGCTCAGCATTCAGTGAAGGCCATCTTAAAAAGAGTAGTCTTGCAGGCCCTGCGGAATTGCTCAAGACTCCGCAGGGCCCGCACTTCGTCCGGCAGTTGATTCCACAGGTGTGGAGCTGCGATAGAGAAGGCCCGTTTCCTTGTGTTCTTCAATTGTGATATTTGTTGGAGAATTACATTCAGTGCATTGGTTTTAAAATAACTGATTTGATGCATTTCACAATACTAAAAATGTGGAGTCCCCTCCTTTATTTATTTATTTAATCCATTTATTAGACACTTTTTAACATAGAACAATCCATTTTTCTACCATATGGAACTCAAGGCAGTTTACAGAGTCTTGCCTAAACCACATCTCCTTTGAGTTAGCTTTGAATAATTTCCCTTAAAAAAAACCCTGTCCCTGATGTATATGTAAAATAGTTGCTGCCATATAGATTTGGTGCCCATTTGGGATGGCTTAAGGAGGCTGGACATATTCTTGGGGGAGAGGTCAATCAATGGCCATTAGCTATAATGGGTACATGCAGGGCTATTTTTGAGCAGGAATGCAAAGGAACGTAGTTCCGGATGGCTTGGTGTCAGGGGGTGTGGCCTAATATGCAAATGAATTGCTGCTGTTCTTTTTTGACAAAAAAAACCCTGTGCAAAACAATGGTGACATCAGGGGGTGTGACCTAATATGCAAATGCATTCCAGCTGGGCTTTTATCTACCCAAAAAGTCCTGGCTGCATGGCATAAATCCAGGTGGGCAGCCGTGTTGGTGCAACTTGACTCTGGCTACATGGAATGTTCATGTTCAGAAGCAGTGTACCTCTGAAAGCCAGTTGCTGGAGGTAATTATCAGAGGGGGCACTTTTCCCTTCATGCCTTGCTTGTGAACTCTCTGGGGACACTTGAGGGAAACTGGGTGCTGGGTTAGATGGGCCTGTCTTCTGACCCAGCAGGAGTCTTCTTACTACCTACACTTTCAAGGGATGCTGCTCTAGTGAAATCCATTTATCACATATGCCTGAACATAACATATTATTCAACACCAACATTTTGCTTTCAAGATAATCAAGAAAAAGACCAACCGTGCTTCATTTTTAAGCTAATGTGCCAATTGTGCTCCAGTTGCCCTGATAATCACAGCTCTTCTGGTCAGATTAAAGAAAAATTGTTAAATTAAGCCAATGAAGCTCCAGCTTTGGGGTTTTTCTCCTTTTCTCTGAGGAGCCCACCACCTGCCTCATGTTTGAGGCATCTCCACTACACCTAACTGCTCAGGTGGTATGAATGGAATGTTTTGATTTAATTCAGTCCTGTTATTGCTTTCCTTTAACTGATCAATCAATCAAGCCATCGTTGCCTTTGCTGGCAGTGTGAACCTGGAGGAGAGAAAAAGGGAGGGGTGCATTCTTGCCAGGGATGGGGGAGAAGCAGAGAGCATCAGGGGCTGACCCTGGCAAAAGCCCTGTAGGCTGGGGTGGAGATTGGGTTAAGTTTTGTCTGAATTAAGATCAGACAAACTCAAGGAAGAACTGAATAGAATTCAAGCCTATGATTTTTAAAAAATGTATTTATTAAAACATGTTTATCAACAAATATTGTCACACTTCAAAGTCCAGAACTGCAGTGCAATCACGAGCAGAGTTGTACCCTGTCCATGAGCTTCAAGGGGTATATAACCAGGGCTTTTTTGGCAGCAGGAACTCCTTTGCATATTAGGCTACACCCTCCTGATGTAGCCAGTCCTCCAAGAGCTTACAAGGCTACAGGGCCTACTGTAAGCTCTTGGAGGACTGGCTACATCAGGAGGGTGAAGCCTAATATGCAAAGGAGTTCCTGCTATGAAAAAATGCTCTGGTTATAACTCTTCTTTGGACTTCATTGGACTAGAGCCCATTTCATAAAATGCTTCCATAATCTTGCAGGTTAGATTTCCAGTTGAGATATTAAAGTTCCATGGTACACACAGTTATCTCAAGCCTCCCTTCTCTCCTGTTCTGTCTTGTTTATGGTCTTCTGTGGGAGTTTCTCCATGGTGTGTGTGTGTGCGTTTGTGATCTTCTACCATAGTCCTTTATGCCTGGCCAGCTCAGGGTTTATCCATGGAGACAACTGAGTATGAATTCCATATATTTTGCATGTGTGAATTCTCACTGCGTTGTCTTGGCTGTCACCTCCCACATCTGTCCCCTAGAGATACCAGCCTCCAAGTGGGACCTGGGGATCCCCCAGAATTAGAGCTCATCTCCAGACTACAGAGATCAGTTCCTCTGGAAAAAGGATTTCTTTGGAGGATGGGGTCTATTGCATTGTACTCCCAGGGCCATAGCCAGGATTTCGTATTTGGTGAGGCCCACAGCAGGATTTGTTGCTTGGGGGGGGGGGGGCACCCGATTTGGCAGCCCTGAGCTCTTAGAACTGTAAACTGCCTTGAGTTCCACAAGCCAACCCCCCCCCCCTTTGCCTGGACACTTGGGAGGCCGACTTCAAGAAGACTGTTGTGACGGAATCAAAGGGTTAATGGGGAAGCTGAGGACTCAGAGAGCCCTGAGTCATGTAACCCGAAGATGGGGGCCAGGGGTGCTCAGAACTCTCAAGTCCTGAGTGACAGCTAACGGCTCAGAGGTTAACTGTCAGAGGAAAAAACGGTCAGAACTGTCCCAACCCTCCTTTGCTCTATGCACTGTGCTAGGGAAGAGGAGAGAAGAAAGTGAAAAGGGGGAAGGCTTGGGGAAGTGACTTTGGCACAGCTGAGTGGACAGGTGGCTGCTCATCACCCCCCACCATTCCTCGTTATTCTGTTGAGGTGACCTTCTTGCCCGGCAGCGGCTGCCCTGTACCCTGCCCACTGCTGCCTGATGCTGCCCCCCTTTCGCCTCCGCCACCAATGATGTGCTCAGACCAAAAGGTGTCTGGGGCTCTTCCACCCGGCAACTGCTAGGTGAGGATGAAGGCCTTTTTCTCACTGACTGCCTTGGCCCCTTCCTTCTTCCATCTCCTCGTGTTGGCATCAGCGTCTGATGCTTGTTTTGAGAGACATGGCAGAGAGGAGACCAGCAGCAATGCTGCTACTTGTTCAGAGTGGCAGTGAGCAAAGGGAACATATTGGAGGCCCTCCAGCGGAGGGGCCGTTCAGCTGGAAGGGGGGCTTTGAAAGGATGGGCTTTCCCCCCCAGGCCCCACTGTAGCTATGGGCCTGTGTACTGTGTCCACAACCATATTTCCAGGAATTTCCCAACCCAGAGTTGGCAGCTCTGCTTCAAGGTGAAACTAAGCTTTCATAGGCCCTTTTCACACTTACCAGTGGAAACCGGAAGGGAGTCGGTATTGTGCCGCTTGCAGTAATCCGAAACAGGGATGGGAGTTTTCAGACACATGTTTGTTTTTTTTCCGGTAGGGTTCCGTGATTGAAGCGAGCCATTTCACACTGTTCCGCTCTTATCTCGCTTCCACCAGCGCCAGCCGTTTTTGCCTGCCGGCTCGCGATCTCCAGCTTTTTTTTTTTTTTTGGAACGTCGGGCTAAGATCGCTAGTGTCACAACAGCAGCACCATAGAGATGGCTAGGCTCTATTGAGATAAGTTACCAGGTTTCAGCGGTGGCGATATCTGGCATCTTAATGGAGCCCAGCCATCCCTATGGTGATGCTGTTGTGATACATCGCTATTGCGCTATAACGCTATAGCGATCTTAGCCCGACGTTCCAAAAACAAAAAAAAAGCCGGAGATCGCGCGCGCCGGCGGGTGAAAAAGGGCGCGAAAACTGCTCCCGGGTTAGATACTGGACATTTCACACAGCACCCCATAGCGATTTCAACCCGGAAGGAGGGGTTGAAAAGTGGAAGAAGCTGCTCTTTGTAACGACTCAGGCACGCCTCACTACCGGGACAGCCGCGGGAGTGTGTGAAAAGGTGAGAGTATTCCGGTAGCAGCCAGTTACTGAATCGGGTCTGTCTGAAATGCCAGCAGAAACCCGTTACTGTTCAGTAACTGACCAGCTTCCATACCGGAATACATAGACTGTGTGAAAAAGCCCACAGTAAAATCCTAAGCAATTTACACTTTCCTGAACTCATTGGCTTCAGTACATTTTAGAAGGGTGTAAGTCTGCTTGGGATGGCAGTGTAAGTTACGCTCTGTTTCTACTCTACTGCTATTTGCATGGCTACCTTTTCTTCCACTGGGGTTGCTCGATGGAATCCTTCCAGCAGAGGAGGCTTTGAAAATATCACAAAAAGAGGAAAGGGAAAAATACCAACACATTCTAAAAGATAATTAAATCAGAAAGAAGTAGAGCAAGAAGGCAACACAAATAGCAAGAAGGAGATGGGAGGCAAGCGAGACTCAGTCAAAGATTTTATAAAGTTTGAGAAATCGAAAGTCTAACCATGGTGTGTTCTGCCCCAGTCTTTATTATACTGGAGGCAGTCCCTCTCATTCTTAGGAGAAATGACAAACTTTTTCTGCTTATCTGATTATTTCTGAGGATAAGGGCTAGCCCTAAACTATGTGGTACCCAAGGCAAGGCTAATTTCTGGCACACACACCCACACACAGACACACTAATAAGGGTGATGCCCAATTTGGTGCTCCTAGAAGGCTGGCACCCTAGGCAATTGCCTAGTTTGCCTCGTGGCAGGGCCAGCCCTGCCAAGGATCAACATGGCCACTCTCTTCCCAGAAAACTCTCTTCCTTGTCTATCATTTTTTCAGTGTGAGCCACTGAGGTGTAGTGGTTACAAGTAGCAGGATCAAACTGGGTTTGATTCCCCACTCCTCCACATAAAGCCTGCTGGGTGACCTTGGTCCAGTCACAGAACCCTCTCAGCCCCACTCACTTCACAAGATGCCTATTGTGGGGAGAGGAAGAGCAGGGGATCATTAGCTGCTTTGAGTCTCCTTAAGACAGAGGAAAGTGGAGCATAAAAACCAACTCTTCTTCTTCATCAAAGGAGGCGCTTAACTATTCGTCCCATCTGCTTCATCACCATGCACAGAGGCATGCATGAAGGTCATTTGGATTGCCATACAATCAACTTAGTGCTCTTGAACTTTGTTATACTTTTGTCATCAATTATACAGCCAAGACATGACCACCTCTGACTTCTCATTAGACAAATTGCTGAATTATAGTCTTCCCCTGCCCTTTGCTGCATCTCTGAGCTCCTGAGATTACATGGTTAAACTATTTCCACTTATGAAGGGCTGGGGGGGGGGGTGTTGCATCATAACTAGGGTTGCCAACTCTGGGTTGGGAACTAGCCGGAGATTTTTTGGGTGGAGCCTGGGGAGGGTGGGGTTTGGGAAAGGACTCCAGTAGGGTACAATGCCATAGAGTCCAGCCTCCAAAACAGCCATTTTCTTCAGGGGGAACTTATCTTGGTCATCTGAAGATCAATTGTAACAGTGGGAGATCTCTGGGTCTTGCCTGGAGGCTGGCAAGACTATCTGTAACAGACCAAGCTCAGGGGTCTTCTGAATGATTAAACTGGACTTCTTTGAGACTTCTTTAACCAAAGCTAAGAGAGAAGTAACTCAGGCACATTTATTTAAGGCAATTATGTACCAGATTTCCAGCAAACGTTCAAAGCACCTTGCACTATGTTAACCCTGATATGTGTTATAATTTAAAAAATAATAATAATTGTGTCCAAGGAGATGAGATTATTTTCTATGGAAGCATGTTGTACTGTTCAGAAACTATTGGGGGTGGGGGGGAAATCATACCTTTCTTTGGCCGACAATACTGTCCCTTGATAAGTTATGTCTAGGACTTGCCTGACAACCGGCATCAAGAATTTTCTTGTTGAGAGGTCTAAATTAACGTACAAATACTTTATGCATTCTTGAACAGCTGCTTGGGATCTGCAGTTTGATTCTGTAAATTCTGAGTGTATGTGAAAGCTGCTCTCTGCACAGGCACGGAAACAGCTCATATACTTACAACACAGCTGTTTTTAAAACCCTGTACTAGTGGGATCTAGTGTAAATTCCAACCCCAGTTTCACTTTTTTGGCAGAATGCAAAGAAACATGGATCTTCAGTGGTTTCCTCATAGGACATTATGACTTGTAGTTGAGTAAACATTTCCCCCGAAGTACAGCCACTTATCACTTACAGTTTTCCTTCTGTACACAAAAAAAGGGCAGAAATCCATTGATGTTGCCATTAATTTGTGTGTGTTTTTAAAAACTCAGCACATTAAATGTGTTTGGGGATAAAAATAAAAACAAAACCCCATTATGATTCCTACCCTCTTCAGAAAACCCTGATCCAAGGAAGTATTTCCAGTGTTCTGGAGAAGTGTTGCCCCGCTATATAATCTGGAGAAAATTTATCTCACTATAGAGAAAGAGAGAAGTACTTGGGGCAGAAAAGTACCCCAACCAACAACAAAATGTGCAATGTTAGTGCCATTTCTAATGAAATTGTTTCCCACATTTTGTGAAAGTGCATTTTCAGGAACTGTAATTTTGGGTATTAAAAAACACGGTGTATTCTGCTGTCATCTTTTTTTGCCATGGGACATTTTTCTACCCCGGGATACATTGACATTTGGCTCGGGGTAGAAATACACCCCATAATGTTAATAATCTACATTTTCTCAGAGCAGTTGTCCAAATTAATGATGCGTGACCTGTGCATGATGACCTTGGGGGGTATGTAAATGAAGTGATCCAGCACACTGAGGACACATGCCAAGAACAGCTACCTGGCCAGCTGCTATTTTGAACGCTGCCAAATGGAGAGATAACAAAACTGTTCCAAATACTGCTCATTTTGAATTACGGAATCACCAGTGCAAACATACTGAGTGTAACCCTATGGGTCTGGCCGTCTATTGAGTTTGGGTATTTTGGTATTTTTGTCCCTGTGAGGTATTTTGTCCCTGTGGCGGAGCCATTAGCGTTGAGGAGAAGGTCAGTCTGAGGGGGAAAGGAGTTGGGGGGGGGCAGAGATTTCTGAGGGGGGGAAGGAGGCAGAAGCCATCTTGGTCTGATGACAGAATAGAGAGGGACCTGAGGGGGAGTCTTGAGAGAGTTGCAGCTGCTACAGATCTACAGTGACTAAAAGCCTGAAGAACAGCAGCCAGCCAAGCTACCACCGCAGCCAGCCAAGCTGTGAGAGACTTTGAGAAGGCCTTAAAGTAGGGCTGCCAATCCTCAGGTATGGGCAGGGGATTCCCTGGTGTGGAGGCCTTCCCCGCACTTCAGGGTCATCAGAAAGCAGGAGGAGGTATTCTGGGCATTATTCCCCATGAAGACCGATTCCCATAGAGTATAATGGAAAATTCATCCATGGGTATCTAGGGCTCTGGGGGGGGGGCTATTTTTTGAGGTAGAGACACCAAATTTGCAGCACAGCATCCAGTGCCTCTCCTCAAAACAGCACCCAAGTTTCAAAAATATTGGATCAGGGGTCCAATTCTATGAGCCCCAAAAGAAGGTGCCCCTATCCTTCATTATTCCAAATGGAGGGGAGGCATTTAAAAGAAGAGTGGTCCTTTTAAATATGATGGCTAGATCTCCATTCAGAGTTCAGTTGAATTTGTCACACCCTTGCTCCTGGCTCCACCCCCCAAAATTTCCTGGCTTCATCCCCAAAGTCCCAGATATTTCTTGAGTTGGACTTGGCAACCCTACCTTAGAAAGATAATTTTGTTTAGTTCCAACTGCCCATTGTGTTTGAGTTTATATATTTGCATCCTGTTTTCATTCCCCATCCCTCTTTGTTGAATTAAACCCTATTTCAGGCCTCAGATTCAGTGGGAAGTCACAGGAGCACAGCCCCTGAACATTTCTGAGAGTTCCACCTCTTTGTCCATTGAATAGTATGTGCAGTTGCATAACAATCCCTGGATGAGCTCCAACACCTATTTTTCTACAAAATGAGCCCTTCCTACTTCTACAACTTTTTGGTTATAGATGATTGGAGGGTCTGGGAGTTGTTATTTGAATTTGTTTTCTTATTTATTTGCCTGCTGGCTGTCCCTCTTGTTAGCTATGGAGGCACCGCTACTGTCTTTTATCTCGCCCCCCGCTCCCCACCTTCATTAAGAAATGCAGGTCAAATAATTTCTTCCCTCAATGAGGATTGGTGGAAGAAACAGGTTACAGTGAGTATTGCAACCCAAAAAAGAATGGATGTTGTGAGCAGGGCAAATTCTGGTTTTGGACACGTTGTGACTTTGTTGTCATTGAGTGGTACTTACAGGATTGGATTTCTAGCAGGAGCTCCTTTGCATATTAAGCCACACACCCCTGATGTAGCCAATCCTCCAAGAGTTTACAAGGCTCTTTTTTGTAAGCTCTTTGAGGACTGGCTACATCAGGGGTGTGTGGCCTGGGTACTTGCACTTGAGTAGTATGGTTATTCGTGTATTTTTGCAATTGTGCTATGCATTTGTATTTTTGCCATATTTTGTGTAGTTCTATGTATTATAACATTAATAATAATATGACCATTCAGAGCATATAGCAATTCCCCCCTGTGTTTTTGTCTCCCCCCCCCCAGGCCTTGCATGCGGGAGCCCATTGAACTTTTCCACATTGTGAATACGGCAGCATTGCTGCTCCTCACCCAGGAAGGAGCCATCACACCTGTGGCCTTGGAGGCTCAGAAAGGAGGAGTTCCCTGGCAGCCCAGCTTTGCTGCGCGTTTTAACAGGTGGAAGGTCTCTGGACATGTGAATTCAGCTGTTTTGATACATGCCTGGAAAACACAACTTGTTAACCAGCTATGAGGCAAACCAGGACAGATTCTCAGCAGTGGGAGAAATGGGACTATTGGAGCCACATGTATTATCTTCCCCATGAACAGTTTTATTATTGACTTTTGTTTTTTTGGTTATCTTCCAAAGCAAGAAGATTAAGCAAGCGATTCTGCTTTGATCCTACCATTTGGAGCAGAAAACACGGGGGTCTGGATAAATGGTCCAAATGCTTCGCTGGTGTAGCTTTCATTATAGGGTTGCGTGAGGCCAAAGGCACCGCTGCAGTTTGTTGCTGGTGCTTGAAATTCCTAGGTTGGCTTGGCTTAGAGGTGACTTTGAGTTACTCATCCCTGCTATTTCAGCCAGAAAACTCCCATCTCGCTTCTCCTTTGTGCAAAACTGAACTCCTGATTCTTTATTTTTCTTGTCGACTTTCTGTTCCTTTACATTGAATTTTTTCCCATAAAATGTACGATTTTAATGTTATTTTTGCATTAAAAACAAGCACTCTACCTATAGTATATACCGGTTTGGTGTAATGGTTAAGAGCGGTGGACTCTAATCTGGGAGAACCAGGTTTGATGCCCCATTTCTCCACATCCAGCTGCTTGGTGGTCTTGGGTCAGTCACAAATTTGTCAGAGCTGTTCTCTCAAAGCTCTCTCAGCCCCACCTACCTCACAGGGTGTCTATTGTAGGGAGAGGAAGGGAAGGAGATGGTAAGCCTCTCTGAGTGAAGGGCAGAGTATAAATCCAACTCCTCGTCCTCCTCCTCTTCATTAATTATCATATATTATACTTATTCATAACATTTATTGTATATCAAAACATACAACATGTGCGCAATTCAAAAGAATCTACACCACCAATGGCAAAAACCCGTAAAGAACTAAAACCATCAATGAAAATATAAATGGATAGAAAAGTGTGGTGTAGTGGTTGAGTGTCGAACTAGTATCTGGGAGACCTGGTTTGAATCCCTAGTACTCATTTTATGCAAGCTTGCTGGGTGACCTTAGTTCAGTCACACCCTCTCTACCTAACCTACCTCACGTGGTTGTTGTGAGGCTAAAATGGAGGAACGGGAAATGATGTGAGCCAATCTGAGTTACTCTTAGGGAGAAAGGAGACATACAAATGAATGAAATGAAATGAAATAAATATTTTTAAAATATGGGATCTCTGGTCAGTGTTTGCTTATTCCTAGTGAGGTGCCAAGTCACTCTGCTTTCTCACAAATTCTTTTGTGCTTCCACAGGCAGGGGTGTTAAGTGCCTCTCTCACACACACTCACACACACACACATAACTCCTACTGGGATCCTTACTTGTATCACCCAAACTCAGCCTAAATATTGTATGAAAACTATTCATGCTACTTTCCTGCTCCCATGATCCCCCAGGGAGGACCAAGGCTCCTGAAGTTGAGTTCATCTCAGTTCCCCCTCTCCTGGGCCCCTTGACAGCACTGACTAGAGCACTTTCTGGCTTACTATGTAGTTCTAACGTCACACCAGCCTTCAGGATGGGGAGGGGAAATGAGAGCCGGACAGAAACCTCTGCCTTCCCTCTTCCCACCTTCTCCCGCTCACAGGTGCCCTCCAAAGTTAAGGTCAATGCCATGATACATCATGCTGGTTGCCAGCAAAGCAGATAGACTGAATACCATTTTCTCTCTTGTCTCCTTTCAGAGCTTCCTGCCACAGATATATCCTCCACTCTTTGTTCTGCAGGGTGATTCATCGCAGAAGAAAAATGCCTGGTTGACATTTTCGGGAGAGCGGAGTCCACCTATAAGGCACACACCTGGCACTGCTTGCTTTGTCCCTCTGCTCAGCTCTTCCCTAGGTACTCATTAATTATCATATATCATTTTAATTGTTTTTTTATTTGCAAAAAAAAAAAGCCATGCTTTTATCATCTGCTCTGCCCTCCCACCAATGATTGCTGTTGCTATTTTGGTGAAGGGCTAGTTACTGTTTTTGGATGCCCTCGGCAAGATACTGTCCAGCAGGCCTCCTACCAGGTGTGACCATGACACAGAGGCTGTGATCACACAGATTAAGTAATGCACTTTCAATCCACTTTCAGTGCACTTTCCAGCTGGATTTTACTGTGTGAAACCTGTTTGAAAGTGCATTATTTAGTCTGTGTGACCGCAGCCAGAGAGAGCTGGCAAGCGAATGGAAGCTTGGTGTTGCTTCAGTCATACTTGCCTGGGTAAATGAGCAGTTGCCACCTCTGCACCTGGACCCACTGTCTACTCACTCGCCTTTTCCCTCTGGTGCTGTCAGAAGCTGTTACTGCTCACTTGGGCAGGTGAGTGGACAGTGGATAACAGGAAGAGGTGGACACTGCTGCCTGCCGTCTGGCTACTTGGGAGAGGAGGAAGAGAAGAAGTCACCATTTCTGTTCTGTTAGTCATCATGCCAAAGTGGGAGAAATTGACAGGTCTTCTAGCCCCACTGGTGGACCTCCTGATGGTACTTGGTTTTCTTGGCCACTGTGTGACACAGAGTGTTGGACTGGATGGGCCACTGGACTGATCCAATATGACTTCTCTTATGTTCTTATGGTCATATTTCAGTTGGGGGGGCCACTACTGCCACCATCCAGAGACAGAGAGGGCAGGCTGTGGTGGTGGTGGTGGTGGTGATGAAGATGATGATGATTTCAACTTAATGAATTGCCCCAGTGGTTAAGTGTGTGGAATCTTATCTGGGAGAACTGAGTTTGATTCCCCACTCCTCCACTTACAGCTGCTGGAATAGCCTTGGGTCAGCCATAGCTCTCACAGAGGTTGTCCTTGAAAGGGCAGCTTCTGTGAGAGCTCTCTCAGCTCCACCTACCTCACAGGGTGTCTGTTGTGGGGAAAGAAGTAAAGGAGATTGTAAGCTGTTCTGAGACTCTGATTCAGAGAGAAGGGTGGGGTATAAATTTATGGTCTTCATCTCAGCTAGCGCTGGGCTCTGGGAAATGTACAACAAAGGAATAAAATACATATATATATAGAATCATAGAGTTGGATGGTACCTCCAGGGTCATCTAGTCCAGCCCCCTGCACAATGCAGGAAAAATTAACATTGATAAAACCAATTCCAAATCCTGATGGTGTCTCATTAAAAGTACTATGTGTTCAGATTACCAGATATGGGGGGCGGGCGGGAATCCCTCAATAGGGGTGAAGCAGAGAGGTGCCAGCATGGCAAACATTGCTGGCTTTATGCAAAGGCTTGGCAGAACATATCTGCCTTACAGGTCCTGCAAAACTGTAGAAGACCGCGCAGGCTCCAGGTGTCTTCTGGCAGAGCATTCCACCAAGCCAGGGCCAGAACTGGAAAATTCCTGGCCCTCATTGAGAACAGCCAGACCTCTTTTGGGCCGGGGATCACCAGCAAGTTCCAACCAGCAGAGCATAGCACCCTTCCAGAGACATAGTGGAGGAGGCAGTCCCATAGTTATGTCAGTCCCAGACTGCTCGCTCAAGACCTTAAAAGTCATAACCAAAACCTTGAATCTGACTTGGTACTCAACTGGAAGCCAGTGCAGCTGGCACAGCACAGGTTGAATGTGTGCCATCCATGGCATTCCCATCAGAACTTGCACCACTGCGTTGATGCTTCAGGTCAGATGCAAGGGTAGGCCAGCATAGAGCGAGTTACAGTAGTCTAATCTGGAGGTGACCATCTCATAGATTACTGTGGCCAGGTCTGAGCGAAGTAGGAGGGACGCCAGCTGCCAGGCTTGGCAAAGATGAAAAAAGACATTACTGCTTCATGGTAGCTGCCCTCCTAAGGACTTGGGCCCTTGGCAGCTGCCCAGTGGTGCCTAAACAGATGCCAGACCTGATTCTGTGCCAGATGTTTGTGTGGTTTTACTTTCACTGGCCGTTTTCGCACTAGCGTTTGCTCCGTCGTAGCGCCCCATTTACCTCCGGATCTTCTCTTGGATTTCGCACATCTTGCTCCGGCGCTGCGGTTTGCTCCGGCGCTACAGGGATTTTACGCCGGAGTATGTTTTTCAGCATGTTGCCGGAGTTTCCGAAAACCTCCGGATCCACTCAGCGGAGTTTGCTGTGGGAAATCCATCCACGCCGGATCGACTGCTTTGTGGGCGGCACCCTCTCCCTTTCCGTCCTCCCACCCCATCCACCCCCTTGGCCAATCATCAGCCTTTCGCGGCGCTTCCCCGAAGTGCCGGCGCGGCCATTTTTTTTTTTTAAACTTCACAGTTTTGCGTAATAGCGATATTTCGAAATTAACAAAGGGGAAAAAAAACCCTCCTGGAATAGTTGCGTTATTTCGCTGTTGCGTTATCCCCCGCCTCTTCTCCCTTTAGGGGCCCCGGTGGGGGGACCGCGGCAGCCCCCCCAGCAGGCCTTTTCCAGCCAGTTCGTTTCGGGTCTAGTTTGGGGAGGGCGAGCGGGAAGGAGGCGGTTTCAGTGGGCCGGCGGAGGGGCCCCGGCAGCTTCGACTCTCCCCAGCTCAAACCCCCCCACTTCACTTCCATTTGCGCCCCGCTTGACCCCGCCGGCTTCCCGCTGCCGCCGCCGCCTTGGCAAAGGGAGCCCAGCCGCCCAGAGACATTTGGCGGCGGCGGCGCTTCTCCATTGTTGGGGGGGGGGAATCTAGTGCCGGTGCGGGCCAAAGCGTTCATGTGTGTGTGTTAAAAACGGAATGCCTCCCTCAGCTGTGCCACCAGGATTTCTGGACCTGCACAAAATCGCCATGTATAAAATGGGAAGTTGGAGTCCTGCATTCTTCTCCCTGGCTACATTCCGCTCGGTTAGAAAATAGACGGAGCTCGCTCTTCACACCCGCCACAGAAGGGGAAGGAGAGAATGGGGCGGGGGGGGGAGCTCTGGCAGCAGGAATCAGTCAGGTCCCCCGTTGCAAGCGCCAGCCGGAGAGGGGAAAGAGAGCGGAGGAAATCCCAGCTTCGCCACCCGGGAGGGAGCGAAGGGAAGAAGCTGCCACACACACACAAACAAACCCCTCGATTTCTCTCTCTTCGTTATTGCGATATTTCGCAAATTCAGAATTTGGGGGGGGGGGAATATAGTGCTAGGAATGCTTCTGTTAATACATAAAGGACTGTGGAGGACTCTACAGCTGCAGCCAATCCATGAGCAGCAGCAGCACACGTGATGCGGTTTGTCCACGAAATGAAGGGGAGGGAACAGCTCGATGTTACGTTAGTACGTTAGTACGTTAGTACGTCATTACGCAACCAGACTTGCGCTTAAAAAAAAAATGATTGACAGGGCATCGAACTCAAGCCGATGCCAGTGGGAAAACGATTTGAGCCGGGGCTTCAGGGAAGGCGACTCCGCAAAGAGTCACTAGTGGGAAAATGAGAAAAATGATCCGGAGATAATTGCGCCGGGGAATAAGGGGAGCAAACGCTAAGTGGGAAAACGGCCACTGTGAATATTGCTGTGGATGGGTCACATACGTTAATCCTCTTCTGGCTCAGCTCTAGGTTAGCTTCCAGGCCAAGTTTAATCATTCTTCTGCCCAGACCAATAGCAATTTGATCAAAAATTACAAGCGATGACATCTTTGAATATTTGGGGCAGGGGAGTTTGCTTCTTACCCCATGCTTGAAATTGTTCTGGACTGTATTACACATTGTCCTCTGCCATGTGTATTATATCCCATTGCTGTTCCCAAAACTGGTTTTTACTGGTTTTTAAGGTTTTAACTGTTTTAAATGTTTAATTGCTTATATATTTATATTGTTTAATTGTATGTCTGATTAATTTTTGGAAGCCGCCCTGAGCCACTTGTGGGAAGGGCGGGATACAAATCAATTAATAAATAAATAAATAAATAAAAAATGTCACCCATCCCACGTATCACAAATACAAAATATCGTTACAGAAGAAGTGGTTACTGCTTGAAAGTGTGGTGGCAATTTGGGTGGCTTGTCTTCTACTCCAGACTTGGCCATTTGTCTTCAAGTCAGTGTTCATTCCCCACTGAGTCAGGCCTGTAGCTATGGGGGGGAGGGCTGTGGGGGCCTTACTCTGGGCCCCCAACCCCAGGGCCTCTGCTGTGGCCTCCTCCATCCCCCATCATTAAAATCATGCCGGAGGGGTGGCAGGGACAGCCACCAGCCTCCTTGCTTCATTGAAAGGGCCCAACAATCAGCTGGTCAGCAGGGCCTTTAAATCACATGTGGAGGAGGCCAGGGACTGCTCCTGGCCCCTTCAGTGTGATGTGAATCATGGGTGGGAGGGGGAGCCCCAGTCAGGCTGTGGGGACAGGCCAGGACAAAGGCACAGGGGGGTGCGCTGCTGCTTAGCCACAGATTAGGGTTGCCAAGTCCAATCCCAGAAATACCTGGGGACTTTGGGGGTGCAGCCAGGAGACTTTGGGGGTGGAGCCAGGAGACACTGGGGTGGAGCTAGGGGGGAGGGGGGAAACGGCGCCGGGGAGCGTGGTGAGCCACCCCGTCTCGAAGCAGGCGACACCGCTGCGCAGCTGCCACCTCTTCTCCGCTCGCCGTGGCTGCTCCTCCGAGATGGGCTCAGGCTGAGCCCATCTCGGAGGAGCAGCTGTGGTGGGGCGGGGTGGGGCAGCAGCGGCGCGGCAGCCTCGCCCGCTCTGCCTCTGGGGTGGAATCGGAGGGGGGGTGGAGGTGGACCAGGGGCGTGGCAAGCTGCGAGTCTAGGACCCGGATTCATGGCTCGCCATGCTCCTGGCCTGCCTCCGCCCTCCCCTTCTCTGGTTTTGCCTCGCTGGTTTTGCCTGTGCTGCTGCCGCCTCTTGGCTGCTCCTCCGAGATGGGCTCAGCCTGGGCCCATCTCGGAGGAGCAGCTGCGGTGGGCGGGGAGGGGGCGGCAGCAGCACGGCGCGGCGGCCTCGCCCGCTCCGGGATGGGGCGGCTCGCCACGCTCCTTGGCACCGTTTCCCCCCCCTCCCTCTGCTTCCGTTTTTTTGGGGAGCGGGGGAAGACGCTGGAAATCCTGGGGTCCCCCGCCAGGGCGGGAGGGTTGGGAAGCCTAAACCTGATCCTCCAGTGCTCATCTCTGCAGGGCTTGGGCCTTGGGCATGCCATGAAGGCCACCCACCCAGCCACCACAAAACTTCCCACAGCTGTGCCGAGCCCCTGGTGCTACTGTCATGGCTGGAAGCAGCCAGCAATTTGGGGCTGCTGGGAGAAGGGTGGGAAGAGATCACCTTGGGACAACTGTGTGGAGGGGGGCAGCCAGTTGGCAGCCTTCCTCCTCAAGTGGCAGCAGGAGGGGAGGCCACAGGGTTGGGACCACTATGTGCCCCCTGAAAAAAATTCAAGGCCCCCTGAATCTTCAAATCCTGGCTACGGGGCTGCACTGAATCCTTTGTGTCTATTCTCACATTGCATTCTCTCCCATCTTTCTCCCTAAATTGTTAGTATCTTTCAAAAGATATACTTTCCATGATTTTCCTGGATTCTACTGGGGTGAGGGCAAACTTTGTGGCTCGCATTTCTGGTATTACAACTTTGCTGGACAAACAATCTCAAGCATTTCTGTGTTAGAGTGTTCTGAATTGCATCGCAAATACTTTACATGTTTTTGCAATGCTGCTTGGGACTTGCCGTTTAATACAGTAAGTTTTGTCTATGTGTCAGCATGATAAATGCTGCCAACTGGATGGGAGCAAAAGCAGTATACATACTCTAATGTCATTGATATTTAAACGATCCATGACCTGTTTCTGAAGATGTCCATGACCTATTTCTGAAGTTCAGTCATGGTGCTCACACAGGGGTGCAGTGCCAGTTTAAACCCTGTGGAGGCTCCTCGGCAGTCAAAATCTCAGGGCCCCCCTTGCAAATTATCTCAGAGTTGGAGCTGCGGCCCCCACTGCAGCCTGCAGGAACTTTCCCAAAAGCCCCTTTGACAAAACTGCAGGGGAGAGGCGGAGAGAGGCAAACTTGGCGGCCACGCCAGCAGCAGCCGCACCAGGCAAGTTGGGCAAAGAGCGGCTCAGTTGCTGGCTGCGCGTGCAGGCTGGGAGGGTTGCAAGCAGGGAGGAAATGGGGGCGAAAGCCAACCTGGGGCCCCTAAAGGCATGGGGGCCCATAGGCTGGTGCCTACATGGCCTAATTGTTCATCTGGCCCTGTAGGGGTGACATGGAACCAGTCACTGTATTTCAAAATAAGCTGCCTCCCAGATATGTAGTGAGGATGAAGTAGAGGAGAGGAAAACCACAAGGGCTGCCCTGAGCTCTATGGAGGGAGGATGGGATACAAATGTAATAAATATTTAAAAATAGGTTGGGCCAAGGTCACCCAATAAGCTTCATGGTGCAGTGAGGGTTTGAACTGATGTCCTCCTATCCAGTCCAAATACCAGATGCTTCTGTCTGATTGACTCTGCAGCGGCTTTCTTGTTTGCTGTCTTATATCAGTTTTGTTTTGCTTTTATTGCATTTTAACGGATGCTTCAGCTGTCCAGAACCTTATTAGAAGGTGGGATAAAAATATTTTAGATAAATTATAAATGAATCATTGGACTTTGGGAAGGAACACTCCCCGCCCCCCCCCCCGCCCTCCTCTAGGTCAGGTCAGATTGGCCAGTGTCCCAGAGCTTGTTTTATTTGTTTATTTGCTTGAGTCATTGGGAAGCTCTGCTTTGCTTCGTCATCCTTCTGCAGCACACCTCCTCTCAGCACACTTGTGGTTTCGGGTTTTTTAGGATGATCTTGTGGGAGGGCACTGATGGAAGGAGCCAGTGCAGTGTAGTGGTTAGGATGCTGGACTAGGACCAGTGCCAGATTAAACCCTGTGGAGGCCCCTAGGCAGTTGAAATCTTGGGGGGCCCCTCACAAACTATCTCAGAGTCTGAGCACCTGCCCCACCACCCACAGCCCCTGCTGAAGCCTGCAGGCCCCTCTTAAAAGCCCCTTTTACTAGGCTGTGGGGGAGAGGCAGAGAGAGGCAAACGTGGCAACAACACCAGCAGCAACCACACCAGGCAAGTCAGTCAAAGAGCAGCTCAGTTGCTGGCTGCACGTGGAGGCTGGGAGGGCTTCAAGCAGAGGGGAAATGGAGGGGGGGAAGCTGGCCTGGGGCCTCCTAAATGCATAGGGGCCCATAGGTCAGTGCCTACTTGGCCTAATTGTTAATCCAGCTCTGACTAGGACTGGGGAGACTAGAGTTCAACTCTCTGCTCCCCCATGAAACCACCAGCTTAATGTACCTCACAGGGTGTTACAGTGGGTAAAATGGGGGAAGGGACATGTACACAGCACCCTGTGCTCTGGAGGAATTAAAATCTGATTGGAAGCCACACCTCTAGGCAAGGGAGCGGACTAGCTAGTTCCTTCTGCTTCTCTCCTCTGTCAGTCCTACCTGGGTTTGTCAGAGCGACTCTGATGATCAGATAAACAGATCTGCAGGCAGTGTGATCTCTTTGCCAGAATTTTTCCCTGAAATTTTTATATGAAGTCTTACATAGAGACAGCTTGGAAAGTTCTTTGTCTCCTCCAGGAAGACCAGACATGAAGTCAATATATTTAGTCTGTGGAGTTTAATCTCCCTTTTAAAGTCATGTACGTCTCGTTCTCGCCATAGTGGCTGGTTGGATACTCTTTGTTCAATCAAAAAGTGTAGGGGCTGTGCTTAAAGAGCTGCAAAATGTTTGTGCCAGTCCTGTTACTTGGTGCATCCAAAACACAGTGCCAAGGGCTAGCTTTTCTAAACCGGATGAGCAATGTTCCCTAATTTATTCCCCCCACCCCTCCCCCTCCCAGTGTATTTATTTTGTTGTCCACAGTTCCCATTTGCTGCTTTCTACTGTCACTCTTGTAGATCTGTATGCATGTACATGCTATTTGTATGTATGATGCATGTCTTCTGTATATATAATTAGATCTTTTTAATGTTCTACAAATAAGGTTGAAAGATGTTTAAGCTTTGCAAGGGAAAACTGGTGTGAAACCTTGGAAAATAGCAAGGAAATCAAGAATATGAGCTGATTTGCACAAGGAAGAAACAGAATTGAAACAAACTGAAATAAGGATGAGAAATGTATCATCCCAAATCTGAATTCTGCAACTTGCCAAATACTGGAGCAATGGATGAAGTAATTAACATGACAGTAGAGCAGGAAAGTTTATTCAAACTTAGCTAGGGACAGTTATGAGTAGCCTTGCAGGTTTTAATTGGGTATCTCTTTGTTAGACCAGAGACATCAAGATGGAAGGAGAGCTTTTCTCATGACCCCTACCCACCACTTCCTTGGCATTCCCCAACCCCCCCAAAAAATTAGAAATAATCTCCACTAGAGTATAAGTATTGGAAGGAAGTAGTTTGGTCTGCTAAAATGCTACAATTTTATCTCAGGATGCTTAACCATGAGTTTGGCATGGTCAATATTTTTGCAATCAACTCATTTGATGCCAAATTAAGCATGTACAGGGAGAGAAGATCCATGTATATTTATGTTTGTAACAAACTGTGCACATCTAAGGTGCAAAGTGGAAGGGTCTTCTTTAAAGAAAAGCAAGATGGAGCACACAGAGGACAGAACGAAACCTAGCCACCACTCTATCTTTTTATCTTGTCCAGCTCATTCCTGGTATCAGAACTAAGTGTGCAAACACCTGTTAGTACTGGTAATATCCTTTTGACCGATGGCAATCAGGCAGCCAAAAAAATGATGGACTGTATGGCTTTTGGCAATGCATTCACATCTCTTTGCAGGAACACCATACTTGCAACCACCATAACCCAATTGCCAGCTGATGAAAGATCATCTGGGAGTCAGCTTCTGATCTGCCAGGTTAATGCTGGCCTGTACTCAGTGAAATGCTTGGAGAATCAGGAGCCAGCTGATTGCAGGCATCAGGTGGATGTCCAGTTCTTCTGATCTAAGGCCAGCCCTAGACTTTCTGGCATCCTAGGCAAGACTAACTTCTCCACCCCACCCCACCCCCTACACTTATAACATCACCAGGGAGCAGTAGTCAATAAGCATGAGGAAAAAAATGTGAATCTAATCCATTGTGAATATAATCTCAAAAGTGGCCTGAATCCAGATTTACATACCATACAAAAATTGATTTGAGAACGTGGCATTATATACCTTTAAGGCTGAGGGGACAAATTCACCTCCTGTTGTATAGAAGTATTTTATAGTTGTCCTCCCTACTCTCAAGGCAGTATTCCTCATGCAACAGAAAGATCCAAATGTGGTTTTCCACGTGGAAGATTCTTCAAAAGGGATTTCCATGTAGTTCAATTGGCTAACCTGTTTTATAGATTGGCCTGCTATATACCGACCATTGCCCCGTGGTTCAGAGTGGTAAAGCTGCAGTACTGCAGTCCTAAGCTCTGCTCATGACCTGAGTTCGATCCCCGGCGGAAACTGGGTTTTCAGGTAGCCAGTTCGAGGTTGACTCAGTCTTCCATCCTTCCGAGGTCAGTAAAATGAGTACCCAGCTTGTTTTGGGGAAAGTGTAGATGACTGGGGAAGGCAATGGCAAACTGCCCCGTAAAAAGTCTGCCGTGAAAACGTTGTAAAAGTAACGTCACCCTAGAGTCAGAAATGACTGGTGCTCGCAGAGGGGATCTTTCCCTTTCCTGCTGTATGCCATCTGAAGATTTCCCTCCTTTTCCTTTTGCTGAATACTATAACCTTAGATTGTACTACATTAATAAATATGTCTCCTGGGTTACAGTAATACTCAAAAAGTGTTATCGATTTCCGGAGTCCCACAACTGATCTTGACATTATTGCTGTATATGTATATAAAAGTATATTAGTATATATACTCCTCTTTGTTTTTTTTATTTATTTCTTATTTGGAATAATAGATTAGAATAGTAGATTGTAATGTAACATGATGAACAGTAGAATGTAATGTAATTTGGAATGGTAGATTGGAATGTATTTCTCTGGTCTGGGGACAGGGGAGATAACTCTACACAGCCAATCACACCGGTTCAAAGAAGAAGATTCTGTAAAGTCATCTCCATGCTTGAGAGGACACAGATGGAGCATAATGTCTCAGCATTCCACAATTAAGAATACATCTGCCCAGCAATCTCCAATTTTGACGTATTCATTTCCTTCACTAAGTTTCCCTGTGGAATTAAACCCGAATGAATGGTAACTATATAAACTAAACTTGTTATTCCTGTTTGGTCCTCGACTCTGTTAAACATCTTCATTGTACTGTGTGTTAATTTATTGCTCACCCTCTACCTATATGTCTGGACCAGTGTTCCCTCTAAGCTGAGTTAGTGTGAACTAGCTCACAGATTTTTAGCCTTCAGTTCATACATTTTTATCTTAGCTCAGGAAGGATGACCCCAGAGCACACTACTTATGCAGTGGCTCACAACTTTAATGCCAGTAGCTCACGAAGTAGAATTTTTGCTCACAAGACTCTGCAGCTTAGAGGGAACATTAGGCTGGACTTCTGTGTGCGCGCAAAAGCTTATACCTTGAATAAAATTTCATTAGTCTTAAAGGTGCCACTGGACTCAAAACTTTGTGTTGGCTGTTTCAGACCAACATGGATACCCACTTGAATCAAAGTTCTGAGATGTTTTCATGCTTGTTTTGGTTAATAAATATGGTGGAGGAGTGAACGTTTCCAGGTTTCTACTGGTAGACTTAATAAAGGTTTATGTACCTAACGTGCTCCACCTTTCTCCCCAGTGGGGACCTATTGCAGCTTAAATTATTCTCATCTAAGCCTGCCAAGCCCATGTGTCTATAGTGTGATGGCTTCGCTTCCAGGGAAAACCCAGAAACAACAGTGATGGTTCAGGACTCTTTTGCATAATAGGCCTCACCCCCACCCCCATGTACCCAATCATCCAAGAGCTTACAGGGCTCCTCTTACATTGCCTATTGTAAGTTCTTGGAGAATTGGCTACATCAGGCATGTATGTTACGGCTACAAAAAAAAAAAAGCTCTGGCTCTAGGAATAAGCAGTATGTATTGGAGACAAGAAGATAAGGATAGGTATGATGCGGGAGTCAATGAGCGTGCCAACCTCCAGGTGAGGCCTGGATATCTCCCGGAAATGCAACTGATCACCTGATGACAGAGATCAGATCTCATGGAGAAAAATGGCTGCTTTGGAGGATGGAGGCACCTTCTTTTCGAGCTCACAGAATTGGACCCCCTGGTCTAATTTTTTTGAAAAAATTTTGGGGGGTTGAGGAGAGGCATCAGATGCTATGCTGAAAATCTGACTCTACCTCAAAAAAACATCCCGCCCGTGCCCCAGACACTCATGGATTGAGTCTCCATTATACCCTATGGGAACTGGTCTCCATAGGGTATAATGGCATGCCCACTCTGCTTTCAAATAATCCTGGAATGAGGGGAGGGCCTCCAAACCAGGAGATCCCCTGCCCCCAACTGGGGATTGGCAACCCTAGGATGGACTCTAAGAGTGGGCTGTATACTCCCTGAGCCGAGCTCCCTTCCCAAACCCTGCCCTCCACAGGCTCCACCCACAAATCTCCAGGAATTTCCTAGTTGGGGGTTGGCAACTCAGGAGAATGACTGATTTACAGGGAAATGATTACTGAAGACATGTGTAAATAAATCAAGATTGAGAGGTTCCAGCAGGACTGCTGTTAAGTTCTTGAGAGATGGATGGACTGAATATGGGCCAAGAGGAGTGGAGGGCTCCTTTAGTTTTGGCAAGAGGTAAGTAGACCATGTAGACAGGAAACAGGAAGTTGAGAGGGTCACACATAATTGGAAAACCCTGGTTGTCATAAACAATTAATCTAGTACATGGGGTCGTTTTGTAGAAAAATAGGTGGTGGAGCTCATCCAGGGATTGTTATGCAGCTGCGCCTACTATTCAATGGACAAGGAGATGGAACTCTCAGAAAGGTTCAGGAGCTGTGCTCCTGTGAGCTCCCGCTGAATCCGAGGCCTGATCTTGTCACTGTTTTGACTAGTTCAACCTCATGTAGCTGCTTTCTGAGGATACATTTTACAGAGTTGGCAGTGCTCTGCTACAAACTGTTTTGCAATTCCTAGGTTTGTTTTTGTTTTTAAATTAATTTTGTGTCGTGCTTTTTTTGGCTTGCAGTGTACCCTGTCCTTTTTTTTTTTTAAGATGAAGAAGCCGCCGCGATTAGCAATGCAAAGGGAAGCACATTTGTTCATGGGACAACCTCCATAGGTGAGTCATGCCAAGCAATGAAAGAAACAAACCCCAGAAACTTAATAATAGCAGCAGTTTAAATTTCTGCTTAGGTTAGCACACTTATACGGTATTTTGAACACCGTTGCAATAGGCAATAAGGGACCCTTAACAATAGAAGGTTTATGTGACTTTTATGCAGGTTAATAAAACAAGGAATCAGTTTGAATTCTCCAAAGCTATAATCCACAACCTTATTTACTCTTGGGTTAGTGTGTTTTAGCAGCCGTGGGATTACCCCTGGAGCGGGTTGTATATTTAATCAGTGGATTAATTTTGCTAGATGTTCTGGCCTGATACCAAAGCAGAGCAGAAACAAGTTAAAATATAGAATTCTGGAGAACTTTTATTGTATTTCATCCCATTCTTCCACCAAAGTTGGCTACCAGAGTAGCTCATGAGAATACATATTTCAGAAAATACACTGGTTGATTAAAATATTTAATACTAATGTCCTATGGGGAGGGGATTCTTGGGGTCCAACCAAATGAGACACTGGGGGCTCCATGTCTGCAACTCCCAGCACTTTTATAGAACTCAATTATCAGGTTGCAGCGATGTGACTTCAATCAGGACAATGGTAGGAGGGCAGGGTGGGTTCAAGTCTTTCCTTTCTGCTCCATTTCCTGGAACTAAAATGGCCTCAGAGAGTTTCTGGTTGCCTTCTTCCATATGGGTATCCTAATGTTGTGTATGTTATATACCCAGGGCTTTTTTGTAGCAGGAACTCCTTTGCATATAAGGCTACACTCCCCTGATGTAGCCAATCCTCCTGGAGCTTACAGTAGGCCTTGTACTAAGAGAACAGAGGTCCGTCAGTGGCTATTAGGCACAGCGTATTGTTGGAACTCTCTATATGGGGCAGTGATGCTTTGTATTCTTGGTGCTGGAGTGGGGGCACAGTGGGAGGGCTTCTAACCCCACTGGTGGACCTCCTGATGGCATTTGGGTTTTTTGGCCACTGTGTGACACAGAGTGTTGGACTGGATGGGCCATTGACCTGATCCAACATGGCTTCTCTTATGTTCTTATGCTCTTATTGGCTCCATTGGGTGTGTGGCCTAATATGCAAAGGAGTTCCTGCTATAAAAAAGCCCTGTATATACCTATAACCAGGGCACTTTTGTAGCAAGGACTCGTTTGCATATTAGGCTACACCCCCCGATGTAGCCAATCCTCCAAGAGCTTACAGGACTGTTCTTACAGGACGTACTGTAAGCTCTTGGAGGATTGGCAACATCAGGGGGGGTGTAGCCTAACATGCAAAAGAGTTCCTGCTACAAAAAAGCCCTGCCTATAACTGATATGTTTCCCCAGTGGGGCAACTAGAAGCTCCTGAGGACCATTTTAGATTGAGGAAACAGAGCAGGGGAGAAAGTTTATCTCCCTCAGGCCTTCTAGTGAGGTCCACTCTGAACTGGGGCCTCACATTCCTGATCTTTTAAAAGCACCAGGCATTCCTGGCATCTTGTTTGGGTTGGCTCTCAGCTGGAGCTTGATCCAACAGTGGTGGAAGGATGCACTGCTGCGTCTACCCCACCACCAAAAGTAGTAACAACGCAAATGAATAAAAAATCCCACAATAACAAAACTGACAGGACAGAAAAAAGCCACAGGGCTTGGGTTGCAGTAGACTTTTGTCAATCGCTCATTCACACATGAGTACACTCTGATCGCTCATGCAAGCACAGAGATGGTGCATTACTGGAGTCTATAGGTGGTGCATTTGAGAAACAACCCTTAGCTAGGGATGGTTTCAAGGGAAGCATCTCAACTCAAGCATGCGTGTGTGCAGAGCATGTGCCTGGTCTCCTGGAGTGACTACTGCTTCCCGCTCTTGCCTACATGACCACCTATCCTGATAGATTCCTTCCTTCCAAAGTTAGTACAGGTTGAGCCATTGCAGAGTAAATGAATAGCAGGCACTGAAGGACCCTCTGCAATATGATTTGTTTTGCAGGGGGGAGTTTTGGTGTGAAAACAGGGGTGTTGCACATACCCAAGAGAATCTTGAGCGGCCTTTGGACATCCTTGGCAAACCCTTCTGCATTTTTGATGGGTATGGATGCAGTTTGTCCTTGAATTTGCATGATCTTTCCCTTCCTTGTCTTGTATGTAAAGAATGGTTTGGGGAACTTTAAATCAAATGCATTTTCAGTGACATTTCAGTGCAGGAGCTCAGACAAATCAGAGTTTGTTTTCTCTCTACCAAATGGGACTCTACACTGGGAAGGCTTCAGAAGGTAGCTGTGCTGGGCTGCAGTAAAAGAGTGAAGATCTGACTCCTGCTGGATTCAAATCTAACTCTCTTGCACTGAGATGGTGTTCTGTCTGTCTCTCTGGTACTGCTTATGCAGCTATCACCTTAAGCAGAAATTAAAATAAAGATTAAAATAGAAAAAGCATGACTTAATGTGGTTTCCCTGGTATTTAATTATTGCTTCTATAAACTTTGCCATATAAATTATTGCTTCTATTAAATTTTGCCATCGAAAGGGTGACAAGATCATTTGTGTCTGATAGCAGTCATGTCACCTGGGCTCTCACATCAAGCAAAGGGGTGCTCAAACTCACCCTCAACTTATTGTATACAAGGCACTTTATAATCTTATGCTCAGTGGTTTCTGCTTTGACATATGAATGTCTACATACTCCGTTTGCATATGGTACATTATTATATCTACCCTCCGAAACCTCTGAGGGACTGAGATGGTGTTTTTGAAATACCCACTTTGAGCCTGCATGGTAGAGCTGGCAGGTGAGATGGATAGAGTTGAGAGCACTGCCACTTGGGGAGGGGGGGCACTAGCTGTTACTTACTAGAACAAAGTTGGAGTCCAGTCGCCCCTTTAAGACCAACAAAGTTTTATTCAGAATGTAAGCTTTCGTGTGCACGTGCACTTCATCAGACAATAAAATGGGGTACAGTGAGCAGAGTGACATATAGCTGGTGAGCAGTGCTCACTATAACTCTGTTCACTGCATTCCATGGTCTGATGAAGTGTGCATGCACACGAAAGCTTACATTCTGAATAAAACTTCGTTGGTCTTAAAGGTGCGACTGGACTCCAACAGTGCCCTGTTGCTTCAGACTGACACAGCTGCCCCCCTGGATCTGTCACTTACTAGGTTGTTTAGAAAATGTCCTCTTTGAAAAACAAGCTCTCATTCTTTGCACTGTCTCATCACAAACACACAAGACCTGTTTTCTGTTTCCGAATTAGGCCTGGAGAAGTGGTGGTATACCGTCTTTCCCCACTGCCTGGCCACAGGCCCTGTGAACTTTGTGCTTTAAGTATTGTCGCTATTCATTTTTAATAGCATTTACCATGTACATGGCACTTTGTGGAATTGCTGAGGCAAAAACGGACAACCCCCTCCCTGCAAAAAACATGAACAGCAAAGTGTAGAGAGGAATGAATGCGGGCAAATGAGGAATGCCTAGTTGTGTTGTTGGTGGTGAGGAGATGTAAAGTGCTATCATCACAGGGAAACTTTAGTGTGATGACACCACCTCACACTTTTGACTTTTTTTCACTCTGCATTTCTAGGGAGACTTGTGGATCCATGGGGTGTCTATTTTTAATTTACAGAAGGTGAGAAGAAGGATGAAGGTAATGTGGTGTAGTGGTTAGCATGCCAGCCTAGGGTACTCAACGCAGCTGTGAAGCCCGCTGGGTTACCTTGGTCAGTTCCTCTGTGTCCTGACCTGCTTCTCAGGATTGTTTTGAGGACCCATTAGGTAGGAAGGCCTCTGCATGTCATGCCAGGCTCCTTAGGGGAAGGATGAGATAGAAGTCACAAGGGAAGAATGTCTTCAGTTAGGATGCGATGAGGACTAAGGAATTATGCCAAAGGTTTCACCACCGTCCCCCCAAAAAGAGGCTGGTTCTGAGGAGGGACTTGTAGGCAGAGAAAGAAGTGGTATTATGCAGGCCTTCCCTTTGCTGAGGTAGTTCCAGCCAGAATCCTTGGAGGCGATAGGTGAGAAAATTGAAGGAGGGAAAGGAAAGATAAGTGATATATTGTGAAAGGAAGGTGCAGATTGGGGCAGCAAATGGTCATGGAGAGAAGCTGGGCATGCTGTTTAGGGTCTTACAGCTCCCCTTCTGAGTTGCGTACAGGATGCCAGAAGTGAGGCTGAACACATCAGCGTGGAGGCTAAACACACTGGTGTGATGTACTCGATTTCCTAGAAGCAAAACAATCCCTTTCCAGGCTGCGTAACTTGAGATTTCTTCTTGCTCCAAGCTGCTCTCTTTACCAGAAGGTGTGGTAAGGCTGTGCCATGCCCAGGAAGATAATGACTGGATCTGTGAATTAATGAAATGGGAGGATGTCAAAGATCTATCTGTCTGGGGTTTTTTTCTGAATGGAATTGTAAGCACCAGCTTTGTCATAGTAGACCATCCTTGGCTGCCTCTTTTCACTCACTGAAGAAAAAAATCCTCTTTGTCGCCATCAGGGGGAGCTTTTGAGATCTTTCAAGAATATATATATATATTTATATACACACACACACACACCCAAAAAAACCAAAACGTCCCAGCTCAGAAACAGAGATCCATAAACGAGCAAGCATTTCTTACCTGTGGCTCCAACGCCATTGAAGGAAGACACAGGAGTTCAGAAGCCCAGCAGACAGGAAACAATCTGCTTATTTCAGAGGAGTCCCACCCCCATCAACCTTAAATATCAGAGTTTTTGCCGTAGTGTTTTTGAATTAAATTTAAAATTAAATAAGGAGCGGGTTTTTCCCTTCTCTCTCTCTCTTAATTTGGTTTTGTTTTTGGAGGGAGAAGCATTCCAAAGGCAGCTCCCCACCCCCACCCCACCCCCTTCCCCTGCTCTTCTGCTCCAGCTCCTGAGAAGAGAAGCAAGTTCCTCCGCTCCTGATGGGAACCCTGGGTGCAACATTTCGCACGAGCTGCTCAAAAGCTGCACCGAGGGGGACCGCAAAAGGGGGAGCCCGTCCGATTGCATAACTTTGAAAGGCACTAATATGAGGCAAAATTAACACCGCGAGAAAGCGAGCGAAAGCAAGCAGGCTTTAAAAATAAAAAAAAAATCCGAGAATCAAGTTTCAAGCCTCTTTATCCACTGCAGGGAGAAGGGGGGGGGGGGGTGAAGGTTTACCAGCGAAGTGCAAGCGGGATCCTGAGAAGGGAGAGCGCTTTCTTTTGAGCCAGAAAATGGGGAATGTGTGTTTTGGACAGGTCTGAAAGCAGGAGCGGGGGAATTGCAAAGGGGAGGGGAGAGAAGAGAGCGGGTGCCACTGAGCTGAGAATAGTACCTTCGCATTTTTCTGCCCCCTTCTTAAAATGAAAGGGGATAGCGGAGCGGGGGTGGTATAAAGGAAGTGGAAGGCTCACCCCGAGCGCTGGAAACCTGTGTAGCCCTGCAAATTGATCGATTAGTCACCGTCTCTCCCTCTCTCTCTCTCTTTAAAGGGAATCACTGGATTGAGGTGGAGCACCAAATCCTAGATTAGCATTTTCTTGTTTACTCATCATCTTGAGGGGTCTCTTCCCCCCCCTCTCTTTGCTGTCATTTAGTGGAGAAAGATGGGAGGGGGGCGAGAGAAGAGGAGGTTGTGGCTTGCGTTATAAAGGAGGCAAAAAAAATGTAAATGGATTAGAGCATCTTTTTGGAAGAGGGAGGGAAACCAGCGTGCGCCTGTCTCTCAGAGAGGCTCGCTTCTTGCCCGTTTCTTGTAATAATAAGTGTGTGTGTGTGATATAAATGGAGGGGGGGGGACGAAGAGAGAGCGACCCAAAGGCGAGCCAGCGGTGAAGAAATAGGAGCAGGAGAAAGCTAGAGCGACCTCCCCAGCACTTCGACCCAAGAAGAGTTTGAATTTTCATTTTTGATTTTTGCGTGTGTGCGCGCGCGTCCCCCCTTTTAGGGGAAGGGGAAAACAACAAGACCAGGAAAAAGGGGGACCAAAATCCCGAAAGCAGGGGGGGGGGGGGAAGGGGGGAGCAAAAAAAAAAAAAAAAAGGCCACTGCGAAGGGTTATAAAAAGAGCAACTCCCCAAGACGGGGGAACAAGAGAAGAAGGCGAAGCGAGGAGGAGCCCAAAACTGGCAGCGCGGGCGGACTTGCCGGGGAGCAGGGGGGGGAAGCTCGGAAATGCAGCTCTGCACTTCGCTCCTGCCTCTCGCGCTGCTGTGCGCGGCGGCGGTGGCGGCGGGAGCCCCGGCCGGCGGGCCCGAGTGCGGGCTGGACGAGCGCTCCCGGCGGGCGAGGCGAGACACCCGGCAGCAGGCTCGCCGCTTGCACTCCCCGGCCCCGGGCACCTGCGCCACCCGCTTAGCCCGGGCTAGTGGGCGCTCGGCCTCGGGAGGGCTGCCGTTGGCGGAGCCTGGGCGCCCGGCGCGCAGGAGGCAGCCGCGGGAGGCGAGAGGAGCAGCAGGCGGCAGCCGGGCGTTGTACTTCGACGGCGGCCCAGGGGCTGCGCTGCGGCTGAAGGCGGACCTCGTGGAGCTGCCCCGGGACGCCTTCGCTTGGCAAGCGTGGCTGCGCGCCGAGGGAGGCCAGAAGGCTCCCGCTGTCATCGCAGGTAAGGGCGGGCCGAGGGAGCGGGAGCGCGGCGCCCAGGGGGAGCGGCTCTTGGAGAGCCCCGCGCGCAGCTGGACGGGCCGGCCGGCCGGCTCCTTCCAGATGTGGCAGCTCGCGGAGCCAGCCCGGGCAGGGCAGGGGAGGGGAGGGGGGCGCGCGGATGTTTGTGTTGGTGTAAAAAAGCGGCACGTGCTGTTGGGCTTGCAGAGCGCGCGCGCGCACGCCCCGTTCGCCTCTTCCTTTTTTTGTGACGGGGGGGGGGGGGAGAGAGAGTGCATACCCTGGGAGCGATGTTCCCTCTACGCTGCAGAGTCTTGTGAGCAAAAATTCTACTCTGAGAGCTCCTGGCAGGAAAGTTGGGAGCTGCTGCATCCCTCAGGGCGCTCTGGGGTCCTCCTCCTTCCCGAGCTAAGGCAAAACTGGGTGAACTTGAGGCTACACCTCTGTGAGCTGGCTCACGCCGACTCAGCTTAGAGGGAACGCTGCCTGCGAGCCTGGGGGGGGGGGGAGGGAGTTTGCTTTTGAAGTTACTCCCAAGTAAACGCGCTTGGGGAGGGAGGGAGGGTAGCCTGGGCCCGATCCGTGCCAAGCGCCGCTTTTTCCTTTCCGCTTCGAGGCGGAGGGCTGAAAGGGCCGCGATCCAAGGCGCGCTTCCTCGCGAATAAGCCCCACAGAGTTGAGCGAGAGTTTCCCGCCGAGTAGATAGGCGCCAGGTGGAGCGCCAGCGCGCTTGACCAGAGAGGGTAAGTCTATCAAACGCAGCAGGGATCGAGTTGGGGAGGAAGCCCTACTGATTCCGGTCGACTTTCCCGCCGTCGTGGGCACTTTTCTCCGCGGGCAGGTCCCCTGATCCCAGTAGGAGGACCTTACTCCTGAGTAAGCCTGCAGGACAATGATTCTGGAAGTGCTCCCCACGCCCCCTTTCGCTTCGTTTGGCTCGATTGTGACTGTTGCTTAAAAAAAAAAAGTTGTACTCCCTCCTTTTTAAAAAAAAGCAACCCCACTTTCTCCGTGTGTGTGTCCCCCCCCCCCCCCCCCGGCCATTTCTTCCCTCGGAACTCATCAGCAAAGGGTTTCCGAATCCCAAAGATTTATTTTTATTGGCTGGGATGATGGAAAGCCGGTTCTTGGTTTACAGTTTCGGGATACCTGTAAGGCTGGGAGGGGTGAAAGGCCTCGCCTTCGCTGCCCTTTGGTGTTGCCCTGGCTTGCTGACGCGCTGGACTCCCTCTCCTGCTTTCTAGACCCTCGCTGGAGCACGCGGGGGCTGCCGGAGCCATAAAACCACTTTGAAGTGTATGCAACGCCGGCCGTTAAAACCTTGCATGTGTGAGGTTCACACAGCATCCCCCTCGACGCCAGCAAGTACATGGCCCTGGCAGGCTGCGCCGAGAGGGTGGTTGGGGTTTCTCCCCGCCCCGCCCCCCCCCCCCTTAAATGATTTCCAGCATTTTTGACATTCCTTCTGATATTGCAAGCGTCAAGGCCGGCTCGCCCTGTGGAAGTGAGCGAGCTTTTGGCCCCGGCCCCAACTGTTGAACTGCAAGCTTGACAAACCGTGAGGTCCGCTGACGTTGCTCTGGTTGGGGTTTTTACGAGGAGGGCCGCTGCCTAAAACGGGACGCCTGTCGATCTGCACCACCACCGCTCAGTCTCTTCCTAGGAAACGAGGGCGGGAGAGGATGAAAACAGCTCTCTTCGGGGTGTTGCAAGGGGATACCCGACCGGGGGGGCGGGGTCCCCAACCGGAACGAGGGGCCCCAAAGAAAACCACAACCCACCAACAACTCCTTGTTGGTTTTAGCCTCTTCTTACTCTGTGGCACTCACAGGGCAGAGTCCAGTAGCGCCTTTAAGACCAACCAAGTTTTATTCAGACCGCAGGCTTTCGTGTGCTCGAAGCGCGCTTCGTCAGACAGCAGGACGGAGTGGCAAGCGCTCGCTGCCCGCTTTCTCTCTGTTTAGGGCTGCTTGCCATTCCAGCCTGCTGCCTGACGAAGCGCGCTTCGAGCACACGAAAGCCTGCGGTCTGAATAAAACTTGGGTTGGTCTTAAAGGCGCTACTGGACTCCGCTTTGTTATTCTGACTTTGTCGGTCTTAAAGGTGCGCCTTGACGCCTGCTTTGTTCTACTGCTTCAGACCCACCTCCGTGGCGCTCAGGGTGACACCCACCCACCCACCCACCGTAGTTTCCCTTCTCCCTTGGCTTCCCAGACACTTTCTGTGCCGTTGGACTGAGCCGGAGAGGCTTGGGCGATGGAGCCCCGGGAGACAGGAGGCGCCTCGGGAAGTCCCAACTCCGGAGGGAGGGAGGGAGGGAGAGAGAGAGAAAGCTCCTTCGTCTCCCTTAGAAGTACCGCTGCTGCCGCTGCCGCCGCCTTCCAGCGCTCCTGCGGGTTTCCCTCTTCCAGCTGCAGCCTTTCCCTTCCCACCAGCAGATGCGTTCCTTCTTTCTCGGCGCTGTCACCGAGCAGCCTCCGGGGCCGCTTCCCGGCTCGCCTCCTCTTCCTCCTCCCGGCCGCATTTTAACGTGCTTCTCTTGCTTTATCTCGAGTGCCCTATACTTGACCTACAAGATTGCTGTCACTCAGGCGAGGCTCTCCGCGAACCAAAAGGGAAACAGAAGCAGCGGCGCGAGGGCTTTAACTCTCCCGCTGCCGCCTCGGCCCTCGCTGGCAGCGCTCTTGCGCCGAAAAGGGGGGGGGGGGGGTGTGGATCTACAAACACCCTGCTCAGCTCCTACTACTATCTGGCTCCAAACAGACCGGCTGGGTCTTAGGAAGAAAGAGCAGCCCTCAGTCGGGAAGAGATCAGGCTGTAGCTCTCTCCACGCCCCCCCCCCCCATGTTTTCAGTCCTTCCCTGGACTTGTGGCTTGAAGCCATCGATTTGTTGATCTCAGGGTGGGGGTGGAGAGCAGGTTGAGGTGACATCTGGCTGGGTACAGTTTACACTTTCTTTTTCAATCCAGATGTGTACTTTGCACGCATCAGGTTGAGCCAGCTTTTCTTTTCTTTATTTTGAGTTTACAGGACTCCTCCTGACTCAACATTTGAAAAGAGCCTGCAAAATAGAGCAGGGGTGGCCAACGGTAGCTCTCCAGATGTTTTTTTTTGCCTACAACTCCCATCAGCCCCAGCCAGCATGGCCATTGGCTGGGGCTGATGGGAGTTGTAGGCAAAAAAAAAATCTGGAGAGCTACCGCTGGCCACCCCCTAAAATAGATGCTTTTAATTTGATGGGAGGGGGTGAACCGAAAATACCGAGAGTGGTTAAAATGTGGCATCGCTGCCAGAGGATGTAGCGATGGCCACAGGAATAAACAGCTTGAAAGGGGGATTAGATAGATTCATGGAGGATAAGGCTATCAATGGCTACCACCCATGGTGACTGGGAGGAACCTCCACATTCAGAAGCACGGAACCTCTGAATCCCAGAGTCAGGAGGCAGTACAAAGTTAAAGGTGCCCTACCCCTTTAACAGAGGCTTGCTGGAATGTTACCAGGTGAGGCTGAGTTCCATGAAATGCTCCCACTGGCCATGCCTATGTGCTAAGCCTCCATTAAAGGGGCTTTTTCTCCAGGTTGCTGGCAGTCTGAATGAAAACACCTGGTCTGTCTGATGCCCAGAAATGCCCCCCTGCTTAACAACTTAATCATTAGGATTTCCCACTCTCACTTCCTGTCATTTTGAAGAGCGGGGAGGGAATCTTGACTGGGAGCGAGGTTGACAAAGTGGCTAAGATGCTGGCTGTCAACTTTTGTGTGCATCCGCGCACACAGAGGATGGCTTTCCTCAGATCAGCAAAGAGTGCAGAGCGAGGCTAGTATTTGTGCCGTCCCTGTTTTTGTTGGGGATGTGACTCGGTGTCATCCGTGTCTGTTGTCCTTTCCTGTTTTTGTCTGGGGTGAGCTTAAGAAGAAAGGACTTGCTCCCTTCAGTTCTCCTTTCTCTAAGGGGTAGATCCAGCTGGGCAGCCGTGTTGGTCTGAAGCAATAGAACAAAGTTAGAGTTCAGGAGCACCTTTAAATTAAGACCGACAAAGTTTTAATCGGGATGTAAGCTTTCATGTGCTAAAAACACTACTGTCTGATCAAGTGTGCTTTTAGCACACACGAGCTCACATCCTGATTAAAACTCTGCTGGTCTTAAAGGTGCTCCTGAACTCCAGCTTTGTTCTCTAAGGGGTCTTCAGAGAGTTCTACCCTTATAATCAGAAGCAGTTGTTTACAGTGCTATTGATAGGTAGTTTTAAGACTTTGTAATCCTAGCACTAGGGTGGTGGGGAAGAGAAAAGGCACTGTGATGGGAAATTCACAAATGCTCCCCCCACACACACACACTTCATATTTGACTTGTTCCTTCCAAGCGTAGTACGACTGGCCATGCAACTCCTGGCTAGAGCGCATTTGAAGGTGGTAGGTTTTTAAACAGAGGCTAGATGGCCATCTGACAGCAATGAAGATCCTGTGAATTTAGGTGGAGGCATTTGTGAGTTTCCTGCATTGTGCAGGGGGTTGGACTAGATGCCCCTGGAGGTTCCTTCCAACTCTATGGTTTCCAGATACAGTCGCTGACCTTGACCATAGGCAAAGGAAGCCCACCAATGCGGGCCTGTCTTACAGGGCTGTTCTAAGGCTTTTTGGATGTGTTCACAGGTAGAACGCACACTTTGCATGCTGAAGGCTCCTGCTTTGTTAAAAGTAAATCAGGACTCAGGTACTGTCTGAGACTGTCTGTGTGAGACCCTGGTGTTCTGCAGCCAATTAATTTAGACCATACTGAACTAGATTGGACCAACCATCAAACTTAATATAAGGCAGCATCATATGCTTTAAGAGGAGCTGTCATGGTTCAGTGGTGGAGTTTAGGCTTGGCACACTGAAAGCTCCAGGTTCGGTCCCTGGCATCCTAAGACCTCAGGAGGCAGGTGAAGGTTTCCAGAGGAGAGCTGCTGCCAATCATGGTACTGAGCTAGATGGATCAATGAGCTGCCTTCTGGTATAAAGCAGCTTCATATGTTCTGTGCCCATCTAATCTTAGTGACTCATGAGAAGTGCTCCCACTAGCATGCTCTTTTCCTCTGGTGGTGGTGGGGAGGGATGGTGGCTCAGTGGTAGAGCATCTGCTTGGTAAGCAGAAGGTCCCAGGTTCAATCCCTGGCATCTCCAACTAAAAAGGGTCCAGGTAAATAGGTGTGAAAAACTGCAGTTTGAGACCCTGGAGAGCCGCTGCCAGTCTGAGTAGAAATACTGACTTTGATGGGCCGATAGTCTTATTCAGTATAAGGCAGCTCCATATGTTCAAAGTGCCATCAAGTCTCAGCCAATATATGTCAACCCTGTAGGGTTTTCAAAGCAAGAGATGCTCAGAGGTGGTTTTCTGTTGTCTGCCTCTGCATTGGTTTCATTGGCTGTCTCTTATCCAATTACTAATCAGGGCTGACTCTGAATCACACAGAGGAAGCAGCCTTATACTGAATCAGACTATTGGTCCATCAAGGTCACTTTGGTCTCGGACTAGCAGAAGCTCTCCTGGGTCTCAGATGGAGGTCTTTTGCATCATCTACTGCCTGGTCCTTTTAACTAGAGATGCTGGGGATTGAACCTGGGACCTTTTGCATGCAAATCAGAGGCTCTTCCATTGAAGCAGATCCTCTCCTACTTACTTACTTAGCTACCTTGCTTAGCTTTCAAGATCTGGTGAGATCAGGCTAGCCTGAGGTATATACGTACATTTTCTCCACCCCACCTCATTGCTTGCTTGCCCATTTCTGGTCGGCCCCAGTGTTTTTAATAACCACCAGTCAAGAGCAGACTTGAGCGGACTCTCTGAAACAGTCCATTTCAAACTGCCCTCTTGCAGATGGAAGTTCCATCAGATGCAAAAAGCAGCCACCCATTTGCTTTCGGTGTCCAAGAATCGTTTCACTGCTGCTCTGAAGTCGAAATTTCCTTACATCACTACCCGTCTCAGTGTGTGTGTTTTTTTTCTGAAACAGCTAATTTTACAGTGCTATTAAAAGGGTTCGTCATCTCCCTGGGCCATCCCTCCTCTCAGAGGGTAGGCGGCCCTCAGTGCGAGAAGCTGCCAACTTTCACACTGTCTCAGAGCAAGGCTATTTCTGAACCTGTCTGACTTCTGCGATATCAGCTGCAGTCTTCAGCGCTGCCAAGCTACCGAGGGGAAGGAAAATAACCCTGAAAAGTGCTCCTGGCAGCTATTTTCTCCTTGACTTATGCAATAGCTGTGGCATTCAAGCAACCATGCACTGGCCTGACCAGCAAAACGTGCATAGAAACGATGCCATTCCATGGAGCATTGGCTGGTCTCCTCCAACTTAATGGCAAATTGGTCTTGCATTAAGGCTGTTCGACTTCAGGCACAAAGGGGTTAATTAGTTGCCTCCTCCCAGCCTTAAAACATGACTAGGTAAAACAAAGTAGGTGTCAAGTTCATCTTTAAGATCAACAAAGTTTTATTCAGAACATAAGCTTTTGTGTGCTCCAAGCACACTTCATCAGATGAGGGGATCAGGTGAAGAAGGTGATCAGATGAAGTGGAGCGCACGAAAGCTTACGTTCTGAATAAAACTTCCTTGGTCTTAAAGGTGCCACTGGACTCCTACTTTGTTCTACTGCTTCAGACCAACATGGCTGCCCGCTTGGATCTGTCTACATGGCTAGGTATTTAATCCTTAGATTTGTCAGGCAATGAATGTCATTTTCAGCTCTGCAAAAGATAGTTCTCCATGCTTCCATGGACTCCATCTTGCTTCCTGCTGAAAAAGGCGCACAGGGAAATGATTCATGCCTCCATCGCAAAGTAGGTTAGCCTGTGTTTTCTTGGAAATGTGACGGTTGATTTTTGAATGGCTGGGAGTGGTGGTGGTGGTGGGGGGGAGTTTTGATGAATGAGTCGGAGTGGGAAAATGCATGTCCGCCAAGAAAAGTGAAAGTGAGTTGTCAGGGTTTTCCCTTTCTCTCCCCATCCCATCTGCTTCTCGCTGTCTCACTGTCCTTCCAGATGCCAACTAAGAACATGATCCTGAGTTAACAGAGTGCTGTTTGACAGGAAGCGCCTTTGTTTTCCCAACTTTTGTTCATTGGTGAAAGCAAGGTTGTAGCAGGATCCAAGATGAAAGCGGAGCGGGAGAGAAGCGAGGGTTCCCCCAGTAGCACAGCAAAACTCTCCGAACTCCATAAGTTCTGTGCATAGCAAACAGTCTTAGGAATGCTGAACATCTGAGTTTGGGCCAATGGGCCAGTCTAGGGAGCTCTTATTGATTGTGCAAGGGCAATGTTTCCTCTAAGCTGCGGAGTCTTGTGAGCAAAAATTCTACTTTGTGAGCTACTGGCGTTAAAGTTGTGAGTTACTGCATGAATTAGTGTGCCCTGGGGTCATCCTTCCTGAGCTAAGACAAAAATGTGTGAGCTGGAGGCTAAAAATCTGTGAGCTAACTCACGCTAACTCAGCTTAGAGGGAATACTGGACAAGTAGAGCTGGATTAACAACTAGGCAAAGTAGCCACTGGCTTATGGGCCCCTACACCTTTAGGGGCCCCAGGCTGACTTCCCCCCGCCCCCTCCTGTTTCCCCCCTGCTTGCAGCGCTCCCAGCCTGCACACGCAGCCAGCAACTGAGCTGCTCTTTGCCTGATGTGACTGTTGCTGGTTTGCCTCTCTCTGCCTCTCCCCCGCAGCTTGGTAAAAGGGGCTTTTAAGAAGGTACCTGCAGACTGCAGCATGGTCTGTAGGCAGATGGGCGGGCACTCAGACTCTGAGGTAATTTGTGAGGCTCCCCCCCCCCAGGATTTCGACTGCCTAGGGGCCTCCGCAGGGTTTAATCCAGCACTGTGGACAAGACCCAAGTAATAACTTGTTAAGCCCCCATAGCCTTTGGTTCTGGTTCTCAGGGTTTTTAAAAACTCCTCGTGCTTCCTTCAGCCTTGATTTCAAATCTACGTGCAGCCAACTGACAGGAAGACAGAGTTGTTTAACAAAGGTGAAAACCTGGACTAAAGGCTAAAAGCTGAATGCGGAGAGGGGGGAGGAAGAATAATTCTAGCACTATGAATCCTGCTTTAAAAATGACCCTGCCAAATCTAATGAACCACTGAGAGATCATTTGGGGCCAGGCTACCTTGACAATTTTTTTCTTTGGCATTAGTGAGCATGATGTATTTCACAATATTCTTAACTTTGTAATTCTTTAGTGCTCATTTGTCTCCAGTAATCTCTGTAGATCTGAAGGTATCAGGTAGCTGTAGGTCTATGTCAGTGTGTCAGTATGTATAAGAACAGTGAAGTGTGTAAACAAATTTAAGACTACAGAAACCCATAATATAGCATAAAGGAGTGAAAATGCACATACAGAACTTGTATCTCAATATTCTGCATATATTCTATGCACATTGTACATATTAATACTGCATAAATTACGTCATACAACAGATAGATGGCAAACAAGTTAAAAAAAACAAACAAAGGATCATAATCCTGACAAAACTATAAATGAACATAAAGAAAAAGTGTGGAAGATTTTGTTGATTCCTTTCCGGAATCCCATGGAAATAGGTTTTCTGTGCTCTTTTTCATCTCTAATGTAGTTTTGGAAGCCTAATGTTAATTTGGAAGCAATTCCGGGCACAAAATGTTAATTTGGGAGTCATTCTATGAATGCACATTCATGGAACAATTGTTATAGTATAGAGGATAGTGCAGCTTTTTCTGTAACAAACCTTCGAGTGACATAAAGAAATTTAAGACTACGGAATAGGATAGGAGGACAAAACTAATTAACAGGAAACAGAGGATAGGAGGACAAAACTAATTAACAGGAAACAGAGGATTGGAGGACAAAACTAATTAACAGGAAACAGAGAGTGCGTCTAAATGGGCAGTTTTTACAGTGGAAGGTAATAAGCCGCAGAGTATCAAAGGGCTAGGTCCAGTGCTTTTAAACTTGTTCCTTGATGATCGGGAGTTGCAAGTAGGCAGTAAAGTGGTTAAGTTTGTGGATGACACTAAGTTGTTCAGGACAGTGAGAAACAGGAAGCACTGTGAGGTGCTCTAGAGGGGATGGCAAATGGGCAAGTACAAAGTAATGCACATTGGTACCAAAAATTCTCTCTATAAATATGGGTTCATGGTGTCCTAACCAGTGTTCCCTCTAAACTGAGTAAGTGTGAGCTAGCTCACTGTTTTTTAGTCTCTGGCTAGCTCAGGAAAAATGGCCCCAGAGCAAACTAATTTGTGCAGAAGATTACAACTTTAATGTTGGTGGCTCACAACTTTAATATCAGTAGCTCACAAAGTAGAATTTTTGCTCACAGGACTCTGCAGCTTAGAGGGAACATTGGTTCCAACGTGTAATAACTGACCAGGAGAGAGATCTCAGAGCCGTGGTAGATAACTCACTGAAGATGTTGATTCAGTGTGCAACTGCAATAAAAAAAGGGCAAATCTATTCTGGGGATTTTTAGAAAGGGGACTGAAAACAAATCAGCCAGTATAATGCCCTTGTATAAATCTGTGGTGCAGCCTCATTTGGAACTACTATGTACAGTTCAGGTCACCGTATCTCAAAGAAAATATTGTAGCATTGGAAAAGGTGCAGAAAAGGGCAAACAGAGCCCGCCAGAGTGTGTGAAGTTCCCCCAGTAAGTTTCCAGTTGAGCTGGGATTGGAACCCTGGCTCTTTGTACTTCCATAGTCCCCTGGGCAAACGTCGCACTGACACGGTCCTGTCTGTTTTAGTTGCTGCTCTCCTAAATCCCAGATCTCATTCTAGCGCCTGCTTCTTCCAAAGTAAATTCCCCCCCCCCCGGCCGACTGTGTTAAAAAGTGAGAATATTTATTCAAAACACTTTGCTCAGCTGTATGATGTAAGTGTGTAACTTTGCTGTGCCGTTGGCTCTCTGTCTCCCACCACTCGGGCTCCCTCCCTTATCATCCTGTTCCGGGTTTAGTTACTTCTCTTACTATCTTTCTGTCCTTGATTCCCCCCTCCCCATCTTTCCCTCCTCTCTGATAGGCAGAATTTCCATCTGTTTGACAAGCAAATGCAGGGGTCCTGATAAGGACAATATCTGCTCTGTTCCATTCATCTTTTTATCCTGTGAGTGCAGCTAGCCTGACTCCCGAGAACTGACACCAGCTCTTGAGAGAGTGAAGGCAGAGCTTGGTCACATTTCTTTTAAACAACACGGTGCATGTTTCCCTTGTTGACAGAGGGTGCAATAGTAAAGGTGCACCTTACATTGCACATCCATGAAGCTGTTTTCCTTTTTAAAAACCCTCCTCAAAATCCCATTTCTTTAGTGCAGCATTTCAAGAATGACCCTGGGTTGAAATCCTACCATTTTCCTCAAGGACAGGTCTGTTCTCTGGAGGAGGAGGAGGAAGGTTTATACCCCTCACTTCACTACTTGAAGGAGTCTCAGAGCAGTTTATAATCTCCTTTCCCTTCCTCTCCCCACAACAGACACCCTGCAAGCAATGCTGCCTCTATGATGCGGGGTCTTGTGAGCACAAATTCTGCTTTGTGAGCTACTGCCTAAACTAGTTTGCTCTGGGGCCATCTTTCCTGAGCTAAGACAAAAAGGTGTGAGCTGGAGGCTAAAAAACTGTGAGCTAGCTCACACTAATTCTCCTTAGAGGGAACTCTGCCTGTGAGGTAGGTGGGGCTGAGAGAGCTCTGACAGAAACTGCTTGTGAACAGAACAGCTTCTGACAGAGTTATGATTGACCCAAGATCATACCAGCAGGTGGTAGAGTGGGGAATCAAACCCAGTTCTCCCAGATAAGAGTCTGCACACTTAACCACTTCACCAAACTGGCTCTCTTTCCCCCCATTTCTTTAGACATTTTTCATTTCATTTTTTTTTAGATATTTATACCTCACTTTTGCCCTACTGGGGACCCAAAGCGGCTTACAAGTTCATTCTTCCCTTCTCTGTCCTGTCCTCCCCACAGCTTTGTGAGAGACTGACAGGCCCAAAGTCACTCAGTGAGCTTTCATAGCAGAGTGAAGATTCAAAATGGTGTCTCCCAGATCCTAGTCTGACACTCTAACCTCTATGCTAGGGGAGGCCAACGGTAGCTCTCCAGATATTTTTTGCCTACAACTCCCATCAGCCCCAGCCCATTGGTCATGCTGGCTGGGGCTGATGGGAGTTGTAGGCAAAAAACATCTGGAGAGCTACCGTTGTCCACCCCTGCTCTATGCTACACTGGCTCTGTAAGAGAGGAAGCCGCCTTCCATTGGAAGAAATCCTGATACTTTGCTGGAGTGTTAAGATACAACCATTTGTAGTTGCATCTCAGCTCTTCCAGATCAGCCTAGTGCAGAGGCTAGAATGTTGGAGTGGGGATTCCTGGGTTTAAATCCCACTGAGTTGACTTAGGCCAGTCATTATTTCAATCTAACTATCTCATGGGGTTGTCATAGGGAGAAAATGGGATACAGGAATTCTTTGCATGCTTCCCTTAATTTCTTGGAGGCAGGGGACAGGATAATTGATTTGAATTCCCCCTCCATTCCCATCTTGCCCACTTCATGTGGATTATAGGTGTGTTGGTCGTTCTGTGCTTTATATTACTCAGGGGTGTTGTCAACCCTAAATTGTATATTACTTAGTAAGGGTGTAAGGTTGGCCATAATGTGAAGTGCCAGGGAGCTCTTTTGGTGTAGTCAGCCAGTTTGGTGTAGTGGTTAAGTGTGCGGACTCTTACCTGGGAGAACAGGGTTTGATTCCCCACTCCTCCACTTGCAGCTGCTGGAATGGACTTGGGTTAGCCATAGCTATCGCAGGAGTTGTCCTTGAAAAGGCAGCTGTTGTGAGAGCCCTCTCAGCCCCACCCATTTCACAGGGTGTCTGTTGTGGGGGGAGAAGATATAGGCGATTGTAAGCCACTCTAAGTCTCTGATTCAGAGAGAAGGGCGGAGTATAAATCTGCATTCTTCCTCTTCCTCCTCCTCCTGGATGTTGTCAAACCTAAATTGTATATTACTTAGTAAGGGTGTGAGGTTGGCCATAATATAAAGTGCCAGGAAGCTCTTCAACTAAAGACTCTAGAAGGAGGACACAGGTGTCTTACCATGCAATCCTATGCAGTGTTTCTCCAGTCTGTATCCATAGAAGTTAACCTGCACATAGGATTCAACTCTTATTCTCCTAGGAAAAGCCCTGCTAGATCAGACGAAAGGTTCATCTAACCAGCTGTCCTGTTTCCCATAGTAACCACTGAGATGATCCCAAGCAAGGTATTTAGGCAACTGCTCTGCAGCACAATTGGTTTCCAATAGCCAGTAATCTGATATATACTGACTCAAGACATGAGAGTTCTCCTTAGCTAATGCAGGTAATCTATCTCTCCCAAATCTGTCTAATCCTGTTTTGGAGCCACCTAAGGCAATGACCGTCCCCACATCTTGCAGCAACACATTTCCATACATGATGTAATAAAAGCCCCACTAATCAGTCCCATCTAGGTGGACCTGACCACCAGTGCAGCACTTGGCAGATCAAAAGGCCTCTGACCTACTCTTTGCTCCCTTGCTGTACTATGGCAGTGGGATGGGCTGAGGATGGGTTTTGTGTCTCCTTACTCAACCGCTATTAGATGACACAGAAGACCACTGGGGCTCTCCATGGTTCTGCAACAGTGCTGGATGTGGCCTGATTCCTCAGTCTCAGCAACTTGTTGTTCAAGTGAGGACTGAACTGTTCTTGGACCAGCTGTTTTACAGTTTCCAGCACCTACAGGATTCAAGTTGTAGTGAGGTGGTATTGCAGGAGAACCCAAAGATGTCTGCCGTCTTCTCAAGCCTTCAATTCCTCCCCCTCCTCAAGCTGGTGTATTCAGTTACAGAACTTGCACATATACCTGGACTCTTCACTTCACTCTTGTTGAACAGCTCTTACTAGGCTTACCAGCTTGCCTACTGGGACAGGTAAACTCCTGTCCTCAATGGCTCTCACATGCTCTTACAGTGAGCAAAACTTGGGGGGGGGGGTTGATGACAGAGATACCGCCATGTCACTTCCAGTGGCCACATCCATGATGCTGTAGGAATTTCCCCAGACTCTGTGGTCCTTGCCATAAAGATTTGAGAAATTTCTAGAATGTCACTTGACATTTCCCCATGCCCCACTCCTATAAGCACCCAAGTTTCTCTCTTCCTGGGCAAGTAAGACATGACCGCTGGAGATCTGTAATTAGAGCTCCATGTGTGTTATTTGCTACTATACAGAGTTCAAAACCACAGTGTTGGGAAAGGTAGGATGGATCAACAATCTTCTGATTGAAAATACCTCACCCACTCAGCCTACTTTAAACCCTGTCAGGAGAAAAAGGTCTTGCATGATATGAGTTTCTCTTTCTTTTTCCCATCCAGGACTTAAAACAGGTGAGGGAATCATTTTCAAACGGAATTGGCAGAGAAGTGGAAACGTTATCCCCATTTCCCAGCGCTGACCTAGACTGCTGCCCTTCCCAAAGCTGCTATGGAAGGCCAAATTGCAAACTTGGAGTTTCAGTTGCAAAACTTGGCGATCATATTTTGTGTAGCCCTTAGAAGTGTTGGCCAGGATGCTGCTATAAAATGTTTGCATTAATTTTAATTAATTGCATTTGGGCCACCTGCGAGATAACTGAACAGTCAGGTTTAGATTTTAGCTCCCAGACCATCCTCTGGTGTTTTAGTTTTGTGGGTTGTGTGCCGATTAGCACATCCTGGGCATTGGTGAATCTCTTGCCACCGGGGGTCTAACCCTGATCCCTCTGTGCTTAGGCTGATGGGGCTGTCAGAACCGCTTCTGCAATGGTAGCATTGGGTGTGCGGCCTTTGAAGCTTCTGAAGCGTGCAAAATCCTTGCTTCCGCTGCTGGAGAGTTGTGCAGGCAATCTGCCACAGGCGTGGTTGGATCCAGGCAGGGAAAGAATAAGCTGACCACAGACCAAATGACTTGGCTTTGGGAGGTGAAGTCCCAGGATAAGAGGGGCTTTGAACAATGCATTCTTGGCAAGGCATGATATCCGAAAATGTACATTGAGGGCCGAGCTCTGCTCTCAATTACTCTGGATTTATAAGGGGGGAAGCTCTGTCGAACAAAGGTTAGTGGTGTTTCCCCAATGTGCGTGCAGGCGGAACTGAGAACCAAAATAGGCTCTAGATTTATAGAGATCACCAGGGGAAATCAGTGTTGTGTGGAGGAGCGCCCTTGTCAATCGGGGCGAGACCTCTGTTTGCTGCGAGGGATGATTTAATTTGGGCGTGTTTGGCTTTTGGCAATGGGAAGGGGGGGGAAAGCACTTTTCCGAGATGGGCTGTTTGCTTTTCTGCCTGCACCTATCATATTCCCACTAGGCTTGTAAAAATCAAGCCCTGTACAGTATATACAGTAAGTTCTTTGTGTCTCTGGCAAGCAAAGCGTGTGTGAAGCTCTGCTCTCTGGAGCAGTGGCCCCGAAATCTATTCCCCTCGCTCCCATTAAAACTGCAGCCTCCTGGAAAGATATCCCCTTCTCTTCTGTTTACAAACATATGGGGGGGGGGGGGGATATGCAGAAGGGAAGTGAAATGAAAGTGTCAGCCGTATGCTTGCATTCTCTCATTGCAGGTTTTTCGGCCAGTGCGGTTACTGAATCTTTCCAACGGTGCATCTGTTTATAGGAATCTCTTTGGCAGACAACTGTAGCTATCTGCCTTGTTTAAATGTCTGTCTTCCGCACTCTTTTACTTCCGTCATGTGGTAAGAGAGTCTTGAGCACATGTTGGGGGGGGGGGGAGGGGGAAGCAACAAGCTAAGTTTGGTGTAGTGGTTAAGTGTGCGGACTCTTATCTGGGAGAACCGGGTTTGATTCCCCACTCCTCCACTTGCACCTGCTGGAATGGCCTTGGGTCAGCCATAGCTCTGGCAGAGGTTGTCCTTGAAAGGGCAGCTGCTGTGAGAGCCCTCTCCAGCCCCACCCACCTCACAGGGTGTCTGTTGTGGGGGAGGAAGATAAAGGAGATTGTGAGCCGCTCTGAGACTCTTCAGAGTGGAGGGCGGGATATAAATCCAATATCTTCTTCTTCTTCTAACATTAAAAGAGCTGCCTAAAATCACTTTGAGAGTTTGAATGAGAAAAGCCATTCCTTGAATCTCTAACAAACAAAACCCCAATCGGGCATTAAAAATGGCAACACGTGCCACAACTTGAGGGTGAACACTTCAGTCACCCAGGAAGAAGAAGAATTGCAGATTTATACCCGGCCCTTCTCCTTGAAAGAGCCCCATGGCGCAGAGTGGTAAAGCTGCAGTATTGCAGTCGGAACGCTCTACTCACGACCTGAGTTCGATTCCAGCGGAAGCTGGTTCAGGTAGCCGGCTCGAGGTTGACTCAGCCTTCCATCCTTCCAAGGTCGGTAAAATGAGTACCCAGCTTGCTGGGGGGGAAGTGTAATGACTGGGGAAGGCAATGGCAAACCACCCTATAAAAAGGTCTGCCGTGAAAATGTTGTGAAAGCAACATCACCCCAGAGTTGGAAATGACTGGTGTTTGCACAGGGGATCTTTCCTTTTCCTTCTCCCTGAATCAGAGACTCAGAGTAGCTTACAATCTCCTTTATCTTCTCCCCCCACAACAGACACCCTGTGAGGTGGGTGGCGCTGAGAGGGCTCTCACAGCAGCTGCCCTTTCAAGGACAACCTCTGCCAGAGCTATGGCTGACCCAAGCCCATTCCAGCAGCTGTAAGTGGAGGAGTAGGGGGATCAAACCCGGTTCTCCCAGATAAGAGTTCTCATACTTAACCATTATACAAAACTGGCTCTGTAATTCTGTAATCATGTCAAGCAAAATATGTTTAGGGGAGTGGGTTGATCAGGTGGCCTCTGAATTGGATTTTATTGGCTTGGGATGATTTTGAATATCTCATCCCCTATTTGATTTTGTGTCTCCCTTGTGCAAATATAAACTGTGGATTCTTTGTTTTGGCACAGTGCTCTGTTTCGTCACACCAGACTTTTGCTCATAAAGCGTACCAATCTTTTCTATGTTATTGTCAGAAAAATCAGCATTCTGTGGGCTGAGTATATTATATGTGCAAATGGCATGTAGCATATGTAGAAGACTGCAGATTTATACGCCGCCCTTCTCTTTGAATCAGAGACTCAGAGCGGCTTACAGTCTCCTATATCTTCTCCCCCCACAACAGACACCCTATGAGGTGGGTGGGGCTGAGAGGGCTTTCACAGCAGCTGCCCTTTCAAGGACAACTCCTGCAATAGCTATGGCTGACCCAAGGCCATTCCAGCAGGTGCAAGTGGAGGAGTGGGGAATAAAACCCATGGAGGCGGGAGCCTTCCACAGGGCCCTGCTCTTTTAAGGACAACTCATGCAATAGCTATGGCTGACCCAAGGCCATTCCAACAAGTGCAAGTGGAGAAGTGAGGAATCAAACTTAGTTCTCCCAGATAAGAGTCTGCATGCTTAACCACTGCACCACATATGGCTCTTTCACACATATTGTGCAGCTCCTGGAGGTCAAGGAGGAACTTAATGCAGGCTTTCTCTCAAGTAAGTGTGCTTAGCATTGGGTCCTCAGACAGCTTCTGAGCACTGACCCAGACATCTATTTCTACCATGTGTGAAGCAGGGAAGGAGGAGGAAACAGGCAGGCTTGCAAACTCATCTCCTCCACCACAGAGGTCACCCAGAGACCTAGAGCAGGGAAAGAGAGTGCAAGAGCCGAGGGAGCCTCTGAAAGGAGCGATGGCATTAAAGAAGGTAGCTCAGGGTTCTCCATTAGTTTCATAGTTCGTTTATCAACCTTGGTGTCAAGGCAAAGAGAGAAACATAATGATGCAAACGGTGGTCAGTGATTTATATGGTACATATGTGTTTTCTTCTCCCGCTAATGCAAAAAAAAATAATCCCCTAACTTTTCCCAATGCTAGTCTTATGGGGACTGTTATTCCCAGCTTTTTTTTTTTTTTTAACTCTCCTTCTAGCATGGTGCATGCATATGTATTTTATCTTTCTGTGCAAAGAAAGTATTAAGAGTTTTAATAAAGATGTGTGCGATATTTGTTCATGTCTTGAAGCTCTCAAACATATGATCTTTATTCTATGTGGCTTAACATAAGATTGCTTAACAAGTTTGGCTACCCCTGCACTAGCTCTTCCCCTGTTGCCAGAGAAAGAGCTTCTTGTGTTGGCAGACAGCTTCTTGCACTTGTGGTGTGGACACTGGAGGTGAATGCTGCTGTGAATGGAATGTATCCGCAGGATCCAGCCCTTTATAAATAGCATATTTTAAAAATGCAACATTTGTATGTGATACCAGTGAATTTACTGGCAGGCCAAACCAGAGAACTGAAATAATGAACAAACTTGCATACAAAAGGAAATGGAAAAGAGGCCATTTGCTCACTATTACTGTGGATAGCTTGGCACGATTCCTTTTGGCTCAAGTAGGAGCTTGGATCATTATCCCATATGTGGTGTCCTGCTAACTGAGGACTACCAGCCTCCAAAGGATTGGGTTGGTGCATCTGAGTTTCTTGACCTCAAATGAACTCCAGTCGAGTTCATTTCTTCTTTAAAATTTCACAATTTTTTTTTAAATCCCCCCTGTGTTCCTTCACCCATCCTGTTGTATGTATCTATGTATCACAGTCTTCCCTGCTGTGTTCACACACATCTGCTGATAACTTAGGTTTTTGCCTGTGAAACCACATGTCTAGTCTGGCGTCAAAGCAAGGCATCTGCTAAGGCCAAGACCTTCCAGCAGAGTCCACTGCCACTGTCCTTATTGCCTGTATGGCCGACCTGCCACCCGGCTGCCTATGCTGCCCAGCACCACCGGGGAAAGTGCATGCAGGTGATGCATGTGGCTGGGAGCGCAGGTGGCAAGAGAGCTCACAAGGGAAGGATACATGGCTGGGCAATAGTGGAAGGCCACACAGGTAGGTCAGCAGGTGTGTGAGAATGGATGCAATTGGGGGGGGGAGCATTGAGGAAAGGACCCTTAATCTTTCTGCCCATCTCCCCTAAACCTGCAACCAGCTCTGCCTCCTGCCACAGTACATTTGCTAGCCTTACGACAGTGGTCACCACCATGCAGCTCTGTGTGGTCTCCACACATTGGGGTTCTCTGCAGAATCAAGAACCCTGGATAAACAAGGTTCCCAGTTATATGAAGAGAGAAGTATGTGTGAGCACGTGTCCCAATGGATATAGGTTGGGGATAGGGTTGGCAGGTCCTTGCTGGAGGCAGGGGGTGCCCTGCCCCTGGGCCCTGCCCCCTGCCGCTGATCATCTGGCTTTGGGACGACTTACCAGGCTATGTTGCCAGCAATGTGGCAACATCACTTATCATGTCAGCAACATCTGGACAATGCTTTGGGCAACAACTCTATAGTAGAAGCCATTTTTACCATAGCGTTTTTGCCCAAATGCGATGTGGCAACATCACTTATCCTGTCAGCAACATCTGGACAATGCTTTGGACAACAACTCTATAGTAGAAGCCATTTTTACCATAGAGTTTTTGCCCAAATGCCAGAGTGTTGCCGATATGTCCCAGCATGATGGCCTTGCCAGTGGCATAACCTGGGCCTCCCTCCCATGTCGGGTAAGTCCCGCCATCTCCTGATGGTTGCCTAGAAGGACCTAGCACCCCAGTTGGGGACAGAGTTTGCCACCACATTTGCCCCTACAGAAGTACTTATCTGAAGTGTGAGGAGTGGGACCGGCCTGAAATGGTATCTTGCAAGGCAAGGTACAATTGTGATACCAGACTCTCATTAGGTAAAGAAGCCACCATAACCACTGCTAATGCTTTCTCTCCGTTTTTACATTTTCCCTCAAGACTTTGTATTCACTAGTAAAATATACACTCTTGATGGAGGCTAACAGCTTCCCTGTAGCCCAGACAAATGGCTACAATTATTTAATGCAAAGAGGAGACCTTAGCTGCAAGCTAATTCCATGGAAATCGAAAGGGATCTCTGTTCAATCATCTTGTTCATGATTTCAGCGTTTACATAGTTAGAGATAATGGGGCAATTGATTGCGTGGCTTCTCGTAAAAACGTAAGGGAGGGTTTTCACAGCCAATTGCAAATGCCAGTTTAATTTCTGGGATTACTCATAGCAAATGCATTTTGACTGTTCTGGGCTGAGACCTAAAACAACAACTGGAGCTAGAGATCAGGTAGACACAAATACCCCTCGGACTTTAAAATCTTTCCCAACAGTGACCAGCCAGCTGCTGCAACATCTTCACTGGCTTCTAGTTTGTTTACAGGCACAGTTCAAAGTGATGCCTTTGGCTTATAAAGCCCTAGGGCTTTTTTGGTAGAAAAAGCCCAGCAGGAAGTCATTTGCATATTAGACCACACCCCATGAAGCCAAGGCAGCTGGAACTGTTTTCCTTGCAAAAAACGCCCGGTAAAGCCCTTTAAAGCAGGGGTGTCGAACTCAGATCTGACACAAATGAGCTCTTGTTGGGCTGGGCCGTGTCGGATTGGGCCGGGTCATGTTGGGCCAGGCCATGTGTGTACCTATTTAAGATTAGGTAGCAGAGATACAAACTTTATAAATTATAAAGGATATAGACAAACACAATTAAATGTTTTTTAAAAAAACCCTTAAAACATGCTGAAAATTTTAGCACTCATTGGTCTTAAAGGTGCTTTGTTTGTATTTCTCCCACGGGATCCAGGGAACTGGAAGCTCTGGCTCTTTCCTTTCCTCCCCAGGGGACCAGGAGGAGAAGCCCCAGGTAATAGAAGGGAGACAGGCTTGGCTCAGTAGCTCTGCTGTGAGATTGAGAGAGCCTGGAAAAACAAGCTCTGTAGCTCCTGTGCAATTGAGCAAGCCTTGCAAAGCAAGCTGTTATGCAGAAGGAAACAAGAGATAGGGAGAAGGAAGCAGACGACAGCCAGTTGTTCGGGGGCCTGATAGCAGCCCTCTTAGGACCAGATTTGGCCCCCGGTCCGTATGTTTGACACCCCTGCTTTAAAGTCTAGGAACGGGGCATCAGAATAACTTGTGGATGTCCTCATCAAAGGCCCTTCTCTGTGTGACCATCTCTTTAGACAGGTAACTGGTGTAGTGGTTAAGTGTGCGGACTCTTAACTGAGAGAACCGAGTTTGATTCCCCACTCCTCCACTTGAAGCTGCTGGAATGGACTTGGGTTAGCCATAGCTCTGGCAGAGGTTGTCCTTGAAAGGGCAGCTGCTGTGAGAGCCTTCTCAGCCCCACCCACCTCACAGAGTGTCTGTTGTAGGGGAGGGAAGACATGGGAGATTGTCTCTGACTCAGAGAGAAGGGTGAGGTATAAATCTGCAATTCTTCTTCTTCTGTGATGATGATATCTTGCTTATGGACCTCCTTTGTTTTGAGTGATCTCATACAGGAATGCATGAAGGCGTCTTATAGTCCATCATGGTCAGCATTGTCTACTCAGACTGGCAGTGGGTCTCCTGGGTCTCAGGGAGAGGTCGTTCACATGTCCTACTACCTGATCCTTTGAAATGGAGATGCTGGGGATTCAACCTGGAACCCTCTGCATGCAAAGCAGATGCTTCACCACAGAGCCACAACCCTTTCCTAGTGCCCTTTTTTGTCATATTTCAGGCAGTAGACATATTTTGCTTTGACCAAGCTTTTAATGGCCATTAACGTTGTTGTTCTGCTTAGAACGCTTTCATTGGGTGTTTAATTGCTGGTATTTGGCTTTTTAGCATTTAGGCCACATGATTTTGTTTATATGGTAATTTGTTTTGCTTTGTGTAATAGCCTGGCTTTGCTCTGTTGGCACAGAGTGTGAATGTTGGGTAAAGCTTAATTCTAATGGAGTAAAACCAGAAGAAGAAATGAGATAGTTCACACTTGAGCCACATGATTGTTTGTATGTGAATCCTAACAATTAGGTTTTATTTAAACTTTGTAATTGCTGTTGATCTTCTGGGTTAACTTTGTTAATTTTTTTTTTAATTCTTTATGAATTTGTTTAATCCTTTTGTGAAACCTGTGGCCTGGCACTGTGCCTTGTTGCTGTGAGTTCCATAAATTGTGTGTTTTGTGAAGTACTTTGTTTTGTTTTTCTTGATTCTACTGTTTCATCGGATGAACCCAAATTCTGGTGGTTGTGAAAGGGAGGAAAAACTCTCTCGCTTTTTCACACCACGGATGGTTTCCATAACCAGGACAGCAGTTTGGCTCAGTGGTAGGGCATCGGCTTTGCATGCAGAAGGTTCTGAGTTCAATTCCTGACATCTCCAGTTTAAAAAGGATCACGTGGCAAGAAGTGTCAAAGACCTCTGCCTGAGACCCTAGAGAGATGCTGCCAGTCTGAACAGAAAATACTGATCCTCATGGACCAGTGATAATTAGTCTGCCATGTCTCCCCTCTTCCTTGGCTTTTAAAAACTAAAAATCCCCACATGCTTCAGGCTTTTTCTGTTCTCCCATTCCTTGATTACTTTGGCCCTTCCAGCCCCGGGACCACTGTCTAGAGAGCACAGTGGTCCCTGAGATATGGATAATGGCCATCTTGCCTCTGAAGCTTATGCGCAGAGCTCCCCAGCACCTCCTGAATGTGGTTCTTCCCACATTCCAGCATCTGGCCAGTTGTACATGCAGGCTGTGTGCACACACATTAAATAATGTGCTTTCAATGCACTTTCCAACTGGATTTTGCCATTTCACGCAGTAAAATCCAGTTGGAAAGTGCATTGAAAGTGGATTGAAAGTGCGTTATTTAGTGTGTGTGATTGCAGCCGTAGTTTCTTATCCAAGAGTCAAACTATCAACTCCTGTTATTCTTATGGTACCATCTGTCCTGACTCTTGGAAACAAGTACAGAAGCAGAACGGCTCAAGAATTTGTCAACTAGAGAGAAATTGCGATTTCTCAAGTTTATTGTGAGGCTGGAGAGGTCATTTGCAAAAACAAACAGGAAAAAATAGAGCTTGAGGGCAAGAAAAGCATCTTGAGTAAGACTGGGAATATATTTGAAGGGCAAAAGGAGCAAGGTGAAAGAGAGAGAGGGATGTTTCTGGAATGCAGAAATTATGCAAATCACAGTCAGTTTTGCATATCTAGTCCAGTGGACAGATAAAAGCCATTCTGTTATCCGTATACTTTCCCCCCCACTGGTAGTAACATTTAGGGCCTTCTTTGTGTACAGTGTGAGCTCTTAACCACTGAGTGACAGTTCTTTGCTGTCCATACCCCCAATGCCTGTGCAACCTCATATTCTTTGGATTAACAGTACCATACTAAAAAGAGTCATATCTTAAATCCATTGCCCAGGCCAGCACATTCTCATCAGATCTCAGAAATTAAGCGGCACCCACCCCGGTTAGTATTTGGATGGGAGACCTCCAAGAAAATCCAGGGTTCATGACACAGAGGCAGGCCGGGGCAATCCCCCTCTGAACATCTCTTGCTATGGGGTCACCATAAGTCTGCTGTGCCTTGACAGCGCTTTCCACCACCACCAAATCCTTTGAAGTTGGTTGACTTTAAAGGGGTGTTAACTCTGCTTAAGATGGCGCTGGATGTTACTTGTAGCCAGGGCTTTTTTTTGTAGCAGGAACTCCTTTGAATATTAGGCCACACACCCCTGATGTAGCCATAGCCAATCCTCCAAGAGCTTACAGGGCTCTTAGTATAGGGCCTACTATAAACTCTAAGAGGATTGGCTACATCGGGTGGGGGGGGTGCAGCCTAATATGCAAAGGAGTTCCTGCTACCAGAAAAGCCCTGCTTGTAGCCATAAGAAGGTCCTACCAAACTGAGATTTCTGCTCAGATTTCTGAGCAGGAAGTGCCAAGCATTCATTTGCTATGTAAATAGTGAAAAGGCGAATATCAAGAAAACCTGGAAGGAACCATCATGTTTTTGCTGGTTTTAGCTGCAGAGACAAACAAGTCTGTGCAGCCTGTCGCTAACCATGAACAATAAGCAGCTGGCCTTGGCTGGATGACACAGATGCTGCTAACCGGGGCTTTTGGGGTAGAAAAAACCCACAAGAGCATATTTGCATAACAGGCCACACCCCCTGACAGCAGCATTACTTTACATAGGCCTTTTTTGCAGAAAAAGCCCAGCGGGAACTCATTTGCATATTAGGCCACACACCCCTGGTATCCATTGTTTCACACAGGGCTTCGTTGTAGAAAAAGCCCAGCAGGAATTCATTGGCATATTAGGCCACACCCAAGCCAGCCGGAACTGTGTTCCTGTGCATTCCTGCTCAAAAAAAGCCGTCTGCTAGTTTTGACTTTCTGTAGGGATGGGCATAAGCAGCCCTGACTCCCATTCTTGCAAGCAAATTACACAATAAGAAAAAGGGGGTGTGAGGACATTCTGGGCTTCATGAAATGCTTGACTGCATTCCGTTGATGTGATTTCCCTAGTCAACTGAGTTGGGATTAGGAATAGCCTCTGTGAAAGATGTTGCCAGGGAGCACAGGCAATACCTGGGATGGGCTAGAGCTCAGTGTAGAACACCTACTTTGCCTAGGGTGAGTTCCAGGCTCAATCCCTGGCATCTCCACTGAAGGCATCTTGGTAGCAACAGAAGTGGCAAAGGCCTTCATCTGTGAAAGAGTCTGGAGAGTCCAAGTTTCCTTTCCAAGACTGACAACCCCGCTAGAGTTCAGTTTCATTTAGCAAAAATTGTGCAGGGGAGGAAAGATTAAAGCCCCTTCTTTTCCTGAACCCTGATCCAAAGATGAGCCCATGAAACAACTATTAAACTTTTAGTCACTGGGATGATCTGATCACAGATCTCTCAGCATTGTTTCTGTTGTGACCCTCTCTGATCTTTTGAGTGGGCTGAGGCTTGCTTGCTTGCTTGTTTTTTTCCCTTCTGGGGAATCAGATTCATTAAATGGACTAAAAAGGCTGCTGGGCAAATGAGCAAAGGTTTGCTAGAGGACAAACCAAGTTAAGAAAGAAAGAATTTAGTATACTGGGAAAGCTGAATGGAATGTAAAGAGGAGATATTTGCATGTTTTTGTGGCACAAGAGTTACCACCACAACTCTCTAACTTTTGTTTTAAAAACAGTCTATCCCTTCTTCCTGTCTCATGCTTCCTTCTGTGTCACAGCTTGCTTTGCCAGGCTTTCTCAATTGCATAGAAGCTACAGAGCAAAGCCTCTGTTTTCTCCACTGGCTGAGGCTCCTCCCTTGGAGAGGGAGAGCTTGCTTTGCCAGGCTGTCTCAATCGCACAGCAGAACTACTGAGCTAAGCCTCTCTTCCTTCTATTGACTGAGGCTCCTCCCCCTCCTTGTCCCCAGCGAGGGAGGGAAAGAGGCAGAACTTCCTTTATCCAGTTTTCTTGATCCCATGTGAGAGATACAAAGAAAGCACCTTTAAATTTAAAAAAGTACCTCTGTGTCCTTTATAAAGTTTGTATCTCTGCTTTCTGGCATTACATTATACGACACACATGACCTGGCCCAACAAGGTCTTATTTATGTCAGATCTGGCCCCCATTACAAATAAGAACATAAGAGAAGCCATGTTGAATCAGACCAATGGTCCATCCAGTCCAACACTCTGTATCACACAGTGGCCAAAATACACACACACACACACACACTGTGGCTAATAGCCACTGATGAACCTCTGCTCCATATTTTTATCCAATCCCCTCTTTAAGCTGGCTATACTTGTAGCCACCACCACCTCCTGTGGCAGTGAATTCCATATGTTAATCACCCTTTGGGTGAAGAAGTACCTCCTTTTATCCATTCTAACCTGATTGCTCAGCAATTTCATTGAATGCCCACGAGTTCTTGTATTGTGAGAAAGGGAGAAAAGTACTTCTTTCTCTACCTTCTCCATCCCATGCATAATCTTGTAAACCTCTATCATGTCACCCCACAGTTGACGTTTCTCCAACCTAAAGAGCCCCAAGCATTTTAACCTTTCTTCATAGGGAAAGTTTTCCAAACCTTTAATCATTCTAGTTGTTCTTTTCTGAACTTTTTCCAGAAATGAGTTCGACACCCCTGCTCTAGTCTTTCTGTTGGATCCTATGACTTCCTTTCACCGAACCTTTCTCTAACAGATGCTTTCTCCACTGGAAAAATACTTTTTCTTTTGATGGAACAACTTTCCCATTGGAAGAAGACTTAGAGAAAAAAGGGTGAATTCACACTGTACCAAATAATACATTTTGCAGCTGAATTTTAACTGTGTAAGAATAGCAAAAACCCAGTTGCAAAAAACATTTAGTGTGTGTGAATGCACCCAAAGTGTGTCAAGGATTCAGCCCTTTGAGTTTAGCAACCATAAGGGGTGGAGGGGAGAATTAGGCTCCCTTGTAAGTGTCAGGTCAGCTGAGACTCTCTGTTTTCCTCTTCTGACTAGCAAGTTTAGGTTTCTGCAGAGCGGATATACAATGGAATGACAGCACTTTGTCTGATCAAATCCTTATCTGGTCCTCTTATCCTCCCTCCCTCCTGACTTCTGTCTCTTGTGCAAGTGCCTGTTTTTTCCCCAGCCGGTATTTGTTTTGTCTTGTTGAACAGCTGAGCTGTCAGTAGAGTAGGACAGCTCACTTGTGGCTGTCTTGTATCCAATAGAACAGGCACCTTATGTTGTTGTGGCTGAACTGAAACGTATGCCTTTTTCTCAGTGTTTGGTAGAATACTGAAGCTTTCAAATCCTTTCCGGCTATGTGTCACCGGTGCTGGCAATCCTAGAAAGCCTTCACGTGGTGATTTTCCTGACGGCATCACATGTGTTAGCACAGTAGGTGAACATATCTTTTAATAGAGTCGCCAATCTCCAGGTGGGGCCTGGAATTACAACTGATCTTCAGACTACAGAGCTCAGTTCCCCGGAAAAAATGGCTACCTTGGAGAGTGGATGCTATGACATTGTACCTCGCTGAGGTCCCTTCCCTTTCCAAACTCCACCCTCTCCTGGCTCCACCCTCTACAGGCTCCACCCACCTCAGGCTCCACTTGCTAGACTATGGGGCCAGTAGAACTATTGGGCGTTGGCTTTATTTGCTCTAGGCCACCAATGGCCTACTCAGAACTTTCTTTATAAGATGAATGGGCCAGTCTGCCCCTGAATAGGGCAACCAGTGGTATCTAGGGATAGAAAGCGACTTTCCTGATGCTAAGGGGTCCCAAACCTGTTCTGGCCCTTGGATGGGAGACTTCCTGGGAATCCTCCATATCCTGTCTTGAGTTCTGAGGTGGAGAGACATTGCAGTTTTCAGTGGCAGATTTTGTTTTACCTTTCCTTCACCAGGAAACTGATCACAAACTAGAGCATGGTGTACCATTTAACAGATGAAAGTAAGGACGAGCTTGTAACATCTTTCATCTCATCCCAAGCATCACTGCCTGACCCCCCACCATTACACATTGTAGGAGGATCTATGGCTGTACGCCTTTATTCTACTGCAGCCTGCCCTCTTTCAAAAGTCAGCAGGGAGTCGGTTCCTTAGGTTAAAGATACATCAGGAAAACACCATTGTACTATGATCCATTATGGACTGTGCAGAATAGACTTCAGGAGCTGCAGTGTATGAAAGGGTAGGCTATGTACTACATGCCATCGAAGGCCTGGTTCGTGCATCCAGGAGAATAAAGTAGCATAGTCAGACGAGGCAACAGGCTGTGCTCTGCAAGTTCCTTTACATCAAAGCTCCATGCAAATACAAAACTCTCTGACCAACGTTTGACCAGGGCTTTTTTTTTTGTAGCTGCAACTCCTTTGCATATTAGGCCACACACCCCTGATGTATCCAATCCTCTAAGAGCTTACAGTAGGCCCTATAAGAGCCCTGTAAGCTCTTGGAGGATTGGCTACATAAGAGGGGTGTAGCCTAATATGCAAAGGAGTTCCTGCTACAGAAAAAGTCCTGGTTTTAATCCCCACCCAGCTGGGAAGGGAGGCCCTGAAGGATAGCAGTTTTAACAGTCTATCAAGAAAAGCTTAACAAGGTAACTACCAAAGACCAAAAATAGGGATCTGATAGGGCCATAGATCTACTAGTGACAGGGACCAGGCAGGGGTGGAATTTTAGTAGGAGCTCCTTTGCATATTAGGCCACACACCCCTGATGTAGCCAGTCCTCCAAGAGCTTACAAAAAAGAGCCTTGTAAGCTGTTGGAGGATTGGCTACATCAGCAGTGTGTGGCCTAATATGCAAAGGAGCTCCTGCTAGAATTCCACCTCTGGAGCAGAGAATAAGTGCTGTCCTTGGTAAATGTTCTTACTGACAGGTCTCATCACTGCTAGTACCCTAGAATGTGACCCTCTTCTCACGCTTGTTACCATCATGAGAAGAAACAGTTAGCTGGAAGATCTTTTCCAAAACCCTCCTTTCCCTACACATCCTTAGCCAACATGAGACAGCTGCTACTCAGCATGTGGACTAAACAAAATGGGTACTCCAGATTTTACTCCCAAGTGTCTTTGCAACAGCATGGGGGGGTGGGGGGAGGTGGCCGGAAATGAATGAATGGTATGCTGCTTCTTTTGAAAAAGCAGGAGATATGCATCCTGCCAAAGGTGAGATGGAATTTTATTTGGGGCCATTGTCCAAAGAAGGCCACTTTTGTTGTTTGTTTCCAGTGAGATTCTGGAGGCTGTGCGGTGCTCACAATGGTGGTTGCCTTAAGTATGCCAGAGTCTGAATTATTGAAGGGTCAGATGGAAGAAGGTGATTGGGGGGAGGAAGGAACAGAAAGGCAAAGTTATTCCCGCCTTCCGTAATAAGGAATTTTAAAAACTCCATTATGAGTCCGGAGTCAAAATCTTCGACACGCAGAACTTGAGAAACTGCTTGTGTGGATCTCTCCTGACTTTATCCAATTGCGTGGAACATGGGAATACTTAACCCAAATCTGTCTTGTTTAATTATTTTCTTCTGGACAGATAAAAGCTTCCTATAGGTTCCTGTAGAATATTTGCTCTTTCAAGCGTTTCTGCTGCGGCTTTGATACTAAACGATTAAAGCATGTGAGGGGGGAAAAACTCAGTCCCAACCTTTAACTCCTTGTTCATGGGCCCCTGACTGCAGCTTTGATTGTTGACCTAAATTCCCCTTTCATAACTAAGTCCTGTCACCTTTGGTTGTATTCTACCAGCAAAGCAAGCAATGACAACTTCCAGAAGTTATGGGGATTGTTCTTTCCCCACCCTCCCTTTTCCCTTTTTCTTCTGGGGAATGGGACAGCCACCCTCTCCCCCCACAACGTGTTAGAAATAAAAATCTCCCCTCTCTAGAACTGTGAAGAAAGTTTTCTTTCCACTAGCAAATTATCATTGGTGGGTCTGCCTTATCAGAGATAAAGAGACAAATAGAGACCTGCTGGATTTTGAAAGACTAGTTGGGGCTGGATTATATTAGCCACGGCTGTCGAAGTTCTTTTGCCCGCTGTCCCCATTGTATGGCTGTTGCTGGCCTGCCACGCTAGGTGGGGCTGCCATATTGCTAGGTGGAGCCTGGAAGAAATAAAATGCAAAATCAGGGGTTTTCTTCTAACCACCAAACTTATGGAGTCCTCTTGCCAAATCCAAGTAGAGGTGAGAGTTTGGGTGTTTATGCACCATTAGCATCATGGACATATGTGCTGAAAAAGAACTTTTAATGTCCTGAATTATTTCTTTTAAAGAAATTTGCCATGCTCAGTTTCAGGAGGTGGCTGTGTAGGTTGGCACTAGAAGAGCTTGATTCGAGTCCAGGAGAACCTTCGGGACATGCAAGATTTTTTCAGGCATAAGTTTTCTAGAGTCAAGGCTCGCTTCACCAGATGCTTTTCAACGGCTCTGACCCTCAAAAGCCAATGCTGAAAAATCAGTCAGTCTCTAAAGTGTTCCTGGAACTCGAATCTAGCTGTCCCAGTGACAGTAAAAAAGCAGGGATGTTTTCAGGACCATAGATATTGTGATCAAAAATCAATCTTGTTGCCTTGCCCTGGAGAACCCAGGCAAGCCCGATCTCATCAGATCTTGGAAGCTAAGCAGGGTTGACTCTGGCAAGTACTTGGATGGGAGACCTCCTTGGAATACCAGCAGTCGGGAGGGCAGGGGCAGGCTTTATTCAGCCACCTCTCTGAATATTCTCCATGCTCCCAGTAGGGGTCAGCTACCAGAGGTCACCATGACTTCCAGGTGCACATACACACTCACGCATGCACACACACACACACACACATAAATAAATAAAAAAATTAAAATAAATCTGAGGCAGAGGGAATCTGGGCTGGACAGATCTGGGCAGAATGGTGGTGGTTGAAGTATTGGCGGGTGGGGGACCAGCTGCTTCTATTTCTATCAGAAATTTTCCTTTTGTAAGATATAAACTTAGACGTTCTTTTTACATTCTTGGCTGGGGCAAATCCCTCTGCTCGGTGGCCCCACCCTGGCTGTGGCCCAGCCCCATCTGCCGTCAACACAGCAACAAACCATTCAAAGGGCAAGAGCTTCCTTATGAAAGAGGATCAAATGATCTCTTTCATTTACAGTAATATTTTTTGCAGTCTGCTTGAAAAGCCTGCTTTTCACTCTTGTTTTGGTCGATGCCTTTCTGTTGTGTGTTGCTCATGTGCAGTTGATACGATCTTTATACAAATTGTGTAATCATATATCTGAACTTTTACCACCATGTGGACCAAAAAATCTGTACCAGACCGACTTGGGGAGGGGAGGGAACTCCCAGTTCTGAAGTTTAAAAAACTCAGCTTTAGAAGCACTGATGCCCTACTGTAGAAATTGCAACTTAGACATTTGGGGAGTTGCTGGACCACATCACCTGGCTGTGGGACTTTTGTTGAGCCAAGCATAATAGAGGACCAGGAACCAGAAAGGGGGAGAGACTGAGGTTTCCATACTCTGGAAATGGAAAAATGATGTGAGACAGAAGACAGTGGGGATTCAAAATGGAATTTGGGGATAGGGGCTGGGTGGGTGGGGTTTGGGGAGGGGATGGACCTCAGTGGGGTACAATGCCATAAAGTCCACCCTCCCCACTCCTCCACATACAGCTGCTGGGTGATCTTGGATCAGTCACAGTTCTCTCAGAGCTGTTCTATCAAGAACAGTTTCTGTCAGAGCTCTCTTAGCCCCACCTACCTCACAGGGTGTCTGTTGTAGGGAGAGGAAGGGAAGGAGATTGTAAGCCACTCTGAGTAAAGGGCAGGGTATAAATCCAATCTCGCCATCCTCCTATGCAGCCATTTTTTCAGAGGAACTGATCTCTGTAGTCTGACAATAGCTGTAGTCTGATCTCAATAGTCTGACAATTATGGGAGTTCTCCAGGCTCCACCAGGAGGTTGACCTTAGGGACATGCAGGATTTTTTCAGGCATTTTTCAGGTGGGCCTGTAGTAGGGCTGTCAGGTCTGTGTTGGAAAATACCTGGAGACTTTGGGGGTAGATCCAGGAGTAGGTGGCATTTGGGGAAGGGAGGGGCCTCAGCATGGAACAGTGTCATAGAGTCCACCTGTCAGCCCCAGGGGAGCTGATCTCTGCCAGCTGAAGATCAGTTGTAAAAGCAGGCGATCTCCAGGCCCCACCTGGAGGCTGGCAACCCTAGCCTTCAGGCCAGCAGTAGAGTACATGCTTTCCATTCAGAATGCTTCTGGTTTGGTCTTTGCTGGCTGGAGATTGGCAACCCTATTGTCAGGAAGTTTCCTGAGCTATTTTAACACCAAGCCCTAAGCTTGTCACCACCCCGAAACAGAACACTTTCCATTTCAGCTAATTTGTTGCAAGTGACATCCAACTTTTGCTCTGGGTTGTACGTATTGTTTGTATATAAATATACGTATTGTTGTACGTATTGTTTGTTTATAAATAAATGGTTTCTCATTAACCACAAAAGTGTCTCTGTGTTGTGTTACTCTCACAACACAGTGTTGCCAGCCATAAAGGTGAACAGACTGATGAGTGCGTTTGCAAAGCGATGGGGGAATGCTTGACCCTGCTGTTTGCAGCATAACTTTGATAGCTTGCATGTTCTTGGCAAACATTCACTTCAGCCCGGATCTGAATACCAGTGCAAACCAACTTGTTTCTCTCGTTCCCTGTGCCCCCTTCTAAAGATCAGAAGCAGCAGCATTCAGTTTGGAGCTAGGCTCAAGAAGGTTTTTCTGAACTGTGTGCACCCCACAGATGAATAAACACATTACCTGCCTAACACTGGCATCTCTCTTCCAAAGGTAACAGGAAAAGGGGAAGGAAGAGCCCCTAGGAAAATAACGAGGCAGAGAGAGGAGGTTAAGAAATGCCTTTTTAGAAAAAAGCCTTAGCTTCATAGGTTTTTTTTTTTTGGGGGGGGGGGGTAGTGGAACCTATGGAGGGAGGGAAAAGAGAAGAGGATAAACGAAAATGAACGCCCTGATAACCTTTGCTCTGTTGATGCTCTCCAAGACCACAGTACTATCAAAGAATTGTTGATAGATGAGGGTTAAGACATTTCTTCAGAACAAGAAGGTGATGGGTGGCGTCAGCTTGAAGGAATGATGGGTTGCAGAGCTTGGGGTTGCTGGCCTCTGAGTGCAAGAGAGAGTGCAGAAGGAGAAGTATTCCCCTGGACTGACGTATCAATGTGTTAAGGCTTTTCAACAGAACTGTGTGTGTGTGGTGAGGTTAAGGGTGCTTTCAAACATGTTTGCATCTGAACTTCCCCCTGGTTTTATGGTTCCAGATTAGTTGGTCCTGCCTCTTTTGTTTTGAGAGATTCTCCCTAATCTTGGAATTACAGCCCCAGTCAGTTTGCTGGAAATCTATCCTCATTTCTCAAGTGGGCTGTGATGTACGAAATGGGTGCTCTCTAATAGCTGTGTATGGGAAACAAAAACACTTAAATTAATTGTAGCAGGCAAATAAGTAACCAGAGTTTTGGTTTTAGGTCCTCATCCTGCTCTTGTTCCAGAAGCTCTGGGCAGTCTACATGGTTTACCCCCCCCCCATTATTTCTTAACAACAGCCCTATGAGCTAGGCCAGCCAGAGAGAAACAGTAACTGGTCCTAAATCCATCAATGAATGGCACAGCTCAATTCCACCAATGAATGGTACAGCTCAATGTGTAAAGTAGTGCTTCCTTTTGTCCATCTTGAACCCACTGCCCATCAGCTTGATTGGATGCCTTCCTCAAGTTCTAGTATTTTGGAAGAGGGAGGAAAATTTCTCTCTGTCAACTCTCTCTGCCCCCTGCATAATTTTATAAACCTATCTCCTATCCCCCCTTAGTTGGTTCTTTTCTAAACTGAGAAGTTCAAGACCGATTTCCCACTCACCTTATGCCACTCTCATGTTCCTCTTCTCAGTGTAAAATCGGAAGGCAGCCCTGCTATCTGCCCTGGGGCTGCAGCTAGCATCTGCTTTTTTGCATGGCAAACAGAAACCTCTTAAAACCCATTTCTGTTTGCAGTGCGAAAAAGCCATGCTAGCTGCAGCCCGGGGCAGATAGTGTGAAATCGGAAGGAAGCCCCACTGAGAAGAGGAACATGAGAGTGGCGTCAGGTGAGTGGGAAATCAGTCTCAAACTCTTCAGTCTTCCTAATCATCTTGGTTGCCCTCCTCTGTACTTTTTCCAGCTCTGCAATGTATCCCCACCTACTGCTCCATTCTGCTAAATGTGAATCCCAAAATGTGGGATTGTGTGGGGTGGAGGATGAAATCATAGAGTGGGTAGATAAACCCAGATGTAAACATAAATTAGGGGTAAATTGACATAGGAAATCTAAGGTAAATATCTTTATTATAGAGACTGGAACCCATTTTTCAGAAATTCCACAGCAAGGTATTCCCTCTGTTTTTATATCAACCAAGAAATTTTGGTCCAATATCCCACAGTGACCTACAAAACAGGACATGAAGGTAACAGCTTTACCCAAGTGTTACTCCCCAACTCTCAAAAGGGAATTTCATCTTCCCTCTTCTCATGCAGCTTCGTTTAGTTATTGTGGCTATTGACAGATCCTTATGAATTTCTCTGGTTCCCTTTAAAAACCGTTGTTTTGTCCTGTGGCGGTGAATTCCTTAATTACATGCTGCACTAAGGAGTGCTCTAGTTTGTTTGTGAGAGTACAGAATGTGGTGCTCTATAGCGCTTTTGAATGTCAAAGGGTATACATATATGTTCCTTGCTGTCATCTTTACTACACCCCTGTAAAGTAAGTCCTCCTGTGGCAGAAGTCCCTGTGTCCTGAGAGTGATTTGCATGGGAAGGTTTCTGGGTCAGCCGCAGCATCTAGTTAAAACAACTCCAGTATCAGGGGTTGGGAGAAAGAACTTTGCCTGCAGCTTTAAAGAGCCTTTGCTAGCCAGAATACACAGTACTGAACTATACGGACCAATGGTCTGACTAAGAATCAAATCGCACCTTCTTTTGATGCACTTAGGCCAACAATAGTAGGCCCGAAGCTACCTACAGACTTCAGTGCAGAAGCAAGATCTGAACCAGGGACTGTCTGATTTGTACGACTCTTCTTATGTCATAAAAAAATGGTCTTATTTCTAAATGAATATGGTAGACTGATGCAGTCTTGTTCGCCTTTGATAAGTTGTAATGTCATTTCATCTGTGAAACCAATTTGTGAGTATAATACAGATTAAATGGCTGTGGGCTTTCCCCAAGAACCCTTGGAGCTGCAGTTTTGTGAGGGTGCTGAGAATTACCCAATTAGTGCATTTCTGCAGGAGTTGGTTCATACAAGTGACGTCAAGCTTGCAGTTCGAGTAAAGTTAATGTGAAAAGCTGGAAACAGCTTTTCATCACTAAGAAATTACAAAGGAATTTGGGCTTCTGGACAAAGAATGGGAAATCCCTTTCACATCACAGGCCTATAGCAGGTCTTGACCTTTGGTTCAGTGCTGCAGCATTCTCTCCCATTTATGGTCACATGTTTAATACCCCCTGCTCCTATATTAACTGATTCAGTATGAATATTATTATCTTTCTGACTTAATGCAATAAAATGATCTTTTTGTCTTATCATCCATATTTACTTGTTTTTCTTTTTCTGGGGGGGACACTTAGGACTGTATGACAAATGTTCATACACAACTCGTGATCGAGGATGGGTCCTGGGAATTAATACCGTCAGTGACCAGGGGAATAGAGACCCTCGTTATTTCTTCTCCTTGAAGACGGACCGTGCCCGGAAAGTCACTACCATCACAGATCATCGTAGCTACCTCCCAAATCAGTGGGTTCACTTAGCTGTTACCTATGATGGACGCTTGATGAAGCTTTATGTGAATGGTGCCCAAGTGGCCACCAGTGGAGAGCAGGTAGGGAGCATCTTCAGCCCTTTGACCTTGAAGTGCAAGGTGCTCATGCTTGGAGGGAATGCTCTGAACCAGAATTACCGAGGCTTTGTAGAACACTTCAGTCTTTGGAGAACGGCCAGATCTCAGAAGGAGATTCTGTTGGACATGGTCCAGGTGGCTCACAAAGTAGATGCTCCTCTACCTCAGCTTGTTTTTCAGGAGAATTTACTGAACGTGAAAAATACCTGGTCTCCTATGAAAGATAGCCCTAGTCCACAGATTGAGTTCTCTTCTCATTCTGGCTACCTGTTGGATACAAATCTCGATCGTCCTCTGTGTGGGCAGACTGTCTGTGACAATGTGGAGGTAATTGCCAGCTACAACAAGCTTGTGAGCTTCCGCCACAAAAAGACAGTACACTACCGAGTGGTGAATATCTACGATGACTACCATCGGAATCCAACGGTCAGCCGCCAACAGATAGAATTTCAGCACCATCACTTGAATGAGGCCTTTAATCCCTATAACATCACATGGGAACTGGAGGTGCTGGAGATTAAAAATTCCTCCCTCCGACATCGCCTCATCTTGGCTAATTGTGAAATTAGCAAGATTGGAAATGATAATTGTGATCCCGAATGCAATCATACTCTAACGGGGTATGATGGAGGAGACTGCCGGATTGTGCGCCATTCATCATTTAACAAGAAGAAACAGAATGGGGTGTGTGACATGGATTCTAACTATGAGAGGTACAACTTTGATGGTGGGGATTGCTGTAACCCGGAGATAACAGATGTCACCAAGACATGCTTTGATCCAGATTCTCCTCACAGGTAGGTGCACAGTTAAGCAATTGAGGTCCCTGTAATGATATAAGAGCAGCCCATTCCTCTTCATGTATGTTTACTTTTCTTGGATCTCATTTTTTTCTAATAATATAGTATAATTACTTTTTAATCTGAGCTGGATTGGATATTATCTTCCCCTACATGGGGTTGTGGGGAAAACAAAAGTACCTCGTAGCCTCTTTTTTTGCTGGGGCAGGAACATACAACACCCCTGAACATCTACGAGACACAATGTTTAAATATTGTGTTTCTGATCCAATTAAGGCCAGGTCAAGTGGTACATTTGTCAGATTTTATTTGAGAAATTAATCTGGCCTTGCACGCATTAGAATGTATGTGTAGAAACCTATTCAGTGTTATGTCCCCCGGAAGATGATAGAAGTAACTTGGGGAGATGAGGTATGTTTTGATTCTCCCCCCTCCTTGCTTTCCAGCACTCATAGAGAAACAATTAGAATAATATATTGTCTGATCTGTCTCACATTGAATCCCATATTGGTATAAAAGATATGCACTCTGTGAATTTGCATGACCCTTGAATAGTCACAGACTGTCCACTTTGTTTTCGATCTTGCTCTAAAGTTACTTGTAATTAATCCACCATATAAGTGACTCGTCATCTTGAACACACATGGGTGACCTTGTGTCCTTGTATTTAAATAGTCGCTTCATAGCCTCATTATGAGCCTGAGTAGGAACAGACAACAACGACTTCCAAAGGGGCTTGCCATGACCACAAGTGTCACATCAGTTCACCTTCAGAGGCTGCCTGGATCAGTTGGTGATGGAAAGTACCATCAAACCGCAGCCAATTTATGGTGACCCCATAGGGCTTTCAAACTAAGAGATGTTCAGAGGTGGTTTGCTATTTCCTGCTTCTTTGTAGCCATCCTGGACTTCCTTCTTGGTCTCCCATCCTGGTACTAATCAGAGCTGCTTCCGAGATCTAAAAAGACCAGCCTAGCTTGGGCCATTTAGGTTAGGGCACTTGGACCAGTTTTGAGTTCTTAATTGGACATTTTAGCAAACAGCTAAATAACAGTTGCTGGGCAGGAGGGCAGGCTGCCTTCTGTTTTGCTGAAATAGGTGCTCAGACACCCCAACACCAAACCATCTTGTGGCAAAAGTTGTGTCATGTATGTTCCAATGACATAATTAGAAAAAATGCAGGGATACAATTTGCTGCCTAAACTTAGAACTCACAGGATTCAGGAATAAACAACTAGGTCTCCAAGCAAAAGAATAGCAATGCTGGTTCATCAAGGTCGGCATACTGGTCTCAAAGTGACCAGCCATATGACCCTCGAAGGCCCTTGAGCAGGCGTGCTGGCACCAAAGCATTCTCCTCTGATTGCTCCCAGGCAGATCCAGCATATTTGAATGTTTTATTTAGTTCATGCAGATCTGAGTGTTTCATTTAGGTAATGCAGGTGCCATGTGTCAATACATGGAGATTTGGGGGGTGGAGCCTGAGGAGGGTGGGGAGGGGGGGAAGGATTTCAGTGGTGTAGAATGCCAGAGTCCACCTTCCCAAGCAGCCATTTTCTCCAGTTGAACTGATCTCTGTCACCTGGAGATCAGTTGTAATTCCAGGAGATCTCCAACCACCACCTGAAGTTGGCAACCCTAACCAACACTGAAGTCCCAATGGACCCTTCCTTCATGAATTTGTCTTTCAAAGCCATTTAAGCAGGGCTTTTGGGGTAGAAAAAGCCCAGCAGGAACTCATTTGCATATCAGGCCACACCCCTGACATCACAGTTGTTTTGCGCAGGGCTTTTTTTGTAGAAAAAGCCCACCAGGAACTCATTTGTATATTAGGCCACACCCCCTGATGGCAAGCCAGCCGGAACTGCGTTCCTGTGCATTCCTGCTCAAAAAAAGCCCTGCATCTAAGCAAGTAATCATCACTGCCATAACGTGTCAGTGAGTTCCACAAGGTTTTAAAAGATGCCATATTGATTTTGTTTGTCTTGAAATTCTGCTGCTTATAAATTTGAGTTCCTTGAAGTTCTAGTACTGGAATGGAAGAGAAGGGGGGGGGGATGTATCCAGTCCATTTTCTCTGTACTGCATGACTTCATAAACTTCTACCATGTTGCCACCCCCACTGACAAAGGTTTATGACTAACCAGATGCACCCCTTTCCTCCCCCCCCCCCAATCCGTTCCTCCCATCATTTCTGCCTCGGTTAGCGGTATTCTATGAATATTGTGTCCTTTTGTCTGTCAAATGAAATCATTTCCCAGGGTGACAGAGAGATGGATTTTTACGAGTGTTTTATGCTTGCAGTAAACTAAATCAGAATGTTAAAATGTAGGCTACAAAACCTGGCAAATTGTCATTGGGGCAGGCAAGTTAAAATGCAGGCTGGAGAAGGTGAGTGAGGGAATTGCATGGAGAGATGAATTCAGATAGGTTCTTTTTTAAAAGGCATCCTAGTGTCTTGCACTGTAATAACTGTCAGTTGGAAGTATACATGTATTTATTAGCTGAGCTTTAGAGCATATCTGATGTTGCTTCATTTATAGGGTTCTTCTCTATTATATGTCAGGAAAATTCCCACTGGAGTCCCTCTGAAAGTCTTCAAACATCTTTTTTTTAATGTACATGCCTATAATGTCTCTTTCACCGCCGTTGTGAAATCTTTCCAACAAGTGCTTTTTCATTGGGGGTTATGATGTGCTGTTACTCTTGGGTGGATGGAGCTATTGCCATTTCTTCTGCTTTTCTTACTGATGAAACCTCAGGGGGCGGTGAGGAATGAAAAAGATGAGCAGAGAAATAAACTTCCCCGGCTTGTAGCAACAATCTTTTTTCACACCTTAGGAGAACTGGGTATTTATGAGCCGCTGCTGGAGAAACAGCCTGTTCTGGCCTACCACAAGGGGCTAGCAGCAGGGTTTTATGAGTCCTTGGGCTCGTTATGTGCTGATTATTATTACGCCATTCTCTTTCTCTTTATGTTTTTAATCCTGCTTTTATGTCAAGGAACCTGACCTCCTCCTCCCATTATATCCCCAAGACAAGACAAGATGGAATAACTTGCCAAAGGCTGCTCTATGACCTTCATGGCACAGTCCGACATTTGAACCCAGGTCTCCTGCTCACAGTCCTCTACTCAAACCACACAGGTGCTCCTTCATTGTATTAGTCCCTGCATATAAGCTGTCCAGGTTTCCCTCCTGGCCACAGATGGGGAATGGAGAGTAGGTTGCCAGATCCAGGTTGAGGAGCTCCTGGAGATTTGGGGATGGAGCCTGGGGAGGACAGGGACCTCTCTGGGATACAATGCTATAGACCAGGGGTCCCCAACCACCGGGCCGCGGACTGGTACCAGCCCATGGCCTGCTAGCAACCGGGCCTCGAAGTGAGGCAGAACAGCCTTGCTGCCCCTTTCGCCCATCCAGGTCCTAGGCAGATGAAAGAGGCAGTGTGGCCTCAGTCTGAGGCAGGGAGGCAGCCTTGGAGTCAGGCAGAAGGGGCAGCACTGCTGTGACCTTAGCCTACCTCTAATTTATAGACCCCTGCCGATCAGCTGATCGGCAGAGGTCTTTAATGGGAGGGGGGAGGCAGATTGGCCTTCTGCCACCTGGCCACCTAGAGAGGCCCAGTCTCCCTCACCTATTTAAAAAATCCCATAAGGTCAGGGATGGGGTGTGGGTGGGGGGGCAGCCTGGGGCAGCAAAAACCTCAGAACCACCCCCTCAGTAGTCTGTGGGAAAATTGTCTTCCACAAAACCAGTCCCTGGTGCCAAAAAGTTTGGGGGCCACTGCCATAGAGTCTACTCTCCATTTTTCTTCAGGGAAGCTGATCTCTGTCATCTGGAGATGAGCTGGAATTCTGGGGGATCCCCAGGTCCCACCTGGAAGCTGGCATCCCTCTTCCATCGCACATTCTTTCCTTCTGCAGATTGCAGCCAGTCCTGCCCTGCAATGTGGCTGTGCCCCCCCCCCTCCCGCAAGCCATCTTTCCCTCTATTTGCATTCCTCATGCCACAGTAGAGGCTGCACTGGAGAGAATAAAATGTGGTTTCAGGCAGATCTTAGATATTAAGAAACAGTCCCTTTGTTCTTCTGGACATAAAACTTGTTCCCCTTTGGCATTTGGTATCTTCCCAGATCATGGGCTGCCTGCTGCCTACCTTTCCCAGATTACTTCACCCCAGTTACGCCGCTCTTTTATGTTAGCAAGACTCAATGTTCTACCCTCAGCAGTATTATCATGGAGGTTTGCCAACATCCCTTATCAGGGTAGAGCCTTCCCATGTAATGGAAGGCACCTTGAAACGGTCGCCCATGTCTTACTTTATTGTGATTTTTATGGGGAAGTGCGGGAATGCATAATCAAACCTATTCTGTCTAAATTTTATGGATTACCTGAAGCGAAGTTAGTTTTTTTTCTACGATCATTGTTACTGGGAAGCAGAGATTTGGTTTCCTTCTGGCGTGTGCCCCTCTGTTTCAAAAACTCATACCTCCTCCTGCTTTTGATACAATTGTGGTGGGCCCAGGTTCAAGCTAACTGTTCAGCCAGTCCAGTTTGGTCCATACACCATTGTGGGTGTATTGGAGTTTGTAAAGAGCTGTGTGCTAAGCAAATCCCTGCTGTGTAGTGCAGTCAGTATGGTGTAGTGGTCATCAGCCTGTCAGACAAGAACTGGAGAGGGTCAGGATATAGTAATTAGGATATCAGCAATTTAATTTTAGCTCAGATCTCCTCAATCTACCCATTTCTAGGTTTCTTCAAGCGCTGATACGGAAGTCGGGAGTCCTTTCCCCCTTTCCTCAAGCTGGCCACACTTTTACACCATTGTTTTGTTCTGGTTACCCAGCTTGCTGGGGGGAAAGTGAAGATGACTGGGGAAGGCAATGGCAAACCACCTCGTAAAAAGTCTGCCGTGAAAATGTTGTGAAAGCAATGTCTCCTCAGAGTCGGAAACGACTGGTGCTTGCACAGGGGACCTTTCCTTTTTTCCTTTCCTTTGTTCTGATTATATGCCAGGAGGTGGCTCCATGTCACGATGGCAAGGCTTGGTGTTCCTTCAGACATCTACATCTGCTTGCTTGAACAGACTGTGACTTTTTCTTACCAAGTAACCCCTCATTTGTGTGTGTGTGTGTTTTAATAGCCCAAAAACACTACTATTAATAGAGGTTTACCAAAATATAAAACTTGCCCAAAACAGAACAGGGAAACCTGTGGGACTGATGCCAGGAACAATTTCATATTGAATGCTTACCAAAAGATGTAGTAAAATTAACTGCATGGAGGAAAGGGTGGGATCTGTTTCTTGGACAAAGACATGATTTCTGTCCTGACTCCCCACCCCTACCCGCCCCCACTCCCACTGCCTGCTATTAGTGTGAGCAAGCCTGATCTGTGAGTCAGCTTCTTTTAAAAATAAAATAAGGAAATGCTTGACAAAGAAATCATACAAAAATAGAAACTGACCCTTTTGGAGGTGTGTTTGCCTGCAAAATGGTCAGCCAAGGGAAGTAACGGGTCCTCTTTTTGCTAACATAGCTAAATTTGGGGTTCACACATGCATCACAGGTTGGCATTTATTTATTTATTTTTTTAAAAAAAACATACTCAAATCCTATAATGTATGTGATAAAGCATATCAGTGAGTTTAACAAGCATTGTAATTAAGGAATCTCAGTTAACTTTCCCACAATTAGAAAAGATTCTCTTACACACTTATCTCCTATTTTGACATATTTATTGCTTCTAACATTGTTCCTCCTTAGTTGGATCCATACAGCTATTGACCCTGAACACTTGGCTTGTTCCTGGTTTGTCTCAAAATATCATCGTGTTATATGCTAATTTGCTTTTCATCTCTGTCTATAAGTTTGAATGGTTTCCTTCCATTTCACTGAATCTGAAGAAGTGTGTGTGCACACAAAAGCTCATGCCTTGGATAAATCTTTGTTGGTTTTAAAGGTGCCACTGGGCTCTTAACTTTATTCTAAGCATTCCTTTCAGTCATTCTAAATAGATAGGCATGGCTTTGTTTGAGTGCAGATTGCGGTAGCTGTCATGTTCTGGCCCAAAGGAGCACATGACAGATTTGGCATAAGATAGAGCTTTTACTTCCAATATAATTTTTAATTTTTTTCCCCAGTAAACACAAATTTGCATAGAAGGATCTACTTGTGGATTGTTGATTTTGAATTATCATAGAGAGACTGCTGTTGATCCTTGGGTATGATTGAGATCTAGGAGTGATTTCATATGAACATATGAAGCTGCCTTATACTGAATCAGACCTTTGGTCCATCAAAGTCAGTATTGTCTTCTCAGACTGGCAGCGGCTCTCCAGGGTCTCAAGCTGAGGTTTTTCACACCTCTTTTGGAGATGCCAGGGATTGAACCTGGAACCTTCTGCTTCCTAAGCAGATGCTCTACCATTCTCAGCTCTGATACACTTGTTTTCATTTTCATTCTTCCCTTCCCCCCCATTAAATTAAACCCAATTCTTTATTTTCATCCAATTTTCACCAAATTTTCCCTCTCCAGTTCTTGTCTGACAGGCTGATGACCACTGACTGCACTACACAGCAGGGATTTGCTTAGCACACAGTAATTGGTTTTATTATGATTTTATTGTGATTTTATTTCTAGTTGCTGTATTCCACTCTGAGCCCCCAATGGGGGAATGTGTGGAATATAAATAAACTAATAATAATAATAATAATAATAATAGTGATTTTCCATGTTGTTTGTGCATCAGTCATTCAGCATTATTCATTCTGTTATGTCCAAATGACTTGCATTTAGGGTTGCAACTGGCAGGAGTTTGGAGGGTTGGGGTCATGGAGGGGTCTTGTTGGAAACTTCATGATGTCACCTTTGGGGAAAACATGGAAGTGACATCATGCTTCTCTAGGAATAGAGATTCTAGCAATTCCTAGAGAGGATTGACATCACTCCCAAGTTTCCCTGAAAGTGACATCATGCTGTTGACCCAATGGTAATTTTTAATTTCCCCCCTCCCACCTCCTCTCAGAATGGTGGCTGGAGGAGAGGGTTGCCAGCAAGAGGCATCTTGCCATTGTGGAAGGCCTGGCAAAAACCCTATGTGGACTGTATATATAAATTACTGTATTGTATAAATTTCATAGAAAATGTATGCACAATACTGCAAAAAGCAAAAACAAAAAACCAAACGGCCCTTCTTTTGATACAGCTGTATATATGTCCACCTTGCGATCACTTTTTCTTCACTAGTTTTATCTGTGCATACTGGTAACACAAAGATAGGGGGGAAATATGCTAATAATCAGAGGACCTAAGAATGACAGAAAACTGAAGCATGCCCCAGTTCTGGAATTAGTTTTAGAAGTTAGTTAAACCAATATGAAGGAAGTACGGAATGCAGCACAGAGCACACTTTTAGAATAACAATTGAACTGAATTGAGGAAATTTGCTTGTCCGTCTACAAGTCTCTATATATGTGCCACTGCAGCTTGACGCAGTCTGTCTGATCAGGGTGCAAATATTTGCAAATTGATTCTTGTGTACAAAACATGACTGGAACCAGGGGTGGAATTCCAGCAGGAGCTCCTTTGCATATTAGGCCACACACCCCTGATGTAGCCAATCCTCCTGGAGCTTACAAAAAAGAGCCTTGTAAGCTGTTGGAAGATTGGCTACATCAGGGGTGTGTGGCCTAATATGCAAAGGAGCTTCTGCTAGAATTCCACCCCTGACTGGAACATTTTGTATCTTCTTAGGGCTAATGTGGAACAAAGACTTTAATAGCTAAGGATCAAGCATACTTGAGTACTGTGTCAACATTGGCCTAATAAACCTTCACCTTACCATCCCTAATTTTGCTCTCCAACCAAGAAAGTTTAGTGTGTCACTATCCATCGGCTTTAGTGTTAACTGCATTGTACAAAATTGCCTCCCCTCTGCTATTTGGACCATGTGATCAGTCGTGTGATTATTCTTGAACTCCAGTGCCTCTCTCTGTCATTGTAGGGTAAAATAAGTGTGAGTTTGTACTTAGCAAATTTGCTAGGGTTGCTGCAGTTAGCGAGTTCGTTAGGCTTGTCATTTGTTCAGCCTTTAATAGATAAACCCCAACTGTTGGCCCCAATCCCCTGCCCTCAAGAAACTGAGGAGCAAGAGAAAAAAATGGCTGGAAAGTGATGCTCTAGGAATTTCCCTATGTCTCTTTGTCGTCTTCACCATAATAGGAGAAATTCCTAGTGAGTCACCCAGAAAGTGACATCACATCCTCCCCAAACCTTTGCCTTTCCCAGGCACCACTCTCAAAAAGCTCCCAGCATTTGCCAAGGCAATGCTGGCAATCCTGTTATCAGCCGGCTTAGTCAAACAGTAGTTGGCCATACAGCTGTGTTGTGAATAAGAGGCAGAGGGCCAAGAGCGGCTGTGACAGTTGTGGTAATGGAAGAGCATACTGACATCTCAGTGACTGGGAGAGTACAGGAAAGGTGCTCTTCTCCAGATAGAGAGCATCCTTTACACCTAACAAGGAAAACATTCTTGTAATTATTATTTAATTTATACCCTGCCCTACCCCAGAAGTAGGCTCAGGGCAGCCTACAATAGAAAACTATCAAACAGTAGTAATAGTAAAACAATAAACAGCAGCAACAGAAACCAGTGGCAGCAACAGAAGATAACAACCCATGCCTCAGGTCAGGCAGGAATAGCAGGTATCCCAAGAGACTCCAGTGCCCAAATAATATTCAGAGCACCAGGGCACTGGGAGGAGGGCCATGGTTAGGAGAGGCCAGAATGGTTGAACATCTGCTGCCTCAACCAAAGGCCCGTGGAACGATAATAAGTCCCACAGGGCCCTGATCTTGAGTGAGAGCATGTTCCACCAGGTTGGGGGCAAGGGCCAAAAAAGATCTTGTCCTGGTCAAAGCTAAGTGGACGTCTCTTGGTCCAGGGACTACCAGGAGGTGCTGGTCAGGAAAGCATAAAGCTCTCCCAGAGATATGATGGTCCCGGGCAGCATAGTGCTTTGAAGGTCAAGACCGTGACCTTGAATTGGATCTAGTATTTGTTTGGCAGCCAGTGCAGATGGCACAACATTGGCTGAATGTGGTGCTAGCTCTTTGATGTTAGCTCTTTGATATGTTAAAACTTCTTGATTGGAGGGTCCATGTTCTGGCAGGTTTGAGCTCCAGCATCTGGCACCTACATTGGCTAAGGCTCTGGTATTCTATGTGGGGAGTGGTCTGAAAAGGAGAGCTATTATGTGTTTGGGGGGTTGTTGTTGGTATACTGTTGACTGGTCCTTTGGGCCTGACTCACCTGGGCATGTTGGCCATGAAAGAGGACAGAGAGGAATTATGCTAAAGATATTTGCAGGTGTGCCTTGGGAGGGGGGCATCATGCAAGCAACGAAGACCAGATATGTCATGGATTGTAAGTACCTAGTTAGTAACTTACCTTTTGTTTTGCTTGGTGCACCAAGATCTGCCTTGTGTAGCCTGAGTTTTGCCTTGTAGAAATAAAGTTGTTTAATTAGAGAGAGTCTGCACACTTTTTACCCACCTGCCTTGGCCACTTGGCATGCTAAAGTAACACGTCCCCATGGCATCGACCTTAGGTAACCTGAGAGAGAGAGAGAGACTGAATTTTTACCCAGGGTGAAGGCAGCAAGAAGGGAGAGAAGGGTCCTAGGCCTAGTGAGGCCTACAGGCTCTAGGGAAGCCTGCATCAGAGTAGCTACAGGCCTACATTTCCCAGGAACCCTTCTGCCCCTCTGATTGAGTGGGCAGCAGTTTGGGAGGGAAAACCTGCCCAAAGGAGTGGGACATGGGAGGAAAGAAATAAAAGGCTACAGGCAGGCTGCAGCAGGAGGGTTCCCTCACCCAAGGGGTGGTGAGTCTCTTGGCATTAGAGGAAGGGAATGTTTAGTTAGTTAAGCCAAGGCTGTTATTTCTTTGCATCACCTTTACCTTTCACTGCTGCATTAATAATTAAAACCACTTGTTTGTTTTGAGCACTTATAATAAACCTGTTGTTGTTATACCGCCTGGGTCCTCACAAGGGTTGCCAAGTCTTCTTCATCCCCCAGCGGGGGACATTCATGTGCACGATGTGCACGCACACGACAAAATGACGTCACCTGGAAGTGATGTAATCAAAATGGTGGCACCTATTGTACCATAGAGTTTTACCTCCCAAATGGCTACAGCATCTGGGAAAACCATAGAGTTTCCTCAGAAATGCCTAGAGCGGCCTCGCACGGGAGGGGGGACCGCCATTTTGATGACATCACTTCCGGGTGACGTCATCACACCAGCAACGCAGGGAGAGGTTCTTCGCCAAGACTGGGGGTTTGGCAGCCCTAGTCCTCACATCTCTGGTCGTAGATAGGAAGTGCTTGTTAAGAAGGAAAGCAGGAGTGGGTGGGTGTTCTTGGCCCTCCCAGACAGACCCTTACCAGAGTGGTGAAAGCCAGTAGAAAGTCCTTCCTGGTCCCCTGTTTTGTGGCTGTGTACTTTCCAGATCTTGAAAATGTAAAGGATGAACACAGTAAACTAGTTTGTAAACACATGTATTACTCGCTAGTGACAAATAATTGCCACTCATTCATCTCTCACTTATGAGTCCTAGGAGGAAGTTGAATGGGATGGTGAGAGAATAACTCTTCAGACGCAATTGGAGGTTTCTTTCTGGTTCTGAGAAAGGAATTAGGTGTCAACAGGAAAATACAATGCAAAAGTGTTGAGTCAGAACTCATCAAGAAACTATCATCTTGGGTCAAATCTTATTCCTCAGAGGGGTATAATATCATGGAGTCCACCCTCTAAAGCAGCCATTTTCTCCAGGGGAACTGTTCCTGTCATTTGGAGATCCTGGGAAGTCTACAGTTCCACCCCATCCCACCCCCACCCAGTCATAAGCTGCCCTTTGAAAAGGCCAGTGTGGGAGACACAATGTATTGAATTCTGTATCCATCCCCAAAAAGTGTTTGTACCACAGAAATGGTGTTGGTGGATAGTGCCATCAAGATGACACCAATTTGTGGCAACATCATAGGATTTTCAAGGCAAAAGACATTTGTTGCCTGCCTAGGGTTGCCAAGTCCAATTCAAGAAATATCTGGGGACTTTGGGGGTGGAGCCAGGAGACTTTGGGGATGGAGCCAGGAGACATTAGGGGCGGAGCCAAGATCAAGGCTGTGACAAGCATAACTGAACTCCAAAGGGAGTTCTTCTGGCTGTCACATTTAAAGGGACAGCACACCTTTGCAATGCCTTCCTTCCATAGGAAATCATGAAGGATAGGGGCACCTTTTTGGGGGGCTCATAGAATTGGACCCCCTGGTCCAATCTTTTTGAAACTTGGGGGGTATTTTGGGGAGAGGCACTAGATGCTATACTGAAAATTTGGTGCCTCTACCCCAAAATAGAGCCCCCTTCCCCCAGAGCCCCAGATGCCCGTGGATCAATTCTCTATGATTTTCTATGGGAATAAATCTCCATAGGGAATAACAGAGTCCCCAGCAGACATTTCCCTCCCCTCCCCCCGCTGTCTGACGACCCTGTAGCGGGGGGGGGGCCTCCAAACCGGGGGATCCCCTGCCCCCACCTGGGGATTGGCAACCCGATGCCTGCCTCTATGTCACAACCCGAGCCTTCCTTGCTGGTCCAAGTACTAACCAGAACTGGTGGTCCAAGAACTAACCAAGAACTAACCAGAACTGACCCTGCTTTAACTTCTGAGGTCTGACAAGATCGGGCTAGCCTGGGCTATTCAGGTCAGGGTACCACAGAAATAGCACAAATGAATTTTTAAAAATCAATTATCCATTCCTTTTCTTCTATCCCATCTTCCATGTGTCACAATCTCCCATCTTACTTAATAATAAAATAAGGCCAACAATCTGGATTCGAATATTGGTACCGGGGCAGATTTCCCTCTGTGGATAATGGATTTGGAGTAATTGAAATAATAGGAAGAAACTGCAAGCAGCTTCAGGAAAAGGTTCACTTTGGGTTACTTTGTGGCATGTACTGATATCACCCGAAAAGCAGAAGTAAACAATTACACATGCTTGTGTGTAACTGTGTTTTATGTTATCATAAATACTGTAGCTTGCATCACTGGGCACCTCTTTAATTTATCTTTCCCAAATGTTTGCCTCTGTTCTTCAAACAGAGAGGGGCAAATGCCAGGGGCCACTGAGGGTATGGGATGCAAATAAACAGTTCTGAATTCACCAACACATATAAGTATTTGAAATATTTTCCCCTATTTTTACTCTGTGAGCATGGGTACACGTGGCTTATGTAGTGACATTATTTGTTGTCAGGACTGTCCTCTGATTTAAAAAAGAAATCCTTGTTATATGAATTTGAGTTAAATCTGTTCAAATGTGCTTATGGATAAAATAATATTACTGAAGAAAAAAATACATTTGAGGGATGATGCATGGCCAGGTTGCAGTGAGCTCCGTCTTAGAAGACTCACTTTCCACTATGTTTGAGAGGGAGGGAATTGTTTCCTCTAAGGGACCATCTGCTGCCCACAGTTTTTGTAATGTCTTCTATTAACACAATTTACAATGCAATCCAGTCTAAGTCCATTGGCTAAGCCCAGTTTTGACTGGAAAAGCTCAGCATGGAAATGCACTGGTAGACCAACGTCCTGCTCACTCATAAGATATATCTTGAACACATGGAAGCTGCCTGTACTGAATCAGGCCCTTCTGCCATCAAGATCAGCATTTTGTGCTCAGACTGGCAGCAGCTATCCAGAGTCTCTTGTATTAGTCACTATCCAAGCCTTTTGGCTGGAATTGCTATGGATTATACCTAGGTAGGGTTGCCAATCCCCAGCTGGTGGCAGAGGATCCCCCGGTTTGGAGGCCCTCCCCCCACTTCAGGGTCGTCAGAAAGCGGGGGGAGGGGAGGGGAGGGAAATGTCTGCTGGGAACTCTGTTGTTCCCTATGGAGATTTATTCCCATAGAAAATCATGGAGAATTGATCCGCAGGTATCTGGGGCTCTGGGCAGGCTGTTTTTTGAGGTAGAGGCACCAAATATTCAGTACAGCATCTAGTGCCTCTCCCAAAAATATCCCTCAAGTTTCAAAATGATTGAACCAGGGGGTCCAATTCTATGAGCCCCAAAAGAAGGTGCCGCTATCCTTCATTATTTCCTATGGAAGGAAGGCATTGAAAAGGTGTGCCATCCCTTTAAATGTGATGGCCAGAACTCCCTTTGGAGTTCAATTATGCTTGTCACAGCCTTGATCTTGGCTCCACCCCTAATGTCTCTTGGCTCCACCCCCAAAGTCTCCCAGCTCCACCCCCAAGGTCCCCAGATATTTCTTAAATTGGACTTGGCAACCCTATACCTAGGGCCTTCTTCATGCCAAGTAGGTCCTTTGCCACAAGTCATGGCTCATCCCCTTATCTTGGTCCAGTCACCATCTCTCAAGATTAATGTTGTTGTCAGAGGCAATGTGCACCATCTTGCGCTCATAAAATAATAAAAAAGTGAGTGGGAAAGGGATGGTACTGGCATATATCGCACCATAGGATTGTACTGTTCGACTTCATTAGAATTTGCAGTAGTTGTATAAATAGCCAAGTCCCGGTATCTTTATTCGGGCTGAAATCAATCATCCTAATCTGGCAACAGAGCGAGTATGACATAAGTGGTCAGTGGATAGCAGGGAAGATGGGAGGCAGCCTATTGTGTGGGAGATGTTTCACTGGCTGTGATACTGGACCTGTTGGATAGAAGATACAGCTGTTAGGTCTTGTTATTCCATTCCTCCCCGCCCCCCCACTGCCTTCCAGTCCACAGAATGAAAACTTGCGTTTGGAAGAAGTCTGCAAACACATTTGGGTGGGGAAGTGCATGCAGTCTGGTGATTTGATTCCAACGTCCCCAGCGGCCTCCAAGCAGCCTGTAGACTTTCTTTCTCTAATGAGACTCTAGCATCTCTGCTTTAACTGACATACTTATAGCTCTGTGACATTTTCTGGAGGTTGTCTCGTGGTATCCCAGGATTTCTCCATTTTTCGAACAGAGTGAGTTTGCCTTTGTGTCTGTGGTGTGTGTTCTGGTACGGAACTATACCTTTTCCATATGTCTCATCTCTTGGCTATTCCAAAGAGATGCATAAAGGAAATATTCTAATGACAGTTAGAAACACTTTGATCTGCATCCAGGATTGCACTCATGGCTTTGAAATGCAACTTTGGCAGTGCTGGAGTCTGGCTTCTTTGGCATGAGCCCATGTGACTGACATTACTGTTCTCCGTCAAGGGACCCCAATAACCTTGAGAAGGCTAAGCATGGCTCACAGATTACACTGCGGGGTGGGGGTGGGGGAATGACACTTCCCCTCACTAACAGCTATTCCATGCGACATTAAGCAAAGGCCGTAGTGTTGGGGAAAACTAGTTGGCTGTCTGTGGTAACTGGAAAATCTATCCTGGGAACTTGCACAGGTCAAAGTAGATGCGATGCTGGAGTTGCATAATTGGAACTCCTGGTGTATGAGTGTGTTTGGCCCTGAAGAAGCAGCCCCAGGGGTTATGGATAGAAGTCATGGCAATGTGTGTGGTGGGGGGTGAATTCTCTTCCCCTTGCTGTTTTTCAAACAAAAATACTCCTCCGGCTGCTTGTAGGGAGGAGGAAAATACCAGAACAACACTGTACTTGTCTTTTCTCCTTAACTTCTTTTGTTAAAACTGGCAGGGAGGGGGCATTTTTTGGTCAAGGAAACAGCAAGAACAGGGTTACCATCATCCTTCTGCTGCAGCAGCGGGGGATTCCATAGAGTTTTACTGCAAATCCTAGAGTGTCCCTGGTGTGATGTGCCTGGTGCGATGACATCACTTCTGGGTGATGTCATTGCACAGGGCACATTGCACGATGACAGGGCTCTTTGGGGGGCAGGGATCCCCCCAGTGTCCTGCTCTGTGCCAGCAGGTTGGAGCGCCCCAAACTGGGGGATCCTCCACCTTCGGCAGGAGCTTAGCAGCCCTAAGCAAGAAAGAAGTGCTAATCCTCTGTACCCCTGTGCTATAGCCTCAGTCCATAATATGAAGCAATTGGGAGAGCATTGGGGCACTCTTGGTAGAAAACTGGGGACAAATCAGATAAACCATGCTGTAGAGCCTGCATGCAGACCCTTGAGTTAGTGGTGAAGATTATCCCCCCTCCGCTACAGATGTGTCAGATGAAACTCGTCCAGCTGAATTGTTTAAGGTGGTTTATGATTTGATAACCTAACTTGGTTTCTGATTTGATAAGCTAATTGTTTAAGGTGGTTTGTGATTTGATAATCTGATTTGGCAAATGATCTCAAATTTGGCCCTGAGTGGTAGGGTTGCCAAGTCCGACTCAAGAAATATCTGGAGACTTTGGGAGTGGAGTAGGGTTGCCAAGTCCAATTCAAAAAATATCTGGAGACTTTGGGAGTGGAGTAGGGTTGCCAAGTCCAATTCACAAAATATCTGGGGACTTTGGGGGTGGAGCCAGGAGACTTTGGGGGTGGGGCCAGGAGACATTAGGGGTGGAGCCAAAATCAAGGCCACGTGCCCCGTCCCGAACCTGTGTTAGAGCCCCCTTCCTCCCACCTCCCCTGCCCGGGATACTCACTTGAGGTTGTTGAGGGAGTGGATGTTGCGGGCGGTGCTGCCGTGCCCGCTGTCCCAGCTGCGCGACCGCCCGAACATGCCGGCGGCTGCCTCGCCTCACCTCTGCTCTCCGGCTACAGCCTGGCTCCCCTCATCGGCATCACCTCTGCCGGCCCCACACTGCCATTCAGCCGCCACACACAGCTGCCAGCCATGGAAGAAGCCGCACGGGGCACGCCGGGAAATGTAGTCCCCGAGGAGACACCGCCCGGCAGCCAGAGAGGACGCAAGGACTACGAGTCCCAGCGTGCACCTCGTGAAGGGAGGCCGGACTGGAGCGAATAGCAGGCCGGCGGTGGGCGGGTCTTTGTGACCCAGAGAAAGGGAGGAGCCTGAAGCCTGCGAGGGAGGCAGGCAGGGAAAGAGTGTCTCTGTTTCAGAGAGTGGCACCAAAATTGGCACCATCCCCCCCCCCCCCCGCTTCCTGATTTTTGGAGAGCGGGGGAGGAGGCTGCTAATTCGGGAGTCACCCGCCAGGGCAGGGGGTTTGGGAAGCCTAGGGTGGAGCCAGAAGCAAGGGTGTGACAAGCACAACTGAACTCTGGTGTGATAGCCGTCATTTGCCTCTACATCCATTCTTGCTATGACTTTAGGACTCATGATAGCAGCCTCTGATTAAAACAGTTAATCCCTCATTGAACAAAGAGGCTTCCACAGGACTCTGAAGGAAACAGTGATTAAACTGGCTCCCCCCCCCCTGCTTGCAGCCCTTGGAACCTGCACATGTAGCCAGCAACTGAGCCACTTTTTGCCCAATTTGCTGGGCTGCTGCTAACATGGTTGCCAGGTTTGCCTCTCTCTGCCTCTCCCCCACAACTTTGTCAAAGGGGCTTTTGAGAAGGGGCCTGCAGGCTGCAGCAGGGGCCACAGGTAGTTGGTTGGGCACTACGACTCTGAGATAATTTGCAGGACCCCCCGCTGGGATTTTGACTGCCCAAAGGCCTCCACAAGGTTTAATCCAACACTTTCCGCTTCCAAATCTCCAGGAATTGCCCAGTCTGGAGATGGCAGTCCTATCCATCCCTTCCCCCATTGGTGGCCAAGGGAGACCTGGCAACGCTAGATGCAATCTTTCCAAAAAGCTTGTAGTAAAGCAATTTCATAAAGACTGAATGAAAACACTCCGATGCTGTGGGGAAACAGGAAAACTGAATCCCCAGTATTATCCAAATCAGGGCAAATAGCCTGTGTGGAAGAAATGTATGTCTCCTAAAACAACAAGGAGAGGACTTTATGGCCTTCAGCAGAGAGCCCATTCCATAGGGGTAGAGACAGGGCTGGAGACATTCTCACTTTTATTGATAAAGTCCTCATCAGCCAGACAGAAGGTACCATCAGGGAAGCTTGCCTGAGGACCAGTGTTCCCTCTAAGCTGCAGAGTCTTGTGAGCAAAAATTCTACTGTGTAAGCTACTGGTATTAAAGTTGTGAACTACTGGCATTACAGTTGTGGGCTACTGCATAAATTATTGTGCTTTGGGGCCATTTTTCCTGAGTTAAGACAAAAATGTGTTAGCTGGAGGCTAAAAATCCGTGAGTTAGCTCACGCTAACTCAGCTTAGAGGGAACACTGCTGAGGACCTGATCTAGGATGTGAGTTCACAATTACAATTCACACAGTAGTGTCATGCACACAGCATTGGGCCTAAACCAGAGTTAGGTTTTAATGCTCTGCTTGGCCATGAAGTTCCAGGTGATGGGATTTTGGTCTTGCAAGACCTTGCAGTGTTGTTATGACAGTAAAAATGAGATGATACCATGTATACCACCTAGGGTTGCCTGATCCCTCCTAACAACTGGTAAGAGGTGGGAATTTATCAAGAGTGCAAAGGAGGCTCAGACTGCATCACCAGCAATGTGGTGATGTCACTTTTGGCATGTACCAGAAGTGACTTCATCACATTGTGACATTGTGGTGATGCTTTGGTATATGGGGGGAAAAAGCTATGGTAAAAATGACTTCTGCTATAGAGTTTTTGCCAAGGTACGAGAGCATTGCTGTGATATCACCAGTGTGATGACATCATTTTAAGTACCCATTGGAAGTGACATCGCCAAACTGCTGGCAACACAGCCTGGGCCATTTGGAGAGGTGGAAAAACATGTTCTCTGTTTAACCCAGGTTTGAGGAGCAATAGAGCAATTAACAGACCCTGCATTTATTGCCTTGTGACACTCTCACCTTCATTCTCCAATTCTGGCATGTTTTACTGCCTTTGTCGTTTTCCCAGGCAAATGCTATCCAGACTAAACTTCTTTCAGTGTGTTAATTTTACTTTCAGTTTGTTAATTTTACTGTTTTGCCATTGGGTTCTAACTTTGTACGGCTTTGCATGTTTTAACCATTGCCCACCAGCTATATGTAGCACTGCTCTCTGTACCCCTTTTCATCGTCTGATGAAGTGTGCATGCATACGAAAGCTGACATTCTGAATAAAACTTTGTTGGTCTACTGCTGGGCTTCAACAGTCTGTAATAGTGTAGGGGAAAGGAAAGGCCTTGGACACTGTTCTTTTGTATGAAAACAGGACTGTTACAAATGTGCCCGTTTTTACTTTTCAAATGTTGGAGGGTGTGCTATGGCTGGCAGCTGCATGGGATCAGTAGGGTTCATTCCATGTTTGTTTAGGGCCAGACGAGTTCTTTTGGCTGGGTGAGCAAAAGCTAGCATTGATTTCAACAGTAAAAAAGAAAGATAGACGCAGAGGTTGGGGATGCTGCAATAAAGAAGGGCTGGCTTACTGTCCTTGCTTGCTGAATGATTAATGGAACTGAGGTTGGCCTGACCTGGAAGAGCTTTGTATAGTGTTCTCAGCCAATCAGGAAACTGGACTGGAGCCAATCAGAGCCTGGGGAATCCTATAGCCTGCAAAGAATGTTGGACAAAAGCTGTGATCTTGTCTGGTGATGAAGGCTGTCCAACTAGATGAGGCTTCCCGTCCCTGAATTGAGTCCCACAGGAGTGGGGTGCTTTGGGTTTTGTCTCACAAGGGTGACGCAGTTGGCAGTCATTGACCATAAAGTCACAACTCATCATGTTTTCTGGTCGATGCTCATTTTCCTATCTCCCCCCTCTTCCACATTTCTGACTTCACCCTTCAAACCACAACAGCATGTAGACTTGCCCTCCCTGTTCTTCCCCTCAGCCGTAGACACTGCAAATTCCAGTATCAGCCTGTACCACAGTGTGGGCCAAAACTCAGAACAGGTGTACGTTTGTGCAACTGCAAGGGCTTTGAAAGGGGAGGGGGGGGGACTCGGTTGCGCAAACTAGCAGCAGATGTCAACTGAAGCCTTGCTTGTTTCTCAAGCTGGAGTCAGAGGTGTTTGGCTCTTGCGGAGATGAGGGAGTAAAGGATTGCTACAAGAGGAGTGAATTTCCAACATCAGCCCAAAGGCAGCAAGTGCAGATTCCGGTTACTAATTTGGAAATGTCATTCTTTAAAAGACATGTGTTGTGTGTCTTTGTGTGTGCGTGTGAGAGAGAGAGAGGCTTTCTGCTGGCAATTGACTCCTGGATAGAAAAGCTGAAAAGATTGCCAAGAATAAGCATGCAATAATCTCAGGAGGAAGCATTAATATTTCACAACATATGAGTCCTTATTTACCGGGGACAGGGCCCTCTTCTATGACCCACTATTCCTATTTTGTCCTGTGTTGAAGTTTTGAGTGATGCCTTGCAATCTGAATTGCACATGTCATTCTTCAGGGCTCAGTTTGTTCCTTCAAGGGTCTCCAGAAGTTAAATCCTGAAATGTATCTTTAATCAAAACAGAACTGCTTAGTGAGGGGGGGGAGTAAAGGTAGTCCCCTGTGCAAGCACCAGTCATTTCTAACTCTGGGGTGATGTCGCATCACGATGTTTTCACAGCAGATTTTTTAACGGTGGTTTGCCATTGCCTTCCTCAGTCATCTACACTCCCCGCCCCCCAGCAAGCTGGGTACTCATTTTACCGACCTTGGAAGGATGGAAGGCTGAGTCAGCCTTGAACCAGCTACCTGAACCCAGCTTCCGCCGGGATCGAACTCAGGTCGTGAGCAGAGAGCTTGGACTGCAGTACTGCAGCTTTGCCATTGTGCACCACGAGGCTCCATAGAGAAAAGAGAAACACAAATCAATAGGGGGATATAGACTATTTCATGGTAAATGAATATGTCACGTGCAAGGTAGAGCAGAGCACTGTGTCTCCTTGGTATGAGAAGCTGTGTGTTTGCAAGCATGATCCTCTGTTCTTTTATGAAACATTGAAGGGTATATTACTAGAACTAGGGGTTCTGCAAATTTTCCTGCAAATGCATTTGATTGTCCAACTCATTTTTTTTTTTGAAGGTGGTAACAAGATGTGAGCTGATTGCTTGGTCTGTTTGGTTCTTACTGGGCAGCCATGAACATCTGTTGAACTGGTTTGCATTGCATTTCCCCCAAACTGTGACTGTACTAAGACATGGCTAATTCAAACTGATCAGCCGTCATTAACATCACTGAGGACTACTCAGATGAACACCAAAGATAGAATTTTATTGAACCACAGATTTCATTGATGATTGATTTATATGAATTGTCAGTGATCTAATTATCTGTTTAAACAACTGCCAGCTGAGAGGAGCGGCTGGGGGTAGTAGAACTCAATTGGACTGTGTGAGAATGTGCATGCATAAATATTGCTGTACTGCATGGTTAGTAAGGAATACAGTAAAACAACTTGCTGAACACCCACAAACAGAACAGCCAGCAAACAGGACATGAATGGCACCATTAGATGTTCAAGCATCCCTAACCAGAACCCAAATGAATTCTAACATATCTGAAAAATGTGTTACTAGGCTTCATGCTTCATTTAGGAGGGACGGTGGCTCAGTGGTAGAGCATCTGCTTGGTAAGCAGAAGGTCCCAGGTTCAATCCCCAGCATCTCCAACTAAAAAGTGCCCAGGCAAGTAGGTGTGAAAAACTTCAGCTTGAGATCCTGGAGAGCCTTTGATGGGCCGAGGGTCTGATTCAGTATAAGCCAGCTTCATATGTTCGTATGTTCATTCTTAGAATGGCAATTGGGCTCAAACCATAGAGTTTTGCCCCAAAACCAGAGCATCACTGCATGATGCCCCCAGCACAATGGCACCACTGCTGTATGATGCCATCACACTGGGGACATTGCATGGGGTTGCCACTGTTGGGGGAGGGGCTTCCCCCTACCAGGCAGCTAGCCAGTGGCAGGCAGGAGTCTGCAAAATCAGAGGATCTCCCACTTCCTCTTGAGGACTGGCAACCCTATATGAAAAAACATATGAAGCTGCCTTATACTGAATCAGACCTTTGGTCCATCAAAGTCAGTATTGTCTTCTCAGACTGGGAGCGGCTCTCCAGGGTCTCAAGCTGAGGCTTTTCACACCTATTTGCCTGGACCCTTTTTTGGAGATGCCAGGGATTGAACCTGGGACCTTCTGCTTCCCAAGCAGATGCTCTACCACTGAGCCACCGTCCCTCCCTTAGTTCTAAGATGAGCAGAGAGCTTGGACTGCAGTACTTAGAACACTAGTTCTAAGATGTCTGTATATGCCTGCTTGAAACTTGGAGATGGAATGTGAGAATTTCGTAGTGACCTCTCAGCCAAATGTTATGCTTAGTTCATAGTTAATAGGATGAGAACAGACCCGAACCTAAGCTTAAATTCGGTCCTAGTTTGTGAACCCTGGACCAAGGTTCGAGGAAGGAGCTTTCCCCAAACGCTTGCCACATTTCTGCTCAATTCAGTTCAGGTGTTCATCCCTCCCCCTCCCCGCCATGCCACTTTCAGGTGGCATCAGGTGCTGTCCCTGGCATGCCTTCATTATATGTAAGTGACACAAGAGCATCGCCCAACATGCTTGCATCCCTTCCAGGTAATGCGGGCATGTTGGGGGCGGGGTGATGCACTTGCATCAATTCTGGATGATGCAGGTGTGCTGGGGAAGCACCTGATGCCACCCAGAAGTGACGTGTGCGTATCACCAGGTGGACCTCCAAACCAGTTCAGTTCAAGCAGGGTTTGCTTGGGGGTTCAGTTTGGGGCAGCTCAGTTTGCGAACCCTGAACTGAACTGGGCTTTCCTGGTCTGTGCCCATCCTTAATAGTTAATATCCATATTGTGGATATTAATTATTTGTGTGATTAATAGTCTGTCTTGTTTCCAATGCCATAGTGAGTGTAGTGCAGGCAGTCATTCCTTCATTCTCCAGCCCAGACAGACCTCCATGTTTGTTTTTTTTCCTGGAAACCAACTCCCTGTTTGGTTGATAATTGTTGTGGACTATTGGGAGGGAAGGCAGCATGGTATAGCCCAATCTTATCAGATCTCAGTAGCTAAGCAAGGTCAGTACTTAAAGGGAGACCTCCAGGGTTTGAGGGGACTCTGCAGAGGAAAGCGATGGCAAACCACCTCTGCTTCTGACCTTCTGGGGTCACCATACATTGGCTCCAATTTGACAGCACTTTACATACAGGGCTATATCACATTTAGGGCTACGTCGGAGGAGGAGGAGGAGGAGGAGACGACTGCAGATTAGTACCCCGTCCTTCTCTCTGAATCAGAGACTCAGAGCAGCTTACAATCTCCTTTACCTTCTTCCCCCATAACAGATACCCTGTGAGGTAGATGGGGCTGACAGAGTTCTCACAGAAGCTGCCTTTTCAAGGACAACTATTGTGAGAGCTATTGCTGACCCAAGGCCATTTCAGCAGCTGCAAGTGGAGGGAGTGGGGAATCAAACCCAATTCTCCCAGATAAAGAGTCCACACACTTAACCACTACACCAAAGAACCTTCTCTGACACCCACCTAGCTCATCAGTATATATCACTGTAGAGGGATATGACATTGCAAACCAGGAATATAAGTGCTGGAATGGAGAATCCTTGGTTCAGATCCTTACTCAGCCATGAAGTTCACTGGTTAACCTTGATCGCCTTGGGCCATCATCATAACAGATGTGCCATCTTGGGATATCTCAATAGGACTTGCTAATGGTGCCCTTCAGTCGACTAGTCTAAACAACAGCAGGGCTTGTGTTTGCCCCCCAAGGTCGGAATAAAGAGTCGGACACAATACATTGGAATAAAATTGGGCCACTTTCTTAACTTAACAGTATAAACAGCAAGGGCACCCCACCAGCGGCCTGGCCAGGGCTAGGGGTCACCGCGACCGCTCCCCTGCCATCAACGGGCGAGAGACCCAGCCCCCCCCCCCCGGCCGGAGCTGAGCAACTCAGCTCCCTCCAGGCAGGCCCAGCAGGGAGACCCGCACCAGAGGGCCCAAACCCAGATGCACGTCTTGCCGGAAAGGCACCCTCTAGCCGAGCCTCCTGGACAGTCTGCATTCTCCAAACCCGGGTCTCCAAACCCAAGGTTGATCATGCCAGACCCCAAATTCCCCAAAAGGGGGATGCTTCGCAGTCCTCCCCTAGCCGCATAGTGTCCTAAACCCCAAAAACTTGTAAACTAAAGTGACCACCTATTTAAAGGCACCATCCCTAAGCCAATTCCACAATCCACCGTAATGCTATGCAGGGTAGGCAAAAAACACACCCCAGCAACAGCCAAACAGCCGGAGCGTAAAAAATTCCTACCCGGCTCCTCAAATGAGGCAACCAGCAAAGCCTACATAACATACAGGGTGGGCAGGAGGGCCGATCCACGTCGAAGTGCCTGGAAGGGAGCGCAGAGCTAGCCGTTAACACGGCTATGCTCCGCCCCCCGAATTGCGCGCCCAAATGGGCGAACGCCTCCTCCTCCTCCCCCCAGGGAGGCAAACGGAGCGAAAGCAGCCTAGCAGCTACGCTGCAGGCTGCACGCTCTAGATTACTTAGTTGTGCCCCTTCTTTTTGGGACTGTCTAGCGGAGGAGATACAGAAATCTCCTACTTTACTAGCTTTTGATAAGGCACACAGAAATGTCATGCTAGCATGACTCTTGGTGATTCACTGGTACTATACTTCTATTTTGTTTAGGGTGGCCAACTCTGGGTTGCAAAATTCCTGGAGATTTGGGGATGGAGCCTGGGGAGGGGAAGGACCTCAGTGAGGTATAATGCCATAGAGTCCACCCTCCAAAGAAGCCATTTTCTCCAGGTGAACTGGCATTCCTCTGTAATTTACAGTAGTAATTCTGGGAGAACTCTGGGCCCACCTGGAGATTGGGTAACCTAATTCTATTTGATGTTTGTTCTGTTTTACTTGCTTTTGGTATCTTTGACAAAGACTCAAAAGCCACCCTGAATGTAAGAAAGCCAGGGTATTCTAAATCAATTATGACTAGTTGTAGGGTGAGGCAGTAGAAAGTTGCATGTGAGGCAAATTGTTAATAGGTTTGGTTTGACTGCTGTGTAATTCAATGTGTATGTTAGGAATTTGCAGGATTAAAGGTGCACTCTTGGAGAGATTCAATGTGAGTCACTTTTTTTGTCTTGTTTTGCAATTTGAAATTGTTCGACGTAGTAGGGAACCTTAGCACCGTGTAATGCTTACCGATTTGCAAGGAGAATGTCACAGATTCACTTACCAGCATTTTCAAGTAAGGTGTGTGAAGTGGTAGGTTTGAGGAAGGACCTTTGCCTGACAACGTGGAGAGCCTATGCCAGTCATAGTGGGCAGTAACAATTGATTAGAAAGATAGATGTTACTGGCAGGGCACATGCTTTGCATGCAGAAGGTCTTAATTTCCAATCTCAGGTATCTGCAGATCAGAAGGATCTCCAGAAGCAAGACTGGGAAAGCTTATTTCTGCCCTTGCAAAGATACTTTTTGGACATCCACAACACGTAAATGTTGATGCCACTTGTCCAGAAGGATCAGCTGTCCAACACACCATAAACATGTAATCGTGACAACAATATTATCGACACAGTTAAAGCAATGTGGAAGCTTATCCAATTTCATACACTGCTGGTGGTTATGTTCGTCTATACAAACCTTTTGGAACCAGATAATCAATCAAATAAAGGACATTACAAATATAAAATTACCTTGCACACCTGAAGTGGTACTTTTAGAAAATTGGACAACTCTTCGCATAGACAATTCAAGGAAAGATCTTATTTCTATTTTATTATCTATAACCAAAAGTCTGATTACAACAAGATGATTAGATAAAAATCCACCCATAATCCAACAGTGGTTGATAAAAATATGGAACTATTTCATTCCTCCAAAAATGGCTTATGCATGCTCCAATGTATCCCCTAAAATATACCAAAAAACGTTCTGGCAAAGTAGTACCTAGTACCTGAATATTTAATACAGTACAATACAATTCCAAAAAACTCTTTGTATTTAGAAATGATTTATTTGTAGTTAATGTTTCCAGCACGATATTGCAAAGTCAAGGGCCAGCACAATTTTAACAGAAAGGAAGAAGGCATTTTCATCCACCAATCTTGGTACCCAGCTCTGCAAAACACCCTACAGACTATAAATTGCAGAAAGTCTCAGAAAAACCAGCAAATTCCACAGAACAATCAGCACAGTCAACAACCATCTTCCTTATCTTCAAACCCCTTCCAACCCTCCCAGCAATTAACACAGAACAATGGTCACATTCAACAGCCAGTTTCCTTATCACTACCCTTCCAGGAAGCCCCACCAAACAATGGGCACATCCACAAACCAATTGCCCTTTCATCACACCCCCTCCAGCCTACAAATAGCAGCTCTCCAGCAGCCCTGGCCCCACTCAATGCACAGCAGCCAAGAAGGTCTGAGCGCCTGCTCCGGCTGCAACGCCACTGAGGATGTTCTCCGCAGCTGAGAACGAAACGTCTGGAAGGAAAACTTTCTCCAGTAGAACACGGCACTTGATCCCGAAAGATTCTACAAACCCTAATGTTGGTTTTGTTTACAGGTTAAAGTTCCTCTTAAGCAATGAGGATTCAATATTATCTGAATTGTATATAAAAAGTATTTACTAATGATTGTTCATTACTGTTTTATATATATCATAGTTGGAATTCATAGTTGGAAAACTACAAAAGTTATTAATTAAAAAACCAACACAGTTTTAAACGCTAAGCAATTGAAAGAACTGGCCCTTGACTTTGCAATATCGTGCTGGAAACATCTTCCTCTCCCCTCTTCTCACTCAGGCCTGGCACCCAAGGCCAAAACCTGCCCCCCTGCCCCCCTCCAAGTGACGTCATCGGGTCTTGCGCACGTGGCCCACCCCTGTGCTTGGCCCTCTCCCGCTTCAAAGGGAGTTGGAAAGACTTCTTCCCAGCTCCTTCTGAAGTGGAAGAGGGCCTGGCATGGGGCAGGTCGGGAAGACAGAACTTCACTGAGGCGGGGGGGGGGGTGGCAGCAAGCACACTAAGAGCCAGCTCCGAGCATGCCCACTGTCTTCTCAACCTTGCTGAGGCTTTCTAAACCTTGGCAAGGTCAGGAAGTTAGCAGGCATGGTGGATGAGGAGAGGGGGCACCTCATGGTGCCCCTAGGCCGGGTGGAGCCTCTAGGCAGCCTCCTACTTGGCCTACTCTCACATGCCAGCCCTGTTCTCACTTAGCTCATTGTTGTACACTAGCTGTCTCCGATGTGTGCTTTCATTAGCATTGTGCGTGGACAGCTTCCCTTTGCAAGCACCAGTGTTCAGCCTGTACGGTAAAGCACAAGGAGATATAACAGAATGGGAATCCCTGGGAAACCACCTCTTCCAGCCCTCATAGAATCCGAGCATTGTTCTGACATGTGCAGAACAAACTTAGATGACATTTACCATGGGTCCACAGAGAGCCGGGAGTGGGTGGGAGAGATATGAGAAATATGCTAATGGTCACAGAATATCTTCCAGGACATATTTGTGACCTTTGATCTTGAGATGAACGTTGCATGGGATGGAAATACAGCCCCCGCTAGCTACATCCCTGAGGAACTTGCTTTCCTCCATGATTCAGCAGAAGGGGGCTTGGGGACACCCATCCTGGAGCTATTTGTGAGACAATGACCTCAGTGAGAGGCAGGGGAAAGAGAGGAGAGGAGGAAAAGCCAGTAGGATGGAAACCTAAATCTGTTTTCCATTGGGGTGTTCTCCGGGGATGGCTGGAAGCTCTTTAGTCCCAGGCCAGCTCCTGTAGTTTCCCTTCATTCTGGGAATGGAAGGAGCCTCACAAAGAATGTAAGGAACCCAGTTCAATGGAACAGAAGAGCAAGCAGTTCATGAGAGCTGCATGTGCATCAGGCAAGTACACAAACTGCTTGTGGAGATAGGTGCACAGAGCCAATTCTTTTTCAGCCGTGGAGCATTTCTGGCCAAGAAAATGTCACCCCCTTCATCTTCTTCCCAGTTGCCCCCACACCCAGATGAGCCAACAAAGATGAGGGCTACGTGTTCTGAAGCAGTGAGGGGGGGTGGGCTGCCTTGGCTGTTGCTTCAGGCTGACTTCTTTGCGTGCCTGCACTTTAACTGCAATTGAACAGATTTTCCCCATTCTTATCTTTTATGGCTCTGGAAGCTTGCTTTGTTCTGTCTTCCACTTCTCCAGTTTTCCAGCTTAACCTAGTAAACTTAGTAATTATTTAAGAGCCCCGTGGTACAGAATGGTAAAGCTGCACTATTGCAGTCTGAGCTCTCTGCTCATGACCTGACTTTGATCCCAGCAGAAGCTGGGTTCAGGTAGCCAGTTCAAGGTTGACTCAGCCTTCCATCCATCTGAGGTTGGTAAAATGAGTACCCAGCTTACTTGGGGGAAAGCGCAGATGACTGGGGAAGGCAATGACAAACCACTCTATAACAAAAAAAAAAAAAAAATACCATGAAAATGTGATGTGACATCACCCCAGAGTCGGAAATGACTGGTGCTTGCACAAGGGACTACCTTTACCTTTGTTTAAACTTGGAGGTTAAATTAGAAGTTTCTGTTACTGATGCATATGGATTGCTAAAACCTTGCACAAGAGCAATTGCAATGTGATCATGTGGAATTGTCTACACGTTCTTTGGTAAAACATCACCTTCAAGGGAATATTGATACGGTCATTCATGAACTTGCATCCTTTGGTCTTTGGCAATATTTTATCAATACACTCATGCTAGGACACTCAGCCTTGCACCAGCAAATGCCAGGAGATTTGGGGGACAGTGCCTGAGGAGGGTGAAGTTTCAGGGGAACAGGTCATGTCTTTCAGGTGGATACTTCTAGGAACTTAGCTGAATCTTTAGAGTAAAGACCGTAGGGAATAGGTGGAATTCCTAGAGTACCATCACCACCCTGTTTTTCCTTCTGCTTCTCAAATTTTTGAGGGTGGGGGATTTTCCACTGCCAGTGGCCAAATTACAATCCTAATACATGTGTGTTAAGCATGTAGATGAGGAAGAAATGTGAATGAACTGAAGAGTTGGAAGGCTGCAGCCAAGAGAGACCAAGAGAGAGATCTTGGGGTCATGGTAGATAATTCACTGAAAATGTCAAGACAGTGTGCGTTTGCAATAAAAAGGCCAACACCTTGCTGGGAATTATTAGGAAGGGAATTGAAAACAAATCAGCCAGTATCATAATGCCCCTGTATAAATCGATCGTGTGGTCTCATTTGGAGTACTGTGTGCAGTTCTGGTCGCCGCACCTCAAAAAGGATATTATAGCATTGGAGAAAGTCCAGAAAAGGGTGACTAGAATGATTAAAGGGCTGGAATACTTTCCCTATGAAGAAAGGTTGAAACGCTTGGGACTCTTTAGCTTGGAGAAACGTCGACTGCGGGGTGACATGATAGAGATTTACAAGATAATGCATGGGATGGAGAAATTAGAGAAAGAAGTGCTTTTCTCCCTTTCTCACAATACAAGAACTCGTGGGCATTCGATGAAATTGCTGAGCAGACAGGTTAAAACGGATAAAAGGAAGTACTTCTTCACCCAAAGGGTGATTAACATGTGGAATTCACTGCCACAGGAGGTGGTGGCGGCCACAAGCATAGCCACCTTCAAGAGGGGATTGGATAAAAATATGGAGCAGAGGTCCATCAGTGGCTAATTTTTTTTTGCCACTGTGTGACACAGAGTGTTGGACTGGATGGGCCATTGGCCTGATCTAACATGGCTTCTCTTATGTTCTTATGTAACTGTGCACGTGTCATATTCTCCACACTTTAGAAAGTTCATCAATTAAAAAAAGAATTGAGCCATGAGGGATTTCCAGTGTCCTCCTTCTGCTTTGGCAATGGGCCTGAAAGATTTAGAACTCCAAAGTTCAGAAAGAAGTGTGGAGTAGAGTCCCTCCCTTTAATATACCATATACCTGTCCTTTCATCATAATGGAGCTTATGGATATTGCAGTTTTGGTTGGCATGATGCAATAATGTGCCCCATTCTCCCCGAGGTCCAGTGGCTAGATTGCCTTCAGTGACAAACTTGCATATTGAATAGCTCCAGCTAGTGGCATCTGACCTGTCACATTTCCCCCAGCCTCCCTCCTAGGAGCCTCACAGGTAGGCTTAGCATGTGTCCACCTCTCACTGTTTTTATGTCTCTGTATATACTTTATCTCTGTTTTAATTTGGTTTAATTATGTGTGCTGGGGAGGGTGTGATTTTAATGGTCTTAAAGTGTCATTTTACCATATATGTTTTAAATTATTAGCTGTCTTGGTGGCCCTTGTGGGGTTAGAAAGGTGGGATGCAAATTTTGTAGATAAATAAATACATATGGTAGGTAAACTCCTGTCCTTGCCCTCAACTGCCCATGCTCAGTCAACTGAACAGCAGGAATAAAATGGGGTAGCATCACAACTTCTGCAATGCTCCTCCATCCACAAGCATGGAGGGTTATCCTCTTTCCTCTATGACCTCTTCACAAACCCTGTGAAGTAGGTAAGGCTGGCAAATGAGCCAGTGCCCAATGAACTTCTTCGCAGTGTTGGAAGTTGAACCTAGTCCGACACTCTTAGCAACACCACACTGGCTTTCATATGAATTCTTAGATACGTGAAGGAAGAACTGCTGGAGTCTTGTTGTTCATTTTCCACTCTCGGGGCATGGGAGTCCCTGCTCAAGGCAATCATTGTGTGAGGTCCCTCTTTGTACATTGTGTTGTTTGTGCAAGTCAACTGTATGTGTGAGGAAACCAGAGGCTATGCTTCACAAATACGTGTTGAGAGCCGGTGGATGGAGGCCTGGACTTGGGATTTTTGAATATCAGAGCCAGCCCCACTGCTAGGGTGGCACCGTGTTGCTTGGGTTTTCAACCTGCCAAATGGGAATACTTGGGAGACCCAGCTCACAAGTCTGCAGTGAGGAGATAGTTCAAAAAAAGGCCGCCAAGCAAATTCCTAAATTGAAACGTGTTATGGGATGATAAATCAGACGGAGAGGGTGGGAAGTCCTCCACTTTCTGATCCAGCTGCAATTCTCTCCATGTGTCTGTTTGCATTGGTAGTTGACTTTCTACTTGTCGGGATGTGTGCTGCAGGTGGGGCTGTGTATATTCTGCACCAAATTCAATTTTACAACCCGAGGAGCATGAATTATGCACATTTGTGGCAAGAAATGTTTTATACTGGCATCTGTTAGTTCTTCAGTTCAGTGCCACCCCCTCGTTACATACAATTCTGAAAAGTCTTCTGCTCTGTGGAGTGGCTTTCATGGATGGTAGAAGAGCTCCAATAGGGACAAGGAAAAGCCAAACCCACCGTGCAAGCAAAACTCTTCTCATGGTCCTCTGCTTCCCTAATTCACTTATTTTGGGGGAAATAATTTGTTGGAGGGATTGTTTCTCACAAATGGGAGGGGCAGAGGGGGGTGAAGGGAAGTTCATGGGAACATTTGGGAAGCCTTTGTCTGTAGCCGTGAGGTGTAGAATCTGTGATTCTCCAACAAACAAAATCTGGAATTGGGTTGAGCAAATAATCGCTCCTTTATTTCTTTTCATATTGGTTCGTATTCTTCATCTGTTCAGGGACTCTTTGTGCTTTGCAGTTGGTTTTGTAAATATGGTTGTATCATGAAAACAAACATGCAGGGTTTTGTTTTTTTAAAAAAATACACAAATAGTATGGCATTTAGTTTATTTCTTTTTTTACATGTAGCACAGGTATAATGCTGATTTATTGTTCCACAAATAACTCTGGACAAATGCATTTAGTGTGTGTGGGGGGGGGAATCAGTGTGAGGGAACAGAAAATGATGTCAAAGATAAGGACTCGTTGATTTGATTTGAACCAGGGAGAAACAAAATCAAGCTGGAGAGTTGGGGTTTCAGACAGCTGTGATTTGCAGCCAGGGCCGTATCCAGGAATTTTTCCCTGGGGGGTGTGTGTGTGCTGGGGCTTTGAGGAGTGTAGCTAATTCAATTAGATGAAACACTCCAGATCGTGTGTGTGTGCAGACATGCACTTCTGCTTCCCCTTGGGCAGCATGAGGGGCAGAGAGAAGCTGGGCACACAGACACACAGCCATGCCACAGCCTGCCCAACTGCCACCCCTTATGGCAGCCGGCTGACCCTGTGGATCAAGCTCTCTATCCCTCCCCCTCCAACTCCTCCTACCGGAAGGTGAGCGAGGAGGAGGAGGAGGAGGGGAACCGTGGAGAAGGAGAAGCTGCAGTGAAGGAGAAGCTGCAGCTTAAACAAGTTAATTAAAGTGAAAGTGAATGGGCTTGAGAGGAAGGGGCAGCCTTGATTTGAATGGGGATGCCACCCCGTCTGCCCCACCACTGATTATGGCCCTGTTTGCAGATTAAAATCCTTTTTTGCCAAACAGAGCTTGCATATCCACTAGGATTTCTAACTCTGGTTTGGGAAAATACCTGAAGATTTTGGGAGTGGAGCCTGGGGAGGGTGGGAGGGTGTGGGGACCCCAGCAGGCTATAATGCCATACAAAGCAGTCAATTTCTCAGGGGAAGTGGTTTTGGTCATCTGGAGGTTAACTGTAATAGCAGGAGATCTCCAGGTGGCACCTGGAGGCTGGCAACCCTGCCAGCCAAAAGTAGTTCAACAGCTCTCAGAGTCATCTGGGCTCTTTGGGGTGGCAGTTTCTTGAGTCTGAACACCGAGTATCTGATACTCTTGGTATTTTCCCATGAGGAGCTTGCCTGCGTTGCTAATGAGGCATCAAGAGAAGAGCGGCAGATTTACGTTTTAGTGCCCAGACCAGTTTCAGCATCCGCTGTCCCCTTGATTTCCACCTTCTCTTTCCCTTCTGCCAAGCTTTGTCTTCTGATTAAAACACATCCACATGTTTTGCCTCTCCACCTCGTCCTTTCGGGAACTTGAACTCCGCTGCTCTTTTTAAAACGTGACATCTCTCAGCAGAAAGAAAGTAGCGGGTCAGGGTGAGCTTTGTAAAGTGTCGATTTCCATGATGAAAATGTCTGTGTTCTGGGGCAGTGCTGGATTAAACCCTGTGGAGGCCTCGAGGCAGTCAAAATCTTGGGGGCCGCCTTGCAAATTATCTCAGAGTTGGAGCGCCCACACCACCACCTGCAGCACCCCTGCTGCAGCCTGAAAGACATGTTCTCAAAAGTCCCTTTGACAAAGCTATGGTGGGGGCAGAGAGAGGCAGACTTAGCGACACTGCCGGCAGCAACCACACCAGGGAAGTTGGGCAAAGAGTGGCTCAGTTGCTGGCTGCCCATGCAGGCTGGGAGAGCTGCAAGCAGGGGGGAAGCAGGGGAAAAGCTGGCCCAGAGCCCTAAAGGTGTGGGGGCCCATAGGCCAGTGCTTACTTGGCCTAATTGTTAATCCAGCCCTGCTCCAGGGGATTCCCTGGAATTACAGGTCATCTCCAGGCTATAGATCTGTGGATAAAATGGATATCTTGGAGGGTAAGCTCTATGGCATTGTACCCCATGGAGCTCCTGGTCCTCCCCAAATCTCCAGGAGTTTCCCAACCTGGATCTGGCAACCCTACCCCACAATACCCTCTACTGGCTGGGGGGACCTAGTAACCCTAGGTAGCAAAGTGATGCAGCATAGAGAAATGGGCAAAATCTTTCCACCATCATCTTAGACTGGGTTGCTTGTTTCCAAGGGTGCATTGGGGGGAAAAAAACTGTAAGAAACCTCTCAAACTTTTTCTGAGTGTTTCCTGAAACCTTGGAAAGACTACAGAATCCTTCCCTGCCATCCCCGCTGCTGCTGTCAGCTTTCTTCCTTCCCACTCTTTGTGAGTCTCATCTTATTTTTCCCAGACTTGCCTTCTAGCAACAATAGTGCAGTGCGTGTGCATGTCTGTGCAAAAAGGAGGGCTGGCTCAGTGAGTTTTAGCAGTACCAAATGTCTGTCCAAAAAGTCATTCCCAGAGTAAGGATCTCAGACTGATCGAACACTTATCAGCACACACACACACCGCATGTAGAAAGCTTGGACACAGTGTCTGTGTGGTGACTAGGCTTGAATTCTTCTTCTAGACAAGTGCTTTCCTTTGTAGAGTGGGATTTGTATGGAGGAGCATTCAGTCATCATGATCCCTCACCTGTATTCTAAAGGTAGTACAATCCAGACACAAGTTTTCCATTTCAGTCAGAGGTCAGCCTGAAATGCAGAGTGATATAGCTGTGGGGCGGACAAATTGTTTGTTTCATTAGCTGTTCCCCAGAAATCTAAGCTTGGCTTGTATATTCTAATCTACCCTATTAGTACCTCTGTTGCTGTTATCTTTCCAAAGGGGGAAAAAACTGACTATGGTGATTTAAAAACTGGTTGGGTTGCAGCAGTTAAGGGAATGAGCTGTGATGCGTAAGGTTTCACATTGGGCGTTTTCGCACTCACCTTCAAGTGGCGCGACCACCCTCTTCACGCCAGGATTTCGCCGGAGGATCTGCAGGGATTTCGCATAAGAAGCGCCGGAGCAGCCAAAAGAGCCGGCGACTTCCGTCGCAAAAGCCGCTCAAACGTTTTCCTGCTTCTTGGCGGTTTACGTTTGAGCGGGTTTCGCGACGGAACTTTCCGGCTCTTTTGGCTGCTCCGGCGCTTCTTATGCGAAATCCCTGCAGATCCTCCGGCGTGAGGAGGGTGGTCGCGCCACTTGAAGGTGAGTGCGAAAACGCCCATTGAAACCTCGGGGGCTTTTTTTTTTTTGTAGAAAAAGTCCAGCAGGAACACCTGACACAACCATTGTTTCACACAGGGCTTTTTGTATAAAAATCAGCAGGAACTCATCTGCATATTAGACCGCACCCCCTGATGCCAAGCCAGCCCGAACTGCATTTCTGTGCATTCCTGCTAAAAAAAAAAAAAGCCCTGGAAACCTCAGCCACTGACTCACCAGGTAGCCTTAAGCAACCTCCCTTCCCCTCCCCAATCATCCTTAAAAGTCCCGCCTCTCCCCTAGAACTCTGAACCAATCAGTGTGATTTTGGCTTCATTTAAATCCAAGTGACTGTCAGCCAATCAGGGAGGGAGGGAGTCAACCTTTGCTTAAGAAGGGTGAGGAAGACAAAAAAAGGGGGGGATTTTTTTGGACATGAATTTTCTTGGCTCTGGAAAGGCTTTTTTTTAGGCTTGGGGGGGGGGGTCAGCTTAGGAAATAAAACTTATTTTAGTGTGACAAATAAGCATCCTGTTAAGGGCCCGTCATTCCTGATTAGTGTGTGTAGGTTCTGTGAAAAAGTGCTCTGTGAGGTAAAAGAGCACCCTTGAAGCAGCTGAGGTAACCTGACAAGAAAGAGGGAATCAAATCCATTTGTTTCTTTTACTTGTGAGCCTGTTTTACTGTATAGGATTGTGCTTATCCATGCATAAGATTTACCTTATTAAATACTTCATGTTCTGTTAAATAAATTTTTTTCTGTATCTTGTTTGTTGAGCCAAGTGTCTAAGGAAAGTGGCATCAGGTCACAGCTTGACTTATGGTACCCTCTTAGGGTTTTCAAGGCAAGAGGCATTCGGAGGTGGTTTGCCATTGCCTACCTCTGAATCATGGCCCTGGCATTCCTTGGAGGTCTCTCATCCAACTATTTACCTCAGTCGTAAGTACAACCTTGGTGTAGCAGGTTTCCAAAGCAGAGACTTAGGAGATGCTTTGCTTACACACTACCAATTCTTTTTTTCAAAGGAGAAACCAGAGTGGGGGATTGGGCATTCTTCATTTCAAAAGGTAGCTGCTTCACAGCCACCACCCCACATCTGCCACACCCTCTCTCGGCCTCAGTTCCCCTAGCTGTCTTATAGAGGAGGAGGATCCTGGCCTACTTAACAAAAATGTTGAAAGGATTCCTGTGATAATGTAAACTTATATCAAGCAAAGCTTTTATTGCTCTAATGCTCTCCAGATGTTGACATATTTTAGAAGGCCTTTTATCTTTCTTGAGCATTTGCTCATACTTGTCTGTCCTGTCTTTCTTCTATTGTAGAGCATACTTAGATGTCAAAGAGCTCAAGAATATCCTCAGTTTGGATGGGTCAACACATCTCAACATCTTCTTTGCTAACTCCTCTGAAGAAGAGCTGGCTGGCGTGGCCACCTGGCCCTGGGACAAAGAAGCTTTGCTACACTTAGGTGAGTCTGGCTTGGAGGGCTGGCTCCAAGTTCTTGGGTGAGGTGGCTGGGTAAAATGCTTTCTGTCAAGTTCCAGTGATGCATGCTGCACCCTCAAAAAGATGTGTGTGTGTGTGTGTGTGTGCATCTCCTCCTGGAAGAGGGGGTGGGGCATGGCTTTTTCATGTGCCTTGTAACCCTGTTGGTGCCAGCAAGACTAGAAGAGACATGAAGGCATTCCACTCCAATCACAGCATGAAACAGAAGATTGCACCAGGGGCTGCAGTAGCATCTCTTTTGGGATGATCTCCCAGGCTCTGCATGGACCACACATTTCTGGTGAATAGTGGACCCTCTGCTAGGCTGTGGGTTATGGGGAATGCCCTGTTGTGGAAAGCCGTGACACCACCCCTGTTCAAACATGAAAGCTGCCTCCTGTGACTCATCCTTGTAGTAAAGAAGGAAAAGGCTAGCAAAGATTAACCTTAAATCTGATCTCTTATCATTCCAGTAACTGTTTTAAATAGCCAAGGGGATTTAGAAAGAAAAACAAAACACAAAAATATTCACCATTCCCAGCTTCCTGGCTTGCAACCAGGAAAATATTAGATTATAAACCCAAAAGTATATTACAGTATTTCTCAAATGATGTCAGGCTGAAAATATTTCACCTTTTTTTTTCCAGAGAAGCTACTTTGTAGGGCATCTTCTCCATGTGTGCAATTTGCAAAGGGCTTAGGGAGGGAAGGAAATTCATGAAACAAGAGGGGAGGGATTCCGAACAGTGATTTATTAGCCTCCATCTGTGTCTCAGCATATATGTTGTCCAAACTCAATGCTTCATAAAAGTGCCATTATTTCAGGCTGTGAGTTATTGGTAGGCAATCATATTTTGGGGGATGGATTGTTTTTAAAGTCATTTGGCACTAGGCATCAAGGTCAAGGTGGGGCAGTAGGTGACTGTACTTTGAAGGTATGTATATGGGGAGAGACGTTGGCTCAATGGTAGAGCATCTGCTTGGTAAGCAGAAGGTCCCAGATTCAATCCCCGTCATCTCCAACTAAAAATATCCAGGCAAGTAGGCGGGGCAAACCCTGGAGAGCTGCTGCAAGTCTGAGTAGACAATACTGACTTTGGTGGACCGAGGGTCTGATTCTGTATAAGGCAGCTTCATATATTCATATGTTTTCCAACCCATGCCTTGAAGTCAGTACTAAACCTGGATCCTGTAATGAAGCAGTCAGCATATCTAGTGTCTATTAGGCTTCTAGGCCAGTCTGGAGTTTTCATGCAACCTTCATATCACAGGGGCCAATGTTTCACTCACCTATTCCTGCCTGTGTCTGAAGAGTGCTCTGAAGTTTAAGCATGCACATTGAAGCGCATGATGGTGACTAGGTTCCAGTGTCTGAAGTTCCTTGTTCAAGCTTCAGAGTCCCAGATTGTGAGATACCTGTCTGTGTTTGTGTATGTAAGCATATTGGCTGATGGCTTCTCCAGGTGTCTGCTTGAAGCAACTCCTAACAAAGATAGAAACAATAGCAATAAAATAATTGCACAGTGTAGCATCACAAACCACTGGAGAGCCAGGTGTAGCAGACAGAGTGGCATACTAGGATCCTGGGCAATCCATGTTTGAATCTCCACATCTACTAGGGAAGCTCACTAGGGCTGTGATCACACACACCAAATAATGCACTTTCAACCCATTTTTCAATGCACTTTCCAACTGGATTTTGCCAGTTCACACAGTAAAATCTAGTTGGAAAGTGCATTGAAAGTGGATTGAAAGTGCATTATTTAGTGTGTGTGATCTCAGCCTAAGTAACCTTGGGCCTGTCACAAATTCTCAGCCTGGCATGTCTCACAGGGTTGTTGGAGAAAATGAAGGATGGGAGAACAGTGTTGTAAAAGCCACTTTGAGTCCCAACTGGGGAGAAAAGTGGGATGTAAATAAATACATGCAGTCTTTGAACAATATAAAACATCAGAAAAATCAGATTGGTGTGGGCCAAATAAATGACCTGAGACCAAGCAGTCTATGAAAAGGCATAACATAGTTTCCAAAGCTATCCTCCTCCAAATTTCTTCTGGTATTTTTGATTTACAGAATACCTGATCTTGGTGGTGGTTGTTGTTTAGCAAAACTGATGCATCAGGAATCTTCTCATTCAGTTTTCCCCCTTCCAAATATTAACACATCTTCTTCACTCCATTCTCTCCTTCTCATTCTTAAGACTGCAGCTTGCCCTGCCCATAGCAAAAGGAATATTAGTGTATCTTAATCAGGTGTGAATGTGAAAAGAATTCCGCAGCACTCTATATATTAACACAATTGATTACACCACAGACTTTATGTAGCTCTGCACTTTCCTGTGGCCCAGTCTTGCTGTGCTTCCTGCTAGAATTCCAACTTTTGTTTTTGGAAGTATCTTTCTTGCTATCATAAATCCACAGATGATTTGAAAATGAGACCACAAAACAATGAATAAGCAAAGGACTGAAAAGATTTATGAACAAAACGTGGCCCATGATTTTCCAGTACCACCGAACCAAGTGTCAGCCATGCACAGAGAACAAAGAGCCGCTTGCCCATCAACATGGAGGAAGGGCAGGGACATGCTGAATGCAAGGAATGCTTCCAAAATTCTCCTTGTCCACATTTCCCTTAAATTTTGGAGTCTCAAATTACTCGTTCTTCCAGAAAACAGTGTATTCAGAATTTTCTATGCTTTCTGATACTTATTTCCAAATTTTGGGTAGAGTGTTATGGAAGTACCATTCCCTCTTCTATCATGCACAGGGAGGAAGAGGAGAAGGCATCCATTCCAGGTATTGGGGAGGGCCCAATCCCTTGTGGGGTGAGCTGCAGTCTTAAGAAGGAGAGGGATAGAATGGCGTGAAGAAGATGTGTTAATCCCTGGCCAGTAGGAGTGGCAAAGCGCACAGAGGGACCAGTGTTCCCTTTAAGCTGAGTTAGTGTGAGCTAGCTCACAAATTTTTAGCCTCCAGCTCACACATTTTTGTCTTAGCTCAGGGAAGGATGACTCCAGAGCACAATAATGTATACAGTAGCTCACAACTTTAATGCCAGTGGCTCACAAAGTAGAATTTTTGCTCACAAGACTCTGCAGCTCAGAGGGAACATTGAGTGGGGGAGATTAAATAAATAAATAAATAAATAAAATACTACTAAATAAATAAAAATTATAACAGCCTCGTATCTTATATCAGGGGTCCCCAGTCCTTCTGAGCTTGTGGGTACCTTTGGAATCTGAAACAGGGTAGTGGGCACAACCAATGCTCCCTCTAAGTTGTTGAGTCTTGTAAGCAAAAAATCTACTTCATGAGCTATTGGCATTAAAAGTTGTGAGCTACTACATGAATTTATTTGCTCTGGGGCCATTTTTCCTGAGCTAAGACAAAAATGTGTGAGCTGGAGCTTAAAAAACCCCCTGTAAACTAGCTCACACTAATTCAGCATAGAGGGAACACTGGGTACAACCACAGAATACCTTTTGCAGGAGGTAGTGCCATAAATACACCCAGAGAAAGTCCAAGTGCAGGGGAGAAGAGGGGTCATTTTAAAAATCACCTGGGAAAGAGAAATGTGAGAGAGAATAAAACCAGAACTGATGGCAGGTGCCAGAGAAGTAACTTTAAAAATCTGTCCAGCCAATCAGATCTCCAGTGGCCCATCAGAAGCTGTAGTGGACAAGAACCCTACCTGGCTCCAACCACTTTCTGAAAATACTTGGCAGGCACCAGGTAAACTGTTGACAGGTACCATAGAGCCTACAGGCATCACCTTGGGGATGAGCCTCTAACTTGTAGCATTGCTGAGCTGGATTGGATGCAAAATATTTGGTGGTGGAGCATCTTTTTATGATGAAAAATGCAGGCTTGTTATTGTAGGTAGGAAACGGGTGGGCATGGCAGTGGTTGGTAAAACCACAAATGGCACCATGGGAGAGAATAGAGGGAATAGACTCTGCCAGCTAGCAAAACATCAAAAATAGATAATGAAGATGACCGGCAGGCTGAACAAAAGCAAACATAATTAGTCCTGAGAATTTATTGCTGCAGGAGTATATGTCTATCAATGTCTATTGAATATGTCTATCAATGGCCACTAGCCAGGATTACTAAAAATTGATCCATGTAGCTTTTTGCTTACAAGACTTTGCCTTTGGGATAATACCATATAGAGCAGGGGTCATTTCATAGAAAAAGAGGTGCCGGAGCTCATTTGCACAACTTATTTGCATATGCCACACACCCCTGACATCACCAGAAGGTGTACTAAATTATATCAGCTCAGCATCTACCTTAAAATGCTTATAATTGTCATTATAAAACCTTACTCCCATCATACTTTTAAAATTACTTTCTCCTATGTGGCCACAGTGGCCTGATGAAGATTTATATCTGTCTGCTTTATATGTTTTGGTTATTTTCCCATTTTTTGTGGGGGGAAATATTAGAAAGTTTATCAAATCTTAGAGTTCAGCAGAATTCTTACAGAGGGGCTTGAACAATGGATCCCATAAGTAATTTTTTTGGGGGGAGGAGGGGGAGGGTGCTAAGAAAGAAAGAAAGAAAGAGCACAATAAAACTTGGAGGTTCCAAAGTGAGGCCTGATACAGACCATCTAGAATCCAAAAAGGCTCTCTCCAAACTGGGTAAACAGGCAACAAAAAGATTATATGCTTGAGAGACAACGGGAACTTCATGTGTCTTAGAACTGCTAACTTAAGGAATTCTTTATCATATGACATACTTAGGACCAATAATTTCAAATGGAGAAGAGTAGGCCTGTCAGGAGCTGCTAACAGCTAAACGGAACTCTGAAAGGCCATTGGAGATAGTGGCCAGATGAGATGGACCTTGGCTCTCTGATTGCTCTGAGACACGCAGGGTCTGTTCAGATCATTGGTGTCATCTAGTGTCTGCTTTCACTGGCACTGTATCTCACTGACGCTGAAAAGACACTTAGGGTGCAGTCAGACGGAACATTAACTGCGACTCACCCACGCCCCCAATGCGGAGTTAAAGCGGACGTTCAGACATTTACATCTGTCAAACGATGTGGAGTCGTTATCATCCCGACTTGCTCCACATGTATATCGGGTTAATTTGACTGTAGAAAAAGTCCGGTCCTTTTTCAAAACAGCAGCACAGGTTCGGCTTTTTGTTGTTTGGACAGCTCACGCGCGATACTGCCTCTCACCTCACAGACATGCGTATTGCCGGATCATCCGGGAATCTGAGGTGATGCTTCTGCTTCTCCAATCAACACAGGATCGCGGGGGGGGGGGGGGGGACATTATCCCACTATTCAGAACAGGAAAAAATTCTTTGTTTTCAATGTGGAGGATTTCAAGATATCATTGTCACTGCCAATTTCTAGGAAAATAATTCCTGGCAGTTCCGTGGTTTGGATCGGCAACGTTAATTCTGGAAACTTCCCCCCTTCCCCCCTGCTGCTGAAACAAGGTTTGATTTCCCAGCTCCAAACAGTTGGGCGCATGTTCAATGGACCCCCCCCCCCCTCCCAGAAATCACCATCACAGTGTGATCGATCAACTGCTTTTCACTAACGGGACCAACCCTTTATACCACCGTTCATGTGAACGCCGCCATGTCGGATTTTTCTGCCCCGGTCCAGAAAAAGGCTCTTCCATCACCCTTAAGTGGTAGGTCTGGCCGCACCCTTCTTAGATACTTTGACAATACCATGATTCAAGCACAGAATTGTCTTCATGCAATGCATGTAGTTCACCGCTGACTTACAGCCTCTCCCCTATGAGTGTATGGAGGTTGGGGGTGGGTTTGAGCCCTCTCAGCTTTGAACTGCCCATACTGGAACAGTCAGAAAGACAGCCGAGAAGCAGCAAGACACCCCTGATTCCAGGTCCTATTTTCTCCTTCCACTACACATCGCCGCTGATGGGGCTACCTGCTGAAGCACAGGGAACTTCTGGGGACTTCGTTCAGCAGAGACTTTCCCACAGTCCTGCTTTGGACTGACATTAATAGGGGCATCTGAAACAAGTCAGGCATTAGCCAGTCTCTTTCCCACTTTGCCTGGCTTCTGCTCCAGCTGAGCAGCTCTTCGCCAAGGAACATTTGGTGTTGAGCTTTACACTGCATTATTTATTTTATTAGATTTTGATTCCTTTTGCTGCTTTGGAGGCTACTTTTTGGCTGAAAAGTAGGATTACAATTTTATGAAAACTATGAAAAAGGCTGGGATGAGAATGGTGTGTTTAATGGATTATTTGCAATACTTTTTTCCCCTGGTGTGTCCAGTACTCATAAGGTTGTGCTGATTTCTACCAGCCTCTGCAGATCCTCATTAGTCTGTTCCTGAGGCTCTTCTAACTTGCATGAAAAAACATTTTGGAGGCTACAGCGGAACTGGGGGTTTGGTGCTTCCCCCTCTTAAGACTAGGGCTTAGAATTTATCTTAATGGTGTGGTTGGATACAGGCCATTATTTGGCAAACTGTGGATGGAAGTACTACTGGGATGGGAGACTGCCAGCAAAGCCCAGGATCCCTACACAGAGGCAGGCAATGGCAAACTACCTCTGGACATCTCTTACCTCAAAAATCCCAATGGTGTCAAACTCATCTGTTATGAGGGCCAGATCTGACATAAATTAGACCTTTTGGGGCCAGGCCATGTGTGTTATAAAATGTAATCCCAGGTAGCAAACATGTAAACTTTATAAAGGACATAGATAAACACAATTCAAGATTTTTAAAAAAAACTTAAAGTAAAACATTTTTAAAACATTAGCACTCGTTGGTCTTAAAGGTGCTTGCTTTGTCCCTCTCCCATGGGATCCAGGGAGCTGGGCAAAGGAAGAAAACAGAGGTTTTGCTCTATAGCTCCTGTGCAATTATGTAAGTCTGGCAAAGCAAGCCGTGATGCAGTAGGAAGCCAGAGAGAGGGAGAAGGAAGCAGATGACAACCAGCTGCTCGAGGGTATGATCAGAGCCCTCCATGGGCCTGATTCAGCCTCCGGGCCACATGTTTGACACCCCTGCCCTACAGGGTCCTCATAATTTGGTTATGACTTGATGACACAAAAAGCCCCCCCCACACTTTATAAAGGACATAGATAAACACAATTCAAGATTTTTTAAAAAAACTTAAAAGTAAAACATTTTTAAAACATTAGCACTCGTTGGTCTTAAAGGTGCTTGCTTTGTCCCTCTCCCATGGGATCCAGGGAGCTGGGCAAAGGAAGAAAACAGAGGTTTTGCTCTATAGCTCCTGTGCAATTATGTAAGTCTGGCAAAGCAAGCCGTGATGCAGTAGGAAGGCAGAGAGAGGGAGAAGGAAGCAGATGACAACCAGCTGCTCGAGGGTATGATCAGAGCCCTCCATGGGCCTGATTCAGCCTCCGGGCCACATGTTTGACACCCCTGCCCTACAGGGTCCTCATAATTTGGTTATGACTTGAAGACACAAAAAGCCCCCCCCCAAAAAAAATGGGGATTTCCCCCCCTACAGTTCCCCCTCCCCCAAAGGGCTGACCCAGGACTCCTACTGTCTCTTCAGAGAGAAAGCACTATTTCTGTAGCTAGGACATACATAAATACGCAAGACTATGTGTCTTGTGCATGTCTGGGGGATACTGAGAATTGCTAGCTAGAGGAGCAGCCAGGTTTAATACAGGTAACTAGATGTTTTAGATAGTTGGTGTTGAATTCTCCTGTAGCACCTCCTGCTGGGATAGCAGTCGGCGCTAGTTAGTTCTTTTCTGTTGACCATCCTTCCATTTACCTAACTTAGAACTGTGGCAATCAGCTGCTGTAGCACCGTGAATTCATTATATTGTCACAATTCTTTGTCCGTAGTTGAGTGTGTGTGTTTTAAAAAGCAAGTTGAGAGGAGGGGGGGGGTGGAATCAGGGGCAGTTTGAAGTTGACTCAGAAATGAGAAAAAAAGTTAAAGGGAAAAGAAATTAATTTCCTGTTTTAACAGCCATCTCTGCCCTTTTTCTCCCTCCTTGGTGTTTAATCTTCCTATAGTCTTCCCCTCCCCTTTTCTTTCCATAAGTGCAGTATGCGTTTAATAACAAAGTAAAATGAAATACGCACTGTTGTCCAGATCTAAGCTTTAGAATATAGATCATGCGGATGAGGGAGCCATCTTTTTGATGGAGAAACTGTGATTGATTTAGACTTTTGACAGCTGTGAAAAATATACATATCCTCCCCCCCAAAAAAGGGGGGGGGCAAAACAACCTGCTGTGCTGCTTCTGCCCTGATAAAGTCAAGCCAGCCTGTATTGTGATTTTTATCTGATCACTTAGGGAGGCTTTTGCCAATATCTCTAGTGATGGGAAAAATACATTTAAAAAAAAACATGCTTTGTAATGGGTTTGCTGCAAAATAACCAGCCTGGTTTGTGTTTAGCTGATATTCACCCAGCTGGTGTGGGCTGGTGCCTTGACTTTCAGTTTCTGTGCTCATTAGGGTGGCTTGGTCCCTCTTGGCAACCAGTAGGGAATGGTAGGGGACTTACCTGGAGAAAGAGAAAGGCCCAGGTCTCATCGCCGGCATCACACAGGAAGTGATGTAATCACACCAGTAACATCCAGGCAGTGCTCTGGTATTTGGGCAAAAACTCTATGGTAAAACTGGCTCCTACCATAGAATTTTTGCCCAAATATCATTGTGTGGACACCACTGGTGTGGTAACATTACTTCCAGTGTGATGCCAGCAATGAGGCCTGGTCCTTTTTCTTTCTCCAGGTAAGTACTCCTGCTGGGCAGCTGATTGGGAGGCAGAGACTGGGGGATCCTCGCCTCTACCTGGCAACCTTAGTACTCATAGGGAATTGTAAAGCACCAGTGTAGTATTATGGTTCATACTGTCAGCCTTTAGATGGGCCATACCACCACCACCCTACAGGAGCAGGCTATAAATCTTGGGGTCATTCAGAACTGCTGAAGGCAAACATGAGGTGTTACTGATTTTAAGAAATTCCTCCATATTTACCATATGTTCTGGCAGAGGAGAGTTGTTTTATCCTGCCTTGAGGATAATATTTGAATACTAGACTTCTCCCCCAGATCTTTTAGAAATGAAAATGAGAATCAGACTCAACATTTAGGGACATTAGACACTAGGGTCTCATTGACTGTATGCCTCAGGTATGTGTGCTGAGATATAGATACAAAACCTATATAAATAAAGTTGGTTTATTTGGAGTGCTGTTTTGATATCCTAATTTGGGGCTTGAAGTTGAGGGAAGCATTCAATAATAATGTTGCATATTGAGTGGGTGTCAATAGATTAAAGATTAAGAACCTTTGGAATGCAGTGATGGCCACAGGCTTTGAAGAGAGATTAGAGAGATTTGTGGAGGATAAATCTGTCTGTGGCTGCTGGCTATAGTGACTAAAAGGAATGTCCACATTCGGAGGCAGTAGACCTCTGACTATCACCACCAGGAGGCAACATCAAGAGAGGAACATGGCCTCTGTGCCCTGCTATTGGCCTTCCAGAGTTGGTTGGCCACTGTGTGAGACAGGATGCTGATCCGGATAGACCTCTAGTCTGATCCAACTGAACTCTCTGTGTTCTTAAACACTGGGTTAAAGGATCTGAATGGAACTGGGAAGACCAAATAGAAGTGGGAAGACACCCCCCATACCTCCACTCATCCATTATTCTCACTGGTTAACCATGAGCCACTCAATCCCAAGGCTAGCCTACCTCACAGGATTGTTCTGAATGTAAAATGGAGGAAGGGAGAACCTTGTATGCCACCCTAAGATCCTTGGTGGAGGTGCAAGATGAGACGGATGGGGAACTCTTTACATTGATTTGCTTGCCAAAGACCTCCTGTGGTAGAATGTAGAGGATTCTACAACCCATGTTGCTCCCCATGCTTTAGAAGTTCCAGTTTATAGGACAATTTGTGTTTTCTGGCACTTCTAGCTAGAAAAAAACATGTTCCCATTTTTTTCTGTTGCAAAGAAATTAGTGTATTCAGTTAACTTTACTAGAAGCAAATGTGGATCAGACTGTCAGAGGTCAGACTAACAGTGAGATGAAAGAGAAGTGAGGAAACACCTCCTGGTTTTTGACACTGTATTTGTATTAGCAATTACTTAATAACGTGAGATCACTGCTGAATCAGAGCAAAGATCCATCTGGTCTAGCATCCTGTGTCCCTCAGTGGCCAACCAGACAGACCTGGGAAATCCAGAAAGAGGTTATGAAGGCAATAACCCTCTAGATATTAGAGAAAAAAATGCTGTCTCTGAATTCAGAGGTTCTGTTTAATGTGTCTAAATTTCCTTCCGAAGCTATCCAAACTAGTAGCCATAACCACATCCTTAGGCCATGAATTTCATAAATTAAGTATGCATAGTGCATTATGTGCATGCATTAATTATGCAGCTAATTCTGAGTAAATAGGTGCAAGATCAAGCTGCAATTGTTCATCCTATTAAACGGTCTTACAGGGGGCGTTTTCGCACTTACCTTTTACTGGCGCGAACACCCTCCTCACGCCAGCGGATCTGCAGGGATTTCCCACCAGAAGCGCCGGCGCAGCCAAAAGAGCCGGCAACTTCTGTCGCGGAGCCAGCTCAAACGTTTTTCTGCTTCTTGGCGGTTTCCGTTTGAGCTGGCTCCGCGACGGAAGTTGCCGGCTCTTTTGGCTGCGCCGGCGCTTCTGGTGGGAAATCCCTGCAGATCCGCCGGCGTGAGGAGGGTGTTCGCGCCAGTAAAAGGTAAGTGCGAAAACGCCCAGGGTGTTTTTTTTTATCTTATAGTCAATTTACTTAAATACCCCCACCTCAGAAACCAGTGCAGGATGGACTGCTGTCTATTAAATTAATTCAGTTTACCAGTTTATTCAGGTTTAACAGCCCATAGGCCATACACTGTAAAACATAATTTAAGAACAATACAGTTTAGAGCAAGCAGAAAAAAAGGCTTCAGCAATACATAATGGGTGCAGCCAGGCTTAGGCAGTGATTTTTGGTGTACGGACAGGAATGTTACAAATGCATGAGGTGGTTTTCATCTGTGATGTGTTAGAAGGCAGCCTCGTCTAGGCATATGTGTGCACTACAGGCTGTTATATTGTTTCCCAACAATGAATAAACTACCTTCAAAATGTCTTATGACTAACAGCCTTGCTCAGGTCTTTGTTCAAACTTGCAAACTTTGTTCAGTCAATTCATCTCATGTTAGGTTTTCCTCTTTTCCTACTGTCTTCATTTTCCTAACATTATTGTCTTTTCCAGTGAGTCTTGTCTTCTCGTCATGTGACTAAAGTACAGTAGTCTCAGTTTAGTCATTTTAGCTTCTAGGGAGAGTTCAGGCTTGATTTGACCTAGGGCCCATTTGTTTTTTTGGTGGTCCATAAAGCTCTCCAACACTACATTTCAGGCATATGAAGGGCAAAACTAAAAGTTTGAGTTGCATAGTGTTTTGAAATGTTTTGAAGCTTGGTCTCCGGATTAATTTTTCTTTCTAAATGGCAGCTGTGTGAACCCAAACTTGCATTAGGATTGAGGTGCAAAGGAAGGGGTTAACCTCTTTAATCCTGTGCTGTCTTCCTATCAGAGCTCTGTATGTTTGGCTAGTGAGGCAGTCAGCAGCTCCCTTGGCCCTGCACAAAGCAGTCTCAATTTGAATAGGCACCCTATGTGCTAGAACAATCATCCTAGGACCCACAAAACATGTCCCTGAAGTTATGTTTTGCCAGAAAAGGATGTTAGTGGTGACCAGCAATACTCTCCCTAAGCTGTGATGTTTTATGAGCAAAAATTCTACTTTGTGAGCTACTGGGATTAAAGTTGTGAGCTACTGCATAAACTAGCTTGCTCTGGGGCTAAGACAAAAATGTGTGAGCCAGAGGCTAAAAAACTGTGAGCTCACTCATACTAACTCAGCTTAGAGGGAGCACTGGTGGCCAGTGTATGGCATATCCATGGATAAAATGAGAGGGGTGTGTTAGGATGAGATGGGAAGGGGGAAAATACTGCAGTGTGTATCTGTTCTTTGTACCATGTGGATCATGCTGAGCTAGACAGACCAACAACCAGGAGGCTCAAGGCAAGGACAGTCCATCTGATAGGCAGGAAGACAACCCAGACAAACCAAATCTAACTGATAATCAGGAAACCAAAGACTGAGGCAAGGTCAGTGGCAGGATTTGCAGCACCGTGGATAGCTCCCTGGGAGCAGAGAACTTGCTCTGGTGAATTCCAAAGCGGCTGCATGGCCATGTCAGCCCTCCTGTCTATTCCTCTCTGAGGAGTAAGATCTTAAAGGGGTGACAGCCTCACCTGTTCTTTTCCCATGAATGTTTACAAGTGTGTTTTATGAGGGGGGTGGGGATTGTAAGGCTTTGACTGCAGGTTGTGGCCATTTCTTAGTAGGAAGGGGGATGTCCAACTCAGGGGGTTCAGGCAGTTCACACGCCAGGGCCCAGAGGTACTAGGGTCTCATGCAGTATTTTATGCATGTTGTGTATATTTTAATCTCATTTTTCCTCCAAGCTCTGGGTAGCATACATGGTTCTCCCTTCCTCTATTTTAGAGGAAGGGAGAACCCACATGAAGCTGCTTTAAACAGGACATTGATCTACTGACTAACCTGATGTGTTGAACCAGTCTAAGAGGGAATAACTGGCCTCACATCACTTCCGGCAAGTAGGAACCTGAGCAATTCTAGTCCAGCACTAAGCACTACACGATACTAGCTCTCCTGCTTCACCTGTACCTGTCTCTTCTGTGCCACTTTCTCCTAGAGCCATTTGCTCCACATCCATGTGTATGAACTGGGATTGTCATAACCCATCTCCTGAAGGACAAGGGCATGAATATGTGTTCTTAATAAAAGGGGACTTTTTGTATCACTTTATTTCCCAGGAGCACAGCTCCTGAACCTTTCTGAGGGTTCCCCCTCCTCCTCCCCACCTACCTTGTCCATTGAATAGTAGGTGCAGCTGCATAATAATCCCTGGATTAGGAGAGTGGGCAGTCAGCCAGTGACCAGGGGCTTTGCCATGCCCCCAGCACCCTCATTAACCCCTGGAGAAGCCTGCACACCCTTTCCCCACTTCTTATGTGATTTTGGGCAGTGGGTGGTTTGCTGGTCTTTTGACTGGGCAGTGTGGGGGCAGCCCAGAAGAGCTCCAAGCAAGCAAGACCTGCTTGGTCTGGCTGGATCTCTAGCCAGTCCAAGCAGGTCTCACCTGCAGGGCTCTCCTTTCTTGCATTGGGTTGCTTTTGGCTGGGTTATGACATATGCTAATAAGTTATGCTAATGAGCTCCACCACATATTTTTCTACAAAATGGCGCCTGCCTATTAGCATTACAGTTCCAGGGAAATAGATATTGTGTCTCTTTTGAAGCCTTTAGCTGACTCAGTTAATTCATACAAATGCATTTATTTAGCACATGAGACTGTTAATCAACTGTTAAAGTTAGCTGAAGTTAATGGTGGGGGAAGGTTGTTTTAAATGTTTTCTCTGTCAAGGAATGCTCTGGCTAAAGGAGAGAACAAGTGGTTGGGGGGAAAGGCCGGTATGATTTGTATTAGTTAATCCAGCAGGTTGCACATAATGGTACTGAGGGCACATGGGTGCGACAGACCATTCTGGTCTCTGGCAGCTTATAACATGATCTGGGTTTCCTATCTGAACTGCTGGTGGGAGAGGGAGAACTGAAGTTGGACCCAGGGTGACTGATGATAGAGATGGCAATCCCAAGAAAAAGCCCCTGTCATTCATGGTGGTAGGCGCTCTCCTTCCTTGGAGGTTTTTAAATAGAGGCTAGATGGCCACTTAACAGCAATGAGGATCCTGTGAATTTAGGTATTTGAGAGTTTCCTGCAGTGTGCAGGGGGTTGGACTAGATGACCCTGGAGGTCCCTTCCAACTCTATGATTCAATGATTCATCTGCAAACTCTTCTAATGATATGTTTGCTACTTTCAGATCAAGGCTTAGATATCACCAGGTGTCACTTTATAGAACAATAGGTGGTGAAGCTCATCCAGAGATTGTTATGCAGCTGCACCTATTATTCAATGGACAAGGTGGGGAGGAGAAGGGGGAACCTCAGAAAGGTTCAGGAGCTGTGCTCCTGTGAGCTCCTGCTGAATTCGAGGCCTGGATATCACATGTACATTTTTATCTATTTTCCATTTCTTCACTCCTTGCAAAAAATGCCAGCTCTTTGACAAACCAAGTTTTTGAAAGCAAATATGTGGATGAGCAAATGTTCTCAGTTTTATTTATTTTTTATGTCTGTCTATATTTTTGCCAACAGTTTCAATTCTCACCTTTTTGATGTTGACCATATAGACTAGGTCATACACTTGTATGGATTTTTAATATGTAATTTATATGCACAATGTATGTTATTTATTTTGTAGCATGTGTGTAAGCTGATTTACTGATGTGCATATGTTGAAAAATACATACATTTTATGGTGGAAATTTGGAGAAAGGGAACAGAAGAGGGTGCAGAAATACAGAATCATAGATTACATCTGCACTTAAAAGAAGTGAAATTGAAATGGGGGAGTTGGGAATGATACAATGCAAAATGTGACATGATTCCTAAAACAGAACAAATGATGCTATGGGAAGCAGATGAAGGCATATCTGTTTTAATTGTTATCGTATCTACTGGACTGAATTCTGCCTAAGCACTATCTTCTCTATCCCTTTAAGCTTTTGAATGTGCAGTGTGAAAACTGTTGTCCCACTTTCTCTCTCTACAGGAGGAATTGTTTTGAATCCTTCCTTCTATGGTGTACCAGGCCACACACACACAATGATCCATGAAATAGGCCACAGCCTGGGGCTGTACCATGTCTTCCGAGGCATCTCTGAGATCCTCTCCTGCAGTGATCCCTGCATGGAAACGGAGCCTTCATTTGAGACAGGCGACCTCTGCCATGACACCAACCCAGCTCCAAAACACAAGCTCTGTGGCGACCCGTCTCCTGGCAACGACATGTGTGGCTTCCGCAGTTTTCAGAACACCCCGTATAACAACTTCATGAGCTACACAGGTACTCCACCCTATGTCTTTTCCAGCTGGGATAATTTCCAAATAAGCTGTAAACAGTGGAAGGAACTGCGCAGAAAATGTATCTATCATGGAAGGCACAGAGCAAGTTATGCCCAAGCAATTACGCTTTGTTGTAACCATTTAATGGAAACCCTTTGGAGTTTTCAAGGGAAGAAATCTTCAGAGGTGATTTCCTCTTGCTGGCCTGTGTGTAGCAACCTTAGACTTCTTGGTGGTTTCCTGTCCATGTACTAACCAGGACTGGCCCAGCTTGGCTTCTGAGATCTAATGAGATTGGATAGCCTAGGCCATCAAAGACAAGGCATCTATAATTTACTCTCATATGTTGGTTCCCTCTCCCAGGAGTTCTGTTTTCATGGCTGGGCTCTGGTACAAGAACTGAGCACAATTGGGAGAAAAAACACTTGGGAAAGATGAGAGCATTGGCTGCAGGAAGGGTTTGTCTCCATCTACCTGCATGTTTCCTTTCTTTGAAAACCTGGACTGCCCTATCCTTCACTTTATCTGTGATTGGGACAAATCTGGGTTTATGCAGTGGGTCATTTGATATTCCATCTAGTTTGATCTTGCCTTGATAAACTATTAGGTGTTGAAGGATAACTGTTGTGGTTCAGTGAAGGGTTCGTTTAATTCCACCACCACCCCCCTTTCTTCTTTGTGGCTATTGAGAAACCCTAAGATAAAATCATATAGAAAATTTAAGCCTGTGAACTATGAATTTTGTGAAGCCACTAGATTCATCTCAAAAGCTGTGGGGATGGGGATAGCCGATATTGCATTTTCCCTAGATGTCCATTTTTAGTGACAGGAGAGTGTATCCTGGCCCCCATGCCATGTACGATGCATACATGTTCACAAGACTGTAGTTTTCTCTCTTTTCCAGATGATGACTGCACCAATTCCTTCACACCCAATCAGGTGGCTAGAATGCACTGCTACTTGGACCTGGTATACCAGAGCTGGCAGCCTGTCAACAAACCTGCTCCCATAGCTATCTCACCACAGATTGTGGATCGGACAGAGACCTCGGTCACTTTGGAGTGGTTTCCACCTATTGACCGGCACTTCTTTCAAAGGTGAACCAGAGTGACAATGTGCTTATGCTACTAGACTTCAGAATGTGGTATGATCTGTGGCAGTAAGGGGGGAAATATTGCCTTTAAAAAACAACATTGTTAAAACATCTCCATGCTGCTTTTTCTTTACCTCATAGCAAACCCAAGGCAGTCTGCATAAAAATTTACCACCACTACAGAACAGACGCCAAACTTTACAATCCCAATAGCATAAAAGTCAGTGTTCTAAAATCAGCAAATCTGGATGCCGCTCAAATGACTGATTAATTTAGCATTAAAGGTACTGTTAAACAAGACGATTTTACATAGCTGGCAGAAAATAGGGAGAGAAGGTATAGCCTGGACTTCCATTGATAGCCTTTTCTAGAGTTCCAGAGTTATCTCTGCAAAAGTCCTGGAATGGCCACCAGTGCCACCGCTTTCCTCCAGGAAGGAATGAAGAGAAGTTGGTCAGCACAATGAATGTGAGTGGAACATAGCTTCATACAGGGGAAAGCAGTCCTTCGGATATGTGTGCTCCAGGCTCTAAAAAGTTAAAGGAAAAGGAAAGGTCCCTGTGCAAGCACCAGTCATATCCAACTCTGGGGTGACATGGCTTTCACAATGTTTTCACAACAGACTTTTTTACGGGGTGGTTTGCCATTGCCTTCCCCAGTCATACACTTTCCCCCCAGCAAGCTGGGTACTCATTTTACCAACCTCGAAAGGATGGAAGGCTGAGTCAACCTCGAGCCGGTTACCTGAAAACCCAGCTTCCACCGGGGATTGAACTCAGGTCGTGGACAGACTTTTGGACTGCAGTACTGCAGCTTTAACACTCAAACCTTAATTTGAGCCTGAAAAGAAACAGCTGATAGATGCAAATATTGTAAAACTGTTGTAACGTTGTCAACAATGAGTAGTCACACTAACCACAGTTCCCAGGTTCTCTTTAAAGGTAGCTCCATGAACAACGTGTTGTAATAATCTCAAGGTTCCTGTAAAATGGACTAGCTGGGCTGAACCCAAATATAGAGCCAGTTTATATACCAGATGAAAATGAAAGAAGGTACTCTTGGTAATAGTGCTGATCTGTTTCTTCAAGAGAGATGGCCAGCTAGTACTGTGCCAATGGCATTGTTATCTCATCCAGTGTTGGCTGCACAACTCTTTCTGGACTACCAGCACACCCCATCTTATCTGGATTCAGTTTCAGCTTGTTCCTCTTTAGCTACTTGAGTGCACAATCCAGGCAGTGGCCTAGAACAGAGAAAACAGCTGTGGATACTTAGTTAGAGCTCAGTGTCATCAGCATACAGGTGACAGCCTACCCCCAAGCTGCATATGCTGGACTTTTAAACATAAATATTAAACAGCATTGATGAGAGGATTAACCCCTGGGGCACTTTGCATGGAAGCTCCAAAGGATCAACTTAGCATTTCTAACGGTCGCATTCTGAGCATGAGATGGACAAGACAAAAACACTGAAGCATCACTCCTTTCAAAATAATCACATTCTCTAAATGGTGCACAAGAATCAAATGGCCTGCCTATCAAAAGCAGATAATAAATGTAACAGAATGAAGAGCGATTGCTTCTTTCCCTCTGAAGTCCTCTTCACACACCAGTGCCACTAAAACGATCTCTGTCCCCAAACCAGACCTGAAGACAAATTAAAATGTCTCAAAGGCAATGTGTCATCCAGGAAAACCAGGTTTTTCTCTGCCTCCATCCACTCAGCTACTTTCCCCACAAATGGCACATTAGATACAAGCATATAACTACTATAAACCCCCATAGGGCTTTTTTTCACTAAAAGTCTTAATTGCTGCCTTCTTGCTTACATCCTCTGCCTTTATACCCTACTAGTGGTCTTCCCAGAAGCTTTTATCTGGTCACTGTCAGAAACAGGATGTTCAGCTAAATGGACCTTTCGATTTGATCCCACAGGGCTTGTCTTACCTGGTATCTTATATATACTCAAAATGTATATTCTGCCACCAAGCCATTTCCTAAGGAACGAAAAATTAAATGGGTTTTGCTCAAGGTGCTATCAGTTAGTCAGGCTTTAAGCCTGATTGAAAACTAGGCCTCAGGTTCTACCATTTCCTCTAGTGAGGCTTGTGCAAGCAGGTATAATGTATTGCTTATCCCATTAAACACGATCACCCAGTAAGTCTTGGAGAAATAGTCAAGACAGCTCACATAAGTAAGAAGCCGAGTGTCTGAACTGGCTCTTTGTTTCCTCAAATTTACCACCACCGCCACCATCATCTTCTCTCCCTCTCTCTTTTTCAAAAGGGTAAATTGAGTTCTCGCAATATGTATTTAATTTATATTTCATAAAGCAGTTATTGTATGTTAAATAAATTCCATCTGCCTATTAAAAACATATTGATACAAGGTTAATTGTTATGTAACAAAATACCTCTCTCCAACATACTTCTTGGACCTCAATCAGTATGTTTTTAATAACCCATGGCTAGTTGGTACTTAAATGACATACAATGGCCAGCCTGTTCGATCTAGGATTTCATACCAGAGTTATCATACCTTAAGTAAACACTAGACTTCTTTTACAAACCCCTCCATTGGGGTTTCTATAGTGTGGAGTCGGCATAACGTGGATATCTAAGGAAACATTGTCCAATAGTTATGTCATAGCTTTCTCTGCTTCTCAAGCCTAGGATAAATAAATCATCGAGTGACTTTCCGAGGGCAGAGGTGGGGAATAGCTCAAAATGTACTTTGAATTATTAGCTGATCTTTTGTCAGCTCCTGCTTGTATACTTCCAGTCTAAGATCTATGTTTGGATTATTTATAGCATGTGTAGCTGAGGTCCAGACTAGATATTACAAGTACACATGGATTCTGTTCATGCATATCTTTGGCCCATATCATTCCAGTCTAGTAAAAGACAATATGTGGCATGGTATTGGTATGGTTAGAATTTCCCTGCCCCTGAAAATGTCAGCCAATGAAGTGGAGCAACATGAGAAAACTCTCAGTTAGTTTTAATCAGTCCACAGCTCTCTGACAGCCAATTTCACATAACCATTTACAAGGTCCACAGTTACTTCTGTCTCCAGCATGAGGCCTGTATGGCAGGGAAGCTCATAGTTTGTATGTCCCTCCCACGGTGGCTATTTTAAGGTGCGACCCGTCTTCCCACCCTTAGTTCTACCGGGCAAGGGCCTTACCTACTTCCCTGAAACATAGGCCAGGTGGCACATTTTGGAACAATGGTCAGAGGAGTCACAGACGGCATGCCAAAGAGACACGTGTACTCCCTAGCCACTTAGTATCACTGCTCTAAGTGCAAGTGTCATCAAGCCACATCAAGTACTGTTTTTATTGTTACTGAGCATTAGAGATGTAAATTGACAGCAGAAGCCCCGTGGCACAGAGTGGTAAAGCTGCAGTACTGCAGTCCGAGCTCTCTGCTCACGACCTGAGTTTTATCCCGGCAGAAGCTGGGTTCAGGTAGCTGGCTCAAGGTTGACTCAGCCTTGCATCTTTCTGAGGTTGGTAAAATGAGTACCCAGCTTGCTGGGGAGAAAGTGTAGATGATTGGAGAAGGCAATGACAAACCACCCTGTAAAAAGTCTGCCGTGAAAATGTCGTGATGCAACATCACCCCAGAGTCGGAAACGACTGGTGCTTGCACAGGGGACTACCTTTTTATCTTTTTTATATCTATATATCTCTAGTTTGGGCCTAATGACAATTTTTACCATACAAGACCTGTGGATTTCAGTGGAAGTTGGGGCCACAGGACCATCACTGCAGAAATGGCACTAACTGTGGTTACCTCATGATCTGCTTGCCTGGCCTATATCATAATAGAGGTAAGTCAAGTGATTTCTTCCAAATTCTGTGGACTGGATAGAGCTTCTTGTCATAAAGATCATTTTCAGCAGCATCAATATACTCCAACCCTTCTTTCTGAGCAAATATGCTCACTTAGGAGCCCATATCCACTCTCTTTAGAATGAAGAAATAAATGCACATATCCTATAAGTGGCTGAATGATTCATTCTTCTTCTGAGGCAGAGGACATCTTATGGGTGATTTCCCATCCTACCTGTGGGGAGGCAGGATAATTTATTTATTTATTTATTTAACACTTCCTGCTTCCTGTGGAAGTCACCCTTGAGTCAGCTCATTTCCTGCCTCAGTAGGGAGAGCACCTCAGAAAATAGTCTCTGCAGCGCTATTCTTTTTTCTTTTCTTTTAATCATCAATTTCTCCTGTTTCCTCTCACCTATTCCTTTCACCATCTATCTGTCTCTTTCTGTAAAAGAGCAACACAAGGACAGAGAGAGAGGAAAGAGAAAAATCTCTTCAGGGCCAGTGCCCTTAAGGGCAGCCATTTTACAGCTCACCAGCAAGGCTTGCCAGTCCGGGGAGTGAGCTAGCTAGGATGCGATTAAAGATTGCAGAAGGATGCAGGGCAGTCGAGATGAATTCCTAGCAGACGAAGAGATAGGATGCCTGCCGAAAGCAGAGCCGACAAGACCCAGCCACGGCTTGTTTTGGTCTCCCCATCAACGCTGCAGTATTGCGGCTCCAGAAAAAGCATACCAAAGCCGCGCTTCCAATGACGCAGCCATGAGCGGCGCAGCGAGAGGCCTCTCACAGCAGCCACCGGAACACTCCAGGGACAGAGAGAGGGGTGAAATGCTGGCAAGTACTGCGTTTAACGCAGATATAAATGCCCAGTTGTCCCCCCCTCACTTTGCATGACGCTGCTGGCACAACTTCTTACTCACGAGTAGAGCTGCGAGAGGTTTTTTTTCATGACAGGGAGTCGGGGGGCTTAATACCAGTCCTGCTACCAAGTGATTTTTTTGCGGTTCTGAAGGGCCAGCTTAGAGAGGAACTGGTGAGCCTCCAGAAGCCTAGGGGCCAGAGGCCACGTAGATCTCCAACCTTCTCCTCCTCCCCATCTCCCCCCTCCTCTCCACATAGCAGACTTAAAGGAAAGAACCCTAGGTCCTGGCTGACCAAGGCTGCCCAGAAACAAGTGTTAGTAGATGAAAGACAAGGGGATCAGTCTCCTGATGGGACAGACCACCCAGACAATCCAGACGATAGGGAGGAGGGAAAGTTCTCTACAGATGATGAGGACTCAGAGATCCTAGTCCCAGAGCCTGCAAAACGATTTTTTAATATGGAAGATTATCAATGTTTATTTTCAAAGACCTTAGCAACCTTAGACCTAAATGATGACCCCGATATTGAGGAAGATGCGGAAGTAAAACATAAGTTAGCCCACAAGGAGGGCTATAGGGAATTCTTCCCCAGGCACAGTGCCACTGAAAAAGCCTTTCCTTTTCCAGCTTATTTTGAGAGACAAATGAGAGCTGAATAGAAGAAACCTTTTGATAACAAGCAGTACCCAGATTTCATCAAGAAACTATACCATCTGTATTCCTTCACTAGGGAATTCTTGCAGGTTCCAGTGGCCGACGTCCCGTGGTGTCTTTACAAAGTTATGGGTTGGTCTCAGAAGACAGTCATGGGACTTTAAAGGATGTCTTAGATAGGAAAGCTGAATTCGCTTTACACAAGGCTCATGAAGCATCCTCTATGTCTCTCACAGCTTCAGCAATAAGTTCTATGGTCACCAGGGCATCTATCGTTTGGCTAAGAAAATTACTAAAGATGCTACCAGAGGAGAATTCCAGAGTCATTGATGGAGCAAATAGATTACTAAAAGCGGCTTCCTTTCTCACAGATTCCACCCTAGACTCATTGGTTTTTGCTTCCCGAGCAATCGCATCCTCTGCTAGAGCAAGAATTCCTTCTGGCTCAGAGCTTGGTCTACAGACACCAGGTCCAAGAACATAGTAATGTCATATCCTTTCTAAGGGGGGTGCCTTTTTGGCGAACATCTAGATAAGATCCTGGTAGAAACTAGGGATAAAAAGAAGGCTATGCCATGCTTCATTAGGTGTCAAGACGGTCGGCAGAATTTTTCCTCTTCCTTTCGTACCCAACACACCCTTCAAAAGTTTCAACAGGACTCAAGGAGAAACTCATGGTCCTCATCCAAGCAACCCTTTCATAGACCCACTTTCAACAATAGGTTCAACAAACAAGGCAAACAATCAGACAGAACTGACCGAGATCCAAAATCCAAGCAATGACTACCAGAGTCTCCCTGTTGGTGCCCGTCTACTTCACTTTGCGCAGGTCTGGCAGGACTCACAAATAGACAATTGGTGCAAGGAGGTGGTAGCAGGCAGTTACAAAATCGAATTCCTCAGTTTCCCACCACATCACTTCATTTATTCTCCAGAGCACTGAAACACTCAAAAAAGGATTCCAACTCTTCAGGCCATTCAACACCTGCTTTTGATACAAGCAATAGAAAAGGTACCAACAGAAGAACAACAATCTGGAGTCTATTCCATATTTTTTACAGTACCCAAATGATCAGGGGACTGGAGGGTGATCCTGGTCTTAAAGTTTGTCAACAAATTCATCGCGACCAAGCATTTCTGGATGCAGATGCTATGATCCATTGCAGAGTCCCTGAAACCCAAGGAACGGTTAACTTCTATCAACTTGACAGAAGCCTATCTGCACATCCCAATTTTTCCTGGCCACAGAAAATTCCTCAGATTCTGTTACAGCGGGGAACACTACCAGTTCAGAGCCCTTCCCTTCGGTCTGGTGTCTGCCCCCCCAGTCTTTACCATAGTACTGGTCAATCCAATAACTATTCTACGAGAGCAAAGGATGCACGTGCATCCATACCTAGATGATACCCTGATATGCTCACCATCCATAATGAAAGCCCATCCGATCACCAACAAGACCATCCAGTGCCTGGAGGAATTTGGCTTCGTCATCAACAGACAGAAAAGCTCTCTATGCCCATCTCAACATCTGAAACATCTTGGGGCGGTCATCGACACGGAGATGTTGTGGCTGTTCCTAACCTGAAAAAAGGCTCAGGAGCTCAAAGAATCGACAACGGTGGTCATCCAAAGCAAACAGTCCTCCCTGATGTCATTAGTTTCTCTTCAAGCTCTGATAATTGCATCTGTAGACTCAGTCCAATGGGGAAGATTCCACGCAAGACAGCTTCAGAGCTTTCTCCAGCCGTTTCAGCGCCAGATTTTCAGAAAAGCAGATCGGACTCTCAGAGTCCCTCTACAGGTGAAGATGAGCTTAACATGGTGGACAAAGGGAGATGTTTCTGGTTTCTTGGCGGGGCAAAGCAGCTGCGTCTCAGAAGGCTCTCTTGAGACGGGCTGAACAACGACTTTTGGGGGACCCTTGGGTCCATACAAGTCTCCAGTTGGGGAGCAGAGTTAGCAGAAGGGGCGAGGGAAGTGCGCTGGAAGTCTTGACTCCCAGCTTTGCTTCCCTTCTTACCTTTGCCCTGAAGTCTTTGAGCGTCTCTGGACAAAATAGCCCCGACCTCTGGAACACAGAGGTGGATGGTGGCAGGCGGTGAGGGTTTATTTTTGTATTTTCTTTTTTTTATATATCAAGACCCCCAGTCAATTATGGCTCTCTACTAAGGAAAAGACTTAAAGAAGGAAAGAAGGAAGAAGTGGAAAAAAAATTAAAGCTGAAGGGTCTTGGATGCGGTTTTGGGCGTGGCTGATTGGGCTGGAACTGAGCCTCCACGTTTGCTGTTTTATTTTTTTTGTTTTCTCTACCCGGCTGCTCTTCTTTTTTGTTCCACAAACTGGGAGTCGCCCAGCATGCTTTGTTGTTATTGAAAGGTGTTTGGGGTGGAGGTGAAGATCTGGAGTGAGGACTGAGTTACTGGAGTAGAGGGAGTTAGTAATGTGAAAACTGAAGACGGAAGAATGGGATTTGGATGAGTGGAGGGCGGCGAGGTGAAGACTGAGAGGAAGATAGAGTGGAGAGATCGGGTGGAGTGTGTGGATTGTGAGGCATAAAGGGTTGAAGATCTGGAGAACTGGAGTAGGGAACAGACAGAGTTGTAGGAGTTGAAGGAGTGGAGTGGAGAGTGCGAGAGGCGACGTAGACTGAAAGTTGGGTGTGGACTCATTGAAGATATTGAAGACATTGAAGAAGTGTTTACTTATTAGTTTACTAAGGTTACTTATTCATTTATTATAGTTTATAATAGGGAAACTGCGTTACAAGGGAATACTGATACCTAATGTTCATATTTTTTTTCCTTTTAGGGTTAATGAGTGAGTGGAAGGATTGGCAGCAAACATAAATAGCAGTTTGGTTAGAGGCTATATTTTTCTTATGTGTTATGTGTTAGACAAATAGTGTGCAGAAGATAATTAATAATCAGAATTAGCTTTTATTTTTGGCACTAATTAATACCCCAAAAATTCATAAGGTAAGATGTCACAACAAACTAAGACCAAATTCTCTCCAGGACAACCTAAATCAGTTGGGGCAACATTATCGCAAGATATCAAAGATTTCAGGTTTTCACGGCTGGTAACATCATTAGGGTTTGTAGAATCTTTCGGGATCAAGTACCGTGTTCTACTGGAGAAAGTTTTCCTTCCAGACGTTTCGTTCTCAGCTGCAGAGAACATCCTCAGTGGCGTTGCAGCAGGAGCAGGCGCTTAGACCTTCTTGGCTGCTGTGCATTGAGTGGGGCAAGAGACACTTAAAGAATTTCAGATGACATTTATGGAAGCATTAAATCAAGTGCAGAAAACATTAAGTGAGCAGATGAATGGGTTGGCTGACAAATTAGAGGGTCTTGACTGTCGCTCAAGAGACACAAAAAAGGACATAATGGAGTTGGTTAGAACAACGAAATCAATAGAAGAGACATTAACAAAAAATGAGTAGCGTGTGGGTATAATAGAAGCAAAACAGTTAGAGCTAACAGAGAAAATGGCTAAGATAGAGATGGGGAATGCAGATTATATTTTAAGATTTTTGAATGTCCCGGAAGAAAAAAATGAGGATTTGATAAATTTACTGGGGGAAGTTTTGATGTCTATATTGGAGATGGAAAAATTGGAGGTAGAAAAGGAATTTGATTATATATGTAGGGTGAATTCTCTATATGCAAAAAAGAATGATCTTCCCAGGGAAATTCATCTTAAATTTCTACGTAAAGGGATAAAAGAGAAAGTATGGAGGGAAACGAGAGAACAACCCCTTATAATTAAAGGTGTATGAACTAAAATTATGAGAGAAATGCCTTGGATGATAAGAAGTAAAAGAAAAGAGTATATGAAACTAGCAATGATGCTACAGGAGAAAGAAATAATGTACGAATGGCTTATACCAGAAGGTTTATTATTTACTTTCTTGAATACCAGGTATATCGGTACGTTTTATCATTCATGGTGGTTGTGCAATGTTGTAAAGAAGTTTTGGATGAGAGCATATGAATTTTTGAAAGAAGTATTATGTTTTGATCTTCAATTTAAACCTGAGGTTATGTTATTATCTTTGATTACAAATGAGGTACCTAAAGAAGATCTACATTTGACAGTCTACTGCCTCATGGCTGCTAGAATTTTACTTGCCAAATTTTGGAGACAACCAAAGTGTCCAAATTTAGAAGAATTGGTTGATAAAGTCCTTCAGGCTGCTGAAGCGGATATACTTTCAGCCCTTTTGAAAGGGGAGACCAAGATAGCGGCGAGTAGTAAATGGGAGAAATTATATAGATGGGTTAGTAAGAAACAAAACGGGAAGGAATGAAGGAGAGGGAAAAAGTTTCTGAAATAAATGGGGGAAGTGAGTTAATGATAAGAAAGGAGTATATAACAGAATGATGTAAGAATGGATGTTGAAAGGCATCTCCACGCTCTTTTTTTTTTAAGTAAGATAAATTAATTATGGGGTTCAGTTAAGTAGGATTTAAAGTAGACAAATTGATTATGTATGAAGAGTGGTATGAAGATGCTATGTTGATGTAATATAATGTGGTGTTGCTAATAAAAAATATAAAAGAAAAAAAACATGGTGGACAAAGGCACAAAACTTGCTACAGGGAAAATGTTTCTGGATCCAAGAATGGCATCAAATCTTCATGGATGCCAGTCTGTCAGGCTGGGGTGTGATGTAACAACAGATGCCAGTACAGGGATCTTCTGCCCCATGATGAAGTGTGTCTCATGCAGTGATGTCATCCAGAAGAAGTGACATCATGCCGCTGATGGGGGGGGGGGTTGATGGTCTAATTTTTGGGCAAAACTCTATGGGGTTTTTTCCTTTCAAAATCAGAGTTTTCAAAAAAAAAAAAAAACCTAGAGCATCACCCCTGATGTTGACAACATGATGACATCTCTTTCGGGTGATGTCATCATATCAAGGATGTTGTGGTGACATCCCTGTTTGGGGCTGGGGGTTTCCCTCAAAAAGCCCTTGAAACTGTGGAAAACCCGCTGGGACCTGGGGTCTGAGAACCACTAATCTACAGTCCTTCTTAAATATAGAAATGGCTTTTTAATTAACATATAAAACTGTCAAGTATGCTACCAGCTGGGAACCACTGATCTAGCCCATTATCATGTACTCCAACTGAAAACAGCTATCCATGGTCACAATACTAACTTGAGGTTCTTGGGATTAAATCTTCCATATGCAAAGCATGTGCTATCCTACCCAGCAACAATATCTCTCTCTGAGCGTTCTTTCTAAATAGGAGCAGCTCTACATGGTAAGGGTCTTTACCAATCTTTGCCACCTAAGATCCTTCAACCGGAGATGGAACCTGGGAACTTCTGAATGCCAAACTTATGCTTTGCCGCCAGACTGTAGTCTATTTTGCTCAGTTCTGGCAAAATAGCTGTGTAGACAGCTATCAGACAGAGGTCATTTACAGCATTACTGCTTAAGAACATAACATAAGAGAAGCCATGTTAGATCAGGCCAATGGCCCATCCAGTCCAACACTCTGTGTCACACAGTGGCAAAAAAATTATATATATATATATATACACACATATATATACATGTATATATATACATATAATTATATATATATATATACACACACACACACACACACACACTGTGGCTAATAGCCACTGATGGACCTCTGCTCCATATTTTTATCTAAACCCCTCTTGAAGGTGGCTATGCTTGTGGCCGCCACCACCTCCTGTGGCAGTGAATTCCACATGTTAATCACCCTTTGGATGAAGAAGTACTTCCTTTTATCCGTTTTAACCTGTCTGCTCAGCAATTTCATCGAATGCCCACGAGTTCTTGTATTGTGAGAAAGGGAGAAAAGTACTTCTTTCTCTACTTTCTCCATCCCATGCATTATCTTGTAAACCTCTATCATGTCACCCCGCAGTCGACGTTTCTCCAAGCTAAAGAGTCCCAAGCGTTTCAACCTTTCTTCATAGGGAAAGTGTTCCAGCCCTTTAATCATTCTAGTTGCCCTTTTCTGGACTTTCTCCAATGCTATAATATCTTTTTTTAGGTGCGGCGACCAGAACTGCACACAGTACTCCAAATGAGACCGCACCATCGATTTATACGGGGCGGGGGGTTGCTTGCAATTCTTTCAATTGAAAATGGTAGATGGTTGATCCTGACACCTTTTGTGTGCAAAGGATGTGCTCCTCTACTGAGACAGAGCCCTTATCCTCAGTGGAGAGAAGCAAAGCTTTGCATTTGGTCATATAGAGTGCATTTGGGCCATTAGTGACTAGGATTCCATAGGGGATGTATCTCTGTGCTCAAAGCTGCAGTCCTTAGGAACATAGTGCTGTTCAGGGCTCCTTTCCATGCACACCCTACCTGTCACAGTGAAGGGTGTTTTGCTCAGGGCTTTTTTTCCCTAGGGGAACACAGTGGAACTGAGTTCCAGAAAGTCTTTGTGGAAACAAATTTCTCAAAAAATGTTTAAAGGTTCCTGAGGGGCACTCATGTGTTTCTCCTTCATTTCCCTCTTGAGAGTTCCAGCACCTCTTTTTTCAGGGGGGCGGGGGGAAGCCCTGATTTTGCTAGTTTCAATTAAATGGTAAAGCTGAGTGGAAGCAAAAGGGCAAAAAAGAACAAAAGAAAAAGGCCCATTCATTTCCTGGCTGCATCAAAGAGCTTTTTTAATCTTGTTATTATTCCCACCCATTGATTTGCAGGGGTGTTACTCAATATACACCAGATTGACGCAGGCAGGTATTGTTAACAGAGCTATTGCATAGTCCCAATTGGGCAAGAAAACCTTGAGTCTATCTTGCCAGCCAGCTCGCCTTCATCACAGATGCAGCAGTCATTTCCGCTGTTCTGTCGATTGCTATCTCTCTTAATTCTTCCACAATGGCAATGATTTGTGCTGTATGTATTGGGCGGGGGGGGGGGGGGTTGTAATATTTTTATGATTGGAAGTCTCAGCTTATTCATTTGGCTGGCTGGCTTTAATATCCCTTGAAAATATATCTTCATGTTTCAAAGGACATTTAGAAGGGATCCTAGGATTCCAAGAGGTGTTTTCCCTCTCTCTTTGAAGCTGGGCTTAGATAAAAACACCCTTGGTTATAGTGGAAGGTAATTCCTGGAGTGAGCATAAAGCATACTTTCCAAGTGTGATTTTAGACTAGTCACACAAGCTGGAATGAAGGTTTGTTTTGTCACTCTCTAAGACCATGCTGGAGAAGAATCTTGAGAGTCCCTTGGACTGCAAGAAGATCAAATCAGTCAGCCCTAAGGAAAATCAACCCTGACTGTTCCCTGGAAGTTCAGATGCTGAAGCTGAAGCTCAAATACTTTGACCACCAAATGAGAAGGCAGCATTCACTGGAGAGGACCTGATGCTGGGAAAGACAGAAGGCAAAAGAAGATGGCTGGACAACATTACTAATGTAACTAACACTAATTTGAGCAGACTTCAGAGGATGGTGGAAGAAAGGAGGGCCTGGCGTGACTTTGTCCATGGGGTCGCAAAGAGTTGGACTTGACTGTGCAACTGAACAACAACAACAAGGCCATGCCCAGATAGCTATAATTTAACCTCCCCACATTGGAAAAAGCAGATGACTTATCTGAAACTGGGATCCAATAACCCCCAATCAACATTATTTTAAAACAAAGTGGGCAGTGGTAGAAACCATGCTTTGAATTTTTTATACTTGGATATTAGCCTGAAATAGAGATACTTCTGAATTCATCTGAGATCAGAACTCTCCCTGAAATATTCCATTCCAATCATATTTGTCCATGTTGTAGAATGACTCTTCATATGTATTCTTTTTGCCTATTTTCCATTCTATGCTCTGGATTTTTTGTGTTTGGGGGGGTGGGGGTAAACATTTGGATACACTTTCAGACATGTATTATCGTCATGGAAGAATAAATTCCAGTAAGTATCAAATACATCTCAAAGGTATTCAAATGTATATAAACTTCATATGAATTTGTGGCAGATCATTGGAAGGATGCACAATTGAATGCTCAGTTGAGTAAAATAGGAATGAGAATTGAATGAATTATTATATTTTAACTAGAATTTGAAAATAGGAACTGCAGTGCATTTGCTAACCCTGGTAATGGCAGAAACAAAAAAATGAAAAAGGGCACTGTGAGTCACCAAGGTATAGTAAGCAGAAAAAGACATCTCACTGGGAACAAAATAGAGAACCCCTTGAGCAGAACAGTTCTGTGAGAGTTACGACTCTGAGAATCCCTTTTGGAAGACTTTGCTGCCTCTATGCATAGGTTTAGAAAGAGTTTAGAATATATTGTATATGTTTTTTATAGTTGCAATATCTTTGAGACTGATTATCATGTACCTTTAAGGACACCACATGTTTATGCCTATTTTGTTCCCAATGAGATTTATTTTATTTTATTCAATTTTTAGCCCGCCCTTCCTATAGAACAGGCTCAGGGCGGGTTACATCATAAAACAGTCAACAGTAAAAACAGTAAAAGACCAGCTGAAAATATATAACATCTAAAAATGTCTTTTCTACTTACGGAACCCTGGTTATGGGTAGGGCTTTTTTTGTAGCAGGAACTCCTTTGCATATTAGGCCACACACCCCTGATGTAGCCAATCTTCCAAGAGTTTACAGGGCTGTTTTTACAGGGCCTACTGTAAGCTTTTGGAGGATTGGCTACATCAGCTTAATATGCAAAGGAGTTCCTGCTACCAAAAAAAAAAATCTCTGGTTATGGGACAACTCAGGTTTCATGAGTATTACTTGACATTGATGTACATTTTGTGCTACACCATTGCTAAAGTAAACAAAGGAAGGAAGAGTAATTTTGGGCATGACTGGTGAGGAATAGGTAGTATGTGAGGCGGCGAGGCATTCCCAGGTATCTAACTAAGGTTAGGAGAACAGAATGCATTAACTGTGTCAGGTTTATGAGATGTGTTTGACAGTGATTCCAACTGAATGTACACATATAACTATATATAGCAATATGAAATTGTACTAAAGATCATTGTTTATAGTAGATGGGTACGACTGTACAGGAATGGGTACAACTGTACAGGAATGGTATTTGTTCATTCCATCTTATTGGGCCTTAAACCATATTTAATACCACAGTTTGCACTTTTTCTACCAATTAATCTCCTAGGAATGGACAAAAATTATTGAATGATTAACATACAGTCCTCTTCACAAATATATCAATAGAAATTAGCTTCTGAATCGTGAGAAACTTGTTCAGATCATTAGACCTTGGGTGTGCAATGTTTCCCATCTTTCATTCTTTCTACTCAGTCTATTCTCCTTTTAAGTATTTTTAAAAGGGAGGGGGGGGGGTGAAACATTCCAGAGTAATTTATTCCTCCTTAGACAGTATAAATTACACAGATTAGGTGGGGAATGCCGTCAAAATATTTTTACATTTAGTATGACCTCATTGTTTTAAGAGAGTTAATATTTATTTGTACTGACCTGGCTGACTCAGGCTAGCCTGATCTTGTCAGATCTCAAAAGCTAAGCAGGGTCAACCTTGGTTAGTATTTGGATGGGAGACTGCTAAAGTAGTCCATGGTCCTAACGCAGAGGCAGTCAATGACAAACCACCCCTGAACATATCTTGCCTTGAAAACCCTATCGGCTCACCTTTAGTCAGCTGGGACTTTATGGCGCATTACACACACAATATTTATTAATAAATTTATATCTCACCTTTCCTTGTGACTCAACACATATTAAAAGATTAGAATATTAGACCATTGGCTTAGGAGTGCACTCCACAAACCATTGACCCCATCAGCATCTCTGGCCTCCTATTGGCTGACTCCCCTGCTTCTTGCCTACTGCAGCCCCGAGAATGTTGAACAAACCACCAAAACAGCCTTACCTCAAAGACAGACACATCTCCAATTCTCCTCTGTGTCTTCTCTGTCAACTGACCTCATGAAAGGCACTGCTGGCAGCAGACCTCTCCACAGCTCATACAGATGGCCTCCCAACACATGCAGCCTCCAAATGCTGCAGAAATAATGAGGGAGCCATTGTCGTAATGCAACTAGGTGGCAAGGCCTGCCCCACTGGGTGCATTTGCTCAGAGACGATGGCTCTTTCCTGTCACTCCCTCTCTCTCTTCTCCCCTCAGCCTCGCCCCTAGCCAGAGGCTGTTGCTAGGCAACCAAGGCAGTTATTTTCTGCAGGATGGGGAGAGAGATCTGTTGTCTGAAGTTCAGTTGCAATTCCAGGAGATCTTCAGCCTCCACCTGGAGGTTGGCTACGCTAGGCCTGGCAGCTTGCTCTGGGTGACTTGATGCCACCTCGATGCCACCTGGCAGGCATGACTTAATTAGGCTTGGCTGCTTGCTCCTGTTCAATAGCAGCCCCCCTATAACAGCCAATGTGACTTAGCAGTTGCCAGCTCCAGAATGGCAAATCCCTGGAGATTTGAGGGGTGAAGCCTGTAGAAAGGTGAGTTTGAGGAGGGGTGGAACCTCAATGCCATAGAATCCACCTTCCAAGCCAACCATTTCCTCCTGGGGAACCACTGTTGCCAATCTCCAGGTGATGTCTGGCAATCACTCAGTATTACAGCTGCTTTCCAGATGACAGAGATCAGCTCCCCTTGAGATGGGGGCGTGTGGAGTAAATGCCTTCACTTGGGTGGGAAGATAGCAAGGATGGGGGGGGGCACTTGTCTAAAGCCTCTTTCTAGAACCTGTTGTATTTTTCACCACAACAGGCCTTATTCCTAGTATCAAAATAAAACCCCAAATTACATTGCTAAACACAAATCTGCAGTCACACATATGGCCAGTTCCTCAGTCCAGCGTATGAAGGTGGACTCTACAATTCTACACTTAATGTTTGCAGGAACGGCCTCTTTATAAAAAGACAGCAGAGATCTTACTGGTTATATTATCTCTTTAATTGGAGTTGTACTGAAACGTACAGAAATGGATTCTGCAGGCCATTAGCTGCAAAACTACTAAAGGGCAAAATGTGTCTCCCCACCCCTTTCTCTAGCGCCATAAAGAAAATGGGGGTTAAGTGGAATTCAACTTGACATCTTGTCCCATTTCATTCAGCCGAATAAGCATGTCATTCAACTGTTACTAAGTTGGTGCATTTTCTTTTTTCTTATTTCCTGGCCTCCTAGAGAAGTGGGATCAGCATGTGATCTATGCGTGGAAGGCCGAATCCTAGCACAGTATGCTTTCAGTGCCTCATCGCCAATGCCGTGTGACCCATCAGGGCACTGGAGTCCACGCGAAGCAGAAGGTGAGCCATGCTCTGGGGATGGAGGGGGAGGAGAGGCTGGAAGGAATGAGAGTGGAGATGGAAGGAAAGAAAGAGCAAAGCAAGAGGCTGAGGAAAAGTTAACCGAAGAATTATTAGGCTCACTTCAGGTGTGAGCCAAATTGTAAAAGGGAAGGGAATGATATGCAATCCCAGTGTGGAAACTAGCATACTGTGTGCTGCTCAGAGATGTCTCCCCTGTTTTGAACCTCTTAGGAGCTAAGTCAATGCTGCCAGTCATACTTTGATCTGCTTGATCAATATGATTTGCATTGTAAATTAAAAAGGGGAGGAATGGCAGAATCTGTGCCTAGATCCTGGAAAGTGGGAGGCGGGGGGAGAGGCGATCAATAATATTTGCTTTGTGATTCAGAAGAGGGCTGACAACAGAAGGCACCAGTTTACTGCAGTTTAACAATCTGGACTGAGGTATGAGTTGTGTATTGAATGCTGCTTTTAAGAGCCAGCCTGGTGTGGTTATGAGTGGAGACCAGGGTTTGATTCACCACTACTCCTCCACATGAAACATGCTAGGTGATCTTGGGCCTGTCACAATTCCCTCAGAACTCTCTTAGTCATACCTACCTCACAAGAAGACTATTATGGAGAAAGGAAGGGAAGGTGATTGTAAGATGCTTTGAGACTCTTTTAACAGGATATAGAAACCAATCCTTCTTTACTGAACATCATCTAATCTGGTTGTATCCTTAAATATATATGGGGCTGTTTCTCAGACAAGCCCCGTGGCGCAGAGTGATAAACTAAGTGATAAGATCTGCTCACGACCTGAGTTCAGTCCCAGTGGAAGCTGGATTCAGGTAGTTTAGTTTAGTTTATTTGATTTATATCCTGCCCTCCCCGCCAAAGCAGGCTCAGGGCGGCTCACAGTACAAAGTAAATCACAATAAAACAATTTAAATAAACATTAAGTTAAAACAATTTAAACAATTTGGTGCTAATTTCCATTTAGTTACAGATGGCATTCCATGTTCTTAGACATCTTATTAGATGTTATGTCTCAGCAGGTTCAGTTAAAAGCTAATTGGAATAGTATCGTAGCTGGCTCAAGGTTGACTCAGCCTTCCATCCTTCTAAGGTTGGTAAAATGAGTACCCAGCTTGCTGGGGGGGAGTGTAGATGACTGGGGAAGGCAATGGCAAACCACCTCGTAAAGTCTGCCATGAAAGCATTGTGAAAGCAACGTCACCCCAGAGTCAGAAACGACTGGTGCTCGCACAGGGGACTACCTTTACCTTTTTTCTCAGCATGGGAAGCAGTGAGAGTGGTGGCATGAACTGTTCATGCATCCTCTTCCAGGGTTTCTGGGATTTGTGAATTAATTGTGGAAATATTCCCTGTGGGGAAATGTTGCCTCGCCTATGCATTTGGAAGATGGGGTGTACCTCCCTATGGAGGATACATCTGTTGTGCTTTAAACCGTTTCATCCTGTTGTAGTGCATGGTATTAGTTTGTGCCAAATCCTAACTTCAGTAGGACTTGGCACCACTCCAACACCTTATTTAGTAATTCTGATCTGCCACTAGAAGTCAACTGCCATCAGAGAGGGAGAGACCATACATGAGGATGCATTCCCTGGAGCAGTAGGGTTGCCGGGACCTACCACACTACCCGTGGAGAGATTCTGGATGTGATCCAGGCATCTTCTGCAGTGTGTGTGTGTCTGTGTGCGATGTCATTCTGAAGTGACATCATCACATCACTGACGTCACATGCTACTCTCTATATTTGGGCTAAAATGATAGAGTTTGCCCCAAACCCAGAGCATCACCATACAGCATTGGCAATGCAGTGATGTCACTTCCAAGCAGGCCTGTAGCTAAAGGGGGGGCCTGTGGAGGCCCAGCCCCCTGACTTCCTATTGGGTGCCCCAACTCAGGTGCCCCCAACTTTCCCTCCCTCCCACTGCCACCTTTGTGGGGGTGAAAACTGAGAGGCTGGGGGTTGCCCCTTCCCTGCCATGATTTAAATTGCACAGGAGGGTACCCAGGAGCAGCCAATGCCCCTTCCATGCCACTGAAAGGGAGGGAAGGTCAGGGATCTTGAGCTGGGCACCCTAAGTCACAGCAGTGGTGGCAATGGCAGGAGAGCTGCCAAGTGCCCCCCAACTTTAAAAATCCTGGCTACAGGCCTGTTTCCAAGTGAGGTCATCATGTCAGGGGTGCCGCATGATGATGCCTCTGTTTGGGGGTGGGGCTTCCCCCATCAGCCAGCTGGGGCAAGCATATTGGAGCCTTGAAAACCAAGAGATCCCCTAGCTAGACTGGGGGTTTGACAACCTTATGGAGTAGGGCGTCTTGTTTGCTTTCTCATCACTGTAAGGGCCAATTTAACACCACTGTGGAGGGAGAAGAAGGAGCTCTGCCTTTCTCCCAAGCTATTTTTCCATGATAAACCATCATTAGGGGGTGGTTACTTTTCCCAGTTTTGCCATTCCATGTGCATAGAATGCTCCGCGTGCAAAAACTGGGAAATAACTCTCCCCCTTCCAATGTTATTTCTACATGGGTGTGGGGGACTTGGGTAGGAAGGCAGGAACCCTCCTTCTCCCCACAGTGGCATTCTGAACCCAGCTGGACTCTCCTTTATTTTTAAAAGCCATTCCCTGCAGCTGCTACGAGGCAAAACAATAAAACCATAAAACATAGGGCAGGCAAAAGATCAACAAATTTGACTCCAAGCAAATAATTAATAATAATAATAATAATAATAATAATAACAACTTTATATTTCTATCCCGCCCTCCCCGCCGAGGCAGGCTCAGGGCGGCTCACAGCATAAAAATACATTATACATCAAGTTATACTTATAAAATCATGGTTAAAACAATTTACAAATTATATTAAAATTAACATTAACAATATGGTGCTATAAACATTAGATCTTCAATAGAATTCAGTAACTAAAAGCATTTTCAGCAGCACTTAACTTGTCGTTAGTTGAAAGGCTATTTTGAAGAGGTGGGTCTTACAGGCCCTACGGAATTGATCTAAGCATCGTAGGGCCTGTACCTCCTCTGGGAGTTGATTCCACAGCAGTGGAGCCGCAATAGAGAAGGCCCGATCCCGGGTGGCCTTCAGTCTGGCCTCCCTTGGCCCAGGGATATTCAGCTGTTTTTTTCCAGCTGACCTCAGCGCTCTCTGGGGCTCATATGGGGAGAGACGGTCCCTCAGGTAGGCAGGTCCTCGACCATATAGGGCTTTAAAGGTGATAACCAGCACTTTGTAACGAACTCGGTATACCACTGGCAGCCAGTGCAGTCCGCGTAGCCCCGGCTGTGTGCTCCCACCTTGGGAGCCCCAACAACAGCCTAGTCGCCGCGTTCTGCACCAGCTGCAGCCGCCGAGTTCGGCACAAGGGCAGCCCCATGTAGAGGGCGTTGCAGTAATCCAGTCTCGAGGTGACCGTAGCATGGATCACCATTGCTAGGTCACGGCGCTCCAGGAAGGGGGCCAACTGCTTCGCCCGTCGAAGGTGAAAGAACGCGGACTTGGCAGCGGCTGCTATCTGTGCCTCCATTGATAATGAAGGCTCCAGAAGAACCCCCAAGCTCTTGACCCTATGGGCTGCTTTCAGCAGCACACTGTCAAAAACCGGCAAGGGGATTTCCTCTCCCAGGGCACTGCGACCTAAGCAAAGGACCTCTGTCTTCATTGGGTTCAACTTCAGCCCGCTCAGTCTGAGCCAACCTGCCACGGCTTGCAGTGCTAGGTCCAGGTTTTCTGGGACGGAGTCAGGTCGGCCGTCCATTAGTAGATAGAGCTGGGTGTCATCTGCGTATTGATGGCACCCAAGCCCAAACCTCCGGGCAATCTGGGCAAGGGGGCGCATGTAGATGTTAAACAACATCGGGGAGAGAACTGCCCCTTGCGGCACCCCACACACTAGTGGGTGTCTCCGGGACCGCTCTCCCCCTTTGTCCCCATCCATCAATGAAGGAGGAAAGCCACTGTAAGGCCAACCCCCTAATCCCTGCGTCAGCGAGCCGGTGGGCCAGTAGCCAATGATCGACCGTGTCAAACGCAGCCGACAGGTCCAATAACATCAGCACCGCCACGCCGCCTCAATCCAGATGCCACTGGAGGTCATCCACCAAGGCGACCAGCACTGTCTCCGTCCCATGGCCTGGACGAAAGCCAGACTGGTGGGAGTCTAAGGCGGAAGTGTCATCCAAAAAACTCTGCCACTGCAATGCCAATTGCAGAGAAGTTCAAAAGGTATGGTGCTAAAGTAGAAAAGGCCCTGTTTGTTGTGGCTGTCTCCCTCATTTCTGAGCTGGGCCCCTGATGCTGCTGCTTATAAAGGAGCAGGTGGTTTCATGTAAATGTGGAACTGCATGTAGAATAAGACACAACCTGTGGAACTGTGCAGAACAAGCACCAAAATATCAAGCAGCAGTTCCTCAGCACCCCCTCTTGGAACTGATCAGCCAGGCAGAAATCAACCCACCAGAGCATTGTGCATCCAGTATCAGATATGCCACAATACCATAGTCTGACTTAACACTCTATCTAAAAGCTCCAGAAGAATCTATCAGGTCGTGTCTATTTCTGTTTCCTTCCTGGCAAGAACCCACCAGGACTGTTGCAGAATCAGGAGAGAGACCAGATTGGCATGAGTCTATATAACTGATGTCATCCAAGACAGCCCAGAGGCAATATCTGCTACCATTCTGTAGCTATTCACATCATTGTGTTCTCCAGATGCATTCTTTGGAAAGGGCCTTCTTCAAGATAGATGGAATCTGATCCTCAAATAAGCATTCACTGCTCCCTGAGTCCAGCTGTATAATTCCTCCCTCCAGCCAGATGTAACCAGCCAAGATGGGCAAGGGTCAAGCAGCACAGAGGTGGTGGGCCACACCCTTCTGAGTAACTTGTCAACATCCTCAGGCAGCAACAACCTGAAAATCATCCAAGCAGCTTCAACTTGACTGTATTCCTGAGACTGATCTGCAGAAATGATGGTATCTGGGGCAGAGCAGATGCAAGTTCAGGGCTGCTAGGCAGAGGCAGGCAATGTCAAACCTCCTCTGTTCATCTCTTGCCTTGAAAACCCTACAGGGTCACCATAAGTCAGCTCCATCTTGATGGCATTTTCTCTCATCAGACCACTGCTATCCCCATTTCCTGTGGCAATGAATTCCATAAAAACCACACATAATTATGTCCCTTAGAGAACCCAAGTGAAGAGCCAACGTTATTTATTGAAAAGCTTTAACCCTGCCTTTCTTCCAATAAGGATTCAAAGTCATATAGTAGTAAGTGTTGGATCAGGACTGGACAAACCTGAATTCAGATCCTCACTCAGAGGAGGAGGAGGAGGGGGAGGAAGAGGAGGATTTATATCGCACCCTTCACTCAAAGTCTCGGAGTGGCTTCCAATCTCCTTTTCCTTCCTCTCCCCACAACAGACACCCTCTGAGGTAGGTGTGACTGAGAGAACAGCTCTGAGAGAACTGTGGCTTGCCCATGGTCCCCCAGCAGATGCATGTGGAGGATGGGGTCATGTCAGAAGAACAAGGAGGGGAACATCCCCTTTGTTCTACAACAGGGAGAGGTTCTGTCTACCCAAAGTACCAGCAAGCCACAAAATCTCCAAGTTATGATGTTAACAGAGATGTGGCAAGTCATGCACAAGAGGGAATAATTGATGAATCACACTATAATATTTGCAACTCACACACTCTCCCAGTTCCAGCCATCAGTCTTAAGGGTCTTGGATTTGTAAATACGTACATCATCTAGGTCTAGATTTTGTTATTTGGTACTCCAGTCCTGTCTGTCCTGAACTTGGCATAGGGTGTTTTATCATACGGCAGCTCACATGAGGATCTGCCTTATACTGAATAAGACTATTATTTTATCAAGGTCGGTATTGTCTACTCAGTTCAGTAAAATTTACTGCGTAAAACCATTGGCCATTACAATTACAGCAAGTTACAAGTTAAAAGCAGTCAAGGTCTCTAAAATTAACACATTCAAATGTAGATTATTCACAATCTTAGTTACATACAGCATCCCTGTGATTCCATAATCAGGCTCTAAATGTCCAGTTAACAACATTATTTTACTGTCTACTGGATACTGTCGACTCAGACTGGCAGTAGCTCACCAGGGGCTTAGGTGGAGGTCTTCATGTAATGGAGACAAACAAACAACAACAAATAATGTGCAGCTCCAGTGGTTTCATTGAGTCAGCCTACTCAGGGTCATAGCTGCATGCTTTGGCCTAAGAGCCAAGATCCAAGTGTTCTTCAGCTTACACTAAAAAGCACCATAAAGGTAGCAGTCACAGTTCCATGATTCCCCTGCCCTACTAGAAGAACCACTGGATACGCCCAGATTTAAATACCTGTAACCAGAAGGGAAAACAGAAGCTCAGTCATCTTCAGCTCCCAAACATGTTACCGTGATTCCACATTTGGGCCTTTTAATTAGTTTTAACAGTGAGAGATTGCAGATCTCTCATGTGACATATCCCATCATCTTTGTCCCTGAGGTTCCAGAGATGTTTCTGCCCACCAGACTAGTGGGTTAGATGGACTGATGACTTGATGCAAGGCAGATTCATTAGCCTTAGTAGCCATGTGAGGATGATAATTGCCTTTGAAAAGGAACTCCTGTCACCTCCCACTTTGGCTACAGGCTGGGAGTATCCAAAACACCAGTTCTCCAACTGAGCTATGATCCTTCCCAAACCCATCCTGAAGCATATTTAGTGCAGTGCCCTGTGGCATAAATAAGCATCCCAAAGCCAGGATGAGCCTGCTGTGCAGGGAGAGGGGGTTAAAAATCAGAATGAATGAATGAATGAATGAATGAATGAATGAATGAATGAATGAATGAATGAATGAATGAACGAACGAACTCTCTAGTTGGATTAGAATATTCCCATTTTGATGTGAATGTCATCTGCCCTTTGTCAGAAGCAAATTCAAGAAGTTTAAGTTTTGCACCAGTTGCATTTTTCCTAATTGATATTAATACATTTTACACTATTTCTTTGCACCAAATGTTTATACATATGGTATTAGAAGAGCCTTGTTTGGTCAGAGCATGGATTCATTTAGACCTGTTTCCCACAGCAGCCAACCAGAAGTCTTAAAAGCCAAGCCCAGAAATTCCCCTTGTTGCTCCTAGCAACTGGCATTCAGAGGTATACTACCTCTGAACACAGCAGGTCTCTTTAGCCATGATAACTAGTAGCCCTGTCCCACTCCTTTGTTTAATCCCTTTTAAAACTAAGGTCATGATTACTACTACATCCTGTGCCCATTAGTTCTGCAGATTAATTGTATGATAATACAAGTGGCGTGTACATAAAATAGTGTAAAAGATTTAGCAGAAGTAGCAAAAACGGGGCAGACTGAAACCAATGGCAAAGAACAATATATGAAATCAGACAACAAAGGAAGAAACAAAATGGCCACATTAGCTCATCGCTAATACAATAGCTGCACTGAAATAGAGATGGTATGAGTGACAGGAAGAGCAATTATTTGGGTGGAAATCTGCAGAGGCTTTTTGAAAGAGATGGACTTTGGCATGCATCTGGAGGGTTAACAATCCTGCAGACCCAGGAGCGGAAGCTGAACATTAGGGACCCCCATTTTTTGAGAATGTAATGTTAGTTTAATGCAGTGCTATGGGATATGGTTTGTGAAGGCCTTTTGTCCTGAGTCTCCCCCCCCCCACCCCCAAAAAACACAACCTTAAAATGTTTTCTTGTAGGATATGCAATTTCATCGTCATAAGGCCAAGAAAATCCTCTGGGTCTCCATTTTCTGCTGCTCCAAGTTTGCTCCCCGCCCCCTCCCCCTCCCCAATCTGGGATTCTTGGCTGCAAGTCAAGGTTGAACATGGATCTGTGTGCTTAAAATCCAAAAAATTGGACATGGGCGTTCCTTCCAGTAAATTCATTGGCTGGAATTTTGGGAGATGGCAAATGTGCAAAATGACAATGCATGCGAGAGGAGAAAATCTGTTGGGGAGGGCAGAGAGGCAAATGACAAGCAGTTTCAGGACTTTCCAGTATTGTACTGCTGAAGGTGATATTGAGGGGGCACTTCTTAGTGCAGCAGGTGGCGTAATCACTGTCGGTGGGCTTGAGGATGGCTTTGGGGGAGGGATGAGCACTGGCTCTGTGCAGCTTCTTTCTGCTACTGACTTGCAGCAGTTAGTCTTCACCCAGATCTGATCCCATTCTAGGGGGATGGCTTGAAGGAGAAATGGTAAAATTATGTTGGTGCAGGTCAGGCAGAAATGATTATGCAAGTTGCAGAGACCCCAGAGAACCCCATAAATTCCCTTCTCCCTCTTATGAAATGAGCTGAGTGTCAACTCAAATAAGATCATAAGAAGAGTCCTTTTGGATCAGACCAAAGACCCTTCTAATCGAATGTTTGGCTTCCAACACCAGTCAGCCAGATGCTTTTGGGCATGAGGTCACTTTTCTATAACTCCCCAGCATATCATTCAGCAGGGGCCTAATTACATGACACACCCCAGTCCTCTTGACCAGTGTTCCCTCTACGCTGAGTTTGTGTGAGCTAATTCACAGGGTTTTTTTAGCTCAGGAAAGATGGTCCCAGAGGAAACTAATTAATGCAAGAACCAAATTGCTCTCTCACAACTTTAATGCCAGTAGCTCACAAAGTAGAATTTTTGCTCACAAGACTCCACAGCTTAGAGGGACCATTGCTCTTGACCAGATGTGCTCTTGCAGCTTGGGACTTAGAACTTGATTCCCAGGCTGTGTGGGCTCAATTCCCATAGGAGCTCTGCACACCTAAGCACGGACCTCCAAAGCACAGAAGCACAGAGTACTTCTGGCCAACAAGAATGGGGTGAACATGCATGGGTCACAAGAACTTTATAACATGTAGCTAAGCCCTGGTAAAGTGCCTCTGGACATGGAGGCTCCAGTTAGATACTCTGTCCAGTAGCTGACCTCTCCTCTGGAAATTTGTCTAGTGTCCTTTTCAATCTATCTACATGTAAGGAGGAACAGCGGGGAGGCCATAATTGTGGGCTTGTGATTTCTGTGACTCGGAGTGGTAAACTGCAGTTCTGCGGTCCGAGCTCTGCTCACAACCTGAATTTGATCCCATTGGAAGCTGGGTTCAGGTAGCTAGCTCAAGGTTGACTCAACCTTCCATCCTTCCAAGGTTGATAAAACGAGTACCCAGCTTGCTGGGGATAAAGTGTAGATGACTGGGGAGAGCAATGGCAAACTATCCCATAAAAAAATCTGCCAAGAAAACGTCACTCCATGGGTTGGTAACTTGCCCAGGGGACTACCTTTACCTTCAACCTCTGAAGAGGACATAAAGGTTGTAGGAAAGATGAAGCTGTTAGGGTGTGCATGTTCAGCCAACACTTTCAAGGTTCATTATCCTATTTATTTTTAATAATGAAGTTGTGTTCTGTGCAGTGGTTCAAGTTTTGTACAAGGGCTGTTCAAATCACCATCCATGAATGGGTGACTTTGGCCAGCAAGGCTGCTGGGACTCCTCCTATGGCAGAAGATTTCCCCCTTGGCAGCCCTATTCCCCTGCTGCTGCTTGGTAGGGTGGTGGCAGGGAGGAACATTGTGCTCCGACATCATGATGTCATTGATGGCACAAATGCAGAGGTGACATCATTGAGGCAAGCCGGCGCTCTAGGATGCCTCCAAAACTCTATAGTAAAAGATTTTGTGGGATCCTAGTGTTGCCTCAGCGCAATAATGTCACTTCCAGGACCACACTGGCAGTGATCTCACAGTGACATCAATTAACATGTCCCTGCCCTCCAAAAGTTTTCACCGGATGCCACTGCCGGGCTGGCAATCTTGTTGCCCAGTTACTCTCATCCTTACACCTACACCACAGGGTTGCTGTGAGGATAGAAGGAGGGAAGGGAAACCCGCACACACTACCCTGAGTTTCTTGGAGGAAAAGCAGGATGACAACATGATACTTATTTAATTTAGCATATTGGTCAATTTAATTGCCACCCCCTACTTTGAAACCACTTAACTAATGTTTTGGGTAAGTTTTCTGCAGTCATGAAGGCCAGGAATGAAACTTTCTGATGGGGGAGAGGGGTAATGGCGCAAATAAATAAAACTGTATTTTAGGGAATCTAACCAACTAATTTGAGTCTCTCTCAGCTTAAACAGCTGTGGCTTTAACAATAAAAGCAAAACAAAGACTGCATTTTACTGGTCTCCAAGGACCGAGCACCAAAGGCAGCATGAGCCGCTTTGGGTTCTGGCCACTGCAATGCATTTTTCTTTCTCCTGCCTGCCCTGAGAAGCTGGGGTGCAGTAATGCTGCTCCACCTTCCCTGAAACCCTTTTGGGAATGGAAGAGCGGACGGCTTCCATGGCTGGCTGTCTTCCAGGAAATAATGGCTGGCCCCAGCAGCCGTGTGTCTACACAGCACACACAAACGCCTTCCAAAATAAAGAGAGCCGTGTGGTGCAGTCGCTACTCACACTGTTTAAACTTTGGCGAGATGGACGAAGCCTCCCAAGAATGAGAGTGGGGCGGAAGCGGGGGTGGGGTAGGTGGGGGATGGACCAGCATCCATGAGGTTAGAACGGAATGAAAGGGAATAGGAAGAAAATGGGAAAGCATCGGCATAGAAGGTTACAGGGCCTGGTTCTCTCACTGAGGTAGTAAACCAGTCTCTGGGCTATTTTACTCCTGAAGGCAGGATGTGGCTCTTGCTCTTCCATGCCCTCCCCTCCCCCCAAAAAAAAATTAATTTTTTTTTTTTGTCTGGGAGCTCAACAGGATTTGGAAGTTAGAAAAAAACGACACAGAATTGAGCTACTGAGAGCCACAAGTTGATCCCCAGACAAAAATCATTCCCGGGCTTCCAAGCCAGCCAGGCCCAAACCAACGTTCTTATGAAAACAAGTCACACAACTTGTCTAGGTCCTCAGGCCCCGAGGTGACTGAGGTCTTTCAAATTTTATCCTCATCATCCCCAGCCCAGCTTCTCACTTGGTAACCATGAGCCAGTTTGGTGTAGTGGTTAAGTGCGCGGACTCTTATCTGGGATAACCAGGTTTGATTCCCCACTCCTGCATTTGCACCTGCTGGAATAGCCTTGGGTCAGCCATAGCTTTCGTAGGAGTTGTCCTTGAAAGGGCAGCTGGTGTAAAAGCTCTCTCAGCCCACCCATCTCACAGGTTGTCTGTTGTGGGGGAGGAAGGTAAAGGAGATTGTGACCCACTCTGAGATTCAGAGTATAGGTTGGGATATAAATCCAATATCATCATCTCCTTACTTATACACCTACATGTAGTTGCCATGCCCTGGCTGGCTGGATCTTGTCAGATCTCAGAATCTAAACAAGGTTGGCCCTGGTTAGTGCTTGGAAGAGAGACCACCAAGGAAGTCAAGGCCACAGAGGAAGGCAGTGGCAAACCACCTCAAGGCAAACCTTTTGCCTTGAAAACCTTTGAGGGCTTGCCAGAGGTCAGCTATGATTTAACAGCACTTTACACACACTGAGTAGGGTTGCCAGATTCCTGGAGACTTGGGGACAATGCCTGGGGAGGGAGCTCAGCAGGGATGTAATGCTATAGAGTCTGCCCTCTGAAGTTGCCATTTCCTCTAGGGGAAGTGACCTCTGTAGTCTGGAGATCAGCTGTGATTCTGGGAGAACTCCAGCCCCTTCCTGGAGATTGGTAATGCAAAGGCGGCCAAAGTTGCTTAATGTAAGAGCCACATAGAATAAATCTCAGATGTTTGAGAGCCGCAAGTCATGAATGTCAGATGTTTGAGAGTCACAAGGAAGGTAGGTAGTGAGGGAGGGAAATAGTTGGGGGGAGGGGAGATAGAAAGAAAGCTAACTTAAAATGCATTCTCCAAGGTGCTGGCTGGCTTGGAGGACTGATTTAAAGAGCCCAATGGCTTCTCCAGACTGGCCAATGGGGTTGTGGGGGTTTTGAGAATCACACAATATGTGTGAAAGAGCAACAATTTGGCCACCCCTGCTCTAACACAACCCAAGAATTATCCACAATGCAAGAGAAGCAACATTGCACCCTAGCTCTTTGTATACCCTTTCTTCACTGTTTTACTCCTGCTTTTGCACCACCATAGCCAACAAAACACAAGACAATATTTATTTACCTGGTTTCTTCCCTCTGTTATATTTGGCTGCTTTCAGCCTGTTTGTTTCAGCTCTCATTTTTCTTTATCTTGTTGCCAGACTCTGCTGTTTTAGGTTGTCTCCTTTCTGTGCTTTGGACCTTTCCAGATGAGGTCCTTTCCTGCAGAGATCATGCTTCCCCTTTCCCCAGAAGGCTTCATTAGAGAGTAGTATCCCTGTCTCATGAAATGGAAATGGTCAGAACTAGCTTTGTGATTGAACTACAACCTTTTTTTCCTGCAGCTGTGGAGTTAAGTTTGAGAGAGAAGGAACACATAAGCCTCCACCACTGGAGAGACATGGGGAACCACAGTTTTAAAATAAGTTTAGTTCGTGTTTAGCTGCAGAAAAGAACTTGTCTTGACATACAGTTTCTAATTTTCTAACTTGGAATAGGTACTGGTTGGGATGTACCTCTACTGGGACTCCAGCACTTCAGAATACAATTTGGAAAAATCACATGGTTAAGTGTTCCCCATGTTACAAACTTCATGCACACAGAAAAGTAGCTTATGAAGGAGACATTCTGAGCTAGTTTTCTGTCTGCAAGGAACATTTCTAATTTGAGGACAATCCAAACATGTTCCTTCCAGCATGTATCCTCAAGTTGTTTATTATTATTGTTACTGTTGTTGAAAATGTTTATATCCCACCTTTCCTGATGGTTCAAGGCTACTTTCAAAACAGTCGCAACTTGCATTTTTGAAAGGTGTAGACGGGGGCTCGCTGAACTTTTGGTTGATTGTCACTGAGCTATACCTGTTGTCTCCATACTTACCACCTAGAGTTACCACCCTCCAGATGGGACTGGAAATCTCCCAGAATTACAACTGATCTTCACACTACAGAGATCCCCCAGAGAAAATGCCTGCTTTGGAGGATAGACTCTGTGGCATTATAGCTTGCTAAGGTCCTTGACTCTCCCCTGGCTTTACCCCCAGGTCTCCTGGAATTTCATAACCCATTGGTGGCAATCCTATTCTCATCCTCCTGACCTCTCTCTGGATATTTGGGATGCAAAACAGAAGTGTAGAAGTTCTAAATCTAAATAAGTGCATGGGAGAGGGGCAAGACTGAACCAGAAAGTTCTGTACTTGACTTCCATTCATTTATTATATATTTTGCATACAGAGCCCATGGCATATATCTCTGTACACAAAACTTGGGACCTTCCAGGTTCCAGATTATGCATACCGGGGTTCCAGGTTATATATACAGAAACATACATGCATTGGTTGTATATACGGGGTACAGTGAAAGCATAACTGTCAGGGGTGGTGCCAACAGCACAATTCATTCTTCCATCTCTTGTACCTAGATTATTAACATCTGCACAGGGCTCAGCATTTTCAGGTTTGGAGTGAAAATAAAATGTTTCTCAATAGTTACAGGGCATTTTATTTTTCAGCCTGAGAAGTGTGGTGTGGGAAGAATGTCTAGGCACCCATGGTGACTCTTGGCAGCCCTACTAACAATGTTACTACTGACGGTTGAATATGTGCTGCTGCAGCCATACTGTAAGCAATATCAGGCTTATGTACCACACAATGACTTAGTCTTCATTTGCACACATTTATATGTGTGTACCGTGACCTGAATGGCACAGACTCATGTGGCCCGAGGGCCGAATCAGGCCCCTGGAGGGCTCCTATCAGGTCCCTGAGCAACTGGCTGTCATCTGCTTCCTTCCCCCTCTCTCTTGTTTTCCTCTGCATAACAGCTTGCTTTGCTAGGCTTGCGCAGTCACACAGGAGCTACAGAGTAAAACCTCTATTTCCTCCATTGGCTGAGGCTCCTTTCTTGGGGAGGAAGGGGGGAGGCAAAGCTTGCTTTGTCAGGCTCTCTCAATCGCACAGCAGAGCTACTGTACCAAGCCTCTGTTTCTTCTATTAGCTGAGGATCCTCCCTCTCCTGATCCCCTGGGGAAGGAAGGAAAGAGCCAGAGCTTCCTTTGCCCAATTCCCTGGATCCCATGGGAGAAATACAAAGAAAGCACCTTTAAGACCAACAAGTGCTAATGTTTTAAGCATGTTTTAAGATTTTTTTTATTTAAAAAAATTAATAGTGTTTATCTGTGTCCTCTGCTACCTAATCTTAAATAGGTACACACACAGCCTGGCTGGACAAGGCCTGGCCCAACATGGCCCGGCCCAACAAGGTCTCATTTGTGTCAGATTCGACCCTCATAACAAATGACTTTGACACCCCTGTGTTAGATTTTAAAAGATAAGCAGGGTCAGTCCTGGTTAGTTAGGTGATATACCAGCAAGGAAGTTCAGAGTCACTATGCAGAGGGAGGTAATGGCAAACTGCTCTGAATATCACTTGCCTTGAAAACCCAGTCGGTTTGCCATAAGTCAGCTGAGACTTGATGGCACTTTGTACCGCTACCCTAGAATCAAAAGGTACCTACTCACCCTCAACTCAGAGCCTAGCTTGTCCTTGTTTTTGACTGCTCAGAAGGGAATCCCCCTAACTTTGGAGTATGATGGTCGTGGGAGTAGTGGAGGGCATTCATGTGCTTTTCTAGCATTCCAGCTACATCAGTGCTTTTTTTGTAGAAGAAGCCCAGCAGGAGCTCATTTTCATATTAGGCCACACTGCCTGGCCTGGGAGCATGTGGTTGCCAGCCGGGACCCTGGCCAGCCCAGGCGGAGCTCCGCTCCTGTGGCCTCTGACAGGAAAAAAAATGTCCTGCTGTTTAATGATGATAATGAAAAACAAAATACCAACACATGCTAATGGCATCTTTTTCCTTCTTTCTTTAAAAAAAAAGCAGTTTTTGTGCTCTGAGCAAAAAATAAAATGAGGAAAAGAATTTTGTCTCTGAACAATTACACAAGGCAGTGTTTTTGCCAAGATTGCTACTGTGGTGTGTTTTTTTTTCTCTCACTCTACCTTTCTCATTTTGCGTTCAAGGTCATCCTGATGTAGAGCAACCTTGTAACCCAAGTGTTAGGACTTGGAGTCCCAACTCAGCAGTTATCAAGGAAACTGTCCCCCCAGCCTGCCCTGAACCCCAAGGCTGCTATTTGGAACTGGAGTTTCAATACCCGGTGATCCCAGAGTCTCTGACCATCTGGGTGACTTACGTCTCAGAGGAGTGGGATTCCATTGAAGCAGTCAATGACATCAAGCTCTTGCTGGTTAGTGGGCGGAATATCTCTCTTGGGCCTCAGAACTTCTTCTGTGATGTCCCCATGACCATCCGACTGGATCCCAAGAAGGTGAATGAGGAAGTCTACGGCATCCAGATCTACACTTTAGATGAGCAGCTGGAGATTGATGCTGCCATGATTAATTCTGTCCCTCAGAGTGGGCTGTGTGCTGACTGCCAGCCCATCGGGTACAAAATCATCCGGGACCCTCCCTTTCAAAAAGGCTCTCCATTCATCATTTCAGACCTTAGCCGGAAATTCGTTGATGTGTGAGTATCCGAAGCTGGAGCAACGGGTAGAGTTCTGATGTTATGCATTGTAAATGACATTGATTTAAAAAACACATTAGGAAAAAATATATATATTTTTTTTTTTACAGTTTGTTAGTGCAAGCTATCTGCTCTCTTTGTGGCCTGCTTCCAGAAATACAGTGTTGTGGGAAAGCACTATGTCTGGGATGATTGCTGTGACTTAACTATGAGAGATATCATTCTGGATTTACGAAGAAAACCTGAGCTGGGAATTCCTGAATGAAATATGATACTCCAGCTTCAGGATGGGGAGGAGCAGATTCAGTTTGAGAATGCAGGTTAAGGGGACTTACAATCTTCTCACACTACTTTCCTTAACCTGAAGTAGCCCTGGAGAGCCACTCTTTGGCTCAATGGAAAATGTTATGTATACCTGGGCTCTCCAGGGTCATTTCAGGTCATGATAAAAGTATGGAGGTGTTGGGGTTGCCAGCTTCCAAGTGGTGGCTGAAGATCTCCCACTATTACAACAGTTCTCCAGGCAACAGAGATCAGTTCACCTGGAGAAAATGGCCACTTTGGAAGGTGGACTCCTATGCCCCACTGAAGTCCCTCCCCTCCCCAAACCCCACCACTTTCATATTTCACCCCCCAAATCTCCAGGTATTTTCCAACCTGGAGCTGGCAATGCTAGGGGGGATTCATAAGCCCCCTCTCCTCTTGGTCCCAGCCCAAATCAGGCTCTTGTGCTAATAAAATTTAAACTGGGAACTCCCAGTGCCTGTAAGTTTCACAACACACTGGGGATGGACCTGGGAACAACACATTGTGCAATGAGGCATGAAGAAGGGCCCAGGTTCAATTCCCAACATCTCCAGTTAAAAGGTTCAGACAGTATGTGAAAGACCTCTGCTTGAGATGGAGAGTCACTGGAAGTCAGAGTAGACCCAGTGACCTTGATTAGGACAATGGTCCAACTAAGCAGGGCTTTTTTTGAGCAGGATTGCACAGGAACGCAGTTCCAGCTGGCTTGGTGTCAGGGGTTGTGGCCTAATACGCAAATGAGTTACCACTGGGCCTTTCCTATGAAAAACCCTATGTGAAGCAATGCTGATGTCAGGCTGTGTGGCCTAATATGCAAATTAGTTCCTGCTGTATAGGATGGTGTCATGTTTTTATATGTTTCTAGGGACCTGTGCTCGAGTCACTGCTAAGATGCATGGCTAGGAAATACAAAACACAAAAAGTACCTCTGAGCTTGTTTAGAATGTCTTTCATCACTGAATACTCCAGCCAGCCTTTGCACGTCTACAATTATAGTGTTAAATGTTTATAGAGCAGAGAGAAGGCTTGCCAAGAGGTGTCAAGGTTTCTTAGGGGTCAGATTTCTAGGACTAGGAAACTGACAGACTGTTGGATGGGGCCAGAGATGAGGTGCAGTTTCAGGCAGATAGAAGTGGCAGCCAAGAAACAGAGTGGTCAGAAGTGGATAACTTAGTCCAAGTCAGGCAGGAAGTCCAGGTCCAAAAGCAACAGTTGAAGATGAAAGGAGGATAATCTAGGGCCAGCAAAAGGTCAGACCGACCTAGCTAAGAAGAGAACTCTTCCAAAGAGATAGGTTGCTCAGACTAAAGGCTATAGCCTCAGAACTTGCCTTTATAGAATTTGGTGGAGCTGAATTGGTGCTCGGGAGAGAGGTCAAATGACTGAATACTCAGTTGGACCACTAAACCTGTCTTCTTCTTTATTTATTTATTTGCATTATTTATAGTCCACCTTTCACATTTGGATTCAAGGTGGATTACACAGTGTGTGTCAATACAATCAACAGGATGGGACATTAAGTGAACAATGCAATAGGAATTAGGGTCGTAGAACCAACTAGAAGTCTAAAAACAGGATTAACGCAAAGCATAACTATGAATATGACATGTTAAATCATGCAAAAACAAATATGTACTACAGGGCTTTTTTTGTAGAAAAAGCCCAGCAGTAACTAATTTACATATTAGGCCACACACCGGATGTCACCATTGTTAGGGTCATGGCCGGTGCGTAGTAGGCCAGGGAAGTGGCCGCCTAGGATGCCACCTGAGCTCAGGGGTGAGGGAGGGGCAGGGGAAGGCACCCTGTTCCTGCTCATGCTGGCCAAAAAAGTGGAGGGGGGAATGTGTGTGTGGCGCTGCATCCCCAATGTGATGATGGCACTCTGTGTGACATCATTGCATCAGGAACAGCCACACCCCCTATCAGAATGCCCCCCAAATCCCCATGCTGGGGAGATGATGGGACATGTGGCAACCATACTAGGATCCTAGTTTCAGCAAGTTATGCACAGTAGCATAGACCACAGTTCCTCATAATTTATCTTTGTGAAGCATTTAGTATGGTGCCACTTTGTTGCCTGCATAGAAAAACCCTCTTGCCTTTTGAGAAATGGCCTTTGGAAATTTGTTGGCTAAAACATGGGACTGTTGGCTGAGGCTGCAAGATGCCAGAAACTGGGTCTTGGGAGCCTTAGTTCATGGCACACACTGCATCCCTGCCCCAAACATGTTACCTACAGAACAAAATTAGAGTCCAGTAGCACCTTAAGACCAACAAAATTTTATTCAGGATGTGAGCTTTCATGTGCACCCTGAATAAAACTTTGTTGTTCTGAAACGTGCTACTGGACTCTAGTTTTGTTCTACTGCTTCAGATCTACCTTAGCCACAGGATTGAGGCATGGACTGTAAGCCCTATTTAGACGTATGGGTTGGGATATTTTTCACCATTACTTAATAGGAATTAACAGGAAATCCCTGCTGGTACAAGACAATGGTCTTCAGTCAGTGCTACAGCTGTTTCCAGTGTGGGTCGCAGTTATGAGCCAGCAGCAAAGGGTTGGTGCAGAGCACCCTTGCAAGAGGCCCTTCTGACGGCAGCCAAGACAGCCTCCTGCTGACTCGCAGTTGACTCTGTGCATGGAGGCTTGAGATAACATGAACCCTGCTGGGTGAAGAGTCTAATTTTCTGTCTCCATCCTTAAATGCTGTTTGTTGCTCACATTCATAGCCACAGCTGCCCTGTTATGACATTCCTTTTCACTCATCCATCTCCAGAATGTGTCTTTCTGTCGTCTTGTTTTCGGAAGCCCCACCAGCCAGAGAGGACAGCAGGGTTTCAAACATTCGAATGTGGCTGCCAGACCCACCCATAAAAAGGAAATTAACAACATACAATTCTACTCTAAATGAGATGCAGATCTTCACCCTGGTTTTCTGCTTGTGGTGGTGAACAATTGTCTTGGCTCCTGAATTGGCCCTGAGAGTAATGCCAAGAACACCCAAATGTTGGCATGGAAGGGGAAGAGAGAATGGATTTCATAAAGTCCTTAGAAGAGGCCCCTGAATCAGTCCAGTGTCCATCTAGACTGGGATTCCAGCAGCCAAATCCCCCTCTAAAGATTCTGAATCCTGCATGAAGGTGAAATCTCCAGTTAGTGTATCCCCATGTCAGAGATATACTGTCTCTGAACTTGGATACTCCATGTAGGTATCGTGGCTAACAGAGCTGATAGAAAGATTTCTGGAGGAAAAACTTTAACTCTTTAAAAAGAAAACTCCAAACGATCTGAGCTATAGAATGCACAGCTACCAACTGTCCTGTTATAAATAGTCCATGTTCCAACAAAATGGTCCATGTTCCAACAAAAATGCCCAGAAGTAGTTTCTTTTAATTTAGTTTACACTTCTTTTCTACATAGGGAGAGCCCCCCCCCCCCAAAAAAAAGTATAGGAAATCTGGCTTTATGTGATGATGACCCTGTTGCTTACCCTGTGAGCCTTTGGCCATCAAGTCAAGGTTGCTGTTTGGTGCACACTCACTTTGGTAGCACATTTACTAAAACCTTAAGAATACAGAGAAGATCAGAAGATTGCTGTTTGGAGTGACAAGCTGGAGGCTATTAAAGAATTATGGGGGATATAAATAATTAGGAATATTTCCTCCTCACACCCAAATTTCCCCCTCTAAGTCACTATAAACTTTGAGGGGGGCTGAGTCAGCCTATTTCTCTTTCTTGTGCTGTTTCCCCCAAAGGACAGTCTCTCAGCTGCTCTCTTTATCCTTGTCCCCCAATGTGCAGTCCCTGCGTGCCATGGCACATGACACCCTCTAACACCTTTCCTCGGGGCTTTTTTTTGCAGAGAAAGCCTAGCAGGAACTCACCTGCATATAAGGCCATACCCCCTGGTGTCACCATTGTTTCACACAGGGCTCCATCAGGAACTCATTTGCATATTAGGCTACACTTCGTGGCACCAAGCCAGCCGGAACTGTGTTCCTGTGCATTCCTGCTAAAAAAAAAAAAAAGCCCTGCCTTTCCTGATGACCACCAAGTGTTTTTTGGAAGTCGGTGTGGACAGGTGGGGCTTTTGCCCACCAAGGCTTCTGGTTGTTATTGGAGGTTAAATAGACTGTGTACATTTTTTAGAAAGTTGCTTTGGCAAGCAGCGGCTGCCACAACCTAAGGATCTTCATTATTCCATAGCTGGTTCCGCCTCCTGTACCAGCCATTTTGTGGCTACACCCACTACACTGTGTTAAAATATCAGAGGTGCCCACAGACTCAAAAAAGTTGGGAACCCCTAACTTGAAGCATACTCAGTCCTCATTGTATGTGTTTTAAAAAGGGGTCTTTATAAGTTAAAGGAAGTGGCAGTTTTTGCATATGCCTGGGGGGTCTCCCAACCACTCGGTTCTCTATGGGTAGCCCGTTTCACAAAAGAATGCTTTCTTGTTGGAGTGAGATCATTTGGATAGGAAAAATTGCCACAAGTGCACATCTTCAGAAATGTAGTGAATATATTATGCTGCACATCACCTTGTGAGGAATGTTTCTCATTGTGATGTTCCACAGAGACGTTATTTTGGGTTGTAAATTCAGTGTATGAGAAACACCAGAAATCTCCCAGGAATAGCAAATGCCATTTTTTTTAGCTTGATTGAGGGGAGAGACATATCTGGCAGATATTTGTTACTCAACAGATTTAAAAATAACTTCCTTTCAGAAATGTAGACTCAGTTGCCAAAGGCAAAAAAACAAACAAACACCATTGTAGAGACTAAAAATGTTGAGACGTAGAGATATTTTTCACAGCATTATCAGCAATCCAGTTTCGTTTCTCTACATTTAGCTATCTGTCTGATTGGGTTTTGGATACTATCAGGACTTTTTTTGAGCAGGAACGTAGTTCTGGCTGGCTAGGCATCAGGGGGTGTGACCTAATATGCAAATGAATTCCTATTGGGCTTTTTCTACCAAAAAGCTCTGTGTGAAACAATGGTGATGCCAGGGGTGTGGCCTAATATTCAAATAAGTTCCTGCTGGGCTTTTCCTACATAAAAAGCACTGTATACTATGCATTACAGACCTGTGTGTTACAGGGTGAGTACTGAGGTCTTCTGCACTCCAAAAGCTAGGTCAGATCTGTGGAGGTTAGGCTGAGAGACTGAGTGACTGGGATAAGGTCACTTTATGGCCATTATGTGGGGCCCCTAAAAGTCATGGAGGAGGCGTTGAATGGAAAAGGATTGTACTTTCACATAGGTTCTTTAATCAAAGCCACTCCATCCCCTGTGCAAAGCAAAGCCTGTCTTTTCCTTTCCAGAGCTAATCTAGAACTGCCAACCTCCAGATGGGACCTGGAGAAGTCCCAGTATTACAGCTGATCTCTAAGCTATTGAGATCCAGTTCCCTTGGATAAAACAGCTATTTTGGAGGATGGACTGTATGACATTGTACCTTGTTGAGGTCCCTCCCCTCTAAACGCAACTCTCCCCAGGCTCCGCCAGACATTTTCCAACCCAGAGCTGGCAACCATAATTTACAATGTGTGTGGGTTAACTGATGAAACTGTAGAGGGTAGGGTTGCTAACTCCAGGTTGGAAAATTTCTGAAGAACTGAAGGTAGATCCTGGGAAGAGCAGGGTTTGGGGAGGGGGGAATCTCAGTGGGCTATAATGCCATAGAGTTTACCCTCCAATGCAGCCATTTTCCCTAAGGAACAGATCTATATAGTCTGGCAATCAGTTGTAATTCCAGGAGATCTCCAGGCCCCACCTGTGTTTTGGCAACTGTAGGTAGAATCAATAAACCCCTGCCCCTTGCCATAGTGCATCCCTTCTTTGAACCAGGGCCTAGCCAGCAAATACTAGACTTCTAAAAATGTTGAGAAGTACAATCGTGGGTCTCCCCATATTGCATCTGTTTTGGCTCTGACTTCACTGAAGTTTACTTCCAGGGAAGTTTGTTATAAGATTCCAGCTTTAATCTTTCCTTCTCCACAAGTCTCTTGCTTAATTTGAACATCCTTGTTTAGACCCCAGCATAAAGTGTGCTTTGTAAATCATTGTCTCTGTCTAGAGCAGAGTGCAATAACTTGGTCTCTTGTTTTGCTGTGGCTTATTTAATGAGGCCAGTCAAACATTTGATGGCAATAGAGGAAATTGGCTCGCCATGGGATTTTTAGTGGGGCAGGGAGAAGGAGAAGGCTGGTGAAAATAGATTCCGTCTGACTCTTAAAACCATTGCGGAACCACAATTGACCTCCTGGTTAGCACTCATAATCTGAAGTAGATTAAGTCAAGACACAGAGTGCCTCTCAAGGGAAGCGTGATGGAACGTTCCTTCAGAAGAGACGCTTTATTTGACTCTCTCGGTTTCTGTGCCTGATGACAGCCAAGTTCCACATGTAAGAATGCTTCCCCCCTCCCCTGCTTCTGGGAAGTCATTTCCACTGGAGGGGCCACCTGAGCCCATGTGCTTAATGGATTCATCCTCTCTCATGAGGATGAATAGTCCTGGGATAACGGAGATAGTGAATGAGACACAAGGTGTCCATTATGTTTCTAGCCACTGCTTCTCGGCTTCCAAAAGCAGAGTTGAAATCTCCAGAATTTTATAATCTTTCCTTAGAAAAGAGTAAGACTCCAGTAGCAACATGAAGACCAACAAAATTTGTGGTAGGGTATGAACTTTTGTGAGTCACTGCTCCTTTCTTCAGATATCTGAAAAAGTGAGCAATGACTCACAGAAGCTCATACACTTCCACAAATTTTGTTAGTCTTTAAAATGATACCAGACTCTTACTCATCTTGATCTATAATCGTTTGTTTTACCTTCTTATTCTTGAGTCACATACCTGATTCAGGTATTATGATCCCTCTCTTCCACCATTAATACAGGTTCGGGGTGGGGGGAGACGAGCTGCCAAAACTGTACATGCACAGCACTCTGAACAAAACTGAGATATAACAGATGGATCCATGGAGAATATCTTGTGTATCAATTTGAAAAGGCCAGGAAAGTAGAAACTCTAAATACTGGGGGGAGGGTGAAATGGGTAAAGACAATTTGGGAGACACCCCCAAAGTGAGGATGCTGTTAGATTTATCATCTCTGTTGTTTTTTTATTTGGAAATGCCTGTTGCTGTTTTGCTTCTCCGTTGTGTCTGCTTGCAGGTCATTTTCTGTTTTCTTGCACCAATTTTTGCCTGTTATATTTATGCAACTTTTGAGGTGGTCCTGCCATTGCATTTAAATGACATCATCAGAATTGGATGCTATCAGGCTGCAACCCACTCATAATTGCATGCTATCAGATTGTGACCCACTCAGGTTGCAAACCCACTCAGGACCATGGGGTTTTCAGGCAAGAGATGAGCAGAGGTGGTTTGCCATTGCCTTCCTCTGCATAACAACCCCCTCTCTTCCTTGGTGGTATTAACCATGACTGATACTGCTTGGTTTCCCAGCTCTCTCAAGATCAAGCTATTTAGGACTATTCAGGCTGCTTTACATGACAGAGCATGGTTCAAAAGAAATTAACTTGGGAATGCCAGCAATGAAAATGGGCTCACACCATTTATATACATTTTTTTTTTAAGTGAGAAGGCATATGTTGACATCCCTAGTTCAGACTGGTCCATGAATGCCAGAATGTGCCATCAACTTTACTTTGCTGTTGTAGGATCCAAACCATCTCTGTTCCTGAGCAAGTGGGTCTTTGCAGCAGACGCATATTTTGGTGCTCTTGGCTTTTCACGCTACTTTATGTTGACGAGAGAAGCAGGAGACTTGTCGTGTTGCATTTGCACCTGTGTGAGCACTCTCTCACTGTCTCTCTCTCTCTCTCTGGCCTTGTCCAAACAGCAGAGAGATCTGACGGCAGCTGAAATAACAGGGCAGTGCAAAGATGCCTGAGTTTTGACGTCTTTCTTTTATTTACAAAATCCTACCCCTCGTCCCAGCCTCTCTCTTTTAACTGGATTCAGACAAAAATTGTCTTCATTATCTTCAACTCTGCTTCTCATAACATTTTGATTTTTTTTTAAAGGAGGGGGCAGGAAGTGGTAGGAAAGAAACAGAAGCTTCCACAATGAATAGGTATGGGAGGGGTGGGAAAATGAGGAAGTTCCTGATCTGGATGTCCTAGAATGACCCACCCTGCAGGGACTAAAAAATACGTGTTTTGGTACAGCTTCAAAGGGCATGTGGGATCATGAAGGATTCATGCTGTAAATGCACATTGGCTAAGCTTCTTTTCCAACAAAGAGCTAGTTATGCCAACTCGTGTCTGGGTTGTATCCCTTCTGTCTGCAGGTGGGGGCTTGCATCATTGATCATTATATGATCTACAAAGTTAACCTGAAACATGCTAAGACCATCCAGCCAAGTGGCAATTGGAGGGGAAATCTGAAAGGCTGGCTAGCGATCCTTGATTTGAGAATTGGGAGGTATTTCAAGTGTGACCTTATAATCATTTCTGAAACATCAAGCGGTGTGATCTTATGTAGTGATGAGGTCCTTCAAGAACCCCAAGACCCAGGCCTTTACCATTTGGCATTCAGCACAACCCCAGTTGACAGAAGGAAATTTTAATCTGTGGTTCAAAGTTTTATCTGGTTTATGACCCTGGTTAGCTAATTAAAGCTTATGGGACCCAGCAAGAGCAGAGTTAAACACCAGCAAAGAAACATCCTAAGAAAGAAACTCCACCCTTTGGATGTCCTGCTCTCATTTCACATTGGGCCCAATGCCTTGAGTCAGAGCTAAGCAGCAAACAAGGGCCTTTCCCAGCACCCCATTGTTAGGGTGATTAAAAACCCATGCTAATTTCTCAAAAAAGGTAATTAAAAGGCAAGGGGTATAAATGTTAGCATTAGCTGCTCCCTTGCATGCTTAACTTTCTAAACAGGCTCTCTGCTATATCTTAAAGAAGCAGGGAAATGTTGGGCTGGGCCAAAAAGAGCAAAAACGTTTGGTTATGGATATTAATCATGCTTTTCATTCTGCAGGAAAGAGTAATGGATAGAGACAAGAAAGTACATGGCCTATGTTAGTGTCAAAATGCATCCAGGCAACTTTGTGTGAGCTGGGACTCCTCTGCATAGGGGCAAGGGTACAACTCTTGTTTTGTGGTGGTGGTGGTGATGATGATGATGACAACAACAGCAGCAATGATGAGGAATGAATAAGGGAAACCCTTGGTTTTGTATACTTGTACCCTGCTTTTCTATCTACAGTTCTCCAAAGGAACTGATACCTATTAAAAACAAAAACACACTACAGAAATACCAATAAAACAGTCACATCAAATGGATCTGAAAAGCAGGAGATAACAAGAGTTCATAGCCCAGCAAGTTCATAATTGAAGACTTGGAGAAAAAACACCTTAAATGACCTGTGGCATGGCATCTGGGGCAGTGAGAAATACAATAAAATTGCAGCCATCAATGTTTCGAACCCCATCTTTTGGGTATACCTTTTGGTTGTGTGTGTATAGCAGGTGCATGTCAATGAGGCCCATTAATTGCTCCAGAAAGGTTAAGGTAGCTAGGTCATGTGGAATGATTAGATGATGGAAGTCTATTGAAGAAGTTATGCGAGGAATTCCAGCTGGAATGAGACCAGAAAAGAGGCTCAGGAAAAAGACGGATCAATGGTGCAGAGAAGAATTTGGAAGGACCAGGAGCAGGAGAGAAGCCTGGTGGGAAGCAGTGGTGGAGAATGGCTTCAAAGTAAATGTCTTCTGCTTTGTGAGAGGAGTTGCTACAACATGTTGGCATTTGTGTTCATTATGGTGACTTGAAGTTCACAGTAGACAACTGTATGGAGTTCCTGGTTGCAAGAGAAAGATGATATTCTCTTGACTGCCTCCCACGATACATCCAATATACAAACCATCCGTCTTTGATTTCTTCTTTGTTGGGGTGGGGGTGGGTGGGTCATTACTAGAAAGATCAGTAGGGCATGATCATGCAACCAGTAGAGCCTAGAACGATCAGATTAATATCTGTTAGATTTTTGCTCCTGCCATTTATACAAGTAGCTCAAGGTGGCATACCCTCTTAACATTTTATACTCACTATAACCTACTGAGGTAACTTGGAAAGAGAGAGTGACTGGCTCAGTATCACCTAGTAAGATTTATGACTGAGTAAGGATTTGAACCTGAGTCATTAGCCTAGTCTCACAACTGAAGTGCCACTGCGTCACACAGGCTTTCAGAAATGCTGTAAGCCCTTGTCCACTGTTTATTGGGACAGACGTACAATGTCTCAAAACAAGGTTTTTGATTCCACTCACATGGTGATCCAGGACTTAAAGTATTGAACCTCTAATACAGGACTTTCCATTGCCAAGGAAGGTTGCAGCCTATGGTGGTGATACTTGGAGGTGGTCTTTAGCTCAGCAGCGGAACCCGTGCTTTGAATCATGAGGCTGTAGGTGCTATCTTTATCATCTCCAGTTTAAAAATAGTCTCAAGTGGTAGGTTATGGAAAAGAACTTCCTCTCTCTGAGATGCTGTGGGTCACTGTGAGTCAAAGTAGACAGTACTGAGCTAAGTGGGCCAGTGGTGTACATTAAGGCTCAGTGGTACAACACTAAGGCTGCAGGGACAGTCATTGTCAGTTGAATGTATGAAGAAGACTTGTACTGAATCAGACCATTGGTTCATCAAGGTCAATATTGCCTACCCAGACTGGCAGCAGTTCTCCAGGGATTCAGGTGGAGGTCTTTCACATCATCTACATCTGACCCTTTTAACTGGAGATGGAGAGATTGAACCTAGGACCTTCTGCGTGCCAAGCAGATTCCCCCCACTACTGAGCCACAGCCCCTCCCTTGAAGGATTGCAGATGGCATGCATGGAGAAAGACTGGATAGTCTTTGGTCTGATTTCAGTTTCACATGGTCATTTGAATTGAATCAAAACACATACATATACAAAGCCCCAGGTTCTATTCCTGACTGGGAAATAAATATTTTGGAAAGCCACTGCCAGATGTAGTAAACAGCACTGGACCAATGGTCTGATATTAGTATGGCTCATGCCATCCATTTTGCATGGTTGTGCTGAATCCATCCCTGGTCCGTGGAAAGGATTTTTATTGGATCCACTGAATAGAGTCCACAGGCTTTGTGCTGCATTTCATTCATTTCTTTCCCAAGCACACATCAGACTGTAATTGATATAATTTTAAAAGCAACTTCAGGTCTCTTGCACAAACAATAACATTAGTAAGGAGCTATTACTTTCAACAAATACAAAAACATTTCAGCTGCTAGACAGAAATCCCTCTATTACATAGGTTACAACGATACATGCTCTCTGTCCCAGTTCCTCTTCCTCCTTTTTTAATTTGGTCTGAAAGACAATTTACATTTTATTACACTCAACTGCATATCAAATGATTCCTTCTTCTGCAGAAAGAGATGAGATATTTTGGCTTCCTATAAAAATTGAAACACTCACCAGCTGGGAAGCTGTCACTGAAAGTGAGCTATCAACATCTCCATTCCTGTAGATTAGCCTGATCTGTAGTCCTCCTAGCTAAGCCTTGGCTAGTATATGGACAGGCAACCACCAAGGAATACTGCATTGCTGTACAGATGCAGGCAGCAGGAAACCACCTTCTGAGCATCTCTCACCTTGAAAATCTTAAAGGGTCACCCAAAGTCAACCGTGACTTGATGGCAAAAAGAAACAGTGCAATTCCAATAACACTTTCCTAGGAGTAAACCCCATTGAATAAAATTGGGAGATACTTTGAATAGACCTGCTTAGGATTGCTTCCTTATAGTGTAGTCTCGCTCAGAGTTGCATCTTTTTAAGTCCATTGACTTCAATGTAACTCTGTTGAGGATTGTACTATAAATAAGCCTTATCAAACATAGTGGGACTTACTTCTGAGGAGACATACCTAGGATTGTGCTACATATCTTTTGAAGAAAAAATGATGTAATCCTTGTCACATACCAAGGAACTAATGCGAAGTGAAGTGATGGTATTGCTTTACTCTGCTCTGGTAAGACCTCACTTGGAGTATTGTGTTCACTTTTGGACCATACATTTTAAGAAGGATATAGACAAGCTGGAATGGGTCCAGAGGAGGGCAACAAAGATGGTGAGGAGTCTGAAGACCAAGTCCTATGAAGAAAGGTTGAAGGAGCTGAGCATGTTTTGACTGGAGAGGAGGTGGCTGAGAAGTGATATGATCTCCATCTTCAACTACTTGAAGGGCTGTCATCTAGAGGATGGTGTGGAATTGTTTTCTGTGGCCCCAGAAGGTAGGACCAGAACCAATGGGTTGAAATTAAATCAAAAGAGTTTCCGGCTCAACATTAGGAAGAACTTCCTGACCGTTAGAGTGGTTCCTCAGTGGAACAGGCTTCTTCAGGAGGAGGTGGGCTCTCCTGTGGAGGTTTTTAAACAGAGGCTAGATGGCCATCTGACAGCAATGAAGATCCTGTGAATTTAGGGGGAGGTGTTTGTGAGTCTCCTGCAGGGAGTTGGACTAGATGACCTTGGAGGTCCCTTTCAACTCTATGATTTCAACTCTATGTTCAGCTTTCATTATATACCTTAATTAAAAAAAAACAAAGGAAACAAATGTAAGGAGGTATGAAATAATTTCTTAGATTTTAAGACAACTAGCATTTATTTAACATATGTATGTAAAATGTTATGTAAAAATGTCCTCTATGTTTATATTGGTTTACATTGGAAACTTCCATGCCAACTTTCAGGGCCTGGAGGTATCCCAGAATTACAACTGATCTCCAGACCACAGAGGTCAGTTCTCCTGGTGAAAATGGCTGCTTTGCTGGGTGGACTCTATGACATTGTACCCTGCTGAGGTCCTTCCCTCCCCAGGCTCCACACTTAAAATCTCCAGGAATTTCTCAACCTGGAGTTGGTGGCTCTATCTACCAGTGAGTCATGACTCTCTAGCAGCCCAACAGCCATGTATTGTTGCCTGCTAGGCTGCTAGTGAAATCATTCTTTGATGCTTGCCTGTAGGGAGAGGAAAATTTACGATAGAGTCTGTGCCATGCAGGTTGCCATGCGGTACTAAGGTACAGTTATTTGTGTTTTTATTAAGTGTGAAGGGAAGATTATTGGGAACCACTCCGTGTCATTCCTTTTTGCCTTTTTTGTACTCGTGTAGAACTGCAGTTGCAACCAGAGACAGTTGCAGCTGTAGACAGTAGAATTACAGTTGTGGCTAGGGACCTGCTAGGGACTGTCTCTCCCAAATGTGCCCCGTAGAGCCTCGCGTTCAATGGACCAACACTTTCTGGTTGTCCCTGGCCTGAAGGATGTCCGACCAGCTTCAGCTAGGGCCAGGGTCTTTTTAGCCCTGGCCCCAGCCTGGTTTAGCAAACTATCAATTAACATCAGAGCCCTGCAGGATCTACTACAATTCTGCAAGGCCTGTAAGACAGAGCTGTTCTGCTGGACTTGCTTCCATCTCTCAACCTCCCTGACTTGTGCTCTGGCCTGTGGTACACAACCAATGTCATCAGCACCACTCAGAAAGGGTACACCATGCCATCACTACCAAGGCAATGTCTTATGCTGGTTTTTACTACCACCTTAACTTTTAATCTTCCTAATAGATGTGATAATTGTGATATTGTTTTACTGTCATTATCTATGTGACCTGTAACCCACCCTGAGCCCACTTGCAGGGAGGGCAGGATATAAATTGAATAAAACAAGGAAACATTAGCACTGATTTTTGGGAAGCACCAGCTTCTCTTTTCCTGCTTCTTGGCTTTGATGTTGTTGTCCGGCTAATGTATTTCTTTTTCTTGCATTGCAGTGAGATCAGAGCCGGCAGCTTATACACTTACTGGGTTGCTGTTGTTTCTGGAGGGGAAGAGAGTGAAGCATCCCCTCCACTTGCTTATGTCCATGGAAGTAGCTACTGTGGTGATGGGATTATCCAAAAGTAAGTACACAGGTTTATAGCTTGACCTTGGAGCGCATCTTGGCATTTTTTCTTTCCTTTGGAAATAGTCTGATTTTCTGAATATAGTCTGCAACCAATTTCTAATTTTCTCCCTCTTCTGGTTTTCTGGCTTTTCTCTGTTCTTGACCCACTATTATTTGCCCTAATCCTAGTTTGGGACACAAATCATGGTTTGACTTTCTATATGTATATACAAACCATGGTTTAGAGCTCTATAGTGGCTTTTCTTTCCATCTGTTTAGCACTTCCATCTCTCAGAATGGCAGTCACCAAAACCGGAAGATCAATGGTTCTTGACCCACTATTATTTGCCCTAATCCTAGTTTGGGACACAAATCATGGTTTGACTTTCTATATGTATATACAAACCATGGTTTAGAGCTCTATAGCGGCTTTTCTTTCCATCTGCTTAGCGCTTCCATCTCTCAGAATGGCAGTCACCAAAACCAGAGGATCAACAGTGGTGTATGGCTTATCAATTCAAACAAGAGCAATTGTTATTTATCTTCATTTTTTCTTTCTTTCTGAGGATTCAGTTCTCTGTGTTTTGCTCTTGGTTTCATAGATCTGTTTTGTTCAGGTCTTTTTTTTCCTGGGGGAACACAGTGGAATGGAGTTCCAGAACATCTTCATGGAAACAACATTCTAAAAATATGTTTAAAAGTTCATGAGAGGCACCTGTGTGTTTCTCCTTCATTTCCCTCCTGGGAGGAGTGAAGGGCTATGTTTTTTAATGACCCTGCATAGAGAGAAAAGGGCGCCACACTCCCTGCCTAGCTTTACATGCAAGCTGAAAGAATAACAAAATTATGAGGTGATATCATTCAGCAGTAGAACCCTTGGTTCCAACCCCTGGCTTAGGTGCCATTAAAACTGAGTGTTTAATATCATGTTGGATATACTTACTATCAAATACCTGGACCTCAAAAATTAAAACTTATGGAGACTATCAGGACAGGCAGTGATGGGCAGGCTAGGTAGCCTGGAAGTTAGGACACGCTTATGAGCAACCTGAATAGCTCCAACTAGCCAGAGTTTGGAAGCTAAGCAGGGTTGGCAGTGTTTAATACTTGGATGAGAGACCCCAAGGAAGACCAGGGTTGCTGTGCAGAGGGAGGCAAGGGTAAACTCACCTCTGCCTTGAAAACTCTGTGAGGGGTTGCCATGTTGGTTGCAACTTGGCAACCTTGAATTATGACAAGCTCTTGCACAAGCTGCTACCTACAAGCTTTACTTTAAGGTTAGCCAGGGAGACCTAGCTCCATGTGCCAACTTACTCAGAGGCAAAATTGAGATTCCAAGAAGCAGACCCCTTAGCGTCTGCCTCAGCACTTGGTGACATTGTTCCAGCAACAATTTGCTATCCGTGTAAGTCTGGCAGTATTCAAAGGCGCTTTATCCCTAGTAATTGTGTTTAGGATTGCAGTGTTTTAATTCCCATGGCCTTTAATGGGGGAAAATTAAACTTCCCTTATGGCTTAAAAGTATTTAACTTTGGGGAGTGAGGGGTTAGGGATCCATGGCACAAGCAGAAATGAAGATAACATTGTGCTTTGCCACTGGTGTTTCCCTTGTCAGAAGCTGATATCAAGAAAGGGTCTTGCAATTTCAGTGACTCATAAGAAGGTGGCATTTAATTAAAGCTCATGGAATCGCTGCTGTCCTCTTCCCTGCGCTCCCCCCACCTAAAAAAAAAAAATCATTTCTGGGTGTTAATTGCTGACAAGGAAAAGAAAGAAAATGTTTCCAGTGTCTTGGTGCTGCCGTTAAGTGAGAAGTCCAAGGAGGCCTTTCTGCTGGGGCGGATTGTATTCCAGCTGCCACACAGGAGGTCAGGTTTCCAGGGCAACCTCAAAGTGAGGTTTGCGCTGCAGCCCCAAAGGAGTCTGAGTACACTGGGGGAGGGAGGCAGGTTTGGACTCTGAAGCTGACAACTAAATGTTGTGGTCTCTCCATCCACTTTTCCTTCCTCTATCATCTGATCACTGTGTTAAAAATGCTGACTTCTCCCCCCCCCCCCTTAATTTCTTTAATGAATCAGTAACACTATATTAAGGTGTTTTTTTTTAAAAAAATTACTTGTTCCATAATTAATGTACATCTTGTATGGTACCTATCTGCTCTGCTCAGAGGTAGAAGGTTCTTCCCTCTGAGCTACAAAGATATTTTAATAAATAAGGTGAGGGGGTGGGGTAAAACTCCGGTAGGTAGGTAGGTAGATAGATAGTTTACCTACTCAGGTAGGAAGGTAGATAGATAGAGCCAGTTTGGTGTAGTGGTTAAGTGTGCGGACTCTTATCTGGGAGAACCGGGTTTGATTCCCCACTCCTCCACTTGCACCTGCTGGAATGGCCTTGGGTCAGCCATAGCTCTGGCAGAGGTTGTCCTTGAAAGGGCAGCTGCTGTGAGAGCCCTCTCCAGCCCCACCCACCTCACAGGGTGTCTGTTGTGGGGGAGGAAGGTAAAGGAGATTGTGAGCCACTCTGAGACTCTTTGGAGTGGAGGGCGGGATATAAATCCAATATATTATTATTATTATTATTATTATTATTATTATTATTATTATTATTATTATTATTATTATTATTATTTGGCTGGGAAAGGACAAGAAAAAGGCAGCATAGTATATAGTGATTACTAGGAAGACCCAGGTTTGAATCCCACGCTTCCATGGAAGCTTTCTACGTGATCTTAGCCAGTCACCTACTCTCAGTCTAACTAACCTTATGGTGTTGTTCTAAGGATAAAATAGAAAAGGGAGTAATGTAAGTCATTTTGAGGGTAACAGTTTGAGCTCTCAGAACTGTCAACTAGTCCACACATAGTAGTTTCTTTTAAAACTCCTGTGTAAAACTCCTTCTTTTAACTCCTGTTTAAAACTCCTGAAGATTGGAAGCAATAAAGTGGCACTAACAACACTTTATGTTCAGTGCTTCATTATTTTCCTTTTTTAAAATGTTGTATTTGATGACTATTCCATCTCTTCAAAGCCTTCCGGTTGTAACTATACATGATTGAGATTATAAGAAAATACCATGCAACATAATTTCCAGTGATGTGTAGAAGTATTACCATTAGCACCCCTGTTCCATGAGTCATCATCAACTTTCTCCGCATGACATCACTAGCCTTATCCTCTTGAGTCTCAGGGTTTTACTCTTTAATTTTTTAATGCAGCAACAGAACAAGTAAAATAAATTGTAACGCTGTACTCTCAATCTAGCCTGCCTCACAGGATTGATGTGAGGATGAAACTGAAAAGGGAAGAACTCACCGTTTCCCTGTTTTCCTTGGGAGGAAGGATGGAACAAAAATCAACTAAATATCTATTTCATTAAAAATATTAGTATCGATATATCTAATTTTCAATGTGGCCAAATCTGTGGAAATTTTAATCCAGAGAATGGAGCTGTGAACAGACAAAATAAATTTTTTTATACACCTGGAAAAGCCTTAGGGAAAGAAAGAAAGACCGCCTTGAAATCTAAGAAAAATGGGTGGGTTTTTTTTTTTTAAAAAAAAACCCCAAATAATAGAAGCCCTCTCAGAGGCAACCTCAACAATATTGCCATTGGGTGGCCTACAGCCTAACCTACCTCAAAGAGTAGGGGTATCTTGGGTATCTGTTGTGTAGAAAGACATTATATAAATGAAGTAAGTAATAAATATAGCTGAAGATGCGGGATAGAAAATGGTAGGGTGGTTGGTGGGTGGGAAGGAGAGAAAGAAGCAGGGAAAGTTGAAGACATGATGGTATGCAAGGAGGGAATCAGGAAATAGTGTGGTAAAAGTGAGGCACCCACTGCAAGTCTTTGCAGGTTTGTCAGTGTGGAACTGGGCCCAGCCCAACCAGCACCACATAACTCAGCCAGACTTTTTTCTGGGGAGAAGTTGTCAGGGCTAGGAACGCAGAAATAGCTGAAGACGGGGGGCAGTAAAGTTTGGTGGCTGGTGGGTGGGAGGGAGAGAAGAAAGCAGTGAAAAGGGAGAGGCTATGAGGGGCTTTCAGGGAACAGAAAGAGAAAATATTGGGAAAGAGGAAAATAAGATGACCCCACAAATCTTTGAGGATGCCCTGCATATTTATATGATGTTTTTCGGTGTTCAAAGTACATCATGCACACTGTCTTGTTGTCCTAAGCCTAAAGTCACCCAGTGAGGTTGTGGTGAAAGGAAGATTAAAACCAATAACTACTCAGATAAATTCATTCTTTGCCATCCTTCTATAAATTTAGCTTAGTGACCTGCATAGGATTTCCTGGTGGTCCCCCATCCAAGTCCTGACCACATCTGGACTTGTTTAGCTTTGGCAAGGTGGTTGCATTATGTGCCCTGGGCTCCAGGGGAAATAAAAGTCAATCTTTTTCCTTTATAGTATTCTTTCCATATATTTACATCTGATTGTGCTTTTCTATCATGTTCAGAGACCTTGGCGAAGAGTGTGATGACATGAACAAGATCAGTGGAGATGGCTGCTCTCTCTTTTGCCGGCAAGAGTTATCTTTCAATTGCGTTGGTGAGTGTCTCTGGGGTGACTGAGCTCCTATTTTGAGTTCCTATTTTGCTCAGCAAGAAATGCTGATGACAAAAACACTGCTATGACCAAAGAATGAAAGGAAGAAGTTATCACTGTGGTACGCCTGTATGTGTCACCAGTGGCTGAAGTCTAAAATAAAAGGTGCTGGGTGCTCCTACATATAGTTACATATAGTATTAAACCACACTGTTGGCTTATGTGTTTACATTCCTGTGCCAAAGAACCGATGCTTTGATCACATCTGATTGATCATTATAGGGAAGAATACTGGTCGTTATTTGAGCCAAGTTATCCCATTTGGGAAAAAAGAGTTCTGAGATTGAGCTAAGCAGGGGTCATTTTGTAGAAAAATAGGTGGTGGAGCTCATCCAGGGATTGTTATGCAGCTGCACCTACTATTCAATGGACAAGGTGGGGAGGAAGTGGAACTCTCAGAAAGGTTCAGGAGCTGTGCTCCCACTGAATCTGAGGCCTGGAGCTAAGAATGTCAATGAGTTGCAAAGAAAGTGGAGAAAGACAAAATAATTCCCCCCTCCCTCTTCCATAATATAAGAACTTGAGGTCTATAACAATGAAGTTTAAGGGCCAGTAGATTTGGGACAGATGAAGTATCACTTAACTGTATAACTGGTTTATGAAACTCACTGCTGCAAGGTGTGGTGATAGATTCTGCCTTGTATGCTTTTAGAAGAGCCTTTTAAAACATCTTTAGAAGATAGGTCTGTTAGTGGATATTAGCCATGTGAAATCAGAACTCCATGTTCAGAGACAATATACCTCTCAATAGCAGTTGCTGGGAGAGGTGGGACTGGGGGATGCTTTGTCCTCACCTGGTTGATTGCTATAGGAAAGAATACAGGTCAGGACGAACTTCTGGTCTGATTCAGTAGGGTTGTTCTTACAGGCAGATATCCAGCCCAAGATCTGCTTAAGATTAAGCAAGGTAACCACATCCTGTGACCTTTGACCATGCTCTGATCTTTTGGACAAAATGGCTGCTTTGGAGGGTGGACTCTGTGGCTTTCTAACCATCTTTCCCCTCTCCAGGCTCTCTACCCTCAAATCTCCAGGAATTTCCCAAGCCAGTGCTTGCAACCCTAATAAGTGGATAGATATGCAGAACATAGAGCAATACTGTTGGTTTATGCATTTACTGTCCTGTGCCGAAGAGCCAGGGCACATTTTCTTATGATATGAGTTCTAGATATCTCGGAGAGGGTGCTGAACCCTGAAGAATGACAACTCTAGCATCTCACTGGAGCAAAAGGTTTTACAAAACCAGACCTTGAATTCAGTAGCAGCTCAGCTCCTGAACCATTCTGAGGGTTCCCCCTCCCCGCCTACCTACCTTGCCTATTGAATAGTAGGTGCAGCTGCATAACAGTCCCTGGAAGAGCTCCACCACCTATTTTTCAACAAAATGCCCCCTGAACAAAACCATTCCTAAAGTCAAAAATTAGAACAAAACGGGGACAGTGATTCATCAGGGAAAGGGCTCCCAAAGTAAGTGCTGTCTGTGGTAAGCAGATGTGTACACCTAAACCCTGTTACTTCCTTGTAAGAACTGTGGCGGTAGAAAACCATATCATTGCAGCCATAAGCTGTCTCCTCAGATTCAGCCCTCCTGTATCCCTTCCAGTGGTTTGTTCAATGGCATGGAGAAACCAGCGCTTTCTTTGTTGCATCCCGTTCAGGCCTTTGAGTTGAGCTAGCCTTTTGTGGATATAATCCAGAGCCTCTTTAAAGCCAAGGGGAGGGGAGAGGGAGGGCTGCAACCTGAAAGGCCTGCTTGCAAGAGAGCTTTGGGAAGTGGACCCAGCCAAAAGAGTCGACACCTTCTTTGAGATGCTAATGAGAGCCCTTGGAGGGGGGATCAAAGCTACTTGAGCCCTCCTCCTTCAGAGGTGATAATCGCTTAACCAGATCCCTTTTTGCAAGCTCGGTTTGCCTTGATTAGCAAGGGATTGTAAACACAATGGCTGGAAGATGTTGAAGCCATCAAGGGGGCCTGTAGGTTTTTTCGACCAAAGCCTTCCCAGTTGATTACATTTGTGCCCATCATTTGTAAGAATATCTGGGGGTCCCTGGAGAGAAGAAACCCATGCTGGCAGCACAGCTGTCCTTGATGGCCCCACATAAATGAGCAAACCCCATAGTTTTTTACGCTGCCTGTTATTCAGTGCTAGGGTTGCCAATCCCCAGGTGGGGGCAGGGGATCCCCTGGTTTGGAGACCCTCCCCCCGCTTCAGGGTCATCAGAAAGCGGGGGGGAGGGGAGGGAAATGTCTGCTGGGAACTCTATTATTCCCTATAGAGATTTATTCCTATAGAAAATAATGGAGAATTGATCTGCGTGTATCTGGGGCTCGGGGGGGGGCTGTTTTTTAAGGTAGAGGCACCAAATTTTCAGCACAGCATCTAGTGCCTCTCCCCAAAATATCCCCCAAGTTTCAAAACGATTGGATCAGGGGGTCCAATTCTATGAGCCCCAAAAAAGGTGCCCCTATCCTTCATTATTTCCTATGGAAGGAAGGCATTGAAAAGGTGTGCGGTTCCTTTAAATATGATGGCCAGAACTCCGTTTGGAGTTCAATTATGCTTGTCACAGCCTTGATCTTGGCTCCACCCCTAATGTCTTCTGGCTCCACCCCCAAAGTCCCCAGATATTTCTTAAATTGGACTTGGCAACCCTATTCAGTGCTGTTTGGAAGCAAGCCCACATCCAGGGACTTTGATTGTCACAGAATTACTGTCTTTCTCCCACTCATGATGTACCTGTGCAATAGGGAGACCTTTCACAGGGGCCCATTGTGATTGTAAGTTCCTGCTGCCAAAAACAAAACAACCCCTCCTCCCCAATATCTTGTATTTGCCAAAGGGAGCAGTGGTTCAGAAAAAAATGTGCCACAATATATTTGTAAATCTTTAAGATAACCAAGACTGCGGAGCTACCACAGCCACTCCCCCTAAAAAAAAGTCTACCTTAGCACTTCCACACAACTTCTAGACCAGGTCAAACTTGCTTAACATAAGAGCCACACAGAGTAAACATCAGATATTTGAGAGCCACAAGACAGAAACACCAAAGGTGGGAGGGAGGGATGGAGAGATGGGGGTGGGGGGGGGGAAGAAACTTTCTCCATGCCGCTGGCTGGCTTGACTTTGTTCCACAGAAACTTTAATCCATCCAGGGGTTCTGCGCTCCAAGGTTCGTCTGCTTCTGGCTCCTGCTTGGCTGCTGCTAGGGGAGGTAGCCCTCCCCTGCCGTTGTATGGTGGAGACGGTTGTGCTGCACCTTCAGGAACTTGGAGATGATTTAAAGAAACAAATGCCTTCTCCAAGCTGGCCAAGAAGGTGGCAGGGGCTTCAAGAGCCACATATAGCCACATGTGTGAAAGACCCACATGTAGCTTCTGAGCTGCAGTTTGGCCACCCAGCCCAAATGTTAAATTAAACCAGTCTCCAGGCCTTGGTTGTTTGACTGTGGATAATGTTTGGAGCATATCCGTAGTGCTTTAATTTTTCAAAGCCTCTTTGCATCCATTGGTGGTAGGGTTGCCAGGTTCCTCCTGGCCACTGGAGGGTGGGGGGTAAGATTCTCAGATTTACATTGTGAAACTCCTGGATATTTGGGAATGGAGCCTAGAGAGAACAGGGACCTCAGTTGGGTACAATGCCACTCTCCAAAGCATCCATTTTCTCCAGGGGAACTGATCTCTTTAATCTGGATATGAGCTATAATTTTAGGGGATCCCCAGGTCCTTCCTGAAGGCTGGCATCGCTAATTGATGGTGGAAAGTGCCATCAAGTTGCAGTGACTCCATAGGGTTTTCATAAAACAGGTCTGTAAGGTAGGCCAATAATGTTGCCATGTTGCAGATAGAGCAACCGAAGCTGACAGGATATTATATGTTCTGAAGCAAGAGTTATATGTAAACATTAAAAAAAAACCCTACTTGATCAGACTAAAGGTCCATATAGACCAGTGCACTGCCTCTAACAGTGGGCAGCCAGATGTTTCTGGGAAGTTCACAAGCAAAAAAGAAAAGCAGATCATGGCCTCTCCCTTATGTTTGTCCGTATGATATGGTGCACAAGATCTATCCTCTCAATATATAGGCTCTACTTTACTGACTATGACTCCCCACAGAGGCCATGTCTGTATCCATAGTACACATAATACTTGTTATTAGAACAAAATTTTAAAAAAGAGGTACAAAATTTTGGGAACATGCCAGTTTACCATGCAGGGTCAGTCCTCGGTCAGTCTAGCCTAGTTCTCTGTCTCTGTTAGAATATGTCCTTCCCTTTTTTCATCTTCTTAGCCTTTTCTTTTTCAGAGGTAGACTGCCCCTGAACCTGAAGTTTCCACTTTTAGCTCTCATGATTCATCTCTCATAAGCAACAGTCTTCAATCAATTTTTCAAAGCAATTTTTTGTGAGTGGCCATTGTAATATTTTGTGGCAAGCATTTAAATAAGGTATGATCCATGACCCTGAGAGAAGATTCACAGATAGGGTCACCAGTTTCCCCCTGGCCACGGGCAGAAGAAGTGGGGGTGTAGGGTTGGGAGATCCAGATCTGGGGATGGAGCCTAGGGAAGACAAGGATTTCAGTGGAGTATAGTGCTGCAGAGACCACTCTGCAGTTTCTCCAGGGGAACTGATCTCTGTAGTCTGGAGGTGAACTGTACTTCTGGGGGATCCCCAGGCCCCATGTGGAGGTTGGCATCCGTACAAGAAACACCTGCTGGAAGGCTTCAATGAAATGAAAAAAGGCAGAATTTGCATTTGCAGCTGGAAAGCAAGCCCCGGTCCTTGTTCTGGCATTCAGTCTGCTTTGTTTGCTAGCTAGCTGCGCCTCTTTTTCTTTTGTGTTGTATTTTGTTGCTGTTGCTGCTGTGTTGTATCAGCATGTCTATACTTCGCCTCCTCCACTGCATGCAGCTCTCCTTGCACTAGTTGGCCTGTAACTCAATTAGTCTCCTGTTTTGTTTTCTCCTGGCTTCCTCCCCAGCGAGCCCCCTCCCCTTCTAATCAGATAAGGCTTGGATCAATCCGCTTAGGCCAGGGGAGGCAAAGGGGCGGTGGGGGGGGAAAGAAGAGAGCAAAACTGTGTGGTCTTCTCTGTCAGGCTGCCCCGGCCTCTCCTCCAAAGCAAAGCTGAGAAAAAAAGATAAGATTAATGGTGTTTTGTTCCAATGTGACGCTCTTACCAAACGTAAGGTCTGCAGTGGGGGGGTAAATAAATTAATTTGCTTCGGCATCTGGCAGTGGTCAACTCCCCAGCCTGACATAGCCCCTTTGCCTGAGATATCCTGCACTGTACAGCATTCTTCTATTAGGATCCAGTAGTGGAAGCATAAGCTTGCATCACAGAAACTGGTGAGTGGTGTTAGTTTCGTTTGGGGAGGGAGTGTTTGTAAACAAGTTGTTTTTTTTTCCAGTTGTTGTTAACTATGTTGGAATGTACCACAGTCCCAAACATTTGTACAGCAGACTCTCTCCCACCCCAAAAGAAGGAAGTAGCACAAATATTCCATGTGCTCCAAGTGTCCCATTTTATCTGGCTTTATGGTCCCACTAATTTCCTTTAAGAACATAAGAACATTAGAGAAGCCATGTTGGATCAGGCCAATGGCCCATCTAATCCAACATTCTGTGTCACACAGTGCCAAAAAACCCAGGTGCCATCAGGAGGTCCATCAGAGGGGCCAGGACACTAGACGCCCTTTAATTTTCTTAAATACTGAGAGGTGCCTTTTCTCTAGTCTGGAGGATAATTCTTACCAAGAAGGAGAGGAGGATGAATCTTGCAAATGCAGACACATGAACACTAAAGACACCATGTTGCACCACCTGCGATTATCAACACTCCAGCTGCTGAGGTGTAAGAACATAAGAGAAGCCATGTTGGATCAGGCCAATGACCCATCCAGTCCAACACTCTGTGTCACATAAGAACATAAGAGAAGCCATGTTGGATCAGGCCAATGACCCATCCAGTCCAACACTCTGTGTCACATAAGAACATAAGAGAAGCCATGTTGGATCAGGCCAATGACCCATCCAGTCCAACACTCTGTGTCACATAAGAACATAAGAGAAGCCATGTTAGATCAGGCCAATGACCCGTCCAGTCCAACACTCTGTGTCACATAAGAACATAAGAGAAGCCATGTTGGATCAGGCCAATGACCCATCCAGTCCAACACTCTGTGTCACACAGTGGCCAATACACACACACACACACACACACACTGTGGCTAATAGCCACTGATGGACCTCTGCTCCATATTTTTATCCAATCCCCTCTTGAAGCTGGCTATGCGTGTACTTTGAATGGTTAATAGAATGGCAGGAAAATGATTTTTTTCTAATATAAAGGTAAAGGTAGTCCCCCATGCAAGCACCAGTCGTTTCTGACTCTGGGTTGATGTTGCATCATGACATTTTCATGGCAGACTTTTTTATGGGGTGGTTTGCCATTGCCTTCCCCAGTCATCTACACTCCCCTCCCCCCCCACCAGCAAGCTGGGTACTCATTTTACTTACCTCAGAAGGATGGACGGCTGGGTCAACTTTGAGCTGGCTACCTGAACCCAGCTTCTGCCGGGATCGAACTTAGGTCGTGAACAGAGCTTGGACCGCAGTACTGCAGTTTACCACTCTGCACCATGGGGCTTCTAATATATCTTTATCCAAAAAACCAAAGATAACCTTTTCTTTTGAAATCCAGTGACTGAATAAATGAAAATGGCAGGCAATCTAGAACCTTTGGGCAGATGTAATGGGAGGGACACTTTGCATAAAGGATCCTTGGCTATAAGGATCCTGGTGTGGTTTTTTTTCAGGAGAAAAAAATTGGATCAGGACAACTTAAAAGTTAGTAAGCAATAGAGCCTGAAAGCAAGACCTGGATGCAAGCATGAGGCTTGGAGATCAGTGACTGAGCAACCAAGCATTTCTGTCTTTCACAAAGCAGGTGTGCAGGGGCCCAGATCTAGATCAGGACCATGGCATGGTGAGAGGTGGGTTTAAGACTGGCCAGGTTGCAACAGGGCAGCTGATCTCCCCACCCTCTCTCTCCATGACTGAACTGCGGTCCCCTGCACCAACCCCCTCCACCAATGCTGTTTGGGAATTCGCTCACATGACTCCTGGCTGATCTGTCCTCAAGAGAAGGGAGAGAGAGACCCTCTGGATTCTGATGCACACAGCCTCTTTACTTGGATCCATGGTGACTCCCTGCTTATTCCAGACAGATCAATCTGACTCACTGCCCAATTAGATTAGGCCAGGAAGAGTGATTGGCATTAAAGAACTGGCAGGTGTTTAACCCTTTCCCTGCTTCAAATAATTTGCACTGGTTCCTCTCCCTGGAAGGTCCAAGCTCATATTTCCATCATTCATTGGCAAAAAAAAAAAAATCTAAACTTTTATGTACAACACAACACACTCTTCTCTCTCTCTCTCTCTCTCACAAACACACACACTTTTTATCCTGCTCTACACACACTTTTTTATCCTGCTTTCTCCTCAACAAGCCTAGAACGTCTTATATAGTTTCCCATAATACTCCACATAATACCTTTTATTAGGACCAACCAAAATGACACAAAACACTCTATAAGGTTTGGAAGAAGAAGAAGATATTGGATTTATACCCCCCCCTACACTCCGAAGAGTCTCAGAGCGGCTCACAATCTCCTTTACCTTCCTCTTCCACAACAGACACCCTGTGAGGTGGGTGGGGCTGGAGAGGGCTCTCACAGCAGCTGCCCTTTCAAGGACAACCTCTGCCAGAGCTATAGCTGACCCAAGGCCATTCCAGCAGGTGCAAGTGGAGGAGTGGGGAATCAAACCCGGTTCTTACACTTAACCACTACAACAAACTGGCTCAGCAGAGCTCATCAGGCTGGATGTTACAAATGTTAAAAAAAAAAAACCCTGATGGGAGGGGGGGAATCAGAATTTTTTTAAAAAAATTGCTTTTCACACTCTCTACACCTGGTCTTGCTAGCATTAGTATTTCAAAACAGCAGAACATCCCACACTGAATTCTGAGTAGATATGCTTAGGATCAGGGGTTTTTTTCTGGAAAAAGAGGTGCCAGAACAAGGGTTGCCAATCCCCAGATGAGTAAGCACTGTGAACCCAATGCTGTGCGTAATACAGTTCAAATATTTATGTTCCAACATTTATTCATATACACAACCCTTATCAGTATTCTCATTTCATTATATTATATTTCAACATCGCTTATAGTCCATTTTACTCCACAAAATAAAAATAATCTGGTTCTAGATGCTTGAAATTAACGAAAGGTACCGAATCCTGCTGTCAAGTGAACTTCCAGCCACAGGTAGTACTATCTACATATTTAAATTCTTTCAGGCAGCAGTCCGCTGTTCAACCGGTGTGGCAACACGATTCCGGCTATTCTCGTTTTTCATTTATACTTTGACAGGCCACATTAATAAACTAGGAACCCGTGCTTAGGCAACTGTAGTCATTAGCGTAAGCTCATTAGTCACATCTTGCACGAGATTCGATACCTTTCGTTAATTTCAAGCATCCAGGACTGAAATACATTGAAATATAATATAATGAAATGAGAATACTGATAAGGGTTGCGTATATGAATAAATGTTGGAACATAAGTATTTAAACTCTATTACGCACAGCATTGGGTTCATAGCTCTTAATTATCTATTGCTGTGGTTTCCTGTTGTGTTTGACTAATCCCCAGATGAGGACAGGGGATCCTCCATTTTGGAGGCCCTCCTCCCGCTTCAGGGTCACGAGAAAGTGTGTGTGTGGGGGGGAAATAATATGCATGGAAATGTTTTTTTATATATTTTATTTTTAATATGATTTTTGTAAATTGCTAATGTTTTAAACTGTTGTTAGCTGCCCTGAGCCTGTCAGGGAAGGACGGGATATAAATCTGACAAATAAATAAATGTCTGCTGGGCACTCCATTATTCCCTATGCAGACTGATTCCTATAGGGTATAATGGAGAATTGATATGTGGGTATCTGGAGTGCTGGGGCGGGGCTGTACTTTAAGATAGAGGCACCAAATTTTCAGCATAGTATCCTTTGCCTTTCCTCAAAAGACCCTCCAAGTTTCAAAAAGATTGGACCAGGGGTCCAATTCTTTGAGCCCCAAAAGAAGGTGCCTCTATATCATTCATTATTATTTTGAATGGAGGGAAGGCATTTAAAAGATGTGCAGTCCCTTTAAATGTGATGACCAGAACTCCCTTTGGAGTTAAGTTATGCTTGCCACACCCTTGCTCCTGGCTCCACCCCCAAAGTCCCCAGATATTTTTTCCAGTTGGACTTGGCAACCCTAGCCAGAATTCTCAAGAGGGAAATGAAGGAGAAACACATGGGTGCCCCTCATGAACTTTTAAACTTTTTTTTTAAAATTTCGAGGAAAAAAGTCCTGCTTAGGATTGCTCTCCCAAACAGTTATGTGGACCATAATGGATCCTAATTAGAGTTAATTGACCACCATCTGAGTTGCCAGGTCTGTACTGGAAAATACCTGGAGACTTTGGGTTGTGGATCTGGGAGAAGGCGGGGTTTGGGGAGGGGAAGGGGCCTCAGCCGGGTACAGTGCCATAGAGTCCACCCTTCAAAGCAGCCATTTTCTCAAGGGGAGCTGATCTCCGCCAGCTGGAAGTCAGTTGTAAAAGCAGGAGATCTCCAGGCCCCATCAGAAGGCTGGCGACTCTAGCTACAAGTGTAGAAAACTGAAGCACTAGCAGCTAAAAACTTGACACCTGCACCTGCTGCAGAGGAAAGGGAGTCTGATTCTACTCTCTCACATGTGCCTCTATCAGAAGCAGGGGACCAGGGAGGGCCTTCTACTGGCCGCCACCACTCTGGTAGGGGTCTGTCTGGGAGGGCCTAGAGCACCCACCCAACCTTTCTTCCTTCTCAGCAAGCACCTTTTATCTCTGACTGAAGAGGCATGGATGCAGACCCAGACAGTATAACAAGTTTATTGTAAGTGCTCAAGAACAAGCAAGTGGGTTGTAATTTTTAGTGCAGTAGTGAACATGGAAAACAGTAAAGGTGGTTCAAAGCAAAACAAATAAACAAAAAGCCCTGATGCAACTAACTGTACATTCCCTTCCTCTGATTCGAGCTAACTCACCACTCTTTGGATGAGGGACCTCTCATGATTGTAGCCTTCCTCCAGCCCAGCCTTTCCATAGAGAACACTTCCCCCTCTCTAGCTTTTATTTTCTTCCTTCCAGGTCCCACCACCCTGGGCAAGTTTTCCCTCCAAAACTGCTGCCCACCCAATCGGAGGGACAGGAGGGATCTTAGGAAATGTAGGCCTGGTTGCTACTTTAACACAGGCTTTCTTGGAGAATGTAGGCTGCAGTAGGCCTAGGATCATGACAGCCTCTAAATGCGGAACTGGGTGTAGGGTTGCCAAGTCCCCCACAGCCTTGCAAGTGACCAGTCTCCATAGAGTATAATGGAGTGTCCAGCAGGCATTCAAACATCTCCCCTCCCCCTGCTTTCTGATATGCCTGAAGTGGGGGGAGGGCCTCCAAACCAGGGGAATCTCCTGCCCCCAACTGGGGATTGGCAACCCTAATCTGCAGCAACCTTTCTCAGGAGCCACACTCAGGGCTCAGCTACAACATATAGGAGAGGGGCTTTTTTTATTCTCCCTTCAGGATCAGCCATAGGACCTCTCCCATTTAGAGTTTGTTAGTCTCCCCTTCATGCCCTTTTCCCAGTGTGATGCTGCTTTTGACTATGTAAGACCAGTTGTTGATTCCAGCCCAGTTTTCTCTGTTCTGTGGCTGTCCAGGCCACCAGGCAGAGAAGGGCCTATCCCAAGCCCAGCTGCCTGAAATCCAATAACTGTAGATTGCAGGCACAGAATCTGCAACTTTTTTTGCATGCAGAACACATGCAGTATTGCTGAGGCATGTCCCCATCCTTCGAGAAATCACAAAGAACTTGTGGGCTGCTGTTGTGAGCGCTATGCTTGATTCTTGTCTCCCCTACTCTGGGACTAATAGCAGCTCATGCTCTCTCCCAAATAACGCATAGTTTACCCCTCTATCTATTGGGATAACAGGGTTGCTCTCATCTCTTCCAGCTTGTGGTATAAGCATTTATATGTTTTATATGTTACTTTTCCGCCAAGGTACTCATGTGAGTTTCCAACTCTGGCTTGGGAAATTCCTGGAGATTTGGGGATAGTGGCTGGGGAGGGAGGTGTTTGGGGAGCAAAGAGAGCTCAGCAGAGTTGGGATGTCACTTTAGGACTTCCGTTTCTTCTAGTCTCCGTGGTATATCATAGAGTTTTCCCATGGGCTGCAGGTATGAGGGTTATCACAACAGCAGAATAGCTAAAGTCAAGCAGAGAGCATGAAGGCCCACTCACAAACCACCAGTGAAGCTTCTTCTGTCACACTGCCCTAGTTCTGGATTGGTCCACTTCATCTGTCTGAGTTATCCTTCATATGCAAAAGGGCTTTATCGAGAAAGCATTCAGAGAGAAGGCTGCTCAGCTTTGCCTTCTAATAGTAATGGCAGGACAGAATTTATATTTATTTATTTATTATTTTATTCTTATCAGATTTATATCCCACCCTCCGCTGACAGGCTCAGGGCGGCTAACAGCAGCAAATAAGCCTCATGAAACATTAAAAACAGATTACACAATAAAATCAATCAGTAAAGTTTACAATCATTAAAACCAAGATGTGCGTTTCTAATTACTCTGAATGTTCTTGCTCCAGTTATGATGATTTGGTGGGATTATCAGTGCCGTGGGGTAATAGCTACCTCCCTTCAGCCTCTAAAGGCGAGTTTAAATAATTTGGTTTTACAGGCCCTGCGGAACCGTGGCAGGTTTCTGCAGGGCCCTGATGTTTTCAGGGAGGGCATTCCACAAAACAGGAGCTATTACTGAAAATGCTCTGGCTCTGGTGATGGTCAGTTGAGCCTCTTTCGGTCCGGGGATCTTAAGGAGGTTTTGGGACCCCGAACAAAGTGGGGCACATATGGGGAGAGGTGGTCCCAAAGGTAGGCAGGTCCCAGGCGATTTCAGTGTTCAAAATGTTTCACGTTACAGTGAAACAATTCTCACAATGACCTTGAAAACTAAGCCAACCTTATTATACCTCTGCAGTTAAAGGAAGGGAGCTGACAGTGGTTTAGGCTAATTTGCCACCATGACAGATTTGAACTGGGGCACTTTCCAGATCATAGCTCCTTCTGCTCGACATTCTGCTTCACCAGTTCCTCTCTGACATGCTAGCTTTCCATGTGCAGGGACTGCAGTCCCTCTCCTGGGGTGGTACCAGACAGGGAAGAGTTTACCCACTTGCTGTTCGTCTCAGCTAGGCCTGAATGAAGATTTGAACCCAAGTCTTGCTGGTCTAAACCTGATGCTCTGGACAGTCACTCACACTGGCTTCCATTGTGCTTCTAATTGCAGTATTGAATCTGTGAGGTTGGCCTCTTTTTATACCCTCTGTTCAAAGGCCTGTCTAGATATCTCAAAGAGGGCTTCAATGCCTTAAAAAGTCCCCTGGGGGGGGGAGGGGGTCAACCTATCCCACCCCACTCATGCTTTTCATCAATCAGGTCTCCCACCCCTTTCATCTTATTGTTTTGGTGAGCTGCGGTGCATTCAGGGAAATAATTAATATTCATGAGCTTGCAAGCACCGTTTGGACGAGAATCCTCTGGGGAGACGGCAACGTTAAGTGAGTGACACAAACCTAATTTTATATGTCTTTCCTTTTTCTTCAGCTCCCCCACCCCCCTTGTCTCTTTGTCAGAGAAGTAATGTGCTTAAAATAAATTGATGGATGACCATTCGTGTTCATGGTGAGGGTGGTTTCCCCCCCTTCATTCCTTGCCTCCCCACTCCTTTCAGAACCCTTTGTAGAAACAGACAGCTCCTGACAGCCAACTCTGTTATCAGTTGCTGAATTCTTTTTTTTTAGGGGGGTACTGAGTGGGGTTTTAACTCACAACTGCTGTTCTACTTAGAACAATTGATAAAAGGAAGGACTTCCATTTTGCTAGGAAATGCAAAGGGGTATTCCTATAGCTGCAAGCAGCTGACGGTACTCTATTAACTGGTTGGGTGGGCTGAACCTACCCCTTGACCTGCCTCCCCAGGGTCATCTTTAGCTACATACGGCTTAGAAGGTGTGTGTGTGGTGGGGGAGGTGGAGACTAGAACTGGGTGCAGGAATTGTTGGAATATCAGTATCCAAAATGTGGATCCTTCTTAGCTCCTAAAATTTGAGTGCTGCCTGGGCAAAATGGAGCATCAGAGTCTCTGGGACTGCAGGTCAGAGGCTGCAGTGTGGTTGCCAATATTGGGGGGAGCAGGGCTGGAGACCTCCCTGTTTAGAGTTCTCATGGAACAAATGGCAGCTTTGGAGGGTGGACTTTATGCCTCCTTTCCCCATAAAAGTTCATTCCAGATGGGTAGCCGTATGAGAAAAAGCGCAAGGAAAAGTTGAAGGCAGTAGGAAAAGATGATGACTCAATACAAGATGGATTGACTCAATAAAGGAAGCCATGGCTTTCAGTTTGCAAGATCTGAGCAAAACTGTTAATGATAGGATGTTTTTGGATGCCATTAATTCATAGGGCTGGCATATGTTGGAAGCACCTTGACAGTACATAAGACACATACAAGACACAAGTTAAATCGATAGCAGCTAAGCAAAACCAGAGTCTAGTAGCATCTTAAAGACTAGAGGGCTAATGACATGCAAAGTGTTAAGCCCAAGCAAAATGTATTCCTGTATGAGCTTTTGTGAGTCAGAGCATGACATATTCTTCTGTTAGACAGGTTTACACAAACAGCTGAAGACAACAGAAGAGTGCATGGGGGGAGGGGAGAGATGTTAAAAAGAGAGGCCAGTTTAAAACAAAACTCAATCAAAACAGTTATAAATGCACTCCGAATGGGTGATTACTCATGTAAATAGTTATATAGAGAGGGAAAAGTGGGGTCAAAAGGCCACAAACAAGGGGGCAGACTGACTTTCAGTGTAACATTCAGAGTTATTCAAGATAAGCACAAGCTAACAAAATGTTAATAAAGTATCTACAGAAGCCAAACCTTGGAAGATTTACCAGAAACAGGAATCAGAAACTGAATTCTCTCCTGTAAACCTGAACAACCAGAGCATATGCCATTCGTAAGTATTTGTGTGTATTTTGTAGGTGTGAATCAGCTCCCAACCCTGGTTCAAATTGTGATGTATAAAATACCCAGAATATGTCGAAATATCTATGCAATGAAGATCTATGTTTGGCCTGCAGTCTTTTTATGTTTCCATAAGGGAAGCAGCAGGAGAGCCGAATACACTTTTGCTGTTGGCAGGGGACTAAGATGCAAAGGCCAATTTGGTCCAAGAATCTGTTACTCAGGAACAACGCTTGTGCATTTTTGTTTCCCTTAAAAAAAATTGGACATGTAGTTATATGGCACAAGACTTGTTGTAGTTGGATGCGTCCCTAAGTAAATAGGCATGCTTAAAAATACCTCTCCTCTTTTAATTTTGCCTGGCCTTCAAAAAATGAAAAAGAGTAGCTATTGTACAAGAGAAGATAATTCTGGGGCCAACAGCTTCTTCCAAAACAGAACACAGGAAGCAGCGCTGTGACTCGAGTCTGTCCCTCCCCCACTGCCTTGGCAATGCTGCTTGCGCAACAGAACTCCCACCCCACCCCCAAGATTATACCCTGCCCCCCAATTAGGTAGATGTTTAGGGTTTTATTCACTAGGTGGAAAGCTGCAGGTTAGAGATAAGTTTGTATTTTAGGTCTGCTTCCTGTAACTGAGACGTCATATCAACTGAGACTGAGACTTCATATCAACTTTGTTGTAACCTCTGAGTCACAAAAGTCAAGACAATATATCACAGTAGCAATACAGAAAAAGCCAATGGATATGCAAAAAATGTTCAGAGTGCAAGCTGTACTTGCAGACAGCGGAAGAGGTACTGAGATGGAGCTTTCCTCTTGAGTTTGGGTCCAGATTAGGAACAAAATGCTTACATATAGAAAGCTGTTATATCAGGCAGAAGGCTGGGGTGGAATCTTTCTATGGATATTTTCTATGTACATTGATTTTTTTTTTTTTTAAGTGAAGGAGCACCTTGTTATGTGAGTTTTTGGATGGAAAAATCCATTTGGATGTTTTTAAAAATATTCCTTGCTATTTATAAATTGAAACTGGCCCAGAGATTGCCAGAAAGCACCTTGGATTTAGTCAGCTTCTAGGAAACAAACTTTTGTTCTGTTGGGGGGGGGGGGGGGGTTATCAAAATTTATCCATCCAAGGGATTTGCTATTTGGTTCTGATCCAAATTTGACTGTATAGGTGCTAACTTTTTATCTGGCAAATGCCCTGCTCAGCAAATTAGCCCATAGTCTCCCACATTTGACAGATGAATACTGGGAAAAAAATATAACACTCCTATTTTCATATTGTCAAGTATCAACGATGAAGACATGCGCGTGCACCTGCACATTTTCAATGTCTCTTTTCTGCCTTTGGTAGGATATATGTTGCCACTGGCTATTCTCCACTGTGTTAAGAACCAGAGGGAAAGGAGTATTTGTTCTTTGCATTAAAGATATGGTAGAGAAATTTTTTTTTCTCCTCCAGTCTGTTGTCAGTGAGAGCCAGTTTGATGTGGTGATCCCCACACCTCCACATGCAGCTGTTGGGTGACCCTGGGTCAGCCACAGTTCTCACAAAGCTGTTCTCTCAAAAGCAGTTATCTCTCAGCCCCACCTACCTCACAGGGTGTCTGTTGTGGGGAAAGGAAGGGGAGATTGTAAATTGCTCTGAGTGAAGAGCAGGGTATAAGTCCAATCTCTTCCTCCTCCTCCTCCTTCTGTTCCCAAATATGACATACCAGCTGCAGTTTGCAGAATGCACATTCACAAGCAATGGGATTCATGCAAGGAAGATTTATCTCCCACCCTCCACTGAGAGATTACTAGAGACAGGGAGGATGACAATAAGCAGTTCAAAGTCACCATTTAACAATCGTTCTTTGGAGGGCTGGCCCTTCCCCTATGCAAACTAGGCAATTGTCTAGGGCAGTGAATTCTGGGGGCACTGAATTGGGCACCCCCATATGACTCGGTGACATTATCAGTGGGGGAGGGCACCAGAAGTTAGCCTTGCCTAGGGTGCCAGACAGTCTAGGGCTGGCCCTGGTTCTTTGGAAGGAAAAAGAAAGACACCATAAGGATCCATCGCTTCCCTATGGAAGTCCAGATCAGGAAGTCTATATAAATACATATCAGGATACAGGTGCTTCCATGCAAAAGAAGTTCTCAGAAATGGTTGCTGGATGAAGTGGCACCCTGGCACAGTAAAACAGGAGCAGACAGGGAGCATAAAGACATCTATTCACTTCTGTTCCCCTCATTCTCTTAAGAGTTTTCCTCACCCCTCTGTCTCTCGGCTTGACTTCACGAACGAAGATTTAAGAAGGGTGCAGTAGTCCACGTCTGCTGCAGGCTCACTGGTGGCTGACAAGACCAATGCGGGACAGGCAGATCCGGCCACAGTGGCTGCAGGGAAAAGTCTGATTTGGGGTTGGTGCTGTAGCAGTAGCATCTTCCTCAATCTCCTTTTGTCCTCAAGACCAGCTATGCGTGCGTTCTCAAAGGAAGAAACAGCCTGGTGGATGGTGTGCCTCCATGCTTTGTGATCTGAGGCTAGGTCAGACCACTGGTGATGGTTGATGCGACAGGTGCCAAGGGATTTCTTCAAGGAGTCCTTGTACCTCTTCTTTGGTGCCCCTCTATTTCGATGGCCGGTGGAAAGTTCACCATACAGAGCAATCTTGGGAAGGCGATGGTTTTCCATCCTAGAAATATGCCCTGCCCAGCGCAGCCCATGTTTTTTTTAAATAGCTATGCAGTGTTGCACATTAGGTTCTTAGACTTAAAAATAATATTAACATGGATCCACGGATCATTAGGACTTAGCGTGCAGCAATTGTAAGTGATGTGGGGGATTAAGAGCAACAGGGCAATCAGGCTATTGCCGATGATTGGAGGTATTGATTTTTAATGATTAGCTGGGGAAAATGGTCTCTTGATGCTGCTCCCTGGTCCCAGCCTGGTAAGAGATGGCCTGGAAGAAGCCTAATTTATGCTGGTCTAATTTTAGGAAGATCAAAAGAATCCCACTAGATCAGTCTAGCATGTTGTACCTAGCAGTGGCCGGGCAGATTCTCATGAGAAACCTCATCACCAGGCCATCGCCTGCTGCTTTTCCTGAACAAACAGAATCTGTTCACCCATATAGGTGTTATGACCAGGGGTGGAATTCTAGCAGAAGCTCCTTTGCATATTAGGCCACACACCCCTGATGTAGCCAATCCTCCAAGAGCTTACAAGGCTCTTTTTTGTAAGCTCTTGGAGGATTGACTACATCAGGGGGGGTGTAGCCTAATATGCAAAGGAGTTCCTGCTAGAATTCCACCCCTGGTTATGACCAATGGCCCCTGCCCCATGAACTTTGTCATTTGCCTTTTAAAAATCATAATCGCATCATACTGCAATGAGAGTCACAAGGATTCTGCATTGCGTAAAACTCTTTGTCAATTCAGAACCAACTGCCCTTCAGTTTCGATGAATCACTAACTCGCTTGTGTTCAGACTTGCATCCTGCTCTTCCTCCCTGGGGATCAGGCCACCATGCCTATGGTTCTCCCCTCCTTTGTTTTATCCTCCCAATGACCTTGTGGGGTAAGTTAGGCTGAGACAATGTGACTGGTTCAGAGCAACCCAGTGAGTTTGTTAATGGCTGAGAAAGGATCAGGAGCTGAATGTAGCTCCTGCTGCACCATTCTAACCAATATACCACAGTGAACAGCTCTGAATCACACCATTTGTTTGATTAAACCTATAGTATCAATCTCCCCTGACCTCTGGATTTTTCTCCATTAAAAGTCCCAAGCTTTAGCTTTTCCTCATAGGAAAGGTGCTGCACACCTGCTGCAAACTTCTTCTTGGTTTCTTTTTTTCTTCCTGAAGGATGTGCAACCTATACATTGAATGCCAATTGTTTTAAATAATTGGCAGTCCCCACTGCAGATGTAGCATGATTCATACCTGATTGCAAACTATGGCCTGCTGCTATGTGAATAAACCTGAGAAATCCTTGGGACTCTTCTGTGGTTCTCCACCCCCAGCATGCAGTGATTTAATTAAAGACTTCCGCTGTCAAGACAAATCAAACTTGGCCTGAACCACTGGTTCACAGTTTATTTACTCTGGAAAAAGTGCAAACCACAGTTTGTGATAGGGTTGCTAATACCCAGGTGAGGGCAGAGGATCCCCCAGTTTGGAGGCCCTCCCTCTGCTTCAGGGTCATCAGAAAGCGGGAGGGGGGAGGGAAATGTCTGCTGGAAACTCCACTATTCCCTATGGAGACTGATTCCCATAGGGTATAATGGAGAATTGATCTGCGGGTATCTGCGGCTCTGGGTGGCCTGTATTTTTAGGCAGATGCACCAAATTTGTAGCATAGCATCTGGTGCCTCTCCTCAAAACACCCTCCAAGTTTCAAAGAGATTGGACCAGGGGGTCCAATTCTGTGAGCTCCCAAATAAGGTGCCCCTATCCTTCATTATTTCCAATGGAGGGAAGGCATTTAAAAGGTGTGAGGTCCCTTTAAATGTGGTGGCCAGAACTCCCTTTGGAGTTCAATTATGCTTGTCACAACCTTGCTCCTGGCTTCACCCCAAAAGTCCCCAGATATTTCTTGAATTGGACTTGACAACCCTCGTTTGTGATTGCAGCATTGTGTCAAGCCATAACTTTTAAAAACATAAATCAGAGATCTGCACAAGGAGATGGAGCTTGTGAGTCCAGAAATTCTTAGAGTTTAGTCATGTAAGTTCAAACCACAGTTTTCTGTTATATCTGAACCACGTGGTGGCTTCTTCTGTGACCAACACATCCAGATTCTTTCTTCCATGCAAGAAGTTTGATCTTCATCAAACTAGATTAGGCATTCAAAATTTTAAGTTCTTCATTTTATTTGGTGCCCCCCTCCCTTGTCTCATCTGATTTATGACAACACCATAGAGTTTTCAAGACAAGAGGAGTTCAGATGTGGTATGCTATCGCCTGCTTCCAGATCACAACCCTGGTATTTCTACAAGGTCACCCACCCCAATACCAGCCAGAACTAACCCTGTTTCGTTACTGAAAACTAGCAAGAGCAAGCTAGTCTGGGCTATCCAGGTCATGGCAGCACATTTCTACAGGATGTTAAAAGCTTAAAGACTGACTCTTAATATAATTGTCAACTTTCTTTAAAACTATTTCATACCTATGTCTTTTTCTGCTGTCTTTGCAATCTCTAACAAGTTTGCAATTCTAATAATTCTTGTGTTTAATTAACTTGCGGAGGAGCTGAGTGATTAGAATGAGCTTGTTTTTGATCTATCAGCTCACCTCTTGCAAAGCTTTTAAAGATAAGTCTAATTGTGAATAGCTGTTGCATTGGGAACAATCAGTAACTGCTTTGTAACTTAGTGCAGCTGGCTCAAGACAGAGGCCAATTAGAAGGTGGAATTAAGCAGAAAGGAAAGCAGTAGCAGTTTAACCTCTTAAATAATTAAGACTAGCAGCAGGTAGTTCCCTTGCAAATACCTTTCTGTTAAAAGCTTCTGGAGTGCTTTTGGTATTCAGATAGAAGGGATTCTTTATATCCCTTCAATCCCTTGTTGGTAGTCCTCCAGATGATAGACATCACTGTCCCTTCCAGATTGGCTGGTGAGATGTGAAGAGAGCTTCCTGGGAAGAAGTGGGGTAGAGAATGTACTTTTCGGGCATCTCCCAGCTGAACCCACCAATGAAATTTACCACCTCAGGTAACCTATCTGGGTAGAAAGCACAGAGATATTTTGAATGAATGAATGAGCAATCACTATTTATGGATAGGGACAGTAACTCCATGGTTAAGCGCCTACTTTAAGTGCAGGGCTTTTTTTTTTTTTCTTTGAGCAGGAATGCAGTTCAAGCTGGCTTGGCATCAAGGGGTGTGGTCTGATATGCAAATAGGTGGAACAATGGTGACATCAGCAGATGTGGCCTAATATGCAAAAAGCCCTGCTGGGCTTTTTCTACAAAAAAAGCCCTGTTTAAGTGCATTGTGACTCCATGACTCCAGAAGGAGAAAGACAACTGGCAGGCTGGGTGGCATTTCTGTGCATAGATGCAAACTGCCCACTCCTGAATTTATTAAATACTGGAGGGAAATGATCTAAAAGGGAAATGCCCCATATTGAGGTTTAAAATATAGGGAATGTTGAGAACCTGGTGGTGTAAAATCAGATTAACAAATGAAGTACCATATGGTGAGTAGGAGATAGACAAAACTGGTCCACTGGACATAATCCACCAAGGATTACTGCTGTGTACATGCCTCGGAACTAAATGGAAGACGTACCAGTGAACTAACCACATAGGTGTTGCCAGGCTCCCATTCATGAGCACAGGTGGATGCATCTTGATTTTAGCACACATGCAAGTAACATGAAGTGCTCCCGAACACTTAAAGCTAGACATGGGCAAATTAGCCTTTAAGGCTAATAGGAAGAGTGCTGATTACCTGGGGGGCAGCCTCCATGCCAGAGCCAACACCATACCAAGTGAGGGACAGCTGTCACTACATCCACGGAAGGAGACATGTAGTTCGGCTGAGCCCCAAATTAGGCAGGGAAGCAGGTGGGTGTTCTCACCAAGGCCTGTGGCGGATGGTGGCAGAGGTGGGTGCCTTGCTAAGGTCCATTTTGGGATGGAGGCATGGGGTTCTCCAGAGCCCTATGCCAGGTAGGAATGGGGGTGCACAGCCCTGCCAGTCCACACATGCTGGGCAGGGATTGAGTTTGCATGACTTGACCAAACCTCATGGAGTGGGGGCCAGGGTTTTTCTTCCTTATTTGGGGAGTGAGGCTGGGCCCTTTTCCTAGGCAGGGCCTGCCCTAGACTGTCTGGCACCCTAGGCAAGGCTAATGTCTGGCAAACCCCCTCCCCCCACACTGATAACTTCACCAAGTCACATGGGGGCACCCAGTTCAGCACCTGCAAAAGGCTGGCGCCCTAGGCAATCACGTAGTTTTTACATATGTTTCCTAGTCTACCATAGCTTGCTGAAGACAATGCTCTAATGATATTGAAAAGGGAGGGGAAGGGGAGGAGATAGAGGATCTGCCTGCATGCTTTCTCTCCACCATCACCTTTTTGTTGCTAGACTGGCAGTGCCAGCAACACCAGGCCCAGCAGCTGTCACAAGGTAGTAAGTGGTTCAGTGGAAGAGAAAGGGAGGGAAAGTAGCTCTTTTCTGAGCCAGAGCTGCAATACTTGCTTTCTTATTCAAACTGAGTATTATGAGCTGCCAAAGCTCAGATTCCAGCTCAAGGGAATGTGAGTTTCGGCAGCATCTCTAGTTACGGGGTGGGGTGGGGTGGGGAATATGAAGCTGCCTTATAGTGAATCAGACCCTTGGTCCATCGAAGTCAGTATTGTCTTCTCAGACTAGCAGTGGCTCTCCAGGGTCTCAATCTGAGGTTTTTCACACCTATTTGCCTGGACCCTTTTTTGGAGATGCCAGGGATTGAACCTGGGACCTTCTGCTTCCCAAGCAGATGCTCTACCACTGAGCCAGCGTCCCTCCCATCCCTAAACAGGAGTCTTGTAATTAACCTTAAAGATTAACAACATTTTATTCTGGCATAAATTTGTGTGGACTAGAGAACCCCCCCATGCAAAGTCATTTTCTGCTGTCATTTTATGGAGGATGTAAGGTAACAAACAAATAAGGTTGGGGCCCATGAAATTAATGAAGCACAATGTGAAATGTAATTGTGTAAAATTGAGATCTCATAAAGAAATGTACAGAGAGCCTTCAACTGGGTACCTTAAGCTAAATAACACTAGTAATGTGCAAGGAGTCCCAAGTATAGGTAAAATAGTTAATACATATAGTGCCATAAAAATCCCAGTTCCCATTGCAACTCAGTGATAAGGTGAAACCTCAGTGAATTCCAATTCGGCAGTTTCACACTGGAGTATCTTCCTTTGTAGTCATTTCTTGTATGGAAATTCTCAGGACAGTAATAGAGAGCCCTGAAAGACTGAAATGTTCTCCCACTGGTTTTTGAATATTATCATTTTTTAATGTCCAGTTTGTGTTCATCTAGAATGTTACTTGTTCGTCTTGTGTAGAAAAAAGAACAGCGCTAAAAGAACAGCACTGTTGACACGATGCCATATGTCACATTGGTGGATGAGCCCAACATAGTATAGCTGATATTAATTGAGTACAGTAACAATATTGCCTAAGCATATAAGGTGGCTAAACTGGCATCTTGATTTGTTGCAGGATTTGGTCCCTGCATTTGAGTCTCCGCTTGGTGGCCCCCTTATTGTAGTGCAGTGGTACTCTGAAGATCGTGAGCAGTTCCTGCCAAAGAAAAGAGCTGCACAGCTATCTTGTGCCCTGTATACCACCTGAAACCCTCACAAGCAATTGTTGTTGTTGTTGCACAAGCAATATTGTATCGATATAATATAACCCTTTTAATCACCAGAATATCTCTGAGCGTGTCGAGTTGTGTATCTGGAGGGAGGAAAAAGGCTAAGTAAAGCTTAGTTTAATTTTTGGTCTGTAGTAATGATGAAATCATCCTAATTTCTAAAGACATTGCTCACTTTGCTAGAATGTGGGACTGGTGCCATGGGGAACAGTGCTCAGGAAAGCCATAGGAGGCATCAGAGTCACATGCAGTTCCCAGTTTACTGAGTGAATATCACTGTCAGTGTTCCCTTTTAGCTGAGTTAGTGTGAACTAGCTCATAGTTTTTTAGCCTCCAGCCCACAATTTTTTATCTTCGCTCAGAAAGGATGGCCCAGAGCAAACTAATTTATGCAGTAGCCAAATCACTCATTCACAACTTTAATGCCAGTAACTCATGAAGTAGGTGTCAAACATGTGGGCTGGAGGACAAATCAGGCCCCTGAAGGGATCCTATCAGTCCCCCAAGCTACTGGCTGTCATCTGCTTCTTTCTCCCTCTCTCTTGCTTCCTTCTACATCACAGCTTGCTTTACCAGGCTTGCTTAACCGCACAGGAGTTAAAGAGCAAAACCTCTGTTTTCTCTAATGGCTGAGGCTCCTTCCTTGGGGAGGAAGGGGGCAAGGCAGAGCTTGCTTTGCCAGGCTCTCTCAATTGCACAGCAGAGCTAATGAGCCAAGCCTCTCTTCCTTATGTTGGCTGAGGCTCTTCTCCCTCCTGGTCCCCTGGGGAAGGAAGGAAAGAGCCAGAGCTTCCTTTGCCCAGTTCCCTGGATCCAATGGGAGAAATACAAAGAAAGCACCTTTAAGACCAACAAGTGCTAATGTTTTAAGCATGTTTTATTTTTTTTAAAATTAATTTTGTTTGTATCCTTTGTAAAGTTTTTATCTCTGCTACCTAATCTTAAACAGGTATACACATTGCCTGGCCTCATATGGCTCGGCTCAACGAGGTCTCATTTATGTCAGATCTGGCCCTCATAACAAATGAGTTCGACACCCCTGAAGTAGAATTTTTGCTCACAAGACTCCACAGCTCAGAGGGAGCACTGATCACTGCAGTGTCCAGTTACAAGAGTGTCCCCAAATGAGACGCTGGAGTCTATGGAACTTCTGTATGGTTTGTGTTCCATGGCATTGGCTACATGCATGAGTTAAAATTTTCTGTCTCATGCACAAAAGCAACTTGGCACAACACACCTTAAGAAGGCCTCTGTAAATTATTCAAAATGACCTGCCAACGTTAAGAACATATCTTCCCTTAAAAAGAGAAAAGAAGACGACATACAGTAGTTAAAACCACATTTTCCCCTCGTTTTTCAAAGTCTATGAAACTGATGGAACACCTAATCTTTTCCTGGCTCCCGTAACCAATGACATTGGGCTGCTGTGCCAAAAAGGTAATGGAGGGCAGGGCGTGCCGACTCGGTAGAGTGGAGCTGGAATCGGAGAAGGGGCATGCTTGTTGCTAAGCTGCTCAACAAGACTTTCCTTAATCAACTAGGGAGTCTCTTGTTTAATTCAGAGATCACTGTCTCTTGGCTCCACTCCTCCCTTGGGCTTTGTAGACTCTGAGCAGACAGATTTATTGGGGTTTTAAACATAATCAGGAACAAATTAGCCTCCGTAAGGATCTCATGCTGGCCCGGATTGGAGTGTTTTGGAGGCTGCCTCCTCTTTGTATGAACATGAATTAACTCATCATATTGGAGTAGATGAGTGTCCTCTTTTATCCCAAACATATGATCTTATCAGAGGCCCATTATTTTTATCTTTATTGGAGGGGTGGAGTTTGAATCATTTTGAGACACTATAAGAGTGCTTACATCAATACTTGGTTTATTTTGATGCCTTTTAATGTCAAAAGAATCTCTCCGTCTGCATGAAGGAGTGTCTCTTGGTAACTCCATGGATAGAAAATGCCCAGAGAGGAAAGCACACCTCAGCTAGAACAGATGTATCCATTTGGATCATTGTGAGCGGTAGTTTTAGTATATCTGGTTAACTCTGCCTAAATCTATTTCAGTTCTAACTTGTGCCTTACTTCCTGAGGTAAAGGAGTATCTGTGAAACTTGGTCAAAAAGAAAAAAAAATCTCAGAATTGTCCAGGTTCAGATGAACATATTTATTTTATGAATTAAAATACAATGTTTTATCCTGCTTTCCTCCCCATGAGAGCCATACTTATCAAATTCAGTATGTACTTAATTTGTTTTAGCTCAGTGCTTTCTACTTAGACTTTCAGAAGCTCTCCTTGATCTGAGACAGAGGAAGACCTTTCACAACACCTGTTACCTCCGATCTTTTAGCTTGAGGTGCCAGGAACTGAACTTGAGATTTTCTGCAATGCAAAGTAGGTGGAGTTATGACTCTTTCCTAATTCAGTGAACTGCATGCAGGGGTGGAATTCTAGCAGGAGCTCATTTGCATATTAGGCCACACACCCCTGATATAGCCAATCCTCCAAGAGCTTACAAGACTCTTTTTTGTAAGCTCCAGGAGGATTGGCTACATCAGGGGGGTGTGGCCTAATTTGAAAAGAAGCTCCTGCTAGAATTCCACACCTGGCTGTATGCAAAAATGTATGTAGCTGATTCTGATGTCAATCAAATATTATTTCCAGCAGCAAATGCTGAATCAATTAAGACAGATTTTCTACCTTCATTGAAAGCCTTTTCTTCATCAATTTTTATTTATTTGCTTCTTGTTTAGCCTGTCTTTCTCAATGAGACTCAAGGCAGGTTGCAAAATGTAAAAGCAGTGCAGCCAGATAGCATGAGACATCTTATGATCAGAGCAATAGGACTAGATTTACAAAATTAGAAGACCATGCAGACAAAAGAACCCACATTAACATATACCATCAATAATGCAGAAAGCAGATAGCAAAAGTAGGTGACAAAGTAGTTAAAGGAAGATATTCATACAAAACAAACCTCTGCAATAGATTACTATCCTGATCCTTTGATAAAATAAATAAATAAATAAAACCACTCTCCTGAAACATTCCATTACTCCACAGTCTGTTTCCTTCATTCCAGTGCCCTCTCAAACATTTCCCCATCTATGGGGAGGGACTGTGGCTCAGTGATAGAGCATTGGTTTGGCCTGAGGAAAGTCCAAGGTTCAATCCCCGGCATCTCCAGTTAAAAGATGATGTACTAGGTATTGTGAAACACCTCAGCCTCAAGACCCTGGAGAGCCACTGCCAGTATTAGACTTGAAGGATTAATGGTCTGGTTCAGTATAAGGCAGCTTCATGTGTCCATGGGTATGTTACCAACGTGCATGTGTGCATTGATAAAATACCCCAAATGATGGACCAATGTGATTTTTTTTAATATACAGATATATCCTTTTGGGGCAGTGTTTCACCAGTGCTCTGGAAACAAGTATGAATTAATAAAACACTCTTCCAAAATGCATCAGGATTTTATTTCTGCAATGTTATCAATGTACATTGTGTGCATTGACAACATAGGATAAAAAACTGAAGTGAAACCTATAGGAAATTCAACCTTTCCCCCCCCCCCCCCGTTTAAACCAACCTGTTTTTCACAAAAGCTGCCTTTGCTGATCTTTTCAATGAGAGATTTCTGCAAAACTACAGAGAAAAACCAAGGGTCTCCAAAACATTGGAGGGTTGCCAACCTCCAAGTGTCGGAACCTGGAGATCTCCTGCTATTATAATTGATCTCCAGACCACCAAGATCAGCTCCCTTGGAGAAAATGGCTGCTTTGGAGGTTGAACTGTATAGCATTATACCAGACTGAGGTACCTGCCCTCCCAAAGCCCCACCATCCCCAGGATCCACTCCCCAAATCTCCAGGTATTTCCTATTTCAGAGCTGGCAGCCCTATCTGAGAACCACTAGAACAAAAAATAATATTTTGGCTTGCACTAGACCCTGCCCTGCTGAATCAGATTAGTGGTTCATCTAGTCCAGCATCCTATTACAGACAATGGCTCAGCCTTTGGCCCTGGAAGTGCAACAAACAGGACACAGAAGAAAGGTTTTCTTTTCTTAGTCATGGTACAGTATGTATAGCTGCACATAGGGTTGCCAGGCCTGACAACCAGAAGAAGGCCAGGGGGCAGTGACATTGAGGGCCATTGATGACTGTGTGATGTCAATTTCAGAAACAACACCTGGAACTAACATTACTCCTCTAGGAATCATCAGAAACTTGGCGAGGGGCAGTGGCTCAGTGGTAGAGCATCTGCTTGGAAAGCAGAAGGTCCCAGGTTCAATCCCTGGCATCTAACTAAAAAGGTCCAGGCAAATAGGCATGAAAAACCTCAGCTTGAGACCCTGGAGAGCTGCTGCCAGTCTGAGTAGACAATACTGACTTTGATGAACCAAGGGTCTGATTCAGTATAAGGCAGCTTCATATGTTTATATGTTCAACTCTGTAGCAAAACCACAGAGTTTCTGGTGATTCCTAGAAAGATTCCAAGTCCCCAAGGAGTGACATCCCACCATTTGCCCAACAACCAGTTATTTCAGAATTTTCTTCTGAAAATTCCCCACTGGGGGATTGGCAACCCTAGCTGCTCCTGTGGTTGAAATGGCATGTTTATCCAGGTACTTGTCCCTGGTTTCATTTGTAAAGTGAATGCATGGTGACTCTTTCTTACGGTTTCCCCCCTGTTTGTTCACGGTTATGGCATTTGTTTGGGTTCACGGTTGGCTCTGTAGACTTATTTGTGTTCTGTATACCAATATGCCCTACATCATTTATATGTATTTAGGAGTGTAAGGTTGATTTATTGATGCATAGATAACAGGGGAAAACACTTTTCAGGTGGCATAGCCATACTAGTCTCTAATAGCAGAATGAAATGTGATTCCGGTAGCACATTTTCCAGGGTATTAGCTCTAATGAGTCGAAGCTCAGTCAGATCAGAGAATATATACATTTTGAGGGGAAAATGGATATGACAGCTTACAAAATGGCATGAAAATAAGGGATCACAAGTTTGGTTCATGTTTTGGAGATGTGAAATCAAAATGGGGATTCCCCCCCTCCCCCATGTTTGAAATACAGGGATAAGAAACTAGAAAGCACCTTTACTGTTCATGTAAGAAAAGCACCCTGAGACAAAAAGGATATCAGTAACCTAACCTTCTGCATGTCGCCCCCCCTGAAGTGCTAGGTGTACATTTGTATCAAAGGTGCAGAAGAAAGCAATAATTAAACTTCGTAACCCAAATTGTCAAGCTTATTTCCCCATCTTATTTCCCAGTCACTCAGTGCTACTAAAGCATTGGGATTGGATGCTGTGGGGGTGGAGGAGGGTGAGTGGGGAAGCAGGTGTGTGTGGTGGGGGGGACAGAGTAATTAAGTAATTGACTTATAATGATCTGATTTACTCTGGCTCTTGCAATGTTATTTAACTGTATAAATTAAGGAGAAAAGTAAACAGGGGATTCTGCCCTTTGGATGGCACTCAACTCAGAGCAGCCGCTGCTGAGTTTTCTGACACCTACTGACAGTTATACTTATTTGGGTTCACAGCCATCCTTTGAACAAAGCAGAGGCTAATTCCCTGCTGTGATTATTACTTATTATTTGCTATTACTCTTGTATTACTTTGGAATTCTGAGCATTGTGGAAATCGGGCAAGGGAAAAGGTTGCCGCTGTAAATTTTCTAAGGTTTATAAACCTATGAGAAGTAGAGATGATTTTGAATTTCTCTTCCATTATGCTTCAACCAGAAGAATCCCTGATTTGACTGTGCTTTTGTCTTGTATGGCTTGTACTCTTGTACCATTTTTGATTCCCCACATCAGGTTTTTTTCTCTTCAAGATGGACATTATTTTTCAGCATTATTTCTGTACAGTAAACTAGCATTATATGTAATATGTGCCAGTGAGGTACATTGTAGGTAAATACTGAATAAAATCTATACAGCAGGCATGCACAATACAAAGGAACCCGCAAAGCCATCATGGCAAAGTACAGAGAACTAGAACCATGGTATGGTTGCCAACCTCTAGGTGATACCTGGAAATCTCCTGCTATGACATTTGATCTCGAGATGACAAAGCTTAGTTCCCCCAAAGAAAAGGGCTGCTTTAGAGGGTGGAGTCTATGGCATTGTACCCTGCTTAAGCCTTGCTTCATTTCTTTTTATGTTTCTGTATACTTTGAGCCCCATGGTGCAGAATGGTAATCTGCAATGCTGCAGTCTAAACTCTGCTCATGACCTGAGTTCGATCCTGGTGGAAGCTGGGTTCAGGTAGCCAGCTCGAGATTGACTCAGCCTTCCATTCTTCCGAGGTCCGTAAAATGAGTACCCAGCTTGCTGGGGGAAAAGTGTAGATGACTGGGGAAGGCAATGGGAAACAACCCCATAAAAACTCTGCCATGAAAAGGTCGTGATGCAAATTCACCCCAGAGTTGGAAATGACTGGTGCTTGCATAGGGGACTACATTTACCTATACTTTGGTTAACAGAATTCATCCTCTGCTTTACTCTGGTTTGTACTCTGTATGCCTTTTAAATGGTTTTTGTACACAATTTAGATAGCATTCATACAGTTTGCATCAGTTATACACCTGCTATATTACGGATTTAGTACAACATATGAGGAAATTTTCAACTTAAGGAACCAGAAAATTGTGCAAAAAAATACTCAGCTTGGGTTTGCACAAGGAGGTAGCAAAACTGAAATGGGCATTTTCAGACTGAAATGGTATGAGTCTAGCGATATGAGATTATTGCTAGTCTCGGATCATTGCATAAAAAATAAAAGAAGAGAAGTTTAAAAGTAGCTTTGATGTTTTGTTCACTGCTGGTATTGACTTGAAAGGGGGATTGGAGAGGAGGCAAATGGCAGCATCCACAGTGCAAAAAAAAGGGGGGATTTCAGTGTTGCATGCGAACAAAATAGAGGGGGGAATCGTCAGTGGAAAATGAAATGAGATTTACAGGGAATAGGATGGGAAGCCTACAATTTTGAAAACATTTTCTGCTCTCATGCTTTAGTGAACAAAGATGTTTTTTGGGGGAGAGAGGGGGTCCATTTTGGCAGCCAACTTTGCACAGGCGTGTGCACACACATACACATACACTGCTAACAATCACAGCTTGCAGTGCCAGTGGGTTCTACCATGCATTCTGTACACTCAACATGTTACCCCATATTATGAAATTGTGTGACTCTCCCATTTTTCACAGTGGTCGATAACACAGCAGAGAATCCCTCAGTAATCAGCAGTATGGAAAATGGGTCTTGGCAGCGCTAGTCAGTTTCAAAAAAAAAATCTGGTCAGTTTCAACATCTGTTTTTTTTTCTCCCCCTTTGGATTCTCCTTTGATTTCTGGGGATCAGGTGATGCTGATAAGAAGCTGGCTTCTTCTGAAGCCACATTTTCTCTGTGGAACTCCCTGCCTGAGGAAGCCAGTCTAGCAACTTTTCTCCTGGCTGTCAGGGGCTGACAAAAAGCATTTATTTTCCACAAAAGCTTTTAGCTGAAAAGTTAGCTGCTGATTTCTGTTGCTCAAAATCTCGACGCAGTCTCTTGATATTTTTATAGCTATATGTTTTGGTTTAATGGTTTGTTTACTTGGTTTGTTTAATGGTTTAATGGTTTGTTTACTTGTATTTTATTATTTTATGTAAGCTCCCTCGAGGAGCCTGTTGAATCAAAGGGCAGGGTAGAAATTAGATAAGTAATAAAACCACTTAATATACTGTTATTTCCCCTTCTTCTTTGGGAATATGGAGCATGCTGCAGTGACCAGTTGGCTCAGTTATTCTTTTTAATTAGGTATTTTTAGCCTGTTCTTCTTCACACGATTGTCTCTCTTTATCCTTACATGGAACTTGTGAGTTAGGTCAGGCAGAAAGTTAGTAACGGACCTAAGGTCTGCCAGTGACTTTCATAGAATGGGGATTTGAATCCAGATCTCCTCAACTGTAGACTGGCATGCTAACTGCTAAAAAAAGGCCCACATTTTTACGCACTGCTGAGAACTCTGGCTGTATGCTGTATCCATTGGCTGTCATGGCCCCACTGTCCACAGACGTATAAGCCAATATGTAACAGTCCCCCTATAGTTCAAAGTCAGTGTCTGAAATGACCTTCACAAAGGCTTGCCAACCTACAGGTGGGGGCCTGGAGTTCACCTAGGATTACTGTTGATCTCCAGACAGAGATAATTTTCCTTGAAGGAAATAGCAGTTTCAGATGAGGGAGCTCTGTAGTATCACATCTCCATTTACCTTTCCCCCCATATTTTCCCCTCTTCAGGCACCAGCCCCAAATCTCCAGAAATATCCCAGCCTAAAGTGACTACCTCTACCTACATGCTCATATATGTATGTACTGTTGCAATACATCCGTCCATCAGCTTTGAGATTCAGCTGTTAGAAACTCCAGGAAGGGAGCTGAACCATGAAAAAAAGAATTATAACACTAGCGACTCTCAGTAACAACAGAAAGTCATCCCGCATAGGCTAAAATATGGACCAGGCATCAGGGCCAGTCCCTGGAAAGTAAGGCCAGTTGGTGTGGATTTGAATTATATACCCAAACAAGAAGAAATCGGATTTATACCATGCTCTTCACTTGGCACAGAGTGTTAAAGCTGCAGCACTGCAGTTCTAAACTCTGCTCACGACCTGAGTTTGCTCCCCAGTGGAAGCTGGGTTTTCAGGTAGCTGGCTCGACTCAGCCTTCCATCCTTCTGAGGTTGGTAAAATGAGTACCCAGCTTGCAGATGACTGGGGAAGGCAATGGCAAACCACCCCGTAAAAAGTGTAGATGACTGGGGAAGGCAATGGCAAACCACTCTGTAAAAAGTCTGCCGGGAAAATGTTGTGAAAGCAACGTCACCCCAGAGTCGGAAACGACTGGTGGTTGCACAGGGGACCTTTCCTTCACTCAGAGCAGTTTACAATCTTCTTTCCCTTCCACTCCCCACAAAAGATACCCTGTGAGGTAGATGGGGCTGAGAAAGCTCTGAAAGAACTGCTCTTGAGAGGACAGTTCTGAGAGAACTTGTGACTGGCCCAATGTCACGCCAGCTGGCTGCACGTGGAGCAGTGGGGAATCAAACTCGGTTCTCCTAGATTAGAGCTCATACTCGTAACCACTACACCAAATGGGCTCTCTGGCCAGTGGTCCATTGTTAAAAGTCCTGTTCATTGAAATGCACGGAAGAAAATTACTATTCATGCCTTCCACACACTGCTGTTAATGGTACCCGTGGAGCATAACTCAATTTCTCCTTGACTTTTGCTCTCTTCAGTTCAGCTTAGCGTCTCATTGACTGGTGCAAAGGATGCTTGTGTGCTTGCAGGGGACCCCTTTCCTCTGCTACTGCCCACGCCGTTCTGTGCTGTGTTGGGTAAACAGAGGCCTCTGGTCTCTGGGGCTGTTCGTTTGGCAGTGCTCGCCCTTGCTAAACTCCATGTTTCGCAAGTGTCATTTAAGAACAACACCAGGGGCCGGAGTCTTTCTGCTGCTGGCAGGAGGCCTTTGAAATCAGCGGGACTCTGCCAGCAGTTAATTTGCTTCTTTGTTATTTTCTCTCCCTGAGCAGGGATAGTTTTTCTTCTTCTTTTCTCTGTTATGTATATTTTATTTTATGCTTGGTATTGCTTCATGTCAGTAGTACACACATTGCATGCGATGTGTGTGCGTGCAGGTAAACCTATGACATGAAACAGCTTAATAGGAACTATCGTGGAAATTTTTGGCACTACCCCACATATTGAAAGAGGCATATTTTTAGACTGCATGCAGGCATGGGCCCTGGCTGAGTTGTACAGCACGTGCTGTGCATAGAGAAGAATGTAGTGGGCCTAATCTCCAGCTGCAAAGAGGACCTCAGAAAGTAAGAATATAATGGAAGAGACCTACCTGAGACTTGGGAGTGCTTCTGCCAGCAAAAGCAGACAATGTTCAGCCAGGCAGGCTAATGCTCTGACTCAGTATTAGGTGGCTTCATCATAAGAGGGGCCACAGCTAAGGTACCAAGTTTGGATTAAGAAATTCCTGGAGACTTAGGGGTGGAGGGAATAGAAATTTGGGGATGGGGTTGGGAAGGTGAGGGACTTCAGTGGAGTGTAATGCCATACAGCCCATCCTACAAAGCAGCCAGGTTATCTAGGGAAACTCATTTCTGTAGACTGGAGAGCAGTTGAAATCCTGAGAGAACTTTAACAATTCTAGCCACTCAGTGACAGAGCTCACACTTTGGGTGCAGAAGGTTCTGGCTTCAATTCCTGGAAAAATCCAATTAAAGGGCATTGGGTAGCTGACTTGAGAAAGACCTCTGCTTGACTTTTTGTAGAGCTGTTGCCAGCCAGGGTAGCTAGTACCAGGCTACACTGGCCAGTGGCCTGAGGCAGCTTGGTATGTATTCATTAATAAGGGTGATAACAGATGGGCATTTAGGGGCAGGTGGGAAGTGTTCCAAATCGAGCTGGCTCAAAAAGAACTGCCCTGGACCCTCCACATGATCCCCCCAAGCCGTCCCCATCCCATCCATGGGGCAACATGGGCACAATCAGACAGCTATTTCACACCATTCTCGTTGCTCAATTTTGGGGGGGGGGGGTCCCATACATTTCAGTGGTCATGCGCATGCACATGCACTGATGTGTGCAGACATGCACATTTTGTTTTTTAAAAAGCTGGATGCGGTTTTACACTGCCAAGGCGCCTCACTTGCACCCTTCCACTTCCAGATGCCAAGGAGGTGTGCAGTTCAAAAATTTGCAGTACTGTGGTCTGAACTCTTTGCTCACGACCTGAGTTCGATTCTGGCAGAAGCTGGATTCAGGTAGCTGGCCCAAGGTTGACTCAGCCTTCCATCCTTCCGAGGTCGGTAAAATGAGTACCCAGCTTGCTGGGGGGAAAGTGTAATGACCGGGGAAGGCAATGGCAAACCACCCCGTAAAAAGTCTGCCGTGAAAATGTTGTGAAAGCAACGTCACCCCAGAGTTGGAAACAACTGGTGCTTGCACAGGGGACCTTTCCTTTTCCCAGAAGTGGTAGCTTTATTTATTTATTTAGAATTTATATCCCGCCCTTCCCACAAATGGCTCAGGGCAGCTTTTGAGCCACTCTCAGGACGCTGGAGGACGGGTTAGTATGGGATGGGGACAGGTGGCAGATGTTTGTGTTTGGAAGGGTTTTTCTAGTCGTTTTCTGAGGTGTCTCTGAGTCGGCCCAAAGTGCCGGTCTGTTCTGCTGATCAGTTATCCACTCAATCACATGTATTTATCACCTTGTAAATCACTGTGCTTTAAAGGCTCTTGGGGCTTATCCTACTATAACCCTGAGGGGGTAGGCCAGGCTGAGGGATTGTGTGACTTACTCATTGCATTCTGAGCCGCTGACTACCAGCTATGTGTGGCTTTACTCACTGTACTGAATTCCTCATCTGATGAAGTGTGCTTAGAGAGCTCACGAAAGCTTACCTTCTGAATAAAACTAAGTTGGTCTTAAAGGTGCAACTTGACTCCTATTTTGTTCTACTACTCCAGACCAACGGCTGACTACTTGGATCTATCTTCATGTAATTTGTAATTTGGGTTTCTGATTGTGATTTGGAGCGCAAGCAGTAAGCACAGTTGGCCGTGATTTGGATGTCACTGCAGGCTGCAGTTAGTACTAACTGGGAAACACAGCAGAAAACTGCATCCTAGTGGAGAGGAGAGAAAATCCTCCAAACCGTGGCTGGAAGGATCTTCTGAATTGAGCTGCATTTTTATAGGCAGCCCTAAACCAATGGGAGCAAATTTACACTAATTTAATTCAACTTCTCCTGATTGGGTGTGAATTCTAAAAGAGCTCTTCCTGTACTTTGCCAGCACCAGGGGTCGCTTTGTAGAAAAATAGGTGGTGGAGCTCATCCAGGGATTGTTATGTAGCTGTCAATGGACAAGGAGGTGGAACTCTCAGAAAGGTTCAGGAGTTGCGCTCCTGTGAGCTCCCACTGAATCTGAGGCCTAGCCAGCACTAAATGAATGCTATACTGGAGAGACACCTCTGCAGCTTATAATACCCCATATTTGCAATGCAGACGTCAATATCTTGCAATATCTTGCCTTCATTTTCAAAGTTAGCTTTGCAGTTCCAAATTCTTTAACTTTGACTGTAAATCCAACCCACACCCCAAAATCTCTTCTTCCTCTTCCTACTATCCTTAGGTGCTCTGAACCAGCAGTGGAATTCTAACAGGAGCTCCTTTGCATATTAGGCCACACACCCCTGATGTAGCCAATCCTCCAAGAGCTTACAAAAAAGAACCTTGTAAGCTCTTGGAGGATTGGCTACATCAGAGGTGTGTGACCTAATATGCAAAGGAACTCCTGCTAGAATTCCACCCCTGACCTGAACTATGTTTCCCAAGGTGCGCAGATGCTGCCGTAGCAGCTGAAATGTCAATAGTGTACAGGGCACTGAGAAGGGAGAGAAAAAAGATGTGAGGAATGGAGATTTCTTTCTATCTGTTGGCCAGAAGATTGTTGCTGTCCTGACTCCACAGCAGTAGATGAGTTGCATTGGGAGTTGGACAGTACACTCTCCCTTGGTGCTCACAGTGATTCTGCCAGCAGTTAATTTGCTTTTTTGTTATCTTCTCTCCTGGAGCGGGGGTGTTATTTTGTATTCTACAGATTTTCTGATGGCATCCCAAGCCCAGAAGTGACTCGGAAGGAAAGCTGAGCTGTTTGCATGTTTTGTGGACAGATAACTTGATTTCACCAAGGGAGTGAGACCCTCTCTAGTATACCATGAGTGTGAATGCATTGTGGAGCTGCAGACAAACTTGTGAAATCTGTGACTCCAAAACAGGCTTGGATACATATGTTAGCAATTCTCCATCTCCATCTCCTTCCTTGCCCTCTGCCAACGCAGTCCTTGACAGAAAGGGTGGGAGGAGAAATTATGAAAACCAGACTTCATGGAAGCAGTAATATGTTGTGCCAAGTGAGAAAATCCATGCAAACTGTTATAATTTGCATAATTTATTCTTTAGGCAAGAGCTTTTGGGTTTTCAGAAGGCATTGTTCCCATTTGCTCATTAGGTCAAAGAACACACTGCCATTGCTTATTACAGGAGAGACATGGCATTTGTTTCCATTTTTTCTTTTATTTTGTTCCCTGCAGATGAACCGAGCAGGTGTTACTTCCATGACGGTGATGGGGTGTGTGAAGAGTTTGAGCAGATGACCAGCATTATTGACTGTGGGGTTTATACCCCCAAAGGTTTTTTGGACCAGTGGGCTTCAAATGTGTCTGTCTCACACCATGATGAGCGATGCCCGGGATGGGTGGTCATAGGGCAGCCAGCAGCAAACCAGGTAAGAACGACTGGAAGGCCCTTGCCTTGATCATACTGTGAATCCATGCGCCCAATTAATTCCCCAAGCTGGATGTCTGTCTATTCCAGAGGTGTCAAATGGCCCAGGGGCTGATTCAGGTTTCATTTATGTCCAATCCGGCCCTCATAACAAATGAGTTTGGCACTCCTGATTCCTCAAGACCTGCACCGTTGCGCTGATTGCAAAAGAGACTTCTGACCCACATCCTGTCTCACCCTAGTCTCCCTCTTTAGTGTTTAATGCGAGGTGCCAGAATTTTACCTAGAAGGTGAAAATTATCTCCATGTTGCACCCATGAGTACAAATCAGCACAATACTAGTCCCTCTAAACGGACATATTCCAGTGGGATAGAGGTTTAAGTCCGTTGCAGAAAAAACAAAAGGAAAGTCCACAAAAATGTATGCTCCAATAATGTTTTAGCGTTTAAGGTGCCATGGGAATTTCCAGAGAATCACAGAAAAAGCCCTGTTGGATAGATTAAAGGTTCATCTAGTCCAGCATCCTCTTTCTGCTAGGAGGGCAGGAAGGATTTCATAAGTGCTTAAATCTCATGGGCTTTTCTTACGTTCTCAGGGAAATTCTGACTGCCACTTTGGGGTTAGTTAGCAATTTTTCTCCATGCCCATTTGGCCAGGGATCTTGGAGGTTTTTGCCATCTTTTGGACATGGAACAGGGATCACTGGGGGTGTGGCAGGGAGGTACTTGTGAATTTTCTGTATTGTACAGGGGATTGGATGGGATGACCCTAGTGATCCCTTCCAACTCTATGGTTCTATAAGCCCATCCTTCATACTGGGTGACTACTCTTGTTTTTTGTGGGGGTTTTTGCGCCTTCCAACATTCATCAGCTACATGCCTCCAGGAAGCTCACAGGCAGGGTATAAAGACCCACCTCTGCCTCCTGTCTTCGAGCATCTAGTTGTCAGAGGTAAACTGCCTCTGAACATTCAACTCTCATAGCTAGTAACTGCTGACAAACCCACCTAAGCAAGTATATATGGGCTATCTGGCTGTTATCAGACCAAGGGGTCCTGTTTCTAGTGCTTAAACCACCAGATGCCTTCAGGAAGCATAAAAGATCTTGAAGGCAACCACAGTTACCCACATTTTGCTGTTATGGGACATACAACTGATACTCAGTGCCTGTGAACACAGAAATTCCATTTAGCTTAATGTCTGTGAATGTATACTGCTACTGCACCTGGGGGTTTCATTTAACTTCACCATTGGTTTGTTTCCTTTGGATTGGGAGGAGGAGAATGTTCCCTTTTTGCAAACTGACATGAGGATAGTTAGATGTCTGTTTGGGTATTTGTGATTTCAGGCAGGTATGTGTGTATCACTTTAGGTAGTTGCAAAGCATATATGCAAAGATATTTTTCTGAGGAAAATGAGCATGAGGTGTGCAGTGAAATGCTAAGCCTTTCTTTTGACCCCACATAACCTTGCTTTGAGCGCAAGGAAACAAGACCTTCAAATAATCCACTGCTGTCACTAACAAAAAATGGGCCAAAGATATCTGAGTTTAAATTTAAATGCCAAGGGAATGTTCCTTTTCTTGGTTAAAGATACAAAACAACATAATGGTTCTACATATATATTCCTAACAGTTCAAAGTGTACCTTGACAATTGCAACGTATAAAATGGTAGGCTATTACAGGGCTTTTATTGTAGTGGGAACTCCTTTGCATATTAGGCCACACACACCCTGATATAGCCAATCCCCCCAAAGCTTACAGTAGGTCCTATAAGAAGCTCCCTGTAAGCTCTTGGAGGATTGGCTACAACAGGGGTGTGTGGCCTAATATGCAAAGGAGTTCCTGCTACCAAAAAAGCCCTGGCTATGTACGATGTGATGCCTTAGAGTTCATGCGCACAGCATATGTGTGCTAGATACAAGATGCACCCATCCCCCATTCAGAGATTTAGCTTCGAAAGACTGAGGTAGGAACAAAACCCTGAGGAATGAGAACCCTAGCAAGTTGCACTAACAAAAGCTAATATTCCTGAAAGGCAAAATAAGGATAAAATCAAGACAGTGATTTATCAGAGATGTGGAACAGAAAATAGGAACTGTTCTTTAGTAAACAGAGGCATTTTGAGTATATGGTGTTTCTTAATGAATTCAGCTTGCATTCTGCAAGTGTAGGTACATGTTCTTGGCTGCTACTGGACACCCCTCCCCCCATCTATGCCTGACTCAACTGTATTGAAGGGCCAATGGAACTCTCCGGAGCCAACATTCCATCTCTTGTGTGCTTTGGCTTGCTCTGTGCTGGTGTGCTGGCTTCTAAGAAACCTAGTTATGAGGTACTAAACTCATAAACTATTACAAGGGTAAACGTTGGAAAGTTTCAGCTATCCAGATAATGTGTGAGCACCTTCACAATTTCAAGGTACACTTTGAGCCTGTAGAAGACAATCATGCTACCTTTGGGGGCATTTATTCTCCTTGAGGCAAATTAATCTTCTGCATTCTTCTTAAGTAGTCAGGAGGATTTTAACCATAGTTTAGATTAATAATGGGGTAAAGGTGGTAGAAGCGTCAAAAGCATGGGTTTGGGTTTTTGGGGGGGAAGGTTTTTTGGTTGTCCAGTTTCAAGAGACAGAAATTTACATTGTTAAGGTGTTCTAATAAACTGGGGAGCCTTGGATTATATAAGAACAGGATTTCAGATATCAAGCTTGTTGGGAAGGATCCTAGTTCTTTATACCTCTGTGAATGAATGATCCATAAGCGTTTGTCTGCTGGTCTTCCTTTCATGTATTTTTCCTTTATTTGATTTCTTCACCACCTTTGTGCTGTTGTATTTAAAGCAGTTTACAATTCAGAATAATTGCCTGTAATACATTATAAATGTCACAAAGTGGAAAGAAATTAAAGGACAGGAAAAGAAGAAAACAAGTAAGCTCGGGTTGTTGTGCAGTCGCACAGTCGAGTTCGACTCTTTGCAACCCCATGGACCAAGTCACGCCAGGCCCTCCTGTCCTCCACCACCCTATTAGTAGCACTGCCCAACCATCATTCAGATCTGGATTATGGAGTCAGGGAAGAAGTATTTGCTTTTTCTGTCCTGCAAATTTACCTCCCTTCTTCCTGGGATAATAATGCAGGAAACGGGGTGGCTGGAGACCTCCTGATCCCCAGGTGACAGAGATCAGTTCACCTGGAGAAAATGGCTGCTTTGGCAGTTAGATTCCATGGCATTATGCCCCAAACGCTGCCTTACTCAGGCTCCATTCCCCAAATCTCCAGGTATTTCCCAACCCAGACCTGGAAGGATTATGCACCTTCTCCCCACTCCCATTCCTGTGCCTCAGCCCCACTCTCTGTGGGGGCCCTTCGCAGCCATTCTTAGTCATTAAAAGAAAATACTTTTAATGATTCCCTCTTGGATCTCAAAGCATCCCTTCTAATCAGGCCCTTAAAATGAGAAAATGCGAGAAAATTAAGTAAAACAGGGGTGGGGGAAAGACCTTTCCACTGGTTACTGTATTCCTATTGCCATTATCTCAAAGCAAAATTCTGATGACCCACATTTTGTTCTACTTTCACCTTTGTCTTTTGTGGCTGTTTTCCTACTAGGTGTGCAGGGAATTTAGGGGAAAGGGGAGGACATTGAAGGCCATTCCTTCCCCCTCTCGCGTGTGTTTGTTTCCCTTTAATATGAACAGGGCCATAGCCAGGATTTCAAATTTGGTGGAGCACATAGGAGAATTTTTTGTTTGGGGAGCCAAGGGGCTGGGCACTGGCCAGGTCTTCTGCATGCCTTGCAGCACCCGGTGGCTGCTGACATAATCAGGGGTGCAAGTGCGGTGCAGCTCCCCACCGCCTGCTCCAGCCCCCCAGCCAGGCACTCCTCTCCCCCTCTCCTTGTGCACAAGAAAGCCATGGCAAGCATGGGAAAGTGAGGATGCCAGCCGTAAGTGGTGGGGCCAGCCAATTTCCAGTAGGGTGAGGGTAGAGTGAGCCATATCCTCTGGACCCCACCATAGTTATAGGCCTGGGATCCACCTGCCTGCCTTCCCAGTCCTCTGAAAGTTCTACTACAGTGGCCCCCTTTCAGATCTGGTTCAATTGGACTGGAACTCATACCTCTAGCGTCCTCTGCTCCCATTCACCATACTGAAGGTGGGAGTGAAGTCAGCCCTGCAAGAGAGGATGTTTGGTTGCTTGCAGAGTACAAGGACTGAGCACTTTCTCCTCCCTTACTTCCCACAGCCCATGTTGCCCTCCCCAGTTGCTTTGGCAGCTTTCCCTGCCCCTATTCTGAAAGAAGGAACTATTTATGATTTCTCCCCATTCCCTCAACATCCGTCAGTGCCATCACATGAGTCCAAATACATATTATCTTGGGTGGGGTTGCCAACCTCCAGGTGAGGCCTGTATATATCCCAGAATCATGACTGATCTCCAGATGACAGAGATCGGTTCCCCTGGAGAAAACAGCTGCTTTGGAGTTCTATGACTGGAACTCCAGGCTTGTTTTCTGGAGCCTCAACAACAGCTGGAAGGGAGTAGAAATTGGGGCCAGGGCACTAGGGAAAGAGGTTACATCTCAGCCCCCATCCCTATTTCTTTAACTGGAACCAACAATCTCTGAGCTATTTTTAGCCCCCACTAGAGGTAGGGGAAAGACAGGCACAATATAAGTTCCTGTCTTTTTCCTTGGGGGGAGGCTCAATCTAAAAAAGGGGAGAGCATTTTTTAATTAGGGAAACAGCACAATAGGGAAGAGTTAAGCATTCCAGCAGTTCGGCTCTACTCCATGACGGGCGTCCACATTTTAGGCTCAAAAAACACACTGCAAGTTCCAGTTGCTGCAAACGTCGCATGTAGTTTGACTCAAAGTTGTTTGTTAAAATGGCTGTTGTTAACAACTTGAAGCAGATATTGTGTGAAGAGTGGCAGCAAAAGAGAACCACAGTCAGATGTCAGAGGAGATTCCAGGCAATTATATTTGATCCCTCGAGGGATTTTTCCCCCTCCTACCTTTCTCTTGGTTTTGAGAATGAATCTTTTTTTTCCCTTTCTGCCTCTCTCAAGAGTACACAGACAAGTCATCTAAGGGGAAGAGAGGAGCGAGTACCAAAGGGGCCAGTACACCCTGTTCCTGTTTTTTGTGTGTGTGTGTTATGCGGTGGATCCTACAGTAAAATAGATAAAAGGCACATAATACAGTTGCAGAGAGCAAAGCTCCCTTTGGGGTTTGCAAGCAAGTTTGTTTTTTTTCCAGAGATGGAGGACAAATATTTAAAAATAAAAACGGTTAGGTATTGCAAAATCCTATCTGACTGGTGTCCAGAGGCATATTGCTGAGACCAGGCTGCCCATCCTGTCTTAGCAAGAACAGCTCATGACATTTGGGTACTTGAAGCTGTAAACAAATAGTAAATGGCAAATACACAGACACAGAAGTTAATATTGCCTTTGTCTCCCTCACTGTTAGTGGGCTTCCCAGAGGCATCTGCCTGACCCCTGAGCCAGTGTGGTGTAATGGTTAAGAGTGGCGGCCTGTAATCTGGAGCAGCAGGTTTGATTTCCCACTCCCCGCTCCTCCTCCACATGAAGTCTGCTGGGTGATCTCTTGGGCCAGTTACAGTTCTCTCAGAACTCTCTATGCCCCCACCTACCTCACAAGGTGCCTGTTGTGGGGAGAGGAAGGGAGAGTAATTGTAAACTGCTTTGAGACTCCTTAGGGTGGAGAAAATGGGGCATAAAAACCTTACTCTTCTTCTTCACTGTGGGAAGCATAATGGCACAGCAGATGGATGTTTCATGTGATCCAGGAAGGATAAACTTATACTCTTATAAGCCATGATAGTTTCAAGTGGCACTTCCATGCTGAGAGGCAATCTAGCCGTGAGACACCAGAGGACAGCTGCTGCCTTTGTGCCCTCCTGGGCTGTGGTCAGATGGGCAGTTTGGCCCAATATTGTTGATTTACCCTAACAGATTAAATGGTCTCATTCACACACCCACATGTGGCAGCCATTCCTCAGTCATACTCATCCCATCATAAGACAGTTTGGAGACTGAGTAAATAGACAGCAGATGAATTCTGCTGTTTTCAGATCCCTGCACATTCATCCCGTATTGCCGGATGTCTGAACTCCCCTTGTGCGCGCTCAAACCGGTTTGGAAATGTGAACCTTTAGTTCTGGTTTTCCTGTTTTGTTTTTTTAAAATGATAGAGCATATGTGCATGGTTGTTGTTGGTTTTTTTAAAAAAAACCGCAGCACATGCAATAATTATCTGAATAGTCAACCATGGAAGAAGTACATGGTGCAGCCAGATCAGGATGGGAATCTAATTGAAAATCTCTATCACAAAATGCAACAGAGTAATTAGGGGTGTGCCCAAACTGCACCAAGCTGCCAGTGTGACTGCAGCCCTGGTAAATTTTCTGATGACTCAGAAAAACAGGATGTTGGTCTAGATGGACCTTTTCATATGATCCAGCAGAGCTTTTCTAGTATTTGTAATGGGTTGATACAATTCACTTGTGTAATGATGGGTGAGAGAGCACCATGGAAATTTATTTATTTATTTATTTATTCGAGATTTATATCCCGCCCTTCCCACGAATGGCTCAGGGCGGCTTCCAACAATTAATCAAACATAAAATTTAAACAATTTCAAGTATAAAACAATTAAATATTTAAACAGTTAAAACCTTAAAAACAGAATATTTCAATTTCCTGTAAACAGATGGCTGGCCAGTTACATCGAGTTGTCGTCCTAGCTAAGTATAGGCTAGCCGGAAGAGGGTCGTCTTACAGGCCCTGCGGAACTGCGCCAAGTCCCGCAGGGCCCTCACCTCTTCCGGCAGCTGATTCCACCATACGGGGGCCATAACGGAGAAAGCCCTTTCTCTGGTGGCTTTCAAACGGGCTTCTTTTGGCCCGGGGATAGTGAGGAGATTTTGTGTTCCTGACCTCAGTGCTCTCTGGGGAACATGTGGGGAGAGACGGTCCTTCAGGTAGGCAGGTCCCAGGCCATATAGGGCTTTAAAGGTAATAACCAGCACCTTGTACCGGACTCGGTATATCACTGGAAGCCAGTGCAGAGTCCGGAGACCCAGCCGGATGTGTCCCCACTTTGGGAGACCCAATAGCAGCCGGGCCGCGGCATTCTGCACCAGCTGCAGTTTCCGGGTCCGAGACAAGGGCAGCCCCATGTAGAGGGCATTGCAGTAGTCCAACCTCGAGGTGACCGTAGCATGGATCACTGTTGCTAGGTCGTCGCGCTCCAGAAAGGGGGCCAGCTGCCTTGCCCGCCTAAGATGAAAAAATGCGGACTTGGCAGCGGCTGCTATCTGAGCCTCCATCTTTAAGGAAGGCTCCAATAGCACCCCCAAGCTCTTGACCCTGTCCGCCGCCATCAGCAACGCACCATCAAAAGCCGGCAGGGGGATCCCCCTCCCTGGGCCGCGGCGACCCAAGCAAAGGACCTCTGTCTTCGTAGGATTAATGAGAGCTGTGACAGGGCTAGTGAGCTGCCGGTCCTATTTCCCTTCTACTGCATCTGGACCCCAAATCCACCACCTGGTGTGTGTCTGCTGCTTCACTGTGGCCTAATTCTAATTCAGCTGCTAAACCTGCATCCTCACTGTGTCTTCCTCAGTGGCACAAACAACAACCACAACAAAAACAGTTAGAGAGAAGGGTTCTAGTCTAGCTTTCTCCCTGAATTTGTTTTATACATTGAGTGAATATTTTCTTTTCTTCTTTCATTTCTGATGGAACATTTGGCCAGGTAAGTCTCTGCCTATCATATAACAGTCCACAGGTTCATTGAGAAATAAATCCTTTTGTGGGTTGACTCAGCATCTTATGGAGGCCTTAAGAAATGGGGCAGAGGCACTTGGAAAATATAAAACTGCAGTGCAGTAAATCAGTCCAGTGGCTCACCTAACATAGAGTTCTCTACAGTGATTGGCAGCAGCCCTCCACGGTCTAGGGGCAAAGGTCTTCCTTTAATGGGAAATGAGAGAGTCTTTAATGGGAAATGGAACCTGGAACTTCCTATAGGCAAAGCACACATGCTTGGTCACTGAACCATAGCCCTTCATCTTGCTTTGTACCTTTGGCTATTGAAGCTGCTCTAACTCCCTTACTATCCAGACTCTGTTCAAACAGCTTTAAGATTTGGCGTCAGAGGCATAGTGGCCTGACTGTCCTCTGACCGGCCCCAGGCCCATGACAAATAAGCCCCTTGTGTGTCATGGCTTAAATCCGCTGCAATGTGAAACTCTCCGTTCCTCGGACTGGGCAGCTTGCCAGTTTTCTTCCATGTCCCACAGCTGGGAACACTGGCACGGCACGTTCCCTGTGGTGGTGAGAGAGAAGCCACCCTGTCCTGTCTTGAGGAGGGGATTTTAAGGGGCCCTGGCATCGAGGAAACAGGATAGGCCTGCTGTCTCTTGCATAATTTCCTAGCAGTTTGGCTGGCCAGTTCCCCTACGATATGTTAGACTCAATAATTTGTCTCATTTCAGTCGACCGGAGACATGTCTGGCATTTGAGGCTGCGGGGAAGAAGGGGTTAGGCCTCAGGGACTGGTGCTTTAGGGGTCATTTCATAAGAAGAGAAGGATGCGGCACATTTAAGTATTTAAACACTTCTGCATGCTCCGAGTGTCTCTAGTTACCAGGGACAGTCCTATTTTCTGGACCCTGTCTCTAGCCCATCATTGTTTTGTTTCCTTTTTGCCTTTTGGGGAAGCCTTCCTCCAGTGTTGTTAAGCATGATGGCTAGCACTGTTGTTCGTCATAGTTTCTCCCATCTTTCAATGGAGGGGCGGCGGTGGATGAATTGTCTTGAGCATGCATGTGTAATAAACACCTGCGCATGAATATTCAAGTGCTGCACTGTGTGTGGCCTACCATTTCATACTCTGCAGAAGCTGCTCAAGTATGTTTTGAAAAATTGAAAGCAGATTGTAAAACAGTCATAGACCACAAGGGTCTCTGTCCCATCACAAGCACCTCAGGGAGTGTCCTTCTCACTGTGCAAGGAAGACAGCTGGATCTGGGTTTCTCGCTGCATAGGACATCCAAGAGGCCTCTGAAGAAAGCTGTTCCTGTGCTTGAGGAAAAGAGCCCACCTGCAGGTTTGCATGCTGTAAGATACTGGATCAGAGTCAGGGCAGTGGCCCTTCAAGTTCAGTATTCTGTTTCCTTGAGTGGCTAACCAGATGTCCTTGGAATGCCTACAGAAAGAGACTAAAACCTCCCCCTTCTGCCCCCCTCATCAACTGGACAAATTCAAAGAGATATTGCTTCTGAAGAAGGAAGTTCTGTTTAGCCATGGAGGTACTGTTCTGCAGCTTCTATTTCAACCAGTGAGGTGGTGAATTTGTGTAAAATCATGGTCAATTTAGTTTCTTTTAGGAGTTTTACAGTCTCAAACAGCACTTTTATCATTAAAATATATAACATATATCTAATGTCTCTAAATAGGTTCCAGTTAACCTACAGCACTCTCCCCCCCCCCCCCCAATTTATTGCAATAAAGAAAAGAGGAATTGAAATTGGAGAATAAAACCCTGCAGCTGTAGCCTTCAGATTCCTTGGAAGGTTCATTTCATTAGAACATAGTAGGTAGGCCTCTGCTGGGAAGGTTTATTACAGGTAGTGTTGTCAGTGTCTAGTTCAGGCTGGGGGATCTCCCAAAATTACAACAGATCTCCAGGCTATAGAAATCAGCTTCCCTGGATAAAATGGCATCTCTGGAGGATTGGCATTATGGCTCACAAAGGTCCCTTTTCCTCCATGTGTGCCATCTTCTGCTGCTCCATCCCCAAATCTCCAGAAATGTCGTATCTCAGAGCTGGCAGTCCTACAAGGAGGAAAGGGCTCCTTAATTTTAATTTAATTTTTAGATTTATATCCCGCCCTATCCGGCAAGCAGGCTCAGGGCAGCTTACAACAATAAACAGAATTCAAATAATATAAAAACAGGCATTACAAAACAGGAGCAGCACAGTAAACAATCTGACAGACATGGGTGATAAACAGCATGTAACTGATGGCTAACAGCATAGCATAACACCATAATGGTGAAATGCTGGGAGAAGTGGTGACTTTTAAGGACACCCGCTGGATTAATTAAATGCCTGGTGGAAGAACTCCATCTTACAGGCCCTGTGAAACCTTGATAAGTACCGCAGGGCATGGATCTCAAGTGGGAGCTCATTCCACCAGGTAGGGGCCTGGACTGCAAAGGCCCTGGCCCTTGTTGAAGCTTGCCAGGTGTCCTTAGGAACAGGGACTTTGCGGAGATGTTGAGCAGCAGACCTCAGAGCCTGCGGGGGGGGGTCCCTCCTTCAGAGGGCAAATGCTAACTATCACGTCCCTGATGAGCTTCCTCCCCAAACTTAACTTTTCCCTACATATCATCCCCAAATCTCCAGGAATTTCCTATGCCAAAGTTGGCAACTGTAGACAGCAGGGAGATGTTTGGACCTCCCTACCATACTAACAGGCTTTTCACAGTGGAAAACAGAATGCTGGTCTGTGTGGAGTCTGCTGTTCCTCTGGCAAAGCCCTGATTGCACAAGGTTAGGATAACCCCCCTTGCTATTTGGTACCCCTGTCCCCTGCCCATCTTCTGAGCAGGAAAAAAGAAAAAAGATTTGGAAATGCCCGCATTGTTCTTAGTATGAACAGCCCTTGTCCCACTCACCTCTCACTAAGACATAAACGTGCACATAAACAACCACACACACACACAAACACACGTGTGTGCTCTGCCAGAACTTACTTAACTCCCTTTGCAAAGAGGGATTAAATAAATCCCTTCCTTCTCATCCTCATGCCGCCAGTCAATCAAGCTGGGATAAAAATACACTAGGAGGTTATACTTGATTGAATTAAACCACAATAATGAGAGGAAGAAGACAGCAAACGAGGGGAGCATGGGGGTTGGCGGTTCAGGAATGGGGCCAGCCGTGGCTTTTCCTGTATAATTTGGTTTCATGTTCTGTACAAGAAAACATGTCAAATATGAAAACGACTCTCCAAGATTGTAATGTTCTTGCAAAGCCACAAATACACAGACATGCAGGGCTCTATTCTCCGGTGGAATGGAATGCCATCCTCAAAGCCACACACTCATTTTCTCTAAGCCTGAAAGTAAACCTTCTCATGCCAGCAGTAGAGAATTCTTCTCTCTCTCTCTCTTTTAATGGTTTCTTTGTTTTGTTCATACCATAAGAACTTCAGAAGAGCCCTGCTGGATCAGGCCAAGTGTCCATCAAATCCAGTGCCCTGTTTTTAATAGTGGCCAACTGGTTGCTTGTAGAAGGCCTACAGGCAGGACATGGAAGTCAAGGACTCTCCCTTATTTGCCTGTGAGCACTGGTACTCACAAGTATTTTTCTGAACATGGTTGTCCCATTCATTCATCATGGGTAACAGACATGGACAGGTTAGGAAGGTTTCCCAGATTCTCTGTTTCTGTATTCCTTCTTGAATTTGGAGTTTCAAATTCTGTGGTCTTGTTCCCAAAGTGGAATGGATGCATCAGAAATTCTCAGTTCTCTTTTTGTTGTTTCTGAACTTTGTACTGAGCCCTGCTCATGTGCAGTTTGCTTGTGCATTGAGAAGACATTGACCAAAAGCAACCTGGATGTACCTGCTTATACATACAGTTGTAGCAGGTTCCTTGTTGTTTGGTGTTTTACCATTGCTCCGGAGCACATTTAAAAACCACACTAAAAGAAGCTCGACAAAACACTGCAAAAAGAAAACAGTCCTGGTGGGATTGTGCATAACCACAAGGTAGCATGCTTATTTTTTTGAATGGTGTTTTACTAATGTGCAAATATTCACAGTGGTAACATCCCACGCAAAACATTCCCAGCTTGCTAAACCTGTATGCACAACCACATCCATTTTGCTTTTTTAAAAAAGCAAAAAAGTCAGCCTGTACAACATGGCTTGTAATGCAGTTTGCCGGATAGTGTAGTTAGACTGCACCATGCAAGTGCTTCAGCAGTTTGCCACCAGGAAGTACCAGTGGCTATTTAAAGTGTGTGTGAGGTGCTGCAGGACATAGTAGGGGCAGGAGTAGCACGGGGGCCAAATTCCTAGAACATTAAATGAATGGACATAGAGAATCCATTCATCATAGATTCAGGATGCTTCTCAGCTACAATTGTCTCTCTCACTCTGCAAGCTCCATAAGAGAACTCATGTGGCATAATGGTTAGAGTGCTGACCTAACTCACATAGGATCTGGGTTCAAAAGCCTACTCTTACATGAAACTTTCTGGATGACCTAGACCACTCTGTCTCAACTTAATCTACTTTACTGGATTGTTGTGAGCAGAAAGAGAGGAAGGGAGCCCTGGAGGGAAATGCCCTGGAGGGAAGGGAAGGATCAGGGCTGTTTTTGTAGCAGAAACTGCTTTGCATATTAGGCCACACACCCTTAATGTAGTCAATCCTCTCAAGAGCTTACAGGGCTCTTAGTACAGGGCCTACTGTAAGCTCTTGGAGGATTGGCTACATCATTGTGTGGCCTAATATGCAAAGGAGTTCCTGCTACAAAAACAACCCTGGGAAGGATTAAAAAGTATTAAATTAAGTCAGTCATGTGTCTGGATGGCACATTATCTGCATCCTTTCCACATCCATTCATGTTCAGGTGCACACATGGAAAATGTCTAGTTTTTACAATAAGTCTGCCTTTAACATAGTACATCAGCTCCCTCTCCCTAGGAGACAGATGCCAGTGAACATGTGGAAACCATGGAATAGGAGTTTAAAATCCATATGAATTTTGCAGGGAGTTAGAATGCTACTTACCACGGTTTCTGCTACATTCATAGTTGGAAGTTTTGTTTTGTTTTGTTTGTATTGTGGGAAGAGTTGCCAAAGAACTTAGCCTGAAGCTCATTTAGAAGGAATTTTGAAAGGAAGTTAAAAGAATTTCAATAAGATTAGCCAAATGAGCTTGCACATTTTTAAGTTGTCACTCATTCTTGCTTAAAGCGAAATTGAGACCAACCGGTTGTTCTTTGATTGTTTATGACCATTGGTGGTCACAATGGAATTGAAATGATTGTGCCATTATGGATAAAAAGTACGGTATTTTAAAAGGTTTTTAAAATCTGGATTTTTTTTTTAAAGTTGCTTTCATGGAAGCAGCAGGTTTAATTCATCTTCTTGGATTAGATGACTTCCTACATAGTTTATCTGTAGGTATTTATTAAAGGTTGTATAAACGTTTATATTAAAAAAATTCATTTTCATGACTGCCAAGAAGATAGTTTTCATTCCACCTGTTTTCTGTGACAAATTTCCTAGTTTTATCTTTTTCTTTCACAATCTTATTTTGTATACCCTTTATATGTTACTTCAATACCACTTATATGCAATTAATTCAAAAACACCATCATTTGCAAATTTCACTAATATGAGGGGGGGAAGAACGGACTGCAGTTTCATCCCAAGTGTCAAGCAACCATAAAAGAAACCTGAACTTTCAAAGTGAAGCACAGTCATTAGGCGAGGGGCCAGTGGCTCAGCGGTAGAGCATTTGCTTGACATGCAGAAGGGCTCAGGTTCAATCCCCAGCATCTCCAGTTTAGGGTATCAAGTACAAGGTGATGTGAAAAACCTCTGCTCAAGACCTTGGAGAGCTATTGCAAATCCAAATAGGCAGTAATGATCTTGATGGGCCAAGGATCTGATTCAGTATAAGGCAGCTTTATGTGGTCAGGACAGATGGACATTTGGCTTCTGTAGGCAAAGCACACAGACTGATTCCTCACTAGCCTTTGTCCCGATTCCGTGCTCCTTTTGCCCATGGCTCTTCCGCTTGATTTGGCACACACTGCCAAGGGGTCGTGACTTACCCCACTTCTTTCCCAAGCTCCCTCCTTGGCTTCAGGATTATCTGAAGACCAGGATCCTGAAATGGCGAAGGGGATTTGGGAAAGAGGTGAGGCAAGTTGCAGCCCCACAACAGCATGTGCAAAACTGGGCAGAAGAGCCACAGGGAAAAGGAGCACAAGACGGGGACAAAGGCGAGTGAGGATGGTATCAGCCCCCACCAGGAACTCCTCCTTAACCATTTCAAAATAGCCTGGAAGTCTGTTAGAACATAAGAACATAAGAGAAGCCATGTTGGATCAGGCCAACGGCCCGTCAAGTCCAACATTCTGTGTCACACAGTGGCAAAAAAATTTATACACACACATACACTGTGGCTAATAGCCACTGATGGACCTGTGCTCCATATTTTTGTCTTGGGTTTTAACTCATCAGCTTCTGAAGTCATCAGGCTGACCAGCGCAGTATTGCGGTTAGAAACAAAGTGGCTGGCTTCCCAAGACACCTGCAGAAATGCTGTACTTGGATGCAGATGTGGCCGGCTTTTGTGCCAAAGGAAGTAGTTTACTGCTGTTTTAGGAAGAGCCTGGGAGCTGGAGGGTCCAGCATGTAGAGTAGGAGCTTATTCATGTGGTGGTGGTTTTGTTACTCTGCATTTTTAGAATGACAGCTGTGGGTGGGGGAAGGAGTGTGACCTTTTCTAACTGGTACCCCACCACACTGTATGGCCCTATGCCTGCTTGGGGTGGGGGGAAGAGAGTGAAGCAGACATTCTGAATACAGAAATGTTGAATTCTAAAGTTGCCCACTTTGAAACAGATGTCAACAATTAGTTGGCAGAGGTGTGCCAATCAATCATGTATCTCTCCCAATTTAGCGTACCATCTAGAAATGATTCTTGGGCCATGGGCTTTAGCTAACAACACAGGTGTGTATAGAAATGCACCTTTGAAATTGGGGCTGTTGGATGGGGGAGTTTTCCCCAACAGTGAAAACATGGAGACAGATCAAGATGGGTAGCCATGTTAGTTGGTCTGTAGAAGTAGAAAGGAAAGGAAGTGAACAGTGACTCACAAAAGCTCATACCCTGCCACAAATTTTGTTATTCTTTAAGGTACTGCTGGACTCTTGCTCTTTTCTACTATGAAAACATGGTTGTCCCATTTGAATCAGGAGAGCAAATATGAAGTAGCAAAAAATAGGGAGTGAATGGAAGAAATGAAGTCTCAGTCTCGGTATTCAGATTATGAACTGGGCAGCTTCTAAAATTCAGTCTCATCCAAGGGATCTGCTGCTCCCCATGGAAAGCAGGAGAGTAGCAACCCCCACCTCTCATTTTTGTGGTGCATTTACTGGGGAATTAACCCTGCACCACATGGAGGCGGGAGGGAAGGCTGTTAGTGTCTCAGCAGGGAGAGGTCCTCACTATTTTACTGAATATGAGAAAGTTCTGTTCTTTCAACATGCAGCTGTTTTCAAAATGAGAAATTGTTCTCTTGACCTTTCCTGAATGCGAATGTGTGGTCAGAGCAGGCATGCGCTACTGCATGCCTGTTTCCAGCAGCCACTGGCAACATTCAGCCAGGCATCTCTGGTGAATGTGTGTGTGGGACTGTCTTCACTAGAATCTGGAAGGCTCAGAAGTGTCCACAGGAAATTAGGTATTGGTGTGTGTTGATTTCAAGGTTGTCAACTGGCAGCTCTTGGAATTTAGGAAAGCTATCAAGCCTATGGTCCTGTGTACATGTTGGGGAAGGATTGTGATGTAGAAAACAAAGGACTCCCTACTGTTGACAGTCAGGGAATGGTGTTGTGGTTTCGTTACAGGCCTGGTTTAGGAGAGAGCAGTTGAATTTGGTACCAGTAATTGAGATTATGGACCTTTCCAGATTCCATTGTTTGCCCAGATGATATCAAACCCAAGCACACGCCAAGTTTTGGCAAATTGCTGTTTCTCAGAATCCAGAGTGCTAAGTCATGTTGCTAGGAAATAACAAATATCTCTGTGAATAGATGCGTGCATATGCAAAGGTGCCTTTTGTGTGCTCTTTCCATGGGAATCCTGGTTTGTTCTTTCCATCAAAATCCCAAGTTTTCCTTCTCCATCCACTTCTATGTGTCCAGTAGCCTGACTTCTCTTTCCATTCTGATGTCGTTTCACTTTTTCAGACTCAACATGGCCAAGTTCACACTTCTTATCTCTCTTTTCAAGCCTTCCTCTTCATGTACATTCCCTATGTCCTCTAAAAGTATTGGCCTCAATCCTGAAGAACAAACACAAAGCTTTGGCTTTTTCTTTAGAACATAAGAACATAAGAGAAGCAATGTTGGATCAGGCCAACGGCCCATCCAGTCCAACACTCTGTGTCACACAGTGGCAAAAAATTTTATATATATACACACACTGTGGCTAATAGCCACTGATGGACCTGTGCTCCATATTTTTATCTAAACCCCTCTTGAAGGTGGCTATACTTGTGGCCGCCACCACCTCCTGTGGCAGTGAATTCCACATGTTAATCACCCTTTGGGTGAAGAAGTACTTCCTTTTATCTGTTTTAACCTGTCTGCTCAGCAATTTCATCGAATGCCCACGAGTTCTTGTATTGTGAGAAAGGGAGAAAAGGACTTCTTTCTCTACTTTCTCCATCCCATGCATTATCTTGTAAACCTCTATCATGTCACCCCGCAGTCGACGTTTCTCCAAGCTAAAGAGTCCCAAGCGTTTCAACCTTTCTTCATAGGGAAAGTGCTCCAGCCCCTTAATCATTTTAGTTGCCCTTTTCTGGACTTTCTCCAATGCTATAATATCCTTTTTGAGGTGCGGCGACCAGAACTGCACACAGTACTCCAAATGAGACCGCACCATCGATTTATACAGGGGCATTATGATACTGGCTGATTTGTTTTCAATTCCCTTCCTAATAATTCCCAGCATGGCGTTGGCCTTTTTTATTGCAAACGCACACTTTCTCTCTCCTTTGCTTCCCTTATTTAAGTATGTCCTCCAGTCATGTTGCTTGTCCCCCTACAACACTACAAAACTATGACCCTTTCCTCTCTGCCCCATTGGCAAAAGCTGTGCTCACACTGTGTTCATCTTTCCACTGGACTACTTCAGTCTCCTCCTTGATGGCCTTCCATTGGACCCTCACTTCTATTCATAATTCTACCAGCAGAACCATTTGCTACTTTGCTAACTCCAGTTATGTGAAGTTCTTCCTTACCTACACTGGTTTACTTTCCGTGCCAAGATCCATCACAAACTCCTTGTTCTTACCTTCAGAATTCTCCATAGCCTTGCTCCCCATATCCCTCCACTTTTTCTCAATACACCCATTTTGTTCCCCTTACTTCTCTACCCTCATCTCTCTAAAGATGTCTTCAAATGACTCCATCCTCCATCCTTCCTCTCTTGCTGTCCCTTTTTCTGAGACTATGTTCCCTGGACAAGACTGTCTCTTTCACATATTCCTCAGATCTCTCTTGAAAATCTACATGAAGCCATTGACACAACTGCTTTGGCCCCATCCCCTACCTGGGCCAATGCACATATTACAAAAATTTCCTGACATGCAGTATTTTAGTGAGATGCAAAAGGGCTTAATTCTGGTTGGGACTGTAGCATGTGAGGAGTAGGGACTTCAGTCTTCTGTCATCCCAGTGGCATTTCAGCATACTGAAACTGCCCAGGGCACGCTCTGTTTGCTCCATTCCAAAAATTACCTGTAGCCTTGTAAGTTGTGAAATTTTTGTAGCAGAGCAAACCATGGCTTCCTGATAGGGTTGCCAAGTCCACTTCAAGAAATATCTGGGGACTTTGGAGGTGGAGCCAGGAGACATTGGGGGTGGAGCCAGGAGCATGGTTGTGACAAGCATTTAAAGGGACTGCACACCTTTTAAATGCCTTCCCTCCATTGGAAATAATAAAGGATAGGGGCGCCTTCTTTGGGGGCTCATAAAATAGGACCCCCTGGTCCTTTTTTTTTAAACTTAGAGGGTGTTTTGAGGAGAGTCATTGGGTGCTATGCTGCAAATCTGGTGGCTCTACCTCAAAAAACAGCCCCCCGATCCCCAGATATCCACAGATTAATTATCCATTGTATCCTATGGGAATCAGTCTCCATAGGGAATAATGGAGTGCCCAGCAGATATTTCCCTCCACCCCCATGCTTTCTGATGACCTTGAAGCAGGAGGAGGGCCTCGAAACTGGGGGATCCTCTTCCCCTCTCTGGGGATTGGTATTCCTACTTCCTGAGGTGGTTTCAGGGAGCAAAGACACAACCAGGAGGAAAGTCTAAGTCCTCTTCTCCACGTGTATCACAGTTACTATAGAATTGGCCCTGCATGCATTTGTGAGACATGAAACGCCCATTTCAAGTTTTAGACAAAAGCTTCACAAGAACTCTGTAACATGTGAATTGGCCTTAAACATATATTCTGCTGCTGCTTACCCCTGCCTCCAACTCCCTTTGCTATTTCTCTTTTTTTCAAAAGTACAGATTCCTTGGGGCAGGAAAGTATTTTCTTGTACTCTGTAACAGTGCACATTGCTGGTGCTGTGTAAATGATAGTGATCATTATGCTGATGTCATTGAATGGTACCCAGTCAGCATCACCAAGTTACCCATGCCATTTTGAATAATGCAAAAGAGGAGGGGCTGCGGTTCAGTGGGAGAGCCTCTGCTTGGCATGCAGAAGGTCCCAGGTTCAATCTTCTGCATCGCCAGTTAAAAAGGACCAAATAGTAGGTAATGTGAAAGACCTCTACCTGAGTCCCTAGAGAGTTGCTGACAGTTTGAACTTGAAGAAGAAGAAGAAGATATTGGATTTATATCCCGCCCTCCACTCCGAAGAGTCTCAGAGCGGCTCACAATCTCCTTTACCTTCCTCCCCCACAACAGACACCCTGTGAGGTAGGTGGGGCTGGAGAGGGCTCTCCCAGCAGCTGCCCTTTCAAGGGCAACCTCTGCCAGAGCTATGGCTGACCCAAGGCCATGCTAGCAGGTGCAAGTGGAGGAGTGGAGAATCAAACCCGGTTCTCCCAGATAAGAGTCCACACACTTAACCACTACACCAAACTGACTTGATGAAGCAGTGGCCTGATTCAGGATAAGGAAGCTTCATATTTGTTCTATTTGCTTTTCTAGCCCCCCACCCACCCCTGACAACCATTTTTATTCAATGAAGGGTTCTTGTTGTTTATTGGATTTGTTAATCGGTTGTATGCACATTCCCTCTGGTGCTTAAGTGCATAGTTAATTACACCTAATTCTCCCATTTGGCACTTGTCTTCTCAGTATTGGCCTCCTTCCCAGGTATGCTCTCTCAAAACCCTCTGAGATTTCACAGCCAGGTGAAAATAGGGACATGTTTTGAACACTTTATCCCATGGATTGCTGTCCAAGCCCTGCCATTTACATTCTGCAGAAAGTTCTAGGCTGCCTCCTATAGTCATTTACTGTGCTGTAGCTAAGAGAGTTTGCTCCTTAGGGTAATGTCATGGCAGATAAAACATAATTGCCCCACATTCTGTCATCAGCTGTTCATAACATGTGTCGACAGCCACAGGGCATGAAATGACTGAACCTTGTGGTACCCTCCCTATCCATGCACATGTGCTGGTGTACATGTGCTCTAGAGTCCAGATATCCACTTCCCATTTAGGAATTTAGAGACCTGAGGGGGCTGAACCTTAAAGAAGGGCAATTCTAGCAGTTTTATGAACACAACTTTCAAAAATGCATTTTCCCTAAAAATAGATATAAACCAAAGGCTATGATTTACTAGGAACTGCCCCATCTAAAAAGGGACAGTAGAAATGTATGCCTTTCCTGTGTGCTATTCATATCTTAGCCAGATCCTGAAACTCCATCCTGCAGCAGATGTATCATCCAAGTGGATGGGAGATATCAAGGAGACTTTTCATCCTTTGCTGAGAATTGATCCAAAATATTCAGAATGAGGGAGGTTACTAAGTTTCATGGCAACCCTAGTTTGACTTGGAAATGTGTGTTTATTTTATGGTTTTTCCACACCTGGGACAAAACTGTGGTTATCCTTTTTTCTTGCCAATGTAATTTATGGATTAGACTAGAGCATCGTACTTGACCATAATGCTTATTGAATAAACTTAGCCCTCTTGCTCTCTCTCACACACACACAGACACACACACACTCTTACCTCAAAAGAGAGCCAGTTTGGTGTAGTGGTTAAGTGTGCAAACTCTTATCTGGGAAAACCGGGTTTGATTCCCCACTCCTCCACTTGCACCTGCTTGGAATGACCTTGGGTCAGCCATAGCTCTGGCAGAGGTTGTCCTTGAAAGGGCAGCTGCTGTGAGAGCCCTCTTAGCCCCACCCACCTCACAGGGTGTCTGTTGTGGGGGAGGAAGACAAAGGAGATTGTGAGCCGCTCTGAGACTCTTGAATGGAGGGCAGAATATAAATCCAATGTCGTCTTCTAAAAAATGTTGTCATGACAGTGAAATGAGGAAGCAAGCCATGTAGCCCTGCACTCCTTGATTGGAAGTTGTGTTATACAAAGCACAAGCTCAGATTCTGCAGTCATTCCCTAAACTAGTTTTAAGTGTTTGGTGCATCTACAATTCCTTGTTGCTACATGACCTCTGCTGTATACCACTAGTATATGTTAACAAGTAAAAAAAGAAAAGAAATGGTATGCTGTTAAGTCACAGCTGACTCATAGCAACCCTATGAAGTTCCACCTCATGGGGTTTTCAAGGCAAGAGATGAACAGGTGGTTTGTCATTGCCTGCCTCGGTGTAGCAGCCCTGAATTTCCTTGGTGGTCTCGCATCCAGGTACTGACTATAATCAGCCAGACTTAAGCATCTAAATTCTGATGAGATCAGGCTAGTCTGGGCTATTAGAGCCACTACACAGGGCTGTAACTTGTGCTGACAGCGTATATTTGCTTAATTGCATTAATTAACTATAAATTTACTCCATGGGCAGGCTGCAGAAGTGGCTCTCCTGGAGTCTACCTTGCCCACCAGGAGAAACACAGGAAGAGCCACCCTGCTCATCCATCCCTGCCACACCTGTACTCTTTTAATTTGAGAGTTTGGGATTCTGTGAGAAAGTGTGAGAAGGGAAGGTTGTGAGGAAAGGAGGACTAGAGCCAGGGATCTGTGAAGGACATTGTCAGTGTATTTTACAAATTGGACTGTGTGAACATGGGACTCAATACTGAGTTTTATTTATTTGCGGGGGAAGTTGTATTTGTGTGTGTGTGCACACACACCTGGAAGTCATGGTGACTTCTGATGACTGACCCTTTTTGGGGTCCTGGAGGATTTTATGATAAGTGACTGAATAAAGCCTGCCACTCTCCTCTGGACTACTGGCATTCCACGGAGGTCTCCCTTCCAAGTACTAACCAGAGTTGACCCTGCCTAGTTTCCTTGATCTGACAAGATCAGGCTTGCTTGGACTATCCAGGTCAGAGTCAATACTGAGTTTTAAATAGGGTTGCTAACTGGCTTGGAGAAAAGTCTCCTTTCTGGCTTAATATGTAGAAACAGGCAGCCAAAGCTTTTCATGGCTTGTAGGTTAGATAATACCCCATCAAACCTTTGTTAAAGGCACAGGCCATTTTTTTCTCTGGGCAGTTGGGGACCCTGACTTTAGAACTAGAATCCACTGTCTTTAGAATCTTAGCTAGAGGTGTGCCAATGTGCCCTTTTTATTTCTTTTTTAGTTTTGTTGTGATGAGTCTTTTCATTTTGCTCACATTTGTTCCTGATTTATTCCCAGCTTGTTTGTTTCTTTTACACTGGTTTATATTATGCTGATTCACAGACAGTGTTGGAAAACACACATAGGCAAAGCTGGTACACGGAAAAAGAGAACGGTGCAAAATTGGTTTGCAGAAGAGAGACACAAGGTCACTTTGACACCGAGTAGCCCCAAGCAGCTGCTCGGGATCCCAAATTGGCAGAGGACCACATGGGACAAAGTTTCCCCCTCCCACTGCACCTGCGTCACTGCCATTCCACTTGGCTACAAAGTGAACTGTAGCCCCGCACCTCTAGATGTAATACCACCTCCTCTTTTAAAATCAAACACAATTCTTAAGACCAGAAATAAAGAGAGGGATCATACCTATTGTTCTGGCCCCTGATCTCCAAGAATTGGTAATATGGATTTTCTTTAACTGATTAAATGGGGGATGGGGCTGCTTAAAAGATCCTGGAGATCCAAACTTCATTGGGTTGGGACTCGTGAATGCTGTCTTGAACTCTGTGGAAGATAGGGCAGGGTATATGGTGAATATTCACCGGGAATACATATTGGCCACTCTCTAGACATGCATTTGAAGAAGCTCCCAACAGCAGTTAACAAAAGCAGCAGCAAAAGAAGAAGACGACTGCAGATTTATACCCCACCCTTCTCTCTGAATCAGAGACTGAGAGTGGCTTACAATCTCCTATATCTTCTCCCTCCACAACAGACACCCTGTGAGGTGGGTGGAGCTGAGAGGGCTCTCACAGCAGCTGCCCTTTCAAGGACAACTCCTTCAATAGCTATGGCTATCCCAAGGCCATTCCAGCAGCTGTAAGTGGAGGACGGGGGGAATCAAAACCGGTTCTCCCAGATAAGAGTCCTCACTCTTAACCACTACACTAAACTGGCTCTCAAAGACAAAGAACATCCCAAATTCTAGAATAGTGTAAAATACCTTAAAAACTATCATAGCATATACAGAATGTCATCGCTTACCCTTTGCTTTATGAATGTGTTCGTAAAGGGTGGTCAAGTCACAGCCAACTTATGGCAACCCTGGGAAGAGGCTTTCAAGGCAAACAGAGGTGATTTGCCATTGCTTGCCTTTGCATAGTAATGCTGGTATTCCTTGGTGGTCTCCCTTCCAAGTACCAACCCTGCTTAGCTTCTGAGATCGGGCTGTACCTGCATCCACCTACTTTATAGCCATATAAATTGTCATAAAACCATTCCTGTCTTAGCAGCAAGGCATCATAAAAATGAATCCATAAAGAGCATAAGGCAGTGAAGCTAAAATAAAGAAACAGCACAAATATTTGTATGATACTCGGAACACCCGTTTCAGCTCTTTGAAGCTGGGAAATGGATATACAAAGATGCCCTCTGGTTTTTTTTTTTTAATTTTAACGTTGCCAATGAGGCCTTTTGGTTGCCGTTGGTGGCAACTCATATGTTTCTCTCATGTTGTTTTTTACACCATTTATATGCAGTTGACACACCACTGATATTTACAGTTGCTTACACTGAACAGGGGGAAAAATCAGCACAGACAAAACAGAAAACGGTAAGGAAATAAAGCCTTCCTTGATTGATTTGCACGAGTGAAGCTCAAAACCATTTTATTTGTTTTTTTTAAGAGCGGATCTGGAAAATCCAGTAGCATCCCTAGTACTAACTGTCCACATCGGTCTTTTACTCTCCCAGGTTTCTTTCTTTCTTTCTTTCTTTTTTCTTTCTTTCTTTTGATCATGCTCCATTGCTTAGATCTAGCATATAATTAGCTCAAGCAGGAGCGTCCTGTTCTGTCTTAATGGAGCAGAAGGGTTCAGTGTTCCTTCTCTAGTGCATGGCCCTGTTTGCCAAGGAGGCCGTGTGCAATTTGTTGGCATCTACTGGCCTGTGGATGTATGTGGAAAGTCGGTCCCGTCCTCCTGTCCAAGTGGAAGCAAGCCATTATTTACACTTCATTCACAAGAACGGTCCCCACTAGGGTAATCTCGAGCAGGAACAGATGACACAACTGCTTTCCAGCACAACAGCTTTGTATTCCAAAGTACCCAGGCTTGTGACACACTGTTTGTTTATAAATACAGTGAGAGGTTGCAAAATGTCCCCATTACGTCAGATACCTGCATGCATTGGGCAAGTGTGTGCTTTCTGTTTGACCTGCATCTCTCCTCAGATCTTGGTCTTTGGTAGGCCTCTGCAGCTGAGGTTGTTGCCAAGGAAATCTGCTCCTCCTCCCAGACTCCCTTCCCAGAATGCACTGAGACGGAGGCATTTAGGAAAAGGCTGTATTCATTTCTGACTGACTGGAGCCAAGTCAGAACAACTGGCTTTGCTAAAAGAGGACTGAATTCCTTGAACCTTTGGTTGTGTTCATGAGGGAATGTCCTGGTGCTCCTTGGCATAATATAATGCTCCTAGAGAAGCAGTTCTTGCACAGCTGTTTAATTTACAGAATCCCTTTCCTCTGTCATTTCTGGTCACGTTGTCTTCCCTTCTCCCTCAGACACCAACTGTTCATGGAGGAGATCACATTCAATCCAGGAACTTCTTGATCCATAGCTTAGCCTTAACAGTCCTCTGCGTAACATGTAGTAAGTTCAGGCTGCTGACAGGGCTACCAGTCTCCATGCGGGACCTGGGGATCTGCTACTTTTACAACTGATCTCCAGCTTGCAGAGATTGGCTCCCCTGGAGGAAAATGGCTTATTTGAAGGGTGGGTACTCTGGTGCTGTACCATGCTGAGGCCCCTCCCCTCCCCAAACTCCACCCTCTCCCAAAGTCTCCAGTTATTTCCCAACATAGACCTGGCAACCTTTCTGCTGCAAGCCAGCTATTCTATAATTGCTGCCATTTGTTTTAATAATTAGCCAAGGAATGGTACAATGTTTTCAGCTCAAATGGCCTATCAGTATATAACTTAACTAACTTGGGTAGGAATGTACTATTAAATTTTTGAGTGGATCTGAGATTTCAGGGGATTACCCCATGCAGGGAAGTATGCTTCCGAAATACTTACTTGAATGTTTTTCCTGGATTTTGGAACTGAATCTTGTGTGCGAAATTTGATCACTGTGTTCAGAGTCCTAACAAATGTCTGCTTGTGATGGGCAAGTACCCGCTTTGTTTTGCTGTGGTCACAGCTTCTAAGACTTGGGTTTATCCCAGTTCAGTTGGTAGGGAAGAAACAACTCTGACTTGCATCCCTGATATCATGGTAGACTGAAGTTTGATTGAAGGTAGATTGAAGTTTGATTGAAACAGTTCAACCTAGTTGGTGGGGAGGAAACAACTCTGACTTGCATCCCTGATATCATGGTAGACTGAAGTTTGATTGAAGGCTTCCCAAATAAGGAAGATTTTAATCATGTTCTGGGCATAAGGAGAGAGAAATGCATAAGACTGGCAAACCAGCTTTGTTCATTACTTACAAATAATGTCTGAACGTAGCCGTGAGTCAGGAATCATGTCCCCCCCTTTTTTTTAATTTCTAATTTTTGTTAATCATCATAACTTCAAGGTATGTTACTAAATTTAACGACAGCTCTAACTTAATTTGAAAGTTCAGGTTTCTTTTATGGTTTTGCCACCATCAAGATGAAACGTGGTTGTCTTTTTTCCCCTTGACCAGAGTCATAACATTTGATAGAAATATTGCTGCTAAAATTTATGCCTGTTTTGGTATCAGTGGTGTATAAACAGCATTAAAAAGCAGAGTAACATATAAATGACCTAAAAATGCCATCAAAGAGTCAACTTGAAATGGGAAATTTGCCAAAGAAAATAGGTGGGATGGAGGTAGTCTGCCCGACTGCACACAAAAAAATAACAAAATAAGGGGGAGAAATATTAGTATACTTTTCGTTCCACCTCAAGTGTGATCACTCTGATTATTAAGTGAGACAATTTTCTTTTTTATACTATTGAACTGAGTTGAGAAAGAACATTTGAAGGGAAATGTTTGTCCATTGAGGATTTACTCTGGCTGAAAAAGAAAACGAGTGTAACAATTGTGGTAATACAGAAAAAGGAAATGCAGTATACACCAATGGCTGCGAGAACTAAACAGTGGCAGAATTTTTACTCCTGAAGGAAGTGCTTCCTTGGATTCCCTTCTCTGATTGACAACTCCTCTGTGATTGCACAGTAACTGGCAAGGTGCTGAAGCTATCAGCTGGACTACACTCAAAGAGAATGTGCTGGCATGGAGAATTGGCTCAGTAGCTGAATGAGATGATCCTGTTCATAGTGCTCTGCAGGAGCCGGGAAGGGTTCCCACTTGTAGAGCCAAATTCTGTTCTCAGTCATGCTGGTGAAGCCACCAGCTGTGTGCTGTTGAATAAGAAGGACCTGGAAGTCTTATAGAATTGCCATATTTATTTGGGGGATGGGGGGAAGAGCCTCCATTTTGATTGAGCCATAATGTCTACTGGTCACAATTTGGATGTTAGTAGACGTGTGCAGCTCAACAAGATAAATGTTTTCCCCCAATACTGGCAGCTGCACTAGAAAGTGGGTTTATTCAAAAACACCACCACCCTTAGTGGAGCAAAGTTACTTGTGCTCCCCACCTTGCCAGCACACAAAAGATTTTTTCTTTGGAGAAGCTGTTTTGCATGTTTGAATTGCAGCATGCTTTTATTTTTATTATTTGTTAGTGATTTTCTTAGCTGTCTTTGGGAAAACTGTCTCCCCTCACAACTGGCTGCAAATTTGGACATGCTAAATCAACTTGAAAACTTTGAATCACTTTGTGAGTTTCATGTCATGAGGACGTTGCACTGTGTGAATTGGCCCTTGATATGTAACCTAGGCTTATTTGGTTTTGTATGTAAGTGCACTGAAACATGTGAGTTGGATCCTACATATCTTTTCCATGAATGGTAGTGCTTTCTCCTGGTGCAGAGAGCTTTCCCCTATAACAAAAGGCTTGAAGAAAGATGCACAGGGTCCACAGGATTGACTTCTTCGAAGCAGAAGTTAAATGGCTGGGAGCCATTTAGACCCTCCCAATCTATTCCCTACCACTTTGAGGAGGGAGAACAGAACTAGAGTGTTAAATACAGCCATTTAATCCTCTGGCTTTGCTCCCCACAGCTTGAAAGCAGCAGGAAGCAGAACTGGGAGGTTTAAATGGCTTGGAGCCATTTAAACCCGTTTTCTGCTCTCTAGCGGCCCCATGGTGCAGAGTGGTAAAGCAGCAGTACTGCAGTACTGCGGGTCTGAACTCTCTGCTCACGACCTGAGTTCGATTCAGGCAAAAGCTGAATTCAGGTAGCCAGCCCAAGGTTGACTCCGCCATCCTTCCAAGGTCGGTAAAATGAGTACCCAGCTTGCTGGGAGGAAAGTGTAAAAGATTGGGGAAGGCAATGGCAAACCACCCCATAAAAAGTCTGCCGTGAAAACGTTGTGAAAGCAACGTCACCCCAGAGTCGGAAACTACTTGCACTGGGGACCTTTCCTTTCCTTCTGCTCTCTGCCCCTTTCTCAATCTCCACCCACCAACTACAACAACAGTTTGTGCCCATCCCTTATCAGTTCCCCTGTAGAAGTGAGTGTTGTGAAGGGCAGACTCTATGATGTAGAAGAAATGAAAGTGTTAGAGAGGCATCACATCACTGCTGAGATCCCTCCTCAAACACCAGTCTCTCCAGGCTACACCTTCAAATCTCCAGGAATTTTCCAAATTTTCCAAGGCAGACTTGGCAACACCGACTGTTGCCAATCACTGACTCTCATGCCATGCTGGTAGAAACTGTAGTGTTCACAGCTTTTTAAAACAGGACCTATAGTCGAGTAACTACAGCATGTATTTTGCATATGTAATGTACATTGGTCATGCAATGCATAGTTGGACATAGCTCCCCCATTCACTCGGTTGGATCCAGCAAGCTTTTTCACTTTTGAAAAAGTGAGGAGCTCCCCCACCCCCAACCTCAGAAAAAGCTGGTTTGCTGTAGTGGTTAAGTGCATAGACTCTGATTTGGGAGAACCGGATTTGATTCCCCACTCCTCCACCTCCTGATGTCAGTCACAAGTTCTCGCAGAGCTGTTCCTCTCAAGAGAAGTGACGGGCAGGGTATAAATCCAATCTCCGGCTGCGGCTAAATCCGGCGAAGACAGAGGTCCTTTGCTTGGGCCGTCGGGGTCCGGGAAGGGAAATACCCCTCCCGGTTTTTGATGGTGCGCCGCTGACTGCGACGCATAGAGTCAGGAGCCTGGGGGTACTTCTGGAGCCTTCCTTAACAATGGAGGCCCAGATAGCAGCCACTGCCAAGTCCGCATTTTTCCATCTTAGGCGGGCAAGGCAGCTGGCTCCCTTCCTGGAGCGCGACGATCTAGCAACAGTGATCCATGCTACGGTCACCTCGAGGTTGGACTACTGCAATGCCCTCTACATGGGGCTGCCCCTGTGCCGAACCCGGAAATTGCAGCTGGTGCAGAACACCGCCGCCCGGTTGTTATTGGGGCTCCCAAGGTGGGAGCACATTCAGCCGGGACTCCGGGCTCTGCACTGGCTACCAATACCTTACCGAGTTCGGTACAAGGTGCTGGTTATTACCTTTAAAGCCCTATATGGCCTAGGACCTGCCTACCTGAGGGACTGTCTCTTCCCACACGTTCCCCAGCGAGCACTGAGATCGGGAACTCAAAACCTCCTGGTTGTCCCCGGGCCAAAGGAAGCCCGTTTGAAAGCTACAAGGGACAGGGCCTTCTCCGTAATGGCCCCATCTTGGTGGAACCAGCTGCCGGAAGAGGTAAGGGCCCTGCGGGACCTTACCCAATTCCGCAGGGCCTGTAAGACAGCCCTCTTTCGGCTGGCCCACAGCTAACCGGCATCGAATATCGAACACTGAACACCGAAATACTGAATTTGAAATCGAATTTGAATCGAGCGTAGCTTTAAGACCGCTGTATGATTTTAATGTTTATGTATATAATAATTGTTTAGATTTTTAACTATAAATTATGAAATGTTAATTTAATGCTTAATTTTATATTTTATGTTAGTTTTACATGTTGTAAGCCACCCTTAGCCACCTAGTGGGAAGGGCGGGATATAAATCTCAGATAAATAAATAAATAAATCTCCTCCTCCTCCTCCTCCTCCTATATGAGGGCTAAGTAAAAATTCTGAAGAAGCTATTTTCTTTTCAGTTCCTGTTTTAAGAGCAGGCTACTCTGACAAACCGGGTTAGGGGAGGGGCGGTGGCTCAGCAGCAGAGCATCTGCTTGGGATGGAGAAGGTTCAATCCCCAGCATCTGCAGTTGAAAGGATCAGGCAGGAGTTGGTGTCCAAGTTGTCTATGTAAAACTTTGGCGAGCTACTGCCTGTCTGAGTAGACAATGCTGATTTTGATGGACCCAGGCTCTGATTCACTATAAACCAGCTTTGTGCTGATGTGCAATACCAATTTCTGACATATTGCTTGCTTCCACAGTTATTTTGGGTACTTGTGGCTGCGGGTGCAGAGCAATTCTGTATTTTTAATAGGAGAGGTATATCTGTGGGGATGGTGGAGAGAAGTCATGTCAGAATGCAAAACATGCTTAGAGTTGTCAGGAAAGCAAGCAGGAGCAGGCAAGAGAATCTGGATTCTTATTTCCTTCAGGGCTAGCATTCACTCAGCGTTTTGCAACAGCATTCAGAGCTGTATAGTCTTCCACAGACAAAAGAACATTGCATGTGAATTGGCCCTGGGGGGTGGGGAGTTGGAGTATGTATGTCTGCTAGATCGCTTTCCTCCCCCCCCCCCTCCATACATTCCTGAGGCCTTGAAGGCTACAGGAATAAAGCCCAGAGTGGCAGCTTGTTAAGGAACATGTTGCCTTATGGATTGGCAGACGCCGGGAAAAGTGAGTCAAAGGGAAACCTCATGGCATTCCCTGGGGATGGGGAACATAAACTGTGTCTCCCTCTGCCCTTGTTCACTCTGTCTCCTGCACTCTCCCCCCCTTGAGCACACAGTGTGTGGGTGGGAGGAAGACAAACTGGATTAGAACCCACTGGAAGGCAGAGACAATGTTAGATTCTTCTAATTGAAACCAGCTTTCCAGGGAGAGGTTTGGACAAAGAGATGCCAGGAAACGGACGCCTTTCTTCTTTTGGATCAGAGGGCAAACTCCTCGACTCCGGCATCCTGGTGGCAGGATTACAGGAAACACTGAGATAAATACAGGGCCATTGGGAAGGCCAGTCCTCATGGTGCCATGCCTCCCAGTTGGCTGAGCCGAGACTGGCAGCCAAGGGATTATCCTGTGGTCCTTGCTGCAGACCACCAGCTGCTCAGCTCTTAAGGTTGTCACATGCTAGTCCCTGGATCTGGACAGCCCGGTTTGTATTGTTGTGCATGATGAATGGAGTTTACTAATGACACCAATCGAGCAGCTGCATTGTGTGCCAGTTGCTTTGTGTCAAGCTCTTGTCAACTGCCACAACAAAAATTGGGAAAGGATCCCAGGAAGCATCCTTTGACCTGTCCGTTCTGCTGGTGCCAGGATTTCTGGGACAGCAGCAAAACTGGTCTGGGAGAGATGTAGCGAGAATGTCAATCATAGCTGTGACTCATAGGCCCAAACAATGGGAGGCAGAGGCAGGCTTGTTACTTACTAAATGATGGGGCCTGCATTTTTTGCCTTGTATTTGGAAGGGCTGCAGACTGACTTTGTTTGCAATTGAAAGCTGGGATTCTGAGTCAGCTAATGATCCAGATGGGTACTATGGGGGCATGCTTAGAATTCAGACAAAGCCTGGGCAAGGCAGCCACTCACCAGTCCTGTGTCTCTTTCCTCTTGGTGGGCTTTAAAGAGCTGAGATAAAAATATATTCACATCATGCAGACGAAAAGAAGGGAAGGACAGGTTATTGCTGTCACCTGTCCCAGGTTTACAGGGCTAGAATGTCCCCACATGCATGAGACAATTGGGTCCAGGGTTACCAGTTTCCAGGTGGGGCCTGGAGTGCCTCTGAAATTGCAACTAATCTGCAAACTACAGATCCCATAGAGGAAATGGCAGCTTGGGAAGGTGGATATTATGGTATAATACAGTCTCTAGGAGAAACTGAAATCCCTCCCCCAGGAACTGCTAGGATTGCAAAACAAAACAAAACATGGGAGTAGAGTTAGGGTTGCCAACTTCCAGGTGGTGGCGAAAAACAATAGCTTCACTGAAATAAATAAGCAATACTTTTTCAAACTATAGACACTATAAAAGTATTGTCTGTTTATTTTGGTGAAGTTATTGCTTTTGCCATTATAAGGACACTGGAATCTGCCTCGATTGTATAAACTTCCAGGTAGTGACTGGATATCTCCTGCTATTACAACCAACCTCCAGGCAAAAGAGATCTGTTCACCTGGAGGAAATGGCAGCTTTGGATGGTGGACTGTATGGCATTATACTCTACTGAAGTCCCTCTCTTCCCAAAACCTGCCCTCCCCAGTCTCCACCCCCCCCCCCCCAATCTCCAGGTATTTCCCAACTCATTTCCCAACAATGTTAGAGTCCAGTGGCACCTTTAAAACCAACACAGTTTTATTCAAGATCTGAACTTTCATGTGCAAGCTGTTAACTTTAGAGTAGAGCCTGGTGAAGGTAGAGTTTGGGAATGTGATCCCATTGAGTCCACCCTCCAAAACTGCCATTCTCTTCAGGGGAACTAATCTTTGTAGTCTGAAGATGAGTTGAAATTTCTGGAGAATTTCAGGCCCTACCTGGAGATTGGCAACCCTAGACACTGCCCCCTCCATCTTCAGGAATTTTACAAGATAGAGTTGGTAACCTTAGGGGGAGGAAAAATAGAAAGGCTCAGGCATTCCAAAATAAATGTGAGGTTTAAAAAAAAAAACCCTGAAGTTGGTAAGGATGGATTCCAGAAAAGGGTTGGCTCTGGGGAAAGTTTCCCACTTTCCCTGTTTCCTAAAATCTCTGCAGGCCTATTAAAACTTAAGTGAAAAAATTGAGGGGACCTTTATCCACTTCTCCATTAAGCTCTTGTTGAAAATGCAGAGCTATCAAATCACTCCTAAATAGGATGCTTCCAAATGGAGGGTTATGCCAGCACTGAGTTTGCTAAGTCAACTAGCCTAACATTTGCATGCAATTCAGAGTCTGAGCTGATTGCCACATGACTAGTTCAGACAAACCACCAGGGTGGCACAGCCCAAGGATATGATCCAGCTCCAGCTAGAATCTTGGGAGTTTTGCTATGGATTTCTATAGAAATGAGGTTTTACTACAAAAACTCCATGCTAAGAGCTTCAGCTGAGAACTCTTCCCACTTCTCCATAGTTTGCTCCACATTTGCTAAGGAAACTGCCATTGGACAGAGCCAAGGTGCAGTCAAAAGAACTATTGTGGGAGAACAGCTGAACTTGAGTTCATTCACAGATATAGAACAATGGACCCCCATGGCTGAACAGGGACATAGGATTGTTATCTCTCTACAGATGCTAGTTGTCTGCCCCCAAGCATTTCCCATTTTCTCTGATCAAGCTGATAGCAATATGCATGGTATCATTGCATCCTAAGTTTCTTCTTTGCAACATCCCTCCCCACTTCTGACTGGAATATAAGGTTTGAGTGATCTTCATTTTGTCTCCTATCCGACCAAGGGAGCTTTGACTTTTGGAATCTTATACCCTGAAAATCTAGTTGGCTTCTAGGTGCTACTGGACTCAAATCTAGCTGGTTTAGGTGTTCGAGTGCAAATACAGTGGAAGAAAGCTTCTTCTGAAAGAGTCACTGCCTCTTGTGGGTTTTGGTGCCTGCAGTTTTGTAACTAAAATATTGTTCAATTAATTGAGAGTTCCAGCAGCTGATGCAACACAAGCTAATTTATGTTAATTAAAAGGCTCAGCTACTAACCAGGATATCACTAGAACAAAGCAGTAGACAAGTTGCAACTTTAAGAAAAAATAAGTTTTATTCAGAATGTAAGCTTTCGTACAGCCCCATGGCGCAGAGTGGTAAAGCTGCAGTACTGCCGTCTGAACTCTGTGCTCACAACCTGAGTTCGATCCCAGTGGAAGCTGGGTTCAGGTAGCCGGCTCAGGTTGACTCAGCCTTCCATCCTTCCGAGGTCGGTAAAATGAGTACCCAGCTTGCTGGGGGGAAAGTGTAGATGACGGGGGAAAGCAATGGCAAACCACCTTGTAAAAAGTCTGCCGTGAAAACATTGTGAAAGCAACATCACCCCAGAGTCGGAAATGACTGGTGCTTGAACAGGGGACTACCTTTACCTTTTTTTAAGCTTTCGTATCCTCTAAGCAGACTTCATCGGACCACTGGCTTTCATTTTGCCTCTGCTACAAACTCACTATATGGCCCAAGGCAAGGCACTCTTTCTTAGCCTTAGTTTCACCCCTGGCTAGGGTTACCAACCTCCAGGTGGTGATTGGAAATCTCCCACTGCTACAGCTGATGTTCAAGCAACAGAGATCAGTTTACCCGGAGAAAATGGCTGATTTTGAGGGTGGACTCTATGGCATTGTACCCTATGGTAGTCTCTTCCCTCCCCAAACCCTGCCCTCCTCAAGCTCCACCCCTGAATTTTCCAGGTATTTCACGAGCCAGAACTGGCAGCCCTACCCCTGACTCATATAGGAAAAATAATACTGACCTACCTTGCAGGTCTGTTTCAAGGACTACAGCAACAGCACGTATGTGAAAGGCTGTTGCTGAAGTGCTAAACAGATGCAAAATATTATTATTCTTATTAACTGATCCAAAGTTTTTGGAGTGATTTGTCAAACCAACAATTCAGCTCAACATAGCCCTACGAGAACAGTGTTTCGGGGACCCTGTAAGATTGGATGAGTCCTTCTGTGTCTGCGAAGCAGAGCTTTGGGAAAGGGCTATAGCAACACACATCCTCATGGTGATTTTTCAGATTTCTGGTTCTGGTTGCAGACGGAACCTGGAAAGTGCTGAGGTTCACAAAACGCCTGAGATGGAAACATAGAATATTTTAAATTATCACAGCTTTGCTGAACCTCACAATGGTTTGTTTTGGGTTTGGCTCAAGTTTTTTAGTGGAGGTTTGGGTCAGCTTTTAATATCAGTTCTCACTCATCCATTAAGTGACACGTGAACAGTGCCAAACCCCCAGTCCTTCCAGCCCTCTCTGTGGTGTTATAGGCCGAGCAAGTTCAGGAGTGTGTGAGGCACACAGAGAGGGCTGGGGGAAGAGAGCAGGGCTCCCCTTTTGAGCCAGAGTGTTCCATGGCCATATAAATTGCAGATGCTGGTAAGATAAATCTCATAACTGGATTGGTATTAAATTTTTTTTTAAAGGGGGGGGTCACCCTTTTCTCTACAACAAGAGACAGGCTGCTGAAAACGCAAGAAAAAGAGAACGGCAAAATGATACATGTCGAATTGCTGGAATGGATTTCAAATGCCAAAGATAGTTTATGTAAAGGCTTGCACTGTTGTAAAATGTAACACTATCCACTGGCAAGCTTCAATGAAGTTTGGTCCCAGTTAGGGTTTTCTTTTTCCTTTTTTCTTTTTTTAAACAAAACTGAAAAACTTCTTCCAGCCCATTAAAATTGATTTATGTTTTGCCCGTAGATTCCTTCGCACTAAGCCTTTGGGGGATTCAAATTAGAGAAATCATTACCTCACTTTTGGCCAATCCCGTCACTCTGTTCCCAAATATTTGAAGCACTCCTAGCATCGCTTTGACTTCTGCTGGTGAATACAGGGGAACTTTTCTGACTCGAAGAGCTGTGGAATCCCTCTCCCCTGCTCCCCTGGCCTTGAAAAACCTGCACCTCAGCTTCTGCATTAGCCATTTTTGCCATAATTGAAATTGAGGCATTACAGACACAAGGATAGATGTGGCAAAACTGGTTATAGCAACTGCTGCTGGGCTTCCCTTTGTGAAGTCGAGAGGGGCAGCTGTCAAGCCATATGAGCACTTTTAAGCCAAACTGTATACCTGAGCAGTAACACTGGGACTCTGATCTTGGTTATTCCCTACATAGGCCTCCCACTGCTAGAATAGCCCAGAGGTGAGCCTACAATCTGTTTTTCCAACATAGCACTCCCAGTTTGCTCCTCTTGGTTAATCAGACTAGAGGCAAAACCATATCATGGCTTTTTGTGCATGTATATATGTGCCACTTTATTAACAGGGCACAGTCACCTGGCATTGCTTTCCTACGTGGAACCTGATTTATGGCACATTAGCCACTACTGCTTTTAAGTCTGAGCAAAGTTCTGCAGGATAATTGATTCTCAAAGTGTGGGGCCTTCTGTAGGGAGGTTCAGGTCCTGCCCAGGTGTTTTCATTTAGTTTGCCTTGCACTGATTTCAAAGCAACATCGTTCTTTGTTCAGGATATATTGAGAAAACTACATACACACACGTACACACATTGTTATCTTCCAGTATTCAGATCAACTTCAGCAGTTGTAATATGGAGCATAGCAGGCTGTACATCACGACAACTTGGTGTTCACATCCTTGCATTCATGCACACTAGAGACAAGAAGTACCCAGAGATAAAATAATGGGAGTGAATTACCAGGAGCAGTGTTTGGACTTCCCTAAGTGTTGTAGGTAGGATTGCGAGGTACCTCCTAGCAACCAGCAGGAGACTGAGTTGGGCTTACCTGGCGAAAGAAGAAGGGACCAGGCCTCATTCCTGGTATCACATATGCAAAACTTTTTTGTAGCAGAAACTCCTTTGCATATTAGGCCACACCCCTCTGATGTTGCCAGTCCTCCCAAGAGCTCTCAGGGCTCTTATTACAGGACCTACTGTAAGCTCTTGGAGGATTGGCTACATCAGGGATGTGTGGCCTAATATGCAAAGGAGTTCTTGCTATAAAAAAAGCCCTGCACATAGGAAGTGACATAGGCTTGCCAGCTCCAAAGCTCTGGCCAGCAGGGGGTGGGAGGGAGTTTTCTGGGAGTGGGAAGGATGTGGCAACATCTCCGCATGCAAGATCCCCAACGCGATGACATCACTTCCAGATTACGTCATCATTTTGGGGATGTTGCTCCAGGCCATGGCTATTGGGGGCAGGGTTTTTCCCTACTGGCCAGATGGGTGCCAGGCAGGAGCCCACAAAATTGGGGGATCCCTTGCTCCCACCTGGGAACAGAATCTGCAAGAGTGTGCATACTAAGTTTCTCAGTTCTTGCTCATACCCGAAATTAAACTTTATTTGACTTGTAGGTGCCACTGAACTCAAACCTTGTTCCCTCATCTGTTTGTTAACTCTTGTATTTGTATGCTAATTTACTGCCATTCATGGATCTTTCTTGCATCCAGTCTCAGTTATAATCACCCAGTACTTATGCACCTTGATTCTCAGTGGCCCTTCTGGACAGCAGCTCCTCATCCCACCCACTATAAATAAGGCTTGAAAAAAACACTTCATGTACCTGATGAAGTGTGCTTGCACACGAATGCTTATACCTGTGAATAAAACTTTGTTGGTCTTAAAGGTGTGCCTCTAGACTCAAACTTTGTTCTATATTATGGATGAGGTATTTTGTTTAAGAATGCCTGTGTGCTCTACTCAATAGCTGGGATGAGCAAATGTTCCCAGTTCTCTTTCTTTTGATAGTCATTTATATTTTGGGCATTGGTTTTGCTTACCTGATTTTTGCTGTGGGCTTTCCAGGTTTATTTGTATTCTGTGTGTGTGTTGCACTGCAGCTTGGTGGTGTTGAGTGCATGCCTGGTATGTAGAAGGTCTCAGGAAGAAAGCCTGGGTAGCAGGTATTGGTAAAAACCTGTTCCTGCCTGGAGAACCACGGCCAGTCTAACCAAGACAGTTCAATTCAGTCAAGAGTAGGCAAGACTACTCTATGCAGGCCAACAAGAAAGGGCAGGTTCTTGGAGAGGCTATGGTTCAGTGGTAGAACATCTTCTTTTGTGTTCAGGTGTCACATTCAGTGTCCATCATCTTCAGCTGAAATGATCTCAGGTCAGGCCCGTAGCCATGGGGGGGCGGCCTCCCCACCCAACCCCCCTTCGACCTTTATGGCCCCTCCTTTCCCCCCACTTTGGCAGCCCCCGCTCTCTCCACCACCACTTCTCTGGCACCCCTGATCTCCCTGCAGCTCTGGTGGCCCTCACCTCCCTCCACACAGCACCTCCCCCTCCCTCCCACCTACCCAGTGAAGTGTCGGCTCCTGGGGCTCATTCAAGGTGCCCCCCCCCCCCCCGCCGATCATCTGATCGGTGAGAAAAGCTGTGTCGAAGCCGGCAGTTCCTACGCTGGCTTTCTGGCATGTTCAGCAAGTTCAGCGCTGGCCGCCCCAGTGCTAAACGTGCTAAGCGCACCGGAAAGCTGGCATTGAAACCGCCAGCCTTGGCGCAGCTTTTCCCGTTGATCAGATGATTGGCGGGAGGGAGCACTTTGAAAGAGCCCCAGGAGCCTGCACTTCACTGTTTCACCAGGTGAGTGGGTGGGAGGGAAGGGGAGGTGCCTCGAAGGGAGGGTAGGGGCTGCCAGAGCGACGGGGAGATCGGGGGCCACCAGAGTGGTGGCTGCGGAGAGAGTGGGGGCCGCCAGAGGAGGGCCCTTCACCCAATTTTTTTTCCCCCAACTAAAATTTTCTGGCTATGGGTCTGTCTCAGGTTCAAAGAGTTGGTAAGATCTTCTGGTTATGACTTTGGAGAGCCATGGGCAGAGTACTGAGTTAGATGGACTGATGCTCTGATTCACTACAAGGCAGCTTCAGATGTCCACACCATTTCTCCAAACCAGAAATCTTCTGATAAAACAGCAGTACATCAGTGTTATAATTACAGGAGTTAATTCAGTCGAAGGAAACAGAAGATGTCAACAAATGTAAGAAAGAAGCAAAACTGAAAATCTGATTGGAGGATTCAGACAGCACAGTTGTCAATACAGGCAGATGTACAAAAACAGCAGCAACCAGCAGACAAAGAATATCCAAATGTAAACAGATATAAAAAGAAATGAAACAGACAACATTTGCTTGTCCCTGCTTGGCATTGCTATGAGAATCTGTCGGCCTTTGTGGAGGTCACAATTTAAGGCTGGTGGATTGTGTTTTGCTGGGGGAGCCACAAATTGTGCATTTACCTACAGTAACCTTTTTCTGTGCGCGCTTGGAACCGACCCTGATAGTTCCTCTCTCTCATTCAGGCATGCCTAACCAAGGATTTCAGTGAGGATCTCAGTGAAGGAATGTCTCAATATGCGTGGTATCCATGCACTGCCAACCACACCCAGACCATTTACTGGCTCAAGGTAAGGTGTCCGGGGTTGGCTCACCTCTGCCCCCACAAGTACCCTAGGGGTCTGCAAACCACACCAAAGGTGCACTGCACCAGCAAGCCTTAAAGCTGGGGGAGTTGTCTGCCAGGTTGCAGCAGGGCATGGCCGTGACAGAGTCTATTTGGAAGTCAGATGGCTTGAAGGAGCCCAGCCCAGGTTCTATCAGAGGGCAACCTGGCACTGAGACCCAGGGGAGCTCTGCCAGGGAGGCAGACACAGCAAGCAGCACTGGTCTTTTTAGAGTAGGCTGGGTAGAGCAGCCAGGTCTTTAAAGAAGTTCAGGGGGAAGGGCCAGTGAGCTCACTAATCCATTGGCCCAGGAGACTGTCACTCCCCAGGACTGTGTTGGGGAAAGAGGATTAGTTGAACCCAGAGTTTGCCCTTCCTTAGGGAAGCATTTAAAAGGCATGTTCAGAAGCAGACAGGGAGGAGGAGCCAGACCCATTTCCTGGCAGGTGGGAATAGGTACTTGGCAGAACAGCGTGGGGAAGTTCAGTGAAAAGAACCTCCCTCCTTTTGTTCTTTTCTGAGGTTGTCTCCTAGGGCACTTGCCCAACTAAAAACAACCCTGGAGTGTGAGACAGTTCTGGATTTAGACCTGGCTCTTGACATAAGAAGATCCCTGCTGGATCACAGCAAAGGTTCTTCTAATCCAGCAGCCTGTTTTCCTCAGCCGGATACTTCAGGACAATCTGAAAAAAAAAGTAGATTATAAAAGAAATAGCCTTCCCTTGCTGTTTGCTTCCGAGAAACTACTACACTACAAACTGGTATACTGCTTCTGAATATGCAGGTTTAATTTATCCATCATGACTGTTCATAAACGTATCCCCCATGAATTTGTCTACTCAGATAGTGGGTATAGGGGAAAATCCACTGCCAAAAATTGTGACAGTGAGAGAAGATTATATTGAGACAGATGGACTACTTCATTGTAGCAGATTCATGTATCTGTATGTCTCCCTAGTTCTTTACATTCTTTGATTTAAGCTGTGAGGCATGAGTTCTTAATCAACTGTTAATGATCCTCAGCGAAAGTACTTGAAGAGATCAAGAAAGTTCCTAGGTATGAATGGACATACATCTGTTTTATATCACTAGGCACTCTCCCCTGAAGGAGCCTGATCTTTTTAATATTAATTCCTTAGAATGCTTTATTGGATTCAGATTCTGAACAACCCGCCCCCCCCCCTTAATAATGATCTTTTGCTCCTGAGGTCCCTCCTTGGGAGCTTTTGTAGGTGTTGTGTGGTGTCACAACATCATTTCCAGTCAGGTAACTGGATATGTTGTCATGTGTGGCCAGGGCACTCTTAGCAATCCTCCCAAACTCTATGGTTTTACAACAGAGGTTTTTTAGAGCATTCCGTGATATCACTCCTGTGTACGCATCCCAGGGCATCACTTCCAGTTATGTCATGCCCTCATCCCACCATGAATTTCTTCTTCTTCTCCCTCCACTTCTCCTGGAGAGCAGTGGAGGGCCAAGAGCAGGGGGTAGGAGGTTATAGTTGGAGACCTGCTGCACCTTTACCCAACTGACTACTCAAGCTTCCCAAACATCCCAACCCTCTTGGAAATATCACCATAATCAGGCATGGTGTGTTTTCAGGCCATTACCCTGTTCTAGAAAAAGTTGCATTTCTTCAGCCTCTGCTTGCAACACCTTCACTTCCTACACTGCTGAATACAGCCCCAGTGACTCTGGCTTTGTTTGCAGACGTAGGGTTGCCAGCCTCCAGAATGTGGTTGGAGAGCTCCCAGCTGGGATTACAGCTGATCTCCAGGTGATAGAGATCAGTTCACCTGGAAAAAATGGCTGCCTTGAAAGGTGGGCTCCATGGCATTATACCCTGTTGAAGTCCTTCCCCTCCTCAAACCCCAGCCTCCTCAGGCTCCACCCCCAAAATTTCTGGGTATTTCCTAACTTGGCCCTGGCAACCCTAGACGGCAGCCTTGAGCAGGGTAAGGAATATAATAGATAATTCTACAGTGTTGAAATGCTGCAAGTCTCAGCCAGAAACTTTTTAAATAAGTCCCTGAAGTCTCCATCCTTTTAGCAATGAAAAATGGGAATGTCTCTGTTACACCCCTATTTTCATTGCAACAATTACAGTACAAACCTTCCTGTACCTCCAGTAGTATACACTGCTGAAAACTCTGCTTCAGCTGCAATATTCACTGTGCCCTAGCCTTTGTCTGCACTATTTTAAAAGCAAAACAAAAGGTATTTGTTCTTTTGTTAAACATACTATTTTTTAAAAAGCTCACAATTGTTCTACAGTATGTTCTCCATCAGTGATTGTAAAACATCATATTGTGTGATGGCACATTGCATGCTGTGGTCCCTCAGTGTTCATGTAGAAGCATTTGTGAGCATGTGCACAAGTGGAAACACAAGAAAAATACTCCAGTAGCCACTTGCTCTGTCAGTTATTGTATCTGCACCTGTGCTTCTGTTTCCTGGGCCCTATAATATATAGGGAACAAAGATGATGCACAAGATCTTGCACAAGCAGAACTGTGCTAAGTCCACTTATGTTTCTCCTTGCACTCCACTGGATCCAAGCTAATATATGGAATATTGGCTTAGATCCATTTATGTACATGGGCACTTAGAGACAGTATATATCTAACACCACTGAGAGACTGACCTTATAGAGGAAGGGAATGGAACCTTGAAAACAGATGCCTCTAGCAAGCCATGCTAACATCCTCAAAGAGAAAAAAAATGGGATGGTGATCTGCCAAGGACAGGGAAGAGACAGGGACTCTTCTGAGTGAATAAAGCCAGTTGAACCACATGCCACTCTGCACCTAAACCCATGAGTTCTCCTCCCTTCTCTTCCCAGGCTCTCTTTTCCCAGCCCATGGTAGCTGCAGCTGTGATCATCCACTTGGTTACAGATGGCTTGAATCCAACTGATTATCATGATCAGAAGCAGGAGACCATCTCTGTGCAACTGCTTGACACAAAAGACCAAAGTCATGACCTCGGTAAAAAAAACTTTTGCCTGGTTTTGTGCTGTGCCGTTTTTTCCTCTTGCTTTGCAGTCTTTGTCCAAATTTAAGAGTCTACCAAACAGGTAAAAGTTGTCACTCTCATCAAGTAAAAGACCCAATTATGTTGTTGTGTAATGTTGGAGTTTTGTGACTGTAACCCAGATGTGCCATTTGGGTCTAAGGAGCAGACAGAGGTGATATGGCCCGGGACCACAACTTTGGGGAAAGAGCTTTAATGATCCTTCTACACTTTCCCCAGTTGAAAATGTTCTTCTTGGGGATCTGGGGATGAGGAAAGCACCTCAACTGGAGTTTAAAGTAGTTGAGGGACATTTTTGATCAGAGGAAAGTTAATTCCCCACTTTCCCAATGTTTGAATCCCAATCCATGACCTACACAGATGTGAGATTGCTGAAAGTGGGCCTAGACGCAACATTTTTACAGCATTTCTGGAAGATGCTCAGTAAGGACTTGGTGAGGCTTTCAAGGGAGGGGAAAAAATCACAATCAAGACTCGGTGCTTTATGTGAACTTAATGGTTGCATACTTAAAGCTGCAAGCTACAGCGATTCTGCGTGAGCTAGGGTTGCCATCTCCAGGTTGGACATTTCTGGAGATTTGGAATGGTGGGGATTGGAGAGGGGAGGGACTTCAGCAGGGATATAATGCTACCGAGTCCACCCACCAAAGCAGCCATTTTCTTCAGAATTAATCTCTGTAGTCCAAAGATCAGTTGTAATTCTGAGAGACCTCCAGGCCCCAGCTAGAGGCCGGCAACTGCAGTCTGTGTTGTGTAAGTATGGAGTGTGTGGGAAACAGTAGGTTGGAAGGTTTACTCATAGATCCATTCTGCTTGAAACACCAGGCTGGGGCACCAATGTGTTTGTTGATCTGCTCTAAAATGGACACCTTTCCCTGCTGTTTCATGCATCAATCTTTTTATTGACTGTTTGTAATACCATCTCTTTTTTTGCAAAGCAGTGGAGGTATTTAACTGCTGAAAAGAAGGGAAATGGCTATGTTAAACACTGACAGTTTACTCTCTCTCTCCCTTCCCCCCTTTCCATTCTTGTCCTCCCTCTGACAGGGGCCCACGGTTTGAGCTGCAGGAAAAACCCCTTGATAATTCCTGTCATCCATGACCTCAGCCAGCATTTCTACCACACCCAGGCGATCCTTATCACCTTCAGCTCTCAATTTGTGGCCATCTCCGGGGTGGCCCTGCGCTCCTTCCACAACTTTGACCCCATCACCGTCAGCAGCTGCCAGAGCGGACAGACCTACAGCCCAGCTGAGCAGAGGTGAGCCACCCTGGCCTCTCCTCTCTCCTTTCTCCTCCTCTTTCCCTCCCTTCTCTCCCACCCTCCTGGCTCTTTACCACCCATAGCCTTCCAGCTTCAGAAGGTCTGATCAAGGGGAAAAGGAGAAAGGGTGGATGACCTTTGGCATCGTCGGTAGAGGCTGGGGAGTTCTCATTGAATAGGAACGGATGGGGCATTTAACCCACGTGGGAAAATGTCAGTAGATTATTTCCACCTCTTTTGTCTTCTCAATGCTTTCATGGCCTGGGTTGAATCCACATTGCCCCAATAATGGAATTAAACAGGCTGCTCAAGAGTGCACACTCCCACTGTGTGAAAAAGATCTTTATCATTTCTATCGCACTCCTCAATTCCAGACAAAGTGCTTTTCGGTTCTAATTTATTTTCACGGCAATCCCGTGAAAGAGGCAGCGTGGTGAAGCTGACAGAACACAGGGCTAGATTGGGAGTGACCTCAGATATCCATAAAGCCCACTGGGTGGCCTTGGGCCTCACCTCTTTCACAAGGGCATTGGGAAAATAAAATGGGAGGTGGACATAGACACCCCCCCCCCCCAGATCTTGTAAAAAGAAAGATTAGAAAGGAGGAAAAAAAGAGGCTATGAATGAGTGCCAGCTTTAGGGCTCAGCAGGGATTCGAATCTATGCCTTTAATGGCAAACCTCAATTAGACACACAGAAGGAACTGAACTGTCCAGGGCTGCCAACTTCCAGGTGTGGCCTGGAGGTCTCCTGGAATTACAACAGATCTTCAGACAACAGAGATCGGTTCCTCTGGAGAAAATGGTGGCTGCCAAGGAAGGCTGGACTGCATGGCATTATACCCTGCTGAGGTTGCTCCCCTCACCAAACCCATCCCTGGGATCCACACTTACATCTCCAGGAATTTTCCAGTCTGGAGCTGGCGATCCTATATATATTGGATTGGTTAAACGTATGGAGCAGAGGTCCATCAGTGGCTATTAGCCACAGTATATTGTTGGAATATAGCGTATTGTTGGCACAGAGTGGTAAAGCTGCAGTACTGCAGTCCTAAGCTCTGCTCACGACCTGAGTTCGATCCTGGTGAAAGCTGGGCTCAGGTAGCTGACTCAAGGTTGACACAGCCTTCCAACCTTCTGAGGTCATTAAAATGAGTACCCAGCTTGCTGGGGAGGGAGTGTAGATGGCTGGGGAAGGCAATGGCGAATCACTCCACTAAAAAGTCTGTCGTGAAAACGTCGTGATGCAATGTCACCCCAGAGTCAGAAATGACTGGTGCTTGCTCAGGTGACGACCTTTTTTTTTTTTACTTTTTATAGATGGAACTCTCTGTCTGGAGCATGATGCTCTGTATTCTTGGTGCTTGGGGGGTCACAGTGGGAGGGCGTCTAGTGTCCTGGCCCCACTGATGGACCTTCTGATGGTGCCTGGATTTTTGGCCACTGTGTGACACAGAGTGTTGGACTGGATGGGCCATTGGCCTGATCCAACATGGCTTCTCTTATGTTCTTAAATATCCCATATCATCCCAGCCTGAGGAGGCCCATCGTGCACCATATATGAACACCCATAACTGCCTTATACCCTCAAATACCATTGCTCTACCCATCTCAGTACTGTCCAGTCTGACCAGCAGTGTCTTTCTAGTATCCCAGGCAGAGAAAAGACTTTCCCAAGACTTGGTAGGTGAGATTTTCTTTTTTAGATGGAGAGGCCAGGGATGAAGTTGGTATCTTCTGCATACAAAAGCATGTTCCATACCTTGGGTTACCAGTCTCCAGATCCCAGTGGGGAATCCCCCAGTTTCGAGAGCTTCTCCCCACAATGGACCAGCTGTTCGACAGGGGAAACCCCTCCCCTAAACAGGGACATCATGTGATATTCCTTCCAACCTCCAGAGCAACCCCCCAACCCCCTCTAAACTGGCAAGGGGACCTGGCAACCCTATCTGTACCTGAGTTATAACCTGTTCTGTCTAACAACTGTAGTTGTATCTGCAGGATACCCCCAGGTCTATTGCAATAAAAAAACATAGAGGAGTCTTGTGGCTTCTGAAAGACAAGTAGATTTATTGTAGCACAAACCTTTGTGGGCTAGAGGGAGGCTGCCATCAGATTTGACTGTATGAACTTGAAAGGAAAGGGGAGGGGGGAGCAATCTGGATTGCTGCTTTCCTCTTCTCAAACCCACTGCAGTGTTCTCAGACGCCACCCTGCAGCCTTCATTCCAGTGGGTCTCCCTCTGTCTCCATCCATCTCCTGCAGTGGGACTTGGCCAGACGTCCACAAACTGGACCTCTTATTTGGAACTTGATCTCACATTTCTTAGGCCTCTGCGTTTACTCATCTTGTTTCAGTGGAGTGATTAGATGCCTTGTATCTAGGTCAGAACACACTGTCTGCATTGATTTCTTTTCTTTTGTTATAGATACATATCTTTGTCTTCTTGATCTAAAAGGAGATTTCCAGCAGTCTGAGGAAGGGAGAAATATTCAGGCCACAATCCAATGCAAACTTTTCTCTAGCTATATTTGTATCCTCCTGGGTGTAGTTGTTGATAGCTCTTCTTTTTCATTCTAAGAGTTTTTTTTTTTCAGGGGGGGGGAATCCAGGTTCCTGGTCCTTCAAAGAACTTCATAGTTTAATGCTGACATCAATGTTCCCTCTGAACTATGGAGTCTTGTGAGCAAAAATTCTACTTTGTGAGTTACTGGCATTAAAGTTGTGAGCTACTGCATAAATTGGTTTGCTCTGGAGCCATTTTTCCTGAGTTAAGGCAAAAATGTGAGAGCCGGAGGCTAAAAAACAGTGAGCTAGCTCACACTAACTCATCTTAGAGGGAACACTGGCTGACATGTAATTGTCTAAAATGCTTATTGAAAATAGTTACATATTGTCTCTCTAAGACAGGAGCTTGGAGAGTGGGGCCTGGGAGGCACTGTTGTGACATGCACCATGACATCTCTTCCAGGAATAACTGAAAATGATGTTGTGTTGCTCAAGGAATCACTAGAAAGTCATTGATTAAATCATAGAATTTCTGGATATTCTTAGAACAATGTGATGTCACTTCCAGGTCAAAGTAACTTACGGTTAAAAACCACCAAAGAATAAATCATTCCCTCTTGTGTGTGAAAGAAGAATACCTTTTCTAACATATAACTGGAAGATGCATTCCCTCCTTTGTGTGAAACAGAAGAGAAAATGCCTCTTCTCAAAGGACATGAAGAAGTATGGGGTTGCAGGGAGAACAGGAATTATTTCTAAAATGGTCCCTGCTATGGTTGTCTGCGTAGGTCTTGCATGAAAATGATCCAGTTTTTAAAACAAACCTCGGTTTCCTGATTAATATACTGGTGGGCAGCTGTGTTGGTCTGAAGCAGTAGAACAAAGCCAGAGTCAAGTTGCACCTTTAAGACCAACAAAGTTTTATTCAAAATGTAAGCTTTTGTGTGCTAGAAGTACGCTTCATACTTTTGTCTGATGAAGTGTGCTTCTAGCACACAAAAGCTTACATTCTGAATAAAACTTCGTTGGTCTTAAAGGTGCAACTTGACTCTTGCTTTGATTAATGTACTGTTTTAGTTGATCAAAAGGTTTAGTTGATCACACTGAATGCTAATTACAAACAAGTTTACCAGACAGGTTAGTTAAACCAACAGTGACCTGCAGTTCATGTGTCCTGAGGTAGTTAACTTGGCACCAGAGGTCCACTGTTGTCACATGCACTATGAGTAGGATTTCTGAGGACACAGATCATCATTTTGAGGCCTCTCACTTGAACTGCGGGGGTGGGTGGTCTCTTGCCTTCCCAGGTCCTTTCAGTCACTTTGAGGATGGCTGGTGCTCAGAACCACTTCAGCACAAGGTAGAGAAGACTGCCTGTGATAGCTTTCTGGCCATGGTGAGCTGACCAGCTACCTATGCAGTATGAGGATTCCCAGGCACATTGGGAACTTATAAGACTTGATGGAAGCTAAATTCCTGTGTATGGTAACAGATACAAAAGCTCACTTCAGGCTGACTGTCCTTATTAATGGTGGTCTCCAATGGTGAAAGCAGGTACCTTTATTTCTGCGCAGCCAACCATCAAATCTTCTTATCTCAGTCTGTTGTGAAGATTTAATGAAATGAGGAAATGTTATCACCTTCACTGTCTTAGGCATGGGGCTGGCTATAAATCTACAATAAATGTACAGATTCCAGAGCCAAAACTTTTCAGTTCCTGCCAAGCCATCTTGAGTAGTTTCCCAGTCAGGCTGTCCCCGATGACTCGGATCTTCAGATGGTCTGTCTCTCCCTCGCTCATACCACCTCCAGCTTTTTCTCTGCTCATCCTTCCCGTTTCCTTGGCCTGCAAATCTCATCTGGCAAGACCGTATTTTGCTTTCTTAAATTTAGAGGCCTCATAAAACTTGTGAATTTTTTTTTTTAAAGAAAACAAGGGTGTTGGACACAGAGGCAGTATTTCACATTTGGGTGTGGGTGTGTGCAAGGGGAAGAGCAAATTGATTTAAGGAGAAGAAGCAAGGTTGCCTGGATAGTTTCTGGACTTGATGACCATTTCATGAAAAATTGTCAAAAAACCCCACCCCAGGATATTTTAAGAGGATATGATTTAATCGCTTTTGAATATCTCTTAATGACTACACTGACTGAGGGTGAGGAGATTTGTATTTGCCCAGCTAAGATGGGGGTTCCTGGTAGGGGTACCAAGCCCTCCACCAGCAGTCTCTGGGAGATTTTTGTGGGCAGAGTCTGGGAAGGGGGGGTATCATGGACACAATGACATCACTTCCAGTTAAACAATTAGAAGTGACATCACTGTATCTACAGTAGTTTAGGAATTCCCCAAATCTATATGATAAATACTATATAGATTTGGGAAATTCCTAGAGCATTGCAAACACAGCAACATCACTTCTGGCCATTCAACCAGAAATGAAATTATGGGGTTAGTATTGATGTTCTGGTCCCATTTTCCTGTTCACTTGTTCTACAGAGCAAGAGTTAGTGCTTGAGGGTGGGAGGTTGCCCATTGTGACAGGCAACCCAGTAACCCTGAGTCCTGGGGGGGCGGGGAGGGGAGGGGAGGTGTTGACCCAGTTTTGGAATTTGCCAGCATACTCTCTGTTATTTTTTTTTTGTAGTATGAACTCCTTTGCATGTTAGGCCATACACCCCTGATGTAGCCAAACATCCAATAACTTACAGGGCTCTTCTTACGGGGCCTACTGTAAGCACTTGGAGGTTTGGCTACATCAGGGGTGTATGGCCTAACATGCAAAGGAGTTCCTGCTGCTGCTGCAAAAAAGCCCTGCCTATAACTATATACACTGAATGAGACCATTAATTCATCTCAGCACCTGGTAACCTGCTAGCTGGGACCCAAGAATTGTACCTGGGGCCTCTACTTGAAAAGTAAGTGCTGTACCATTGAGCTCTGGCCCTATTGGAAGGGTCTCAACTTTTGTGATCACCCCTGGCTTTTTAGAAGACTACCATTTGGGGGCAAGATTTTGCCTCCTTTACCTATTGAAGAGTATGGTGAGGGAGCAAGGACAGCAGATTACATCAAAAGGCCCCTCTGTATTTGCCTGTCTCCGCTCCCATGTGAGTCACATTGCAGATGTCTGAGTGCTTAGTAACAGAGCTGTGTCAGGTCTGCAAGAAGGAATGGAGTACATACAAGGTGTTGATATGTCCTTAAAAGGATGGCTCTGTTTACCACAGTTAAGAGACCCTTTAAACCCCACATATGGAGCTGCCATATATCATCCATCTATTGGTCCTTATAACTGACATTGTCTACTCAATTTTGCAGTCTCAGGCTGAGAAAAATTCTTCCTGGTACCTATTCACTGAGACTTTTTAACTAGAGATGGCAGATGCTGAAACTTGGGACCATTTGCATATAAAACCACATGCTCTACCAATGGGTCAGATCTCTTACCAATATGAAGGTGCCCAGTTTGGTGTAGTGGTTAAGTGCGTGGACTCTTATCTGGGAGAACCGGGTTTGATTCCCCACTCCTCCACTTGCAGCTGCTGGAATGGCCTTGGGTCAGCCATAGCTCTCATAGGAGTTGTCCTTGAAAGGACAGCTGCTGTCAGAGCTCTCTCAGCCCCACCCACCTCACAGGGTGTCTGTTGTGGGGGGAGAAGATAAAGGAGATTGTAAGTCACTCTGAGTCTCTGATTCAGAGAGAAGGGTGGGGTATAAATCTGCAATCCTTCTTTTTCTATTGGTCTGTTGAGTTCAGCATTGTCTAATCTCAGGCTTTTTTTCTGGAAAAAGAGGTGCTGGAACTCTTAAGAGGAAAATGGAGGAGAAACGTGTGGGTACCCCTCGTGAACTTTTAAACATTTTTTGATAATTTTGTTTCCACAAAGAGGTTCCAGAACTCTGTTCCACCGCATTCTCCCAGGAAAAAAAGCCCTGTCTAATCTCATTGATATTGGCTCTCTAATGGTAAGGGAGAGAATAGTCCTTTCCAGCACTACATACCTGAGATGCTTTTAGCTGGAGATTCATCCTGGGGACCTGTGCATGTTTTTCTTTGCTTAGACAAGCTCTGAAATAGCCCCCTGCTTTTCTTATTCAATTTGGAACAGGAAGCAGGTCCAATTCCCATTGCACTCCTGATACTCTTGGGTTATTGCAAAGTTGTTCCTTTCAAACCCGGGTTGTTACATTATCTTGGAAGGTGGATGGATGGATGGATGGATGGATGGATGGATGGATGGATGGATGGAAGGAAAGATAGACAGACAGAGAGCAGGCAGGCAGGCAAAGAGAGACAGAGATAGGTAGATAGATAGGCGAACAGGGAGAGGGGTAAATACATTTTTATGTGGTTTTAACATGGTACACACAGCATTGTTTTTCTTGCTAGATTGTTATATCACTGCTCTGTAGTTTTATAGTTTGAAAATAGTGTGTTTGCTTTTCCCAGTTGCCCTGAACCATATTTTATTGTCATCTGCATTGTCAGAGCATCTAAGAGCCAACTGCTGGAAGGTGGACTGTGTTTTCACACTAGATGGATGCATGAGGATAGACCGATCAATAGCTGCAGATATAAAGCACTCTCCGTTAGCATTGATTTGTTCCTATGCTAGATTTTGTGTCCCATATGAGGGGATCTTCTAATGCAGGGGTGGCCAAGGGTAACTCTCCAGATGTTTTTTGCCTACAACTCCCATCAGCCCCAGCCATTGGCCATGCCGGCTGGGGATGATGGGAGTTGTAGGCAAAAAAACATCTGGAGAGCTACCCTTGGCCACCCCTGTAATCTAATGTAACTCCGCTCTAGAGATGAGTGAAAGTTCCCTGTTTGGTTTTAGATCCATTTCTTTTGTTTGCAGTTTCCATTTCCCATCGTTTATACACATAGTCAGTATATCTAATTCTAAACATACCCCAACATGGCAATTGAGCAATGCACAGAAAAAGGGCATGGAATGAACTCCAGGTTTGCAGAAAAATCTAAAAGCTTTTTTAAAAGCCACTTTTAAATTTCTGTTAAACAATTAAGAAAAACGAGATCTTGTGATGCTCTGCCATGAGGTCTCAGCCACCATCTTGGAGGTTGCCTAGCAAACTCCCAAGATGCATTGAAGGGAGATGAAAGATGGGAGACAAAAAAGGATGCAGGCACTAAGTACTGGCATTGTTTGGGATGGGAAGGAGTCTTGGCAGCCACGAGCTGTTTCACAGCACAAAAACTCCTGGTCAGCAACCCTAAAGATCAACTGTGGGGAAAGAGACTTCCCAGGAGGCAAGCATTGAGCACAGGCAATGTTTGCTGGTATCTGCCACTCCAGTAAATGAAACAAGGCAGGAGTGGCAGCTGGGAGAAGAATGGGGGTGTATTAGCACTGACAGGCCTGGAACTTCCCAAAGCCATTGCAGTTAATTAATTAATCAATTGCAAACTTTTATAGGGATCCAGGGTGGCTTATGAAGAGGTCAAAATGAGATTACATCATCATACATTAAAAAGGCAAAAATAACACATAAACTGGTCATTTGCAAGCAGTGTAAAGTACTGTTCTCCATAAGCACAACTAGTTTCAGTGTGGGGATTTCATGTTGTTATTACTGCACCAGCTGATGTGCTTTATGACCATTCATGTACTGTGCATTTCCTGTTACCAAGATTCCCAAGCCTAACCACAACTGGTAAACCTGTTCTCCAGAAGAAAAAAAATGCTGTCTATAGAACAGTATTTTGCAGGTACACAGCTGTTTCAACTAAAAAATCCTGACTCCAGTTTTCTTTTTTGTTTTGTAAGACTCAATCCCATGAGTCTTTATTACTGCTCCATTTTCTGTTTGTCGACACTAAATTCCCCCCATCGAATTTATACAGCTCCCCCCCCCACCCTTTGCATTAATTGCATATAACTAGTATATAGTATAAATGGTGTAAAAGATAGGAACCAGTTTGGGACACTTGCAGTGCAAATGGGCAAAATGAAAATACTCACAACTGCCATGTAGGAAAGCTAACAAAAACAAAACAAAAAACACCCTAGGATATCTGTATATTTCTAACTGTGGGTGACAGTATACCGAACTCAGTGTACTTTTGCTGCTTAGGTATGCTATTAATAAATTTGAGAAATAATACACCCATTCACAGATGACTGATAGAAGTGTATCCACATTTGAAATCTGAATGTAAATCCACCTTTCATCCAAACTGACATTAAAATGAGCTTGGTGTGTTCTGCTAAAAGAGGTTGAGGGGAATGCTCCTGGCATGGCCTTGGGCAAGTTGCTATCTTTCAGACTAAGGAATGTTGTGAGGATATATGAGAGGCGACTGAGTTGTAATTCCCTTTGCGCACCAGCAAGTGCTATAGAATAACAATGCAACCCACTCCATGCTAACGTCAGCGTTCATTAAGATCTGCTCCTGAATTGTCTGCCTGCCCTGATCCATCCTGTGGTATTGATCTTCCCTACTCTTCTTTGCTCCCTTATTTTCAGTCTTCAGAACTGAAGAATTCTTTTTTCCTGATTTGAGTCTCAGACTTCAGTTGAATAGTTCAGAATCTTAATCAAACATAGTCCTTGAGAGATGTAGGAAGGGATGTTCAGTAAATAAACTTCCCTTTGTCATGAGGATGGATTAAGAACAAAAGAGTGAGTTGATGTGTCTAGAATATTGTTTTTGACACCGAAGAAACTAGTTCAGATCCTCATTCGTTGCTGGAATTGTATTGGGGAATATTATACTGAGCCAGACCACTGGTCCATCTGCAATAGATCCCCTCACCATTCATAAGTTTGTTGTGATTTCACTTCTTTGCAGTCCAATTACTTGATACAGACTGTATTTCATCACTGTAATCATTGCATCATTAAATTTTGCATGAAACTTGGTTGTTTTGCTGCTGGGAAGTAGGAGAACTCTCTGTTAGTAGATTTCAGTGTTCACAGTGATCCGTATTGTCTACTCTAGAGGTGTCAAACATATATCCCGAGGGCTGGATCAGGCCCCTGGATGGTTCCTATCAGGCCCACAAGCAACTCACTGTAATTTGCTATCTTCTCTCTCTCTCTCTTGCTTCCTTCTGCATCATGAGCCTTGCTTTGCTAGGCTTGCTCAATTGCACAAGAGCTACAGAGCAAGTACATGAAGCAACTTATGTACAAAAGCTCGCAATGCTGAGCCATTTCATGTTTCCCCCTGGGTCTTAGGCTCAAAGCATTAACCATGAGATGTCTATAATGAATGTCAGTAGATCAAATGTAGGCTTGCAACTCATACACACACACACATCTGAACAGCATACTCACAGACATTGCCTCCAGATTTTGATACAGTAATTCAGAGCAAGAGGTGCCAGTTATCAGAGACTGTTAAATAAACAAAATATTGCAAAAGTGCTAATCTTGAAGCATGTTTTAAGTTGTAAAAAATCTTTGTGGTTGTCTGTATCCTTTATAAAGTTTATCTCTCGGCTACCTGGCATTACATTTTATGACACACATGGCCTGACCTGACAAGGTCTCATTTATGTCAGATCTGGCTCTCATAACAAATGAGTTCGAAACCCCTGATTTTTAAAATCTTTTTAAACAGTCCTCTGGTGGTATGGTGCGGGGGGGATGGCAACTACAAGGGGCTGGGGCAAAGGAAATTCGTGGAAAATTGCTAAGTGTAGGCAGGGGTCTCCTAGTTTCAGGCACTCCTCTCTCCCAGATCACTCCTTCCTGGCAGTAACCTGGAAATCATCGCAATATGCCTACGGAAACTGGAAATGTCATGGGATGTAAGGGGCAGTGCTCTAGTTTTGGGGTGAAACTTTATTATTTGAAGCAATTTCTTCCATGGAGTTTTGCCCAAAACCCCGAGTATCACTCCCAGACATCCCTAACATGTAGGCTGTCAAGTTCCCAGGCCGGGTGATGCTTCCCCAATGTCGCCAGCACAGTGATGTCACTCGCAGTGACATCATCGTGCCCGCAACTTTATGCGCCAGCTGCTCTAGGAGCTTCTGGCAAAACTCTATGGTTTTCTCGGATGCTCTAGCAATTTGGGGGAGGGGAAAACGCTATGGTACCTATTACCAGAGGCTGCGGAGGACTTGGGAACCCTACTGACATGCCTACATCACTTCCAATTTACATAGGCATGTCACAACAATCCTCTCCACTCCCAGAAAGTCCCTCCCACTCCCCTGCTGGCACGACAATCAGCCCTGGCAACCCTATATCTGAATTTACAACTTCTATGACAGCCACACGGAAATCAGTGTGGGATTGCAAATTTTAGTGTGCCGTGACAAACTATGGTTTGTGCCACGTTTGAAATCACTTTGTTGATTCTGACCAAGGAAGAAAGGAAGTGGCTGGGCACTTTCATATTGTGCCAAGATATAATTTCAACTTATGTTTGAAGCACCCTTGAGCCCAACCAGCTCCTAATGGAGATAGGAATTGCCAATCACTGTGGATTTATTAGAAGTAACATTGGCACAAACATGATCCCCGGGTGAATTTACCTCAGACGAACTCCCCTGTTTACATGCAAGGTAAATTCCTGACCAGGTTACCTCAGTATTTCCAGTTGAAATTCATCTGTAAAGATAAAATGTGGAGAGGAGAATCATGTATGTTGTCCCAAGCACTGTGGAGGAAAAGTGGGATACAATTATACTAGGAAGAAAAAAGTAAGGAAGACAGCAGCAGCTTGCAGTACAGGACAAGGCCATGTCTTCGTAATAAATAGCAAATGCACTCATTTGCAGACACTTTTATGCCTGAATGATCTAAATCTTGCCAATTATGAGAGATGAGGCATGTATCTCTTAGGGCAAAAAAAAAAAGAAACCAACATTGCATTGCCAGCTTTTTTTGCACTTGCATCGTTGGAACATCCATCTGTAAAGTGAACATGTGGGCTGACTGCAAGGTTAGCTAGGTTCACAGACAGACACCTAAGCAGAGATCCATGACTGGCCAGAACGGGGGCCTGTAAATGCTATACATAAATAGTAAGTCTCAATTAAAAAAAAATCTCAAAGGGATCTCTGCCCCCCTTTTATTGAAGAGCCTTTTATGAATTAGAGGTGGTGATGGCAGCTCTAATAGTCAGATAGTAAAAGTGGAAACATTCAGATGCATCTGAAGCAGCTTGGCAAATGATTGGCTCCTTGATTGTAACTGGTGAGCCAAAGTAGTGAGTAACTGGGCATTTGTAGCTGGACTCTGGAAAGATGGCATGAAAATCTCTTAAATATTACCAAATTATGGTTTGGGGCTAAGCACAAAAGCCCTCTGCTCACACACTTTCTTCTCCCCTTGTATGGTATAAGTACTTCCAGTGTAGCAAAAAAAAAAAAGCCCCTTGAGCTTTTTTAAAAAAAAATATAGCTTTACAAGTTAGGACCCACAAGACTTGCAGAGGGAACAAATGCCTGTGGCAGCAGCACCCTGCTTACTCTTCTGCTGCGGTCCCCCCTGCTCTGCCTCCTTGCCCATTCATGTACCCTCAGCTCCTTTACAGACTTGGCCGATATCACAGCAGTGGCTCAGGCTCCAATTAGTCCTTCTCCAGGCAAAATTACAGTGAGAGGGAATTTCAGTTGCCTCCCTCTTCCCCCCACTCTGCCTGCCTACCATGTATTATTCTGTCTGTCTGGTCACTCTCTGATTTCCCCCATCCGTTCATTTCCCCGTCATGTTGCTCACCCCCTTCCCCTGCCACTCTGTCTGCCCATCTGCCCTCCTTCCCATCACTCTTCAAGGAGTCAGGGGGCTCTGATAGCTCCTTCTGGTTCAAGCAGCCACTTCCCCTCCTCAACATCTCCCCCACACAGCTAGGAGAGCAGATGCTACTAGTGAAAGAGCAAGGTTGCCAGGTCCCCTTGCCCATCTGACAGGGGGGTTTGGAGGGCATTCCAGGGGTGGGCAGGATGTTGCAAAGAGACACTCTGGAATTTGGGCAACACTCTATTTTTTTTTTACCCTCAAAACCATAGTTTGCCCAAATACCAGGATATTCCCACGTGATGTCCCCAGCATGATGATGTCACTTCCAGGTGACATCATCATGTCGAGGATGTTGCATGATGACGTCCCTGTTTAGGGGAGGGGGTTCCCCTGCTGGCCAGCTGGTCCGTGGTGGAGGAGCCCACAAAACCAGGGGATCCCCCACTGGTACCTGGGGGCTGGCAATCCATGAAGAAGCATTGTCTTCACATGTGCAGAAAATATTCCTCTGTTTTTGTGTTTTCATGCAAAGTGGGGAGGTCACATGAGGTATGCAAAAATATGTCTTTTCTCTCTTCATGGCCCCGATCTACAGGTTTAAGTATCCACAGCCGTGTTGAGAATTAGATATATTGGTTATTTGCTTTTTAAATGGACATGTTTAGATCCTTTCTGTGCATATTGGCTATTGGTATGTATTGGTTTATGACATATTAATTTATTCTGAATGCAGATTTACTGTATAATGTGCAGCTAGTTTATGGCGTCTAATTTCTTTGTAAGTGCCAAGGTCTGTGGTGTAGCACAGGAATAAGCTTGGGTTAATTTTTATTGTAATTGCTTGGATGCAAGATCAGATCGATGATCCATCAGTCCAGCATCGTGTTTCCCACAATGGCCAACCAGATGAACCTGGAATACTTACACAGGGATTCAGAGACCCAAACCTTCCTCAAATGTTGCTCCTAAGGCAACTGGTGTTCAGAAATATGCTATCTCTGGTCATTGAGATATCATAGCTAAACAGATCATAGGACCAGGGAACCTTGCTACCTTTTGCAAAATGGCACTAGGGCATGCAGTTTTGCTTCATTAGACTGTCTCAAGGAAACAAAAGAAAGAATCAATTAGTCCATCTTAAATGCAGTATCTGAAGTGTACATTGCCAACTACAATTGGTTGAAGTATGATTCCCTGTTCCCTGTTCCACCCTGAAAAAGTCCTGTTCAGGAGTCTAGACTTCTAACTGAATTCTCAACACTCTCACCAAATTGAAGTTCCCAATATTCTTTCAGGCAAGCCACAAGAGATATCAAACTTAAGATATGTTTGTAGTGTATTATTGGCTCTTAACTTAGTTTGGTATTTAACATGCAAGTGGCTTCCTCTGACTTGTGGTTCTCATGGTTCCTTTGTCTCTCCACTGAATTACTGATCCACTCCCATATCTGCAGTGAACTAATCTAGCCCTTTCCCATTTTTCTCAACAGCTGCGTCCATTATTCTTGCAAAGCCACTGACTGCCATGAACTGGAGATTGAAAATGCGGTGGTGACTTGCACCAGCAGGGGGCACTACAATGGTGCCCAGTGCAACGTCACTTGCAAAACAGGCTACGTCCTCCAGATACAGCGGGTCGACAACCTTGTGAAGCACCAGGTCTGTTGTTGGAATGTACCATCCACTGTCAGATGGGTGGGCGGGGTGTGCTTTTAAAGTTCACAATACCACAACAGGCAGTTCAGTGCTTTGCTCTGAGGCATGCCATGGACAGGTGAGCTTGAAAGAGCTGTAAAGGGTAGCTCTGGAATGCAGAGCTTCCTATATTTTGATGGTATTTAACCATTTAAAGGACTGACATCCTGCTTTCTCAGTCTGTCTGTGCCCAAGGCAGCTAGCAATCAAGTTTCCAAGGCATTAAAATAATAATTCCAATAATAATAATAATAATAAGAGATTGGATTTATACCCCACCCTTCACTACCCAAAGGTTTATGGTTTCCTTTCCCTTCCTCTCCCCACAACAGACACCCTGTTAGGTAGGTGGAGCTGAGAGAGCTCTGAAAGAAACTGCTCTTGAGAGGAACAGCCCTGTGAGAACTTGTGACTGACTCAAGGTCACATCAGCAGGTGCATGTAGAGGAGTGAAGAATCAAACCTGGTTCTCCCAGATAAGAGTCCACACATTTAACCTCTATACCAAACAGGCTCTCAGTAGAATGGACCTGATGGGAAATAAGCAGTAGAATGCATCTGGTGTGAAATCTAATTTCTTTTAATCCTCTTCCATATTAAAACAAAAAAAAGTCACTGCAAGTAGAAAACTAACATACTAGTCCCAGTTTACTTTTTGATGGAATGGTTTCGTAGAAAAGTGCTCAAAAATATAAACCTCATACCTAGTGTTTGAAGCAATACTGTCTGTCCTGCCTCTTGATTCTAGGGTGGGGCCATAGCTCAGTCACAGACCATTTGCTTAGCATGCAGAAAGTCCCAAAATCAATCTTGGGCATCTACAGTTAAAAGGACCAGGCAGTAGGTGATGCAAAAGACCTCTGCCTGAGACCCTGGATAGCTGTTTGCAGTCTGAGCAGACAGTACTGACTGTGATGGACTAGTGGTGTTGCTCAATATAAGACAGCTTCATGTATTCTGCAGTCTGTAGTCTAGTCTTTAGACAGAAACAAAGATAGAGCTTTGTTACATAAAGTGGGTGAGGAGAGACTTCGCTCCCCCCAAATGTGCTTCTTCATTTGTTTACTTTGTTTACTTGCTGCATTTTATTTGCTGCACGCTCAAAGCAGCTTAAAGCAGCAAAAGCAGGGGTTTTTTTAAAAAAAAAATCTCAAACATCTTAGAAGACAGATTCGGGTGAGCAGCCTTGCTGGTCTGAAGCAACAGAACAAAGTTTGAGTCCAGTGGCACCTTTAAGACCAACAAAGTTTTATTCAAGGTATAAGCTTTCATGTGAATGCACGCTTCACCAGATGTCAGATATCTGATAAAAGAAAATATATTTTTTAAAAAGAATCAATCACAAAGCCCTCCCAACAGAGTTTAACAAATGAGAGAATAAATGTATAATTAACTTGTGGAACTCACTGCCACAGGATGTAGTGATAGCTATTAGTTTAGATGACCTTAAAAATGATTAGACAGATTCTTGGAGGACAGGTACACCAGTGGCTGCTAGCCATGACAACTAGGTAGAATGTCCATATTTAGGGGTAATGTTTTTTGGAGGGAGACAACCTTGGAAGTGTTCCTGTTGATAGGCTTTCCAGAGCACTGGTTGATCACTGTGGGAACAGGATGCTAACTAGATCATCATAGGTATATTCTTATATGCAGGGCTTTTTTTGTAGCAGGAACTTCTTTGCATATTAGGTCACGCACCCCTGATGTAGCCAATCCTCCTGGAGCTTACAGTAGTTCCTGTACTAAGAGCCTTGTAAGCTCTTGGAGGATTGGCAGCATAAGTGGGGTGTGGCCTAATATGCAAAGGAGTTCCTGAACAAAAAAACCCCTGCTTATATGCATGTTCTAAAATCTAAGTGATTAAACGTCAGCTTGTCGAAAGCATTCCCTGAAAGGGTAACCCCTCCATGCCTGCCAGAGAAGGGAGGATTGAAAGGCCACTCCAAAACAGCAGAAGAAGGTCATTGCACATCCTCAAGGCTACTACTGTGGCTCCAGAGTCTTTTCTCTGTAGTCTTGGCTCCTGTGGGGTGGGCAGAGTCAGTGAGCAGAGCGGGTTTTGTCGGCCCCTCAGTCCTTGGACTGGTTTCAGACCTGGACTGGTTGAGACTTGGTTGCCAGCCAGGGGCTGAGAGCATTAGTTCTTCCTACTTTTTTTTGCTCTCTGCTCATGACACCCTCTTTTTTCCAGACTAGGTGGTTGAGGGTGACTTATGGCAGCTTGTCATTTGGGGCAGAGGTTGGCCTACATAGGGTGTTAGTTCCGTCTCAGTCTCTGTGGTCCGACTTTTTAATTTTTGAAAAATAAATAAGAGGCAGCATTCTAGTCTCCATCTAGAGCAAAGGCACCATCTGGACATTCCTTGTGACAGATCTTACCCTGACATGGCCCCATCCCTGACTGGCTTCCTCTTGTCCCTTCCAGGACTGAGCTGGCAGCAACTCTTCCCCCCCCCCACCCCGCCCCTAGCGCTTGTTTACTCCTCTCTTCCACTGGACATCACTGGCTCTTTGTGCAGAAGACAAACCCAAGGTTTGAGCAAAAGAGTCCTGCCGTCTTTATGGAAGAAAGGGCTGCAGGGTGCATCTGTGCATGTGTGTGTGTGTGTGTGGGGGGGTTGTAGGAAGGAGCATTAATCAAGAAGAAAGTTGTGGGAGGTGGGCTACGCTCAAAGGTCTATCTGTGTTTTGTAAATATGCTGAACCCGTCATAACATTACCAAGGAGAGACGTTTGGTGGGGAGGGGTAGATGAGTCAGCCCTTTCAATTCAACTACCAAACAAATAGAGACCCTGCAAGCAGGGCCTCTTCCTCTCCTCCCCCCCCCACTCCACCCCACCTTCATTCACGCTAATTGGCACCAGTACCAGAACCCTCTCAGCAGCTGAATTTTTCTGCAGAATACAAAACAAATTCTCCAATGAGCCTGATTTATTGAACAGGGAAGTACTTGGAATGGGCCTTGAATGGTGCAGAGCACAAGAATCCACAAGACCAAATAAAACGGCACAATATGTTTTACCACGTCACCGTATCGTTTCAATTGCAAGGAGCCCCTTTATGCGGCGGGCGGGGGGGATCAGAGCCAGTTACCATGCCTGGTTTTGATCAGGGAACCCAGCTCGCAAGGCAAATGGGTACTTATTTAATTCTCCCCTCCTCTCCACTGAACTTTAGGGCCTTGAACATGTGCTGTTTACCAAGTCAGACCATCAGACTGTCTGGCCTGGTGTTGTTTCCTATAGTTTCGGATGGCTCTTTGGCCTCTTGTGTAAAGGACTTTTGCAGTCTGTTACCTCAGGTCTCTCCGCTGAAGCTTCCAGGGCTTGAACGTAAGACCTTAGGCCTACAACACACATACTCTAGATCTGAGCCACTGGCCTTGCCAATATGCAGCCAGTTTAAGCAGCGACTGAGTGAACACTTGTCAAGGATGTTTTAGGCTGATCCTGCATGGAGCAGGGAGTTGGACCAAATGGCTTGTATAGCCCCTTCTAGCTCTAAAATTCTATGAATCTATGTGGGGAGGGACAGTGGCTCAGTGGTAGAGCATCTGCTTGGTAAGCAGAAGGTCCGAGGTTCAATTCCCGGCATCTCCAACTAAAAAGGGTCCAGGTAAGTAGGCTTGAAAAACCTCAGATTGGGACCCTGGAGAGCCGCTGCCAGTCTGAGTAGACAATACTGACTTTGGTGGACTGAGGGTCTGATTCAGTATAAGGCAGCTTCATATGTGAAGTCAGACCATTGGGCTGTCAAGTCAGGTATTATCTGCTCTGAGTGGCCATGTCTCTCCAGAACCTGCGGTCCTTTTAGTGAAGATGCCAAGGGCTGAACCTAAGAGCATCTGGATGCAAAACATTTGTTCTTCCAGCTAGGACTGCCAGCTCTAGGGTGCGAAATTCCTGAAGATTTGAAGGGGGAGCCTGGACATAGTGGGGACTGGGAATGTGAGGGCCCTTAAAGGGGTATAATGCTGTAGAGTTCATCTTCCAAAGCACCCATTTTCTCCAGGGGAACTGAAATCTGTAATCTGGAGATAATTTATAATTCTGATTTATTTCCAGGCTCCAAAGCCCCCTCTAGCACATGGTGTGGCTTCCTACCTACTCTATTGTTGTCTACTTTATTGGCCGCTGCTTCTCAGGCAGAGAAGGTTTCCCCAGCATCTGCTGAGTGCCTTTCCCTGGAAATGCCAGGAATTGGATAAGGACTCTATGTAGCATGTTCTGCCACTGAACTATGAGCACTCCCACAGCTTAAAATGCAAAAGCTGTCTGGATGTTCATCATATACAACACATACACACCCACACACCCCTTCAGGTTGCAAGGGTATGGCCTTATGTGGAGAAACAGTCCTGAATTCTTTAAACTGCATCATCAAAATCTTTTCATTGGATCTAAGAGATCTGTTCACATCAGATTGGCTAGAGCTGTTGATGTGGGTAGACCCATCTCCCTGGCTGTTGGTGCCTAAACAAATAGGTACACCTCAATGAAACCTTGATTTGGGGCTTCTTGACCTGTGGAGTCAGGTTCTCATTCTCTAAGTCCAGTTGACTTTTTCCCATCCTGTGTATGTGTAAAGTGCCATCAAGTTGCTTCCAGCTTATGGTGACCCTATGAATAAATGCAGGGGTGTTAAACTCAGTTGTTATGAGGGCCAGATCTGACTTAAACGAGACCATGTTGGGTTGGGCCATGTGTGTACCTATTTAAGATTAGGTAGCAGAAATATAAACTTTTTAAAGGACACAGACAAACACATCTAAATATTTTTTTCTACCTTAAAACATGTTTAAAACATTAGCACTTGTTGGTCTTAAAGGTGCTTTCTTTGTATTTCTCCCATGGGATCCAGGGAACTGGACAAAGGAAGCTCTGCCTCTTTCCCTCCCTCCCCAGGGTATCAGGAGGAGGAGGAGCCTCAACCAATGGAGAAAACTGAGGTTTTGCTCTGTAGCTCCTGTGCGATTGAGCAAGCCTTGCAAAGCAAGTTGAGATGCAGAAGGAAACAAGAGAGAGGGAGAAGGAAGCAGACAAGAGCCAGTTGCTTGAGGGCCTGATTTGGCCCCCAGGCATGTTTGCCACCCCTGAATTAATTTATTCTAAAAAGTCCTATTGTTAACAGCCTTGTTCGGGTCTTGCAGACTGAGGGGCAGGGCTTCCTTGACTGAGTCAATCCATCTCATCTTGGGTCTTCTTCTTTTCCTAGCATTACAATCTTTTCCAGTGACATCTGTCTTCTCATAATATGACCAAAGCATGATAGCCTCAGTATAGTTATTTGAGCATCTAGGGAGAGTTCAGACTTGACTTGACCTAAAACCCACTTATTTATCTTTTTGGTGGCCTACAATATGCAGAAAACTGTTCTCCAATGCCACACTTCAAATGAATCAATTTTCTTTATGTTAGTTTTCTTCATTGGCCAACTTTCACACTCAGTGATGGGGAATACTGTGACATGAATTAATTTGATCTTGGTTGCCAGCAACATATCCTTACACTTAAGAATCTTTTCTAGCTTCGTCGGGGCTGCTCTTTGCAGTCTCCGTCTCCTGATTTCCTGGTTGCATGTTCCCTTTTGGTTAAGGATGGAGACAAGAAATAGAAAACTTTGAACAATTTAATTTTTTTCATTGTCAGCTGTAATCCTGCTTTGGCATTTTCTGCTTTATCCTTATCTGTTGTCATTTAAAGTTTTCACTGTTTTTTTTTGCCAGTAATGTAGTCTCATCTTCATATCTCAAAATACCTGATGTTCCTTCCACCAATTTTCACTCCACCTTCATATATATCTAATCCAGCTCTCCTCTTGATGTGTTCTGAATATAGATTGAAGAGACAGGGAGATAATATATATCCTTGTCTGATGCCTTTTTCAATTGGAAACCATTCTGTTTCTCCATATTCTATCCTAACAGAAGTCTCTGGTCCAGAATGCAGGTTGCACATCAGAACAATTTTCCCACCATATCTGATTTTTAACACCTTTGCTGTGCGTGTTTTTCTACTGTCGTTCCTCCATCTTCAGGACTTGTGTTATATTAAGGATGCCCTTGGTAGGTGCAATTTCCCCCATTCTGTTCCCCTGTTGTCCTGGATTCCACTCCTCCTGAACTCTGAATTAACTCAAATTCTTTTCAGAACTGAATCACAGGCAACTTGATGCAGCCTTCAGATCTCTCCATTTCTTTGCATTTCCCTCCCCCATGTTACCAAAGTGTAGGTGCACAATAATAGCATTGCAAAAAAAAAAAAAAAATCCTCACTCTTAACTAGGGGTTATTTTATATCCTCACACTTTTGACCTCAAAATCCCCGTTTCAATTTCACTTCTCCCTTGTAGCAATCAAATCCACAATTCTTCATTATTTACGTTGTTTTCATTGAATTTTTCGTGTAAAATGTGCACATAGAATTATTTGTGCATTAGTGGATCAGCATGGTATAGTAAACAAATGTGCATACAAACAGCATGCATTGTATAGGATAATACTATGTAAATGGAATATAATAAATTAAATGTTGCAGCTTTAGGTGAATGAGGAAACAGGGGGGGAATTGGACAGTCTAGACTTCAAGTGCTAGTGGAAAGTTGCCGACAATCTGGTGGTGGTTTGCCACCCATTCTGGGGCTCCCATGGGTCACTCACAAGGTAAAGGCAGACATGCATTTTAAAGCGTTTCCCAGGCTCAGAACGTGTGTTCCCATCAGTTTCGGCACACCTTCTAACATCTGTCTCTTCTCTCTTGAGCAATTTTTTCTGTCCTTCCATTTATTTTTGGTTCTCTCTGCTTGTCATTGTGCACTTTGTAGATTTCATTTGTACTGAGTAGACAGATTGTATGGCTTTTGTACACATTTTTTTTACATCGCGCACACAAAAAAAGGGGATAGAAATGTTTAGCATCATTGCCGCTTTTCTCCCATGTACGAAGCACACCATAATGGCTATCAGCTCTTTTGGACTGTTTTTCATGCACTGCTGTGAGCTTTGCCACTGGCTAATAAACAACCCCCTCTTCCCTCCCCCCACAACCATAATCTATTGGAACTAATACCTCCTCTCCTTCTTTCTCCCTTTCCCTTTCATTCATTGACACCCCCCATTCCTTCCTCTGTCCCCCCCATGGGCCTCTCCCCCTCCTCCTCACCCTTCTCCTTTACTCAAAAGCCGCCGCTCGGTTGGTGGCTCAGTGTCATCTCTTTCTCTCTTTGCTACTGCCACTGTGGTCGGGAGGTGCTATTTAAAACCTGACAGCTCCTTAATGCTCTGTAAAGGTTTCATCAATCATGCCAGGAAGAGAAAAGGCCTGCCTCATGTGGGTTCAATTAGAGGCACTGTGGTGGGCAGCGCACAGAAGAAGATGCCTTGAGAACACAGCAGCAGGCCTCTGGCGGAGAGGGAAATTCACAAGCAAGAAAACTGGGTTTCTGTACTCAGGCCCTGCTAAAAGAGGAGACCTTTTTTTTGTTGTAGGGAATGTTGCATTGTTACCCCCTGTTCAGGGGATCCAAGGGAACTCCCCCCAGCTTGCATATATGTTTCTGGTGGGTAGTTGTGTTGGTCTGAAGCAACAGAACAAAGTTTGGGAATAAGCTTTTGTAAACATGCACACTTCTCCAGTGCATGCATGCAACAGCTTATACCCAGAATTAAACTTTGTTGGTCTTAAAGGTGCCACTGGACTCAAACATCTAGTTCTGTAAAACGTTTTGTTTTTGTTTTTTTTTACACTCCTCTAATAACAGTGCTAGAAGATGTGGCTTAAAGATGTGCCATGCAGGGAAAAGATCCCAGTGTCACTCATAGGCATGCCTGGCCCAAGGATTTTTGATGCCTTACTAGGTGTCAAGGGGTCTTGCCATGTTTGCTGGGCCTTGGACTTTTCTAAGCTCTGTAATTCTGCTGGGAATGTGCGGGGTTGCTTTTGCCTGCTTG